>NC_030812.1:24375000-25000000 GCF_001704415.2 Capra hircus
ATTCTTTACCAGCTGAGCCACCAGGGAAGCTTAAAATTCAGTACTTCAATTAAAATGACTTTGGTAATTAATCATAAAATTCTTTCCATCTGTCTGTCTCTCATCTTCTACCTTTATATATACATAAAAGAGACCTTGAATTATGTTACTATTTCTGGGTGGTGAGATGTTTTCCCAGTTTTAATGAAATATAATTGACATACAACATTGTATTAGCTTAATCAATATGTACAACATACTTATTTGATGTATATATTGTAAAGTGACTATCACAGGAAGTTTAGATAACACCCATCACCTCACATAGGTATAATGGCAGGATTTCCTTCTTTTTTGGGTGGTGAGATTTTAAGGAATGTGCTGCTTTTATTTTTTCTTTGTACTTTTCTGTATTGCCTGAAAGTTTTGGTAAGGAACAGGTATTTTTATTTTAAAATAATTGCCTTTTTATGGCAACCCACTCCACTCTAGTGTTCTTGCCTGGAGAATCCCAGGGACGGGGGAGCCTGGTGGGCTGCCATCTATGGGGTTGCACAGAGTCGGACACAACTGAAGCGACTTAGCAGCAGCAGCAGTGGCAGCAATAGGTTTTGATCAATATCTCAATCCATTGACTTTTTAGGATTGCAAACTATTTCTACATGCCTCAATAAAAATAATAAGTATTAACAAAAGGTGTCTAGGGAATTCCCTGGCAGTCCAGCGCTCAGGGCTCCACACCTCCACTGTAGGGGGCACCAGGTTCAATCCCTGGTCAGGCAACCGAGATCCCGCAAAAATGTTTTGAGTTCTACATTTCTTTCTCAATTCATTAATTGAAATGCTTTTATCTGGAGATAATTTCCCTCATTGGTTACCCAGTGTTGCAATTTATACGGAAAAGGCAAGATCATTGTTTGACTCTGTTTTCTTTACCAGTTTTGAAGATAATGAATTGGTTCCCTATCATATTCTGAAAGTAATCAATTATTTTTTAATGTTTATATGAACTCATGGGTTAAGCATATTTGGTGGATTTTAATCACTTGCTATTATCACCCTTCTGAAGGCTCTGACTGTCTCGTCTTTCGCCAAGCCTTCCAGTGAATGCCTCTTGGCTGGGGATTCCCCTGCTCTCCATCCAGCAGCTGACCCGCCGCTCCCTCTGCTCTGTTAGCACAGATGTTGATACCACACAAGTCTTCCTGTATTTTGGGGGATTCAGTGGTAATCTTGTCACCCAGTTTTGTTAGAAACATGTCTACAGGTTTTGGATTTAGCCCTCTAGTTTCTCTGTCTGTATTGCCTCTGTCTGTATTGCCAGTTAAAGCCTCTTCAATTCAGCTTGTGGGTTTTATTGTTTGTTTTCTGTTTGGCCATGTCCCTAAAATGCTTCATATCTTCCCTACTGTCAGATTTCCAAGTTCAACTGGTAGTGTCTGTCGCAGATAGGAATCAACTATTTCTCTGAGACTTAACCATTTCTCCAAGAAGCCTTAATTTAATTGAGAGGTAAATTAAGAGAGGCAAATATTTCAAGACCACAATATTGGTAACTAGGCATGCTCCATGTTTCTGCCTTGCTCACAAATTTTAGGCCTCTGGATATATATGATTTATGTGTAGTCTTATAGTCTTAGCTCTGTCCCCAAAGACACCAACCTGTATATAATCTATAGACCACAGGCTATATATACATAGACGAAAGACTGTCTCTCTTTCTCTCCACTTAACTCTGAACTTAGCTTCCCTTCTCTACTGTCTACTTCCACTCTTTCTCTTTCAGGGCAATATCCTACCCTGAAAAGGATCCCTGGCTGGTCGGCTAGAAGAATCTGTAAAGGTTACACTGCTCCAGCTCCTCGGGCTTTTACTGCGAACCCACTCCACTCTCCAGCTACTGGAGCTGATGGATCTCTTCCTGTGACAACAGCCGTTCTCAGGTTATGCTACCATGCCTTCCAGTGAATGCCCCTTGACTGGGGATTCTCCTGATCTCCATCCAGCAGGTGACCCACTGTTTCGCTCTGCTTTGTCAGCACAGATGTTGATACCATGCAGGTCTTCCCATATTGGGGGATTCAGCGATATCTTGTCGCCCAGTTTTGTTGGAATTGTGTCCACGGGTTTTTGATTTAGTCATCTAGTTTCTCCGTCTGTATTTTTCAATTCAGAGAAATTTCAGAAAATATGCTGCAGCTACTATCTTCCCAGCTCGTCTTATTTTACTATATTTTTACAATGGTTATGTTTAGGCTGTTATGTTTTCTGGGAAGGAGGAGAAAGCAACAATATTTTCATTTGGGGAAGGAAAAAAGATAAGTCTGGCTGCATTATACTGTTTGGCTTTGGGGGAGTTAAACAGATAAAATCAGCTGGTATGCACTAGCGCAGCTGTACCACTAGTAAATATTTAAACACATCCATTTCAACTAGCACCAGGCTCAACTACTCCCAGGTGGCGCTAGTAGTAAAGAACCCGCCTGCCAGTGCAGGGGATGTAAGAGACCAGGGTTTGATCCCTTGGTCGGGAAGATCCCCTGGAGAAGGGCATGGCAGTCCACTCCAGCATTCTTGCCTGGAGAATCCCATGGTCAGAGGAGCCTGGCAGGCTACAGTCCACAGGATCGCACAGAGTCAGACATGACCGAAGTGACTTAGCAGCATTCCAACTAGTAAACACCACTATTTCAACCCCAAGTTCTCCTACCTTGATGTTCCTTTCCTGTGCCCCCAACCCCTCCACTTCAGAAAAGTTAATGTCTACTCCGGGAGGGGTCCTTCAGGATTCCAGCTCACGGGCTGCTTGGTTAGTGCCCAGACTACACTGTTGGTTCAATATCTTGACCATGGTGACTTCCCTAATGGTCCAGTGGCTAAGACGGCACTCCCAATGCAGGGGGCCCTGATTCAGTTCCTGCTCAGGGACTAGATCCCACATGCTGCAACTAAGATTTTGCAGTTCGCATGCCACAGGGAAAATCAGAGATCCAGAGTGCCACAGTTAAAACCAGGCATGACTGACTAAATGAATAATAAATAATAATAATAATAAATAAATAATAAAAATAAATAAATAATAAAAAATATATCCTGACTATGACCTCTGGGAAGACTACACAGGGTTTTGAGACCGGCAGTACATGGAGATAAGAGAGAGGATGAAACGGGTCTGTGGCTTCTGAATGGGCCTCAGCTGAATAACTCAACCAGTATTTCTGAAGCATTCCCTGTGTGTTAGGCGCTGTGCTAAGCTACACCACTGAGGAGCCCACAAAGTTCTGTGTCCTGGGGCTATGGGAAGATGACAGTTTTGCCATAGAGAGGTACAAACCTCAGTCCCTGAGCGGAAATGGGAGGAGCCATAAAAGTGCAGACCCAGCGTCAAAGCTCTTACTTCGACATCACCTAACAAGCGCACGTCTCTCCACCTTTGGAACACTGACTGCCTTGAAAGTCCCCGCAGCTAATTAAACACACAGTAAATAAGCCAGGCAAGGAGCAGCCTGTCCTTGCACACAATGAACCCAGCAGTCTCCTTAGACGCAAAAGCTGGCATCTTTATCTACAGAGTGAATCAGTAATTTAACAACTCATGTTCCGTGTCCTAACTGGACCAGCAATGGTTTCTTTGAATACTGAGGAAAAGAGACCTAGAGTAAAAGCAGGTCAGAAGCATAGTATTTGTCTAAATAAAAACAACATTTTTTCTTAAGAAAGACTTTTACAGTCAGGAATGTAACATACTTGAGGAGATGCGCTAATTGTGTTTGCCCAGTTACTGGAAGCACGAATCTCTTGGAGGAAAAAATAAATAAATAAATAGGACTAGCTATCTACTGTCAGAGCCCCGAAAGCACCATGAGGAAAAATAAATAACCGTGACACCTTCATTCCCCTAGAGTCAACAAATTCCAATTGATCACATGTATTAAGCAAATACGTACTGTTGTTCAGTCACTCAGTCATGTCTGACTCTTTGTGACCCCATGGACTGCAGCACACCAGGCTTCCCTGTCCATCTCCAACTCCCAGAGCTTGCTCAAATTCATGTCCATCGTGTCAGTGATGCCATCCAACCATCTCATCCTCTCTTGTCCCCTTCTCCTCCTGCCTTCAATCTTTCCCAGCATCAGGGTCTTTTCAAATGAGTCAGTTCTTTGGATCAGGTGACCAAAATATTGGAGTTTCAGCTTCAGCATCAGTCCTTCCAATGAATATTCAGGACTGATTTCCTTTAGAATTGAATGGTTTGATCTCCCTGCAGTCCAAGAGACTCTCAAGAGTCTTCTCCAACATTACAGTTGAAAAGCATCAGTTCTTCAGCATTCAGCTTTCTTTGTAATCCAGCTCTCATATCCATACATAACTACTGGAAAACCACTGTTTTGACTAGATGGACCATTGTCAGCAAAGTAATGTCTCTGCTTTTTAATATGCTATCTAGGTTGGTCATAGCTTTTCTTCTAGAGAGCAAGTGTCTTTTAATTTCATGGCTGTAGTCACCATCTGCAGTGATTTTGGAGCCCCCAAAAAGAAAATCTCTTACTGTTTCCATTGTTTCCCCATCTATTTGCCATGAAGTGATGGGACTGGATGCCATGATCTTATTTTTTTGAATGTTGAGTTTTAAGCCAACTTTTTCACTTTCATCTTTCACTTTCATCAAGAGGCTCTTTAGTTCTTTTTCACTTTCTGCCATAAGAGTGGTGTCATCTGCGTATCTGAACTTATTGATATTTCTCCCAGAAACCTTGATTCCAGCTTGTATTTGTATTCCAACCAAAGTACTGGAGCTTCAGCTTCAGCATCAGTTCTTCAAATTAACATTCAGGGTTGATTTTCTTTAGGATTGACTGGTTTGGTCTCTTTGCAGTTCCAAGGGACTCTCAAGAAAGAGTCTTCTCCAACACCACAGTTTGAAATACATATTAAGCATCTGCTATGTATCAAGTGTCTCAATACCTTGGCCACCTGATGCGAAGAGCCGACTCTTTGGAAAAGACCCTGATGCTAGGAAAGACTGAGGGCAGGAGGAGAAGAGGGGGACAGAGGAGGAGATGGCTGGATGGCATCATCAGCTCAATGGACATGAGTGTGAGCGAGCTCTGGGAGTTGGGAAAAGACAGGGAAGCCTGGTATGCTACAGTTCCTGGGGTTGCAGAGTCAGACATGACTTAGTGACTGAACAATAAGAACAATGTATGAAGTGCAGTCTCTACTGTTACCAACTTCCACCTTAGTCATCAGGGAACTCAACATGCAGACATCACTGCTGTAGAGTTCAGCCTTGCTTCTGTAGAGAAAGTATAGAAATTCAATGTTTCCCACAGTGGAGGTAATACTTAAATAGGAACCAGACATATATTGTGAGTAGGACATTATTGTTTATACCTTCAGTTGGGACTTCTGAGAAAATGAACAGTCACAACAGTTTGATTAGTCTGTAGGAGTATATGATGCATTTGGGAACCCCCTGTCTCAGATCCTATTTCCGAAGCAGAAGAATCAGACCCTGTAAAATATCAGCTGACAAAGTCAGAATGTTCCATGGACAACTGCTGCCATTAACTTCTAATAATACAGTGGTTTGCAAGTTGGGAAGGAGATGTATCAAAAATCTTGGTGGGGTGACAGAGGGAACTAAAAGGAATGTTTTTCAAATTACACGTCCCCTTAATAAGAGATTTTATACAGAAATGATTATAAGCACAGGCTTTGGATTCAGACTGCCTAAATTCAAATCCTGGCTTTAGTATGTATTAGCTGCGTGACTTTAGATAAATTATGAAGCTACCATATGTTTCCGTTTTTGAAGTTGTAAAAGGGGAACAACGACATTAGCAGTATCTGTTCATTCAGCTGTTTTGAGGACTGAGCAAATTAACATAGGTAAAGCCCTTAGAGGAGAAGGCGATGGCACCCCACTCCAGTACTCTTGCCTGGAAAATCCCATGGATGGAGGAGCCTGGTAGGCTGCAGTCCATGGGGTCGCCAAGAGTCGGACACAACTGAGTGACTTCACTTTCACTTTTCACTTTCATGCATTGGAGAAGGAAATGGCAACCTGCCGGGAGCCAGTGTGAGGAATCCCGCCCCTGACAAGGTCATGAGGAAGGAAGCTGACATACGCAAGGCGTGCTCAGACTTCAGGGGCCCCTCTGGAAATTCCTAAGCATGTACCCCAACAAAAATCTGCCGGCTTTTGTGCTCTGCTTTTCCACTCTTCTGACATTTTCTGGTAAAAGTCAATTCAGGGCTTTAGTCTTCTGCATTTGAAAGAGTGTTTCAATCCAAATACCCCTCCGATGGCTTTCTAGCCTGCCTGCAGGACTCGTACAGCGGCGCCTGTGATTGTTTGAGGCCTCTTGACCGCAGGAGGCACAGGAAGCTTAAAACATCCTAGGAATGTAGGGGCTTCCGAGGAGTCAAAATCTTTAGAATAGGACTGATTAAAGGTTTCATTTGTTGAGTCAATACTTGCTGCTAAATTTTCATATCCGTTATTTTTAGATATAGTTGGTATATAGAAATGCAAGTAGTAGACCTGGTATTAGCAACATTAGATCTTTGAGTTAAGTACCTTCTTTGTTATATCCCACTGCACCTTTGTTCTATAGAGATGTAACTTTAATGCTTTAAGGAGATGCAGATTAAAGAAAAACACTTCAGGGGAAACAAAATTAACATTCATTAAGGAAGAGAGCCAAAAAGTGTTAACAAGCCTCTTGGCCAGAAGATAATGTAAATCACCTGAGACCTTTTGTATACAAAATGATGTACAGAAAGAGTCTGGGCTGCGAACGCTACATAATTTTGTGTTATCCATTGATCTCCATGTTTTATCAAAAGTATAAAAGGCCTTCTGAACAATAAAGGAGGGGGCCAGCTTCTCGGACCAGTTTCTCGGGCCAGTTTCTCGAACTAGTCTCTCGGCCTGGTTTCTTGGGAATCTGGCTTCCCCCGTGTCTCTCTCTCTCTCTGTGTCTCTCTCTTCTTCTCTCCCTTTTCCTCCCTCTGCTCTTTACTTTAACTTCAGGCTGAATCTCCACCTGGGGCGCGGAGGCTCGCCAGGTCTACTTACTTGCCCTGGCTGTTAAGACCCGCACGAAAGGGAGCTTAAGGCGAGGCACCCTTAGATATTCAAGCGGGCACCGGTGGCCCAACGTAGATGGTGCAAATTCCTTGTCTGGAATTTTATTGGTCTTCCGCGTAAACCAAGCTATTCAGCCCTCTTCCTCCACTTAATCTTCCTACTACGCTATAGTTTCTTAATCTAATCTTATATTAATAAATAAACAAGTCTTTCCACGCCAACGCCGTCCACCCTTCGAATTCCCTGGATCCACCGGGGCTGGACCCCGGCAGCAACCCACTCCAGTGTTCTTGCTTGGAGAATCCCAGGGACGGGGGAGCCTGGTGGGCTACCGTCTCTGGGGTCGCCCTGAGTCGGCCACGACTGAAGTGACTTAGCAGCAGCAGCAGCAAAGCCCTTAGACACGTGCCTCCCTCTCAGGCATCTTTCTACTGCTGCCCCTTGCTGACCTACGGAGACCTTCCTGGGGAGGCCTCAAGCCTCAGACCATGACAGAATCAAGAGTGGGGAGGAATCTTGGAAGCCATCTGCTCTCATCCATTCTGGAATCCTCTCTCTGAAATCTTGGCCGAGTCATCTGGCCCCTACTTGAACACACTGAAAAAAATCCGTTCCATCTCTGGACATTTGAAAGAACACACTGAAAAAACCTGTTCCATCTCCAGACGTTTGAAAGGCCTCCCTTGTGTTGAGCTGAGTCTGTTTCTGTCTTCTCTGACTTTTGTCTCTCTTTTGGAATTGGAAACAATAAGGTTGTTAATATCCCTTTAAATAATGGAGGACAGCTAATGGTGTTCGGTTAAGCCTGTGGGCTCTATGGGGAGATTGCATGGATGGACTGACTCTCAGCTTCCCCATTTGTTGATTGTGTGATCTTAGACAGTTTAATCTTCCTATGCCAGATTCCTCATCTGCAAAAAAGGCATACTAATACTGCCAATTTCATAGGGTTGTTGTGGGGACTGAATGAAACAACATACTTAAGGAACCTGTTGCATGAGATTCAATCACTGTCGGCAATGTCATCATACATATATGGTTCCTAAAACTCAATAAATGGGGACTTCCTGGTGGTCCAGTGGTTAAGAATCTGCCTGCCAGTGCAGGGGACACAGGTTCGATCCCCGGTCCAGGAAGATCCCACATACCACAAAGCAAGCAAGCTCGTGCACCACGACCACTGAAGCCACACAGCCTAGAGCCTGTGCTCCACAACAAGAAGCCTGGGTTCTGCAACTAGAGGTAGCCCGCCCTGCCGCAACTAGAGAAAGCTCTCACGCAGCAGTGAAGACCCAGCACAGCCGAAAATCAATAGATGAATTTCAAAAATGAATGTCATCAACACCGATGCTGTGGCAACCCTCTTGGGCATTTGTTTCTTTGGGATAAACATCTAAATTTCCTTCACTTATTCCTGATGCAATTCCAGTTCCCCCTCAGCCGTTCCCTCTGAGTGAGCTCCAGTTGCCAGTCTTCCTCTCTGGGGCTCCAGCTCCCTTTTCCTCTTTCGCTGTACCCCCTGTATGGACTCCAGGACTCTGGGGGCTTCTGGTCCACATAGACCAGAACGAGGCACCATCTTGCTTGTTTGGTGGTTGTTTCATCTCCTGATTCATTCACAAATGATTTTAACTATTTATATTTTTATAAATGGATCCTAAGGGAGAACTGGCTTTTTTAGCAAGCACATCACTGTCTTGATTCACAATGAATGCACAGTGACCTGACTCCTCTTTAATTAGAAATTTTACGAGGAATTTCCTTTGCACTCACAGCTGAATGTTGAAGGTTAAGACTTCGGATTTGTTTCTTTTACGTAACTCACTCAGCTCCTTAAGATATACTCACCTTTTTTTTTGAGGGAAAACTGAGACTTTCTATAAAATCTACAGACTTGAAGAAAATTATACTCACCTTTAAATCAGAGTAAGGGTTGCAAACTGATGGCTCCAGGGCCAAATCCAGCTGGCAGAAGCGTGCAGTGTCATCTTCACCCCTGCCTCCCTCCCTTCCTTCCTTCCCGGTATAAAATATCTGACTTTCTTTTAGCAAAGCACGGACTCCCCAACTTAGCTAGGGTTTCCTCCATTCTCTGTTGTCCCATACCGGGTATATACACATTTAAATGACCTTCCTAGCCCTGCAGGCATTGAAGGTTTAGATCCCAACATTTGGGACAGTGAGCAATTTGCAAAAGGGAGGGGTCGTTATAGCAGTTTTTATTTTAGAGCATTTACTGTGGACAGGCACTGGGCTATACATACATTCCATACATCCTACAACTTTAAGAGACTGAGAAAGATAAGCCAGCCCAGAGCCACAGAGCTGGGGGCAGCGCTGGGGCCCATGCAGGCCTGGGTAGGCCAGAACACCCTCCTGTGCTCCATGGAAATGGGTGCGCTTCTGAAGCAGTCACATCTGGTCTCCTTATTCTTAAACATCTAAGGAAATACAGAGACTTTAATTCAGCAGAAAAACCGAAGGGGAGCAGACTATGCTACCCCCAAACATTATACCGTGGCATACTGATTATTCTGAACTACAGTTACTTGAGAAACAGCCAGTTTAAGGACACTCTGACTCTTCTCTGTCCCCCTGAAGGCAGGAAACAAATCTCTCATCCCAAAGCTATCTTCCCTGTCCCAGGAAGGTAGAAGATATTTTTTATCACCAGAAATAGGGAATTTAGGACAGGGAAGGCTATATAAACAAATTTTGTTACATCTTCACTAATTTGCTACTGTAAGTCCAAAATCCTTTGTGAATTCTTTATAAATTTTACTGTTTTTGTGTGTAAAAGGTATAAAAGCTGCCAGTTTGGGTCTCATACTTTTATGGGATTCCCGTCCATACAGCATTAAGTGTTTTCTTCCTGTTCATCTGCCTTAAGTCAACTTACATATTAGGCCAGCCAAAGAACCTACTGTAGAAGGGAAGAGGGGGACATTTTTCCACCCCTATGAAATTATGACTAGATGTGAAAACCAAAACCCAGAAAAGAGAATAAACAGATGAGCCCCAGAACAACACGATAAAAACTGTGCTAGCTTTTAAGAGGAAATTCTAAAAAGCCTGAGAATGAGAGTTTTTCTGAGGCTATTATTATTAAACTAATTGGTCACATGTGCATGTGTATCTATAGATATTTTTATTTTGTTGAATATGCTTTTATCACACCATATGTGTAAAACTTGATTTCTCTAAGGACAGTGCAGAGAGACCACCAGAGCTGATCATTAGTAGCTGTGTCTTCAGAAGCAGAACCAGACAGGGGAAGGAGCAGCAGAAAATTAACTGACTGCCTCATAAAGATTCCAGACTAGTCAGCCCTTAATGACAACAGGGGCCTCCCTCCCTCCCTTGTGTTCTCAACAGGGATCAAATGAAGGCCCACAAACTACTGACATTATTACGTCTTTAGGAAAGACCACCTTTTGTCAGTCCACATGTTTCTGAGGGCCAACTGCTGTGCCCCGTGCTGCAATACTGAAGCGCAGTGCCTGCCTGCCCTCCTGGAGCTTAGAATCGAGACAATGCAAGTTCTTTCCTTTTGAGTTTCACTTACTCAGAATTTCAAATATTTCTCGTAATCATTTTCCAACAGAAGATGTCTCTGAAACAGAGATGGATTATAGTTTCTGGGAAGTATCTAGTTCCCAGGATGCAATGGACTGAATTATGTCCCTGCCAAATTCATATCTTAAAGCCTTAACCCCCATGTGACTGTACTGGACACAGGGCCATTCAGGAAGATTAAGGTTAAGTGAGGTCATCAAGTGTAGAGTCCTGATCTAATAGGACTGGAGTCCTTATAAGAAGAGGAAGAGAAACTGGTGCTCTCTTTGTGTGCACACACTGGGGAAAGGCCACGTGGGCACACAGCAAGGAGGCAGAGCTCTGCAAGCCAGGGAGAGGGTTCTCGCCAGAACCCAACCTTGCTGGCGCCCACATCTCAGACTTCTAGCCTCCCAAATTATAAGAAAATAAATCCCTGCTTAAGTGACTCAGCCTGCAGTATTTTGTTATGGCAGCTCTACCACACTATATGTGTGGTGTGATATCATGGTGTGCAGAATAACTAAGGGTACAGAAGCATTAGTATGAAAACAGCATCACTCAGATGCTCCTCCTCAGTTCAGGGGCTTGGTGGGCATCTACTATTTTGCCTGCTCTGCTTCTCTGACTTGTGTGGGGATCTCTTCATCCCCAGTCCATAGAGCTCATGTGGAGTTGTCAACTCACTGTTTACTGCCACATGCTGACCACAGGCTTGCTTACCATGGTACCCAATCACCCTGATGACGGTGATGGTAACTGGTACAGCAGCTGGCATGCCACACAGAAAGGACTTATCAGAACCTTTCTCTGCATTTATATGCAGTACTTACCTTGGACATTCGATATGCATTGAGAGAACTTGCTTTTTCTGCTAGGCTTGCAGAAAAGTGAAAGTGTTAGTCACTTAGCCGGGTCCAACTCTTTGGGACCTCATGGACTGTAGCCCACCAGGCTCCTCTGTCCACAGGATTTTCCATGCAAGAGAACTGCAGTGGGTTGCCGTTTCCTTCTTCAGGGGATCTTCCCAACCCAGGGATTGAACCTGGGTCTCCTGCATTGCAGATGCTTTAACCTCTGAGCCACCAGGGAAGCTTGTAGAGCTGGGTCTTAAAAGGCTGGCTGCATGTAGGAAGCCTGACTGTAATGGTAGGAAGGCTGACACATGGAGGAGGAGAAAAGAGAAGACAGACAGCGCATGTTATGCCTCAAACCTACTCCTGGCTCCCCACTCCCCAGACCAGTGTATTGCTTCTCTTTTAAGCTTAAGCTAGCTTGAGTTTGATTTTTGTCACTTGCATCTAAGAATCTTAACTTATCCAATAGGTTCATTAGTCCCTTTGAGTCCTTTGTTGGCCAGATTTGGCCAGAACCCAGGCTCAGAGTGGCTTTCATCCTCTGGTTGTGCTGATCTTTTTCTTTTCAAAGAAGGGAAAGTTTTATCATCAGATTTCCCACGACTAGACACATACTTTCCCTTCATTCCCCTCTAGGTTCTTCCAGCTAAACACCTCAGTTCTCCTGTCTTTAAAAGGGCAACAGCTACCTGTAAAAACACTGAATCACTATGCTGTACACTCAAAACTAATACAATATTATAAACCAACTATACTTCAATTTTGTAAAAACTGGGAAGAGTTGCTGTGAAGTAATTTCAGGACGTACCTAGCATATTACTGGGCAGTAGTCGGTACTTGGGAATGTTAGCTCCAATCATGGAAAATTCTCTGTATGGTGCCTGAGGCCCTCTCTTAGGCTTCCATATAACAATCTCTTATTTTTCCTCATGAAAACCAAAAGCAATGAACAGATCACAGTCAATATCTGTTGTTTTGACAGTAAGATTTTAGTCCCCTCCCAGAGGAAGGTTGTCTGTCTGTAACAAGGAAGGAGAACATAGGTACATAAATGCTCTGCTTAAAATTGTGCTTTGTTTAGAAATCATTCTTGCCTACTTTTCCTCTTCAATTCAAGAATGAGAAGAAACCATTTCTTCAGCATCCAGAAGCATAACATAACATAACATGCTCAGTCCTGTCTGGATCTTTGTGACCCTATAGACTGTAGCCTGCCAGGCTCCTCTGTCTGTGGGATTTTCCAGGCAAGAATACTGGAGTGGGTTGCCATTTCCTCCTCCAGGGGATCTTCCCGACCCAGGGATGGAACCCGCATCTCCTGCATGTTCTTCACTGGTACTCGGGTTCTTTACCACTGAGCCAGATGGAAAGCCCCAGCATCCAGGAAGGAGACCTGAAATGAAAGATTACCAGGGGCGCTCAATTACTGCTCTGAGGAAATGAACAAAGAGGGCTGGCACGCCTGCCCTCCCTGGCACGGTCACTGGATGGGCTTGCATAGACTTGGTTGGGTCCTGGGGAAACTCCTCTGCTGTCTGCCATCACCACCAAATGGGAGGTACCACCCCCCACCCCAGGGGAGGATAGCTTGGAAAACAGAAGAAGCCCAGGTTAAGGCTGCTACCTGGGTGGTACATCTGGTATAATAGGAATAAAGGAAGTGCAAAACTCTTTTGACTGGTCTCTGCCTCCTGGGATCCTGAAATTTCCATTACTTGGGATAAAAAAGAATTGCAGTACAAACTGCCCCACAGAGGAGAAGCTTCCGGTCAACCATTAGGGCTTGCTAAACAACCAACCAGAGCAGGGTAGTGCTGACACAGGCTTAGCAAACCATTAAATCAGAACACTCAGCGGGTCAGCCTCAGTCAGGGCCACCAGCCTTCCCTGTCGTGCACGAGCTCTGAGTCACACTGCTTGCACTCATCCAGTTTAGCCTTGCCCTGTGAGGTGGGTACCTATCCCCCTTATATAGAGGAAGAAACAGGCTTAGAGACACGAGGTAACCGGTTGGTAAGCAGAACTTCCTAGTCTGTATAAACACAACACCCACATTCTTCCCCACTGCAAAAAAGTATCCACATATTTAAGACTCTTGTTTCTAAGGCATGCAAGGAGGGCAATTAGGCCAGCACACCCCTGATTAACTAGATGGGCTTCATTTTCCTAATAATCTTCATCTTTTTTTACTCTAAAACAGAAAGCCGTCCTATCAGCACCATTCAAAATGCTTGGAGAAGGAAATGGCGACCCACTCCAGTGTTCTTGCCTGGAGAATCCCAGGGACAGAGGAGCCTGGTGGGCTGCCATCTATGGGGTCGCACAGAGTCGGACACGACTGAAGCGACTTAGCAGCAGCAGCAGCAGCAGAATACTTCCTTTCCCAGAGAAGAGGCTGTTCTCCAATATTTCCTCAATCAGCCTTGTGAGAGCCGGGCACATTGTTTCTCAGTAACTGCGAGCAGCGTCCATCTGCATCTCTTCATTCGCTGAACGCTGAATGGGTCAGGCCTCTCTGCGCCGTGTCCTGGGTCCTCAGAGGGGCCTGCAGTCCCTTTATGGCTGGCGCAGCCAGAGACCAAAGCAGATGGGCCAGCTCTGGGGGTAGAGACCTCCTCTGGTTTCCCCACTTGAAGACCAGTTAATCACCTGTGGTAGTTCATGCTTCTTCCTTTTCCATACAAATAAGACCCAGGGCGCTTCTTGAGAAACCTCTGGCTTGCAATGTTTTGAAAACTTTTCAAACAACCATCACTTGCGCTTCCACTCAGCAGCTGAAGGGTCAGTGTGGCGGGGTGGAAAGTCAGGGCGGCATTGCTGTCTTGCGACAGCTGCATTTATTTCACTCATTTCATATATTGGCAGGAGGATGGGCATAAATGGTTAGGTGTTTATTTCTTGATTGGTTTAGGGCCCTCTCTCACCCTGCGCCCAGTCTCATTCATTCATCAGTAACTGGAGACAGCTGTCTACAAGGAATTTTTTTAATGGTGTTTTAATGTTATTTTATTTTCCTAAAATGTCAGTTGGACAGCCAAGAAAATTTCCCCTTAGAGTCCTTGGAGGTTGTTCTGAGCTGAAATCACCACCCATGGTTGGCTGAGCACTAAATGAAAAACAGTGTTATAAGTCAAATTAATATTTTAGGGAAGAAAATGTGTGAACCCACACCAGCATTTCCGCCAGCATAATCTCAAGCTTTAGCCACAAAACTGCAGAGAACAACCAAGGGCCAGAGTCACCCCTGGCCGTCAGTTAGGGAGCCGAAATCCAAGAGAGGGAGAGAATGAATAATGATGATGAGGTCTCCGTTCATCCACTGTGGCAGATTAGAAGGCCATCAGAAGGCAGGAGTGATGACATTTTTAAATGGATTCATTCTGTGAGAAGACAGCTGGGTGAAAAGCAGTGGGTCGGGACTTATTAGAAACCACAGCTGAAGCCATAAGGAAAAAACATAAGACACTGTAGAAAAATAATGATGATGAGAGATAAAGCAGCTTGACAAAAGCAGTTTACAAAACTGAACGTACAATATTGTCCAATTTTTGAAAACTACAAGAGAGATACAGACAGGCAAGCAATAGGCATGAGTTGAGTGCCAGGGTTTTTAAAACTGGCTTTGCAATAGAATGTTCTGGATTTTTTTTTTTTTTAAACACAGACCCATCATCCCTACCCCTGCTGCTGCTGCTGCTGCTGCTGCTGCTAAGTCGCTTCAGTCGTGTCCGACTCTGTGCGACCCCATAGACAGCAACCCAACAGGCTCCCCCATCCCTGAGATTCTCCAGGCAAGAATACTGGGGTGGGTTGCCATTTCCTTCTCCAATGCATCAAAGTGAAAAGTGAAAGTGAAGTCGCTCAGTCGTGTCCGACTCTTAGCGACCCCATGGACTGCAGCCCACCAGGCTCCTCCATCCATGGGATTTTCCAGGCAAGAGTACAGGAGTGGGTTGCCATTGCCTTCTCCTCCCTGCCCCTAGAGGTTCTGATTTATTAGCTCTGGTTTGGCATCTTTATTTTAAAAAGCTTCCCAGGTTGTTCTGATGTACTGTCAGCACTGAGGACCACTATTACATACAGAGAAAAATTTAAAAACCAGAAATGGCTTTATGGGGTATTTCTGATTTAATTTTAATGTAGTTTTTCTGTGTTCCTACATATTGTTCTGTGAACATGCATTAAATCTATGATCAGAAAAGGTTATTAATAAAAATTATAACTGAACTTACTAGGAAAAATAACCCCAGGCAACAGGAAATAATAATAATGACTAACATTTTGCTGAGAGTCAGATATGCTCTTTGTCTTATTTTTGTTTTGTTTTGTTTTTCGGCAATTGGGAACGTCGGATCTTTGTTCCCTGATCAGAGATTGAACTGAACCCATGCCCCCTGCAGTGGAAGCACAGAGTCTTGACCACTGAACCGTGAGGGAGCCCCCAGACACTGGCTTTATTAATGTTGTCACTAGTCCTTACAACAGCTCTGTGGCCGAGGCACTAGTATTTCAGCCATTCCATGATACGGAAGGTAGAGGTCCAAGAGGTTCCAGCTCAGACACCAAGAGAGTGACAGTCACAGCACAAACTCGGGACCAATTACCAGAGAACCTGAGGCTTACCCTAAAGAAGTCCTGTGTGGTCCCTCCCCTCCATCACACCATCACGGGCCCTCTGGATCCAGGGCCTCACCTGTGCCTGCTTCCGGCTTCCCAGGGGCTCATGGGAAGCTTCGCCTCTGAATTCCCATCAATGTTCTACTTCTTCCAAAGACTTCCCACAGTTCGCTACTCCCCTCAAAGGAGAACTCTGTCTCCATGCAAGCTAGAGAGAGGGGAAAAAGAAAGAAGAAAGTGAACACCACAGGATACTGACTGTCTATTAAGACCTATTATAAGAATCCTTTTTTAAAGTATTAATTTATTCTTTTACTGGAGTGGAGAATGAAGAGGAGGTGCCCCAGGCAATTATACATGGGAACACAGATGTGAAATTCTACAGGGTTTTCCCCTGGGAAGATGATAGAATGCTTATCAGATTATTTCCCCATTTCACAGATGGTGGTGCCAAATTCTTAAGAAACTACACGAAAGAGAAAAATAAAAATGAGTTGATGCCCCAGCCAGAACCAAAACTCCTTTCTAGTCCACAAAAGGTTTGTGGATTTTAAACGATTTTTAAAAAAATCAACAGCTATTTACCTTCATTCTCTTCCATGGTTAGGTTTCCAGATAAAACACAGCATGTCCTGTAAGATGTTAATTTCAGATAAGTAATTTTTTTGGTAAAAGATGTCCCAAATATGGGACATATTTATACTAAAAAATTATTGGTTAATTTTATTGATAGGTCAATTTTAACTGGGAGTCCTGTACTTTTATGTGCTAAATATGATAGACCTACTTCATGAGAAACATGATTTTCTTTCTTCCTTAGACAATGTTTTTCCTTCTCAGTGTCATCAGCTCAATGATTTGAAGAAGCATAAACCAGAAAATTGATCTCATCAATTGAGCTCATCCTTTTGTGTCAAACAACCCACTGAGCCAACTCCTCTGGTAGTCAATAAGTGTTACATCTTCCAAAGGCCACACACACACACACCCCTTATACACATGCATTCACAGACACCCACACACCTTCAGACATGCCCAGGCATACACTTTCACATATATGTATACATATGTACACACAGAGAGTACAAACAGATTTTAATTTCTCCTAACACTCTAAAATGCAGATCCCTCATTCTCTTTTCAGATTTTCTCGGCTTTCCAAACACATTTTCTTATTTGTCCAAGGAGAAAAAGTCATGTCTCCAGTTTGCTTTATATGCCCAGCTACACTGACCGGGCTTCCCACAGGGTTGGCAATAAGACCTCATCTTTTGTATTTCAGAAATGTTGAATTTTCTTTTCTTGCCACTGCATTAAACTGCTATTTTAGTATAAAGGGGATGACAGTTGTCTTAGGGTCAGATGCTAAACACAACTTAATAACAAGGAAAAATACAAAACTGCAAATTGAAAACTTGAACCATGTAATAAAAATACTTGAAAATGAGAGAGAAGAAAAATTTTAAAGTATTTTCAAGAAGCATAGTAGTTAAATGAATAATTCCTAGATCCAGCCTACTTGAGTAACTAGCTGGCCAAGTTACTTAACTTTATCTGTAAAGCAGAAATAACAACAGTTTCCATCTCATGGATTGCTGTGATATTTAAGTAAATATATAATTGAAGATGTACAAAATAGTGGCCAACGCACATTTCTTACTATTACAATTACCTCTTATTTGCCACACACAGGGGTAGCCTCTCTACATACGTAATACCATTTGATTATCAAATGAGTGTGAGCTATGTAGTCATGAGGAAACTGAAGCTCACAGAGGTTAAGAGACTTCCCTGAGGTCACACAGCTAGCATGCAATAAAGCCAAGATTTAAGTACCAATCTCAGTAGACAAACACTGTTCTCTTGATTACCCAGTTTTAAGGTAACAAGCAGAAAGTAAACAGGTGGCAAGGTGGTAGCTTTGCAAGGAGAAGACCCCTATGGTCGTTGCTTCTACAGAGTGGGGTCGGAGTGGGGTATTCGGAAAGGTTTGGACTGGTGCATCAGGTAGAGTACAGGACCCTCTGTCTGGTTACCCACCACACCCAAACATTTGCCAACCAGATGAGGACCCTACTTTTTTGTGACCTCTCCAAGTAAATCCCCAGGAGGTGGAAAGCCCCGACCCTGACTTGGCCTGACTCTCTATTTTAAGGCAACATAAGGCAGGGCTGATCCACCCGCACTGGCTGTCTTCTAGCAGCAGCCCCAAGGACTCGATCCTTCCCTCACATTTGTCTACTCAGCTTCTCCACCTGGGTATCTAAGACTCTCATCTCAGACTCAAGTCCAAAACTGGCTTTACCTCCGGGGGCCCCCGTTCACCGGATAACAACTCCCTTCTTCTGGCTGAGCGGACCTAAAGGCGTGGAGTTGTCCTTCATGTCTCTCTTTCTTGTGCCCTTGATATCTAATCCATTGACTCATCCTTCATGCAGTCCTGATGGTTCTGCCTTCAGAATACATCCAGAACCTGACCGCCTCCCTCCATCTCTGCACCCGCCCTCCCAGTCTGTGCATCGCGCCATCATCGGGACCGCTTCCATCCTTGTCATCAGCCATCATGCCATCTTCACACAGTGGCCGGAGTACTCTTGTTACATTTGCCTCAGATCGCCAGGCTCCTCTGCTCAAGAAGTCTCCCACCTCAGAGGGCCCAAAAAGCCCGTCATTATCCACAACTCTGCCTCAGCTCTCTCGGACCGCCCCTCGCACCACGATCTGCAACCCCATTTGTTCCAGCCCCTACGCCTCCACACCAGCCCCTGCACGGGCTGAGCCAGCTCCCGCATAAGGCCCTTCGCTCTCTGTCTGCCGGACGTACCCCCACATTGCCTACACGACCCACTCCCCAGCATCCTTCAAATCATGGTGCTCCTCCATCTCACCCTACCAGAGACGACCACCCTGTCCACCTACATAAAACAGCAACGCACCACCCTCCCTCGGGCACTCCCTCCCTCTTAACCTGCCTTATTTTTCTCACAGCACTTATCACTTCCTGATGCGCTCTATTCACCTATTTGCTTATTGTCTCCATCCTTTAGAAGGGAAGATCCAGGTGGACAGAGATTTTATCTGTGTCATTGACTGCTATTTATGTATCCTCAGGGCCTAGAAGCCTATGTACATGCAGTAGGTACACAATAAATATTTGACAAATGAGTGAATGGAAAGAGCCCCGTGTCATCTGAACAGGACACCTCTGCTGATTGCTTCAGCTTTCCTGCTCTAAAGTCAGCCTTTAGAAAGACTCTTGGGACCTCCCTGGTGGTCCAGTGGTTAAGACTCCACACTTCCATTGCAGGGGATGTGGGTTGGGGAACTAAGATCCTGTAGGCTGTGGGGTGTGGCCATAAAATGGAAAAAAGAAAAAAAGACTCTCCACTCTGCATTCTTTTCCATCTTAGGAGTCAAAACTCCAGGGTGATCCTGAACAAATCTTTTCTGGCTGGCCTGCCACTGTGTTGTGTAGTTCTGCTCGGTTGGCTTGAACAGAACAGGCTCACGGACAAAGCCACGTGCAAGGCTCCCTGTGTGTCTCTGGCTTCCCATGTGTTCTCGATGGAAACGCGTCTGGGGCCACTGTTCTAAAGGCTCCAAACCAACCGGCGCATGACGAAAACCTCATCACTCCAGTAGAGAAGAAAACAAATCCATCCACCTCAATGCCCACTTCCATGGAAACTTGGCATTAGTTCAAAAGGCCAGTGCTGGCAACACTTTTGACTTTTATTATCCTCTTTTGTCATTCCAGGGATTGTGTTTACAGGCACATGCTGAGAGGAGGCGGCCTTTCGAATTGAATGCAGCAAGCAGGAAACCTTCCAAAGCCCAAATTAATTATCTTCAGCAGCATCTAAATAATGATTATTTTGTGAGGAGTCTGGCAGCCAGAGACTTTGGCACATCCATTAGGGACCCTGAAACCATGCCAAGGACTTAGCCTTTCACTGCAGAAATCCCTTTACCCCCCAAATAAGCAAGGCTGTTAGAGAAAGGCTTTGCTGATCCAGGTGGGAAGCCTCAGCCAATCCTCTGGCTTCTGCTGCATTTCCTAACAGCTGAAGTGTTGCCTGCAGGAGCCTCACGCAGACCCTGAACACTGTGAAGGCAGAATGCTAGCGTATGCAGTTGCCAAATGTCCAAGGATCTGTTCCTAAGAGGATTCAGGTATATCCAGTCACCACTGTGTTGGTTAATCATTTCTCCAAGATTACATTGGCCAAACTATCAATAAGTCCAGTGAAAAGTGAAAGTGAAGTCGCTCAGTCGTGTCCGACTCTTTGCAATCCCATGGACTGTAGCCTGTCAGGCTCCTCTGTCCATGGGATTTTCCAGGCAAGAGTGCTGGAGTGGACTGCCATTTCCTTCTCGAGGGGATCTTCCCAACCCAGGAATCGAACCCGGGTCTCCCGCATTGCAGGCAGACGCTTTACCATCTGAGCCACCAGGGAAGCCTATGTTCCTGTTAATGGGTCCCAGGTTCATGTACACACATGCTATTCACATGAAGAGGATAAAGCCCGGTGGAAGTACTTGGACTCTGTGGTTTTCCTGGCACTTGCATCAGCCATATTCCCTCTAAGATTTCTGAACATTCAACCAGCACAAATTTCTAGATCGTTTTTAAAGTATATTTATGGACACTGGAGGCTCAGATGGTAAAGAGTTTGCCTGCAATGTTGGAGACCCAGGTTTGATCCATGGGTCAGGAAGATCCCTTGGAGAAGGGAATGCAACCCATGCCAGTATTCTTGCCTGGAGAATTCCATGGACAGAGGAGCCTGGCAGTCTACAGTCCACAGGTCACAAAGAGTCAGACACGACTGAGCAACCATCACTTTCACTTTCGCATCATACTTTAATTTGTCATCCATTTTAAGATGCACCATTATTTTATGTTGGAGAAGGAAATGGCAACTCACTTCAGTATTCTTGCCTGAAGAATCCCATGGACAGAGGAAGCATGATAAGCTACAGTCCACGGGGTCACAAAGAGTTGGACACGACTGAGTAACTAACTCATACATACATACATTATTTTATGTAAAGCTAAGAAAGACAACAATGCTGTCAATTAAATTAGAACAAGCCATTGATTGTAGATTGAGCCCTGATCAGAAACAAGTTGTCAAAAAGTGTGCATCTTATCAATACAATCATGTGTGTGTATGTGTGTGTAGGGAGAAAGAGAAAGATGTAGTGAAGAATTTCATATTTTCACCAGTTCTAAAATTAAAGTAAAATTACTATATTGCTTTAAAAATCCATTTGGGGATTTTAATAGAATTTTTTATAATATCAACTGTACGAATTTATTTCTATCTTAAACTCTACTGAGCAGGCACCAAGTTCTCTAACATGAAAATGAATTATGTAATTGCTCTTTCTGCTTGCTCTTCTGGCAAAGGGCCAAACCAGGTTCAGTGTTGCTGCCTCAGCAGAGCATGTATGATTAAGTAATGCAGTAGATGGCCATGGTTCTCAGATCTTGAATTCACTCACTCACTCTTTCATGACTGCCTTCCAACCTCCGGTCAGTGGTAATTTTCTGAGTTTATCACTCGTTTCTCATTTACAGAATGAGAAGCTAGAACTAAATTGATTTCTAAGCACCTTTTCTGCTTTAACATTCAGCTTTATACTAACTCCAGTTTGACTTTTAAAATATAGGAATCATCTGGAAAACACTGAATGAGCATATGTTCAAGGCACTCTAGTTATTGCTTTTCATCTAGTGTTTCATTTAACCCTTGAGGCAGCTCTGTGAGGTATAACAGATGTTACTATGACTATTTTACAGATGCAGAAGCTGCAAATAATTCCCGAGCAGGGTCTTTTGTTTTCCGTTACAGATTGAGTGACATATAATTCACATCCCATACAACTCACGGAGAAGGCAACGGCACCCTACTTCAGTACTCTTGCCTGGAAAATCCCATGGACAGAGGAGCCTGGAAGGCTGAAGTCCATGGGGTCGTGAAGAGTCGGACACGACTGAGCGACTTCCCTTTCACTCTTCACTTTCACGCATTGGAGAAGGCAATGGCACCCCACTCCAGTACTCTTGCCTGGAAAATCCCATGGATGGAGGAGCCTGGAAGGCTGCAGTCCATGGGGTCGTGAAGAGTTGGACACGACAGAGCGACTTCACTTTCACTCTTCACTTTCATGCATTAGAGAAGGAAATGGCAACCCACTCCAGTATTCTTGCCTACAGAATCCCAGGGACGGGGGAGCCTGGTGGGCTGCCGCCTATGGGGTCGCACAGAGTCGGACACGACTGAAGTGACTTAGCAGCAGCAGCAGCAGCATACAACTCACCTTTTAAAGTGTAAAATTCAATGATTTTTAGTATATTCGGGGCTTCCCTGGTGGCTCAGAGGATAAAGTGTCTGCCTGCAATGCAAGAGACCCGGGTTCGATCCCTGGGTTGGGAAGATCCCCTGGAGAAGGAAATGGCAACCCACTCCAGTATTCTTGCCTGGAAAATCCCATGGACAGAGGAGCCTGGCGGGCTTCAGTCCATGGGGTTGCAAAGAGTCAGACATGACTGAGTGACTTCACTTTCTTTCGTCTTTAGTATATTCAGAGTTGTGCAAACAGCTGTTGTTATTGCTTAGTTGCTCAGTTGTGTCCCACTCTTTTGCAACCCCATGGACTGTAGCCTGCCAGGCTTCTCTGTCCATGGGATTTCCCAGGCAAGAATACTGGAGTGGGTTGTCATTTCCAACCCCATGGACTGTAGCCTGCCAGGTTCCTCTGTCCATGGGATTCTCCAGGCAAGAATCCTGGAGTGGGTTGTCATTTCCTTCTCCAGGCGGTCTTCCTGACACAGGGACTGAGCCTGTGTCTCCTGCATTGGCAGGCGGATTCTTTACCACTGAGCCACTACGGAAGCCCATGCAACCATGTACCAAACTCAATAAAAGCCATGTATCATAATCAACATTAGAACCTTTAGATCACCTTAAAAAGGACCTCCACCCCTTCTAGCAGGCATTCCCCTCATTGCCTACTCTCTCAGCCCCTGGCTACCATTAGTCCACTTTGCGTCTCTAGAGTTGCCTAGTCAGGATATGTCCTACAAATGCGATCATACAATACAGTCGTCCCCTTTGTATCCATGAGGAATTGGTCCCAAGAATCCCTACAGATGCCAACCCTGCTGCTGCTGCTAAGTCACCTCAGTCGTGTCCGACTCTGTGCGACCCCACAGATGGCAGCCCACCAGGCTCCCCCGTCCCTGGGATTCTCCAGGCAAGAATACTGGAGTGGGTTGCCATTTCCTTCTCCAATGCATGAAAGTGAAAAGTGAAAGTGAAGTTGCTTAGTTGTATCCGACTCTTAGCGACCCCATGGACTGCAGCCCACCAGGCTCCTCCGTCCACGGGATTTTCCAGGCAAGAGTACAAACCTCAGTTCAGTTCAGTTCAGTTCAGTCGCTCAGTCCTATCCGACTCTTTGCGACCCCATGAATCGCAGCACGCCAGGCCTCCCTGTCCATCACCAACTCCCGCAGTTCACTCAGACTCACATGCATCAAGTCAGTGATGCCATCCAGCCATCTCATCTCTGTTGTCCCCTTCTCCTCCTGCCCCCAATCCCTCCCAGCATCAGAGTCTTTTCCAAACAGTCAACTCTTCGCATGAGGTAGCCAAAGTACTAGAGTTTCAGCTTCAGCATCATTCCCTCCAAAGAAATCCCAGGGCTGATCTCCTTCAGAATGGACTGGTTGGATCTCCTTGCAGTCCAAGGGACTCTCAAGAGTCTTCTCCAACACCTCAGTTCAAAAGCATCAATTCTTCAGCGCTCAGCCTTCTTCACAGTCCACTCTCATATCCATACATGACTACTGGAAAAACCATAGCCTTGACTAGATGGACCTTTGTTGGCAAAGTAATGTCTCTGCTTTTGAATATGCTATCTAGGTTGGTCATAACTTTTCTTCCAAGGAGTAAGCAATTTCATGGCTGCAGTCACCATCTGCAGTGACTTTGGAGCCCAGAAAAATAGTCAGCCACTGTTTCTACTGTTTCCCCATCTATTTCCCATGAAGTGATGGGACCGGATGCCATGATCTTCATTTTCTGAATGTTGAGTTTTAAGTCAACTTTTTCACTCTCCACTTTCACTTTCATCAAGAGGCTTTTTAGTTCCTCTTCACTTTCTGCCATAAGGGTGGTGTCATCTGCATTTCTGAGGTTATTGATATTTCTCCCGGCAACCTTGATTCCAGCTTGTGCTTCTTCCAGCCCAGCGTTTCTCATGATATACTCTGCATATAAGTTAAATAAGCTGGGTGACAATATACAGCCTTGACGTACTCCTTTTCCTATTTGGAACCAGTCTGTTGTTCCATGTCCAGTTCTAAGTGTTGCTTCCTGACCTGCATACAGGTTTCTCAAGAGACAGGTCAGGTGGTCTGGTATTCCCATACCCCCTGTCTCTCTCTCTAAAGTGGCTCAGTCGTGCCCGACTCTTTGTGACCCCATGGACAGTAGCCTGCACCAAGCTCCTCCGTCCATGAGATTTTCCAGGCAAGAGTACTGGAGTGGGTTGCCATTTCCTTCTCCAGGGAATCTTCCCAACCCAGGGATTGAACCCAGGTCTCTCACATTGTAGACAGACGCTTTACCGTCTGAGCCACCAGGCTTTGTATTGCAAATCCCATAGATAAAATGGTGAAGTACAGTGAACACAGTTGGCCCTCCATGTGCATAGTTTCATATTTGCAGATTCAACTAATCATGGGTATGGAGGGCACATTGTATGTAGTCCTTCTTAGTAAGGTCTTGAACCCAAGTCTTTCGGACTGCAGGATTATATACCATACTGCCTTGGTGCTGGGTATTTTGAAGGACATAGATAAAGTAGGATGCTAATCTCTGCTCAAGTTTGAGTGAGAAAAGTGTTAGTCGCTCAGCGGTGCCCAACCCTTTGCAACTCCATGTATTGAAGCCCACCAGCTCCTCTGTCCATAGAATTCTCCAGGCAAGAATACTGGATTGGGTAGCCATTCCCTTCTCCAGGGGATCTTCCTGACCTAGGGATTGACACGCATTCAAAACAAGAGCAGACATCCCTATCAAATTACTGATGGGATTTTTTACAGATCTAGAATTTTTAAAAATCTTAAAATTTGTATGGAAATACAGAAGATGCCAAATAGCTAAAGCAATTTTGAGAAAGAAAATGAAGATGGAGGAGTCGGGCTTGCTGGCTTCAGACTACACTATTAAGCTATAGTAATCAAAACAACACAGAGTCAGACTTATAGATGAATGGAACAAAATAAAAGCCCAGAAATAAACCCACGTACCCATGGTCAGTTAGTTTATGACCAAGGAAACAAGAATATACAGTGGAGAAGACAGTCTCTTCAGTAAGTGGTGCTCGGAAAACTAGACAGCCACATGTAAAAGAATGAATGAAATTAGAACATTCTCTAATAGCATACACAGAAATAAAATGGATTAAAGACCTAAATGTTAGACCAGATACTATAAAACTCTTAGAGGGAAATATAGGCAGAATACTCTTTAACATAAATCGCAGCAAGATCTTTTTGGATCCACCTCCTAGAGTAATGAAAATAAAAAGATAAAAATAAACAAATGGGGCCTAATTAAATTTAAAAGCTTTTGCACAGCAAAGGAAATCATAAACAAAATAAAAACAGAACCCACAAAATAGGAGAAAATATTTGCAAATGATGAAACCAACAAGGAATTAATCTCCAAAAGATAAAGACAGCTCATGCAGCTCAATATTAAAAATAACAAATAACCCAATCAAAACCAGGAAGATTTAGATAGACATTTCTCTAAAAAAAGTGAAAGTCATTCAGTCATGTCCAGCTCTTTTCGACCCCATTGACTATACAATCCATGGAATTCTCCAGGCCAGAATACTGGAGTAGGTAGCCTTTTCATCCTCCAGGGGATCTTCCCAACCCAGGGATCCAACCCAGGTCTCCCGCATTGCAGGCGAATTCTTTACCAGGTGAGCCACAAGGGCCAAAAAGCACATGAAAAATGCTCCATATAGTTAGTTATTAGACATATGCAAATCAAAATACAATGGGAAAAAAACACAATGAGATGTTACCTCACACTGGTAAGAATGGCAATTGTCAAAATGTCTACAAGCAATAAATGCTAGAGAAGGTATGGAGAAAGGAGAAGCCTCCTACACTGTTGGTGGGAATGTAAATTGGTACAGCCACTATGGAGAACAATAAGGAGGTTCCTTAAAAAACTAAAAATAGAGCTACTGTATGATCCAGCGATCCCACTCTGGGGCATATATCTGGAGAAAACCATAATTTGAAAAGATATATGCACCTGAATGTTCATAGTAGTGTTTACAATAGCCAAGACATGGAAGCAACATAAATGTCCATCAACAGATGAATAGATAAAGGCAATGTATTACATGTATACAATGGAATATTATTCGGTCATAAAAAGACTGAAATAACGCCATTTGCAGCAACATGGGGGCTTCCTACGTGGCGCTAGTGGTAAAGAACCCACTCGCCAATGCAGGAGACGTAAGATATGGGGGTTCAAGCTCTGGGTCAGGAAGAGCCCCTGGAGGAGGGCACAGCAACCCACTCCAGCATACTTGCCTGGAGAGTCCCATGGACAGAGGAGCCTGCAGGTTCATAAGGTTGCAAAGAGTCAGACCCCACTGAAGTGACAGCACGCACACACAGAGCGACAGGAGGGACCCAGAGACTGTCACACTAAGTGAGTCAGTCAGACGGAGAAAGACAATACAATACCACGTATATGTGGAATCCAGGAAGATAATGCAGATGAGCTAATTCACAAAACATAACCTGACTCACGGACTCAGAAAACAAACTCACAGTTACCAAAGAGGAAAGGCAACGGGAAGGATCAATTCGGAGGCTGGGATTAATACACACACACACACACACACACACACATATATATAATAGGTAATCAACAAGGACCTACTGTATAGCACAGGGAACTCTATTCAGTGCTCTGTAGTAACCTATATGGGAAAAGAATCTGAGAAAGAATAGATGCATGTATACATATAACCGAATGACATTGCTGTGCTGCTGCTGCTGCTGCTAAGTCGCTTCAGTCGTGTCCGACTCTGTGTGACCCCAGAGACGGCAGCCCACCAGGCTCCCCCGTCCCTGGGCTTCTCCAGGCAAGAACACTGGAGTGGGTTGCCATTTCCTTCTCCAATGCATGAAAGTGAAAAGTGAAAGTGAAGTTGCTCAGTCGTGTCCGACTCTTAGCGACCCCATGGACTGCAGCCCACCAGGCTCCTCCATCCATGGGATTTTCCAGGCAAGAGTACTGGAGTGGGGTGCCATTGCCTTCTCTGGACATTGCTGTGCACCTGAAACTAAGACAACGATGCAAATGCACTATACTCCAATCTGAAATTCAACACTTTAAAATAATTAAGAAAATAAACAAAACAACAACAGACAGTATAAGATCACAGGGGAGAGAAAAATGTGATCAGACAGGCCTCCCCGACTCCCCAGTTCTCCTGCCCTTCTCGGCCTGCGTATGCAGGTTTAGAAGGTCCCCAGAGGCACTTGGGTTCTGAGCAGGAACCCACGCCCACTCACTCTGAGGTCCACTCAGAGCTATAATACTGTAAAGAGAAAAAGCAGATAACTTTCCTGGCCCTTTATGGCCAAAGCGGGGACAGACTGTGGTCTTGTTTCTGTACTGAGTCTTGAGCTGACAAAGCATTCCTCAAACACCTCCAAGCCACAGCTCGAGACTCTCCCTTCCTGTTCCCTGGCTGGAAGTTTCAGTCTTTGTACTCAAACTGCTGCAGATCTTCTCACCATGTAGGCCAGCCCCCTTCCCTAATGTGTGGAAGGACACAGGCTGGCACCTTGCAGAGGTGACTATGCTGGATATTCTCTATTTGTCCCACACCATCTCTGCCCTCCTCTCCCTGCTCTGGACTCTGAAGGCTGGTCTCTGGGCTCACCAGGCTCCCTTGCTCTCAGGTTAGATCTAGGCAGCTGCTTGCAAAAGACAGGAGGACAAGAAGATGGAGAGCCTGGACCCAAGAGAGAGGGGTCAGAGATGGTTCCAGGGCTAATAGCAGCTGCCTTCTCTTGCTAGCTTCCAGATATCTCGCAATCCTTTGATGGTTCCCTTCAGTCCAGTTCAGTTCAATTCAGTCACTCAGCTGTGTCTGACTCTTTGTGACCCCATGGACTGCAGCACACCAGGCCTTCCTCTCTATCACCAACTCCCCTAGCTTGCTCAAACTCATGTCCATCGAGTCAGTGATGCCATCCAACCATCTCATCCTCTGTCAGCCCCTTCTCCTCCTCCCTTCAATCTCTCCTTAACCTTTCCCAAAACTTTGAAAATCATCTCTCCATTAATTTTTCAGTTAAATTCTTCTGATTGTGTCATCTGTTTCTGCTAGGACAGCTAGCAGCCTTCAGAGATAGCTACTGACAGCTACGTGCATGCATGTTCAGTTGCTCAGTCATGTCTGACTCTGTGACCCTATGGACTGTAGCCCTCCAGGCTCCTCTTTTCATGGAATTCTCCAGGCCAGGATACTGGAATGGGTTGCCATTTCCTCCTCCAGGGGATCTTCCTGACCCAGGGATTGAACTCACCTCTTTTGAGTTTCCTGCATTGGCAGGTGGATTCTTTACCACTGAGCCACCTAGGAAGCCCCACTGAGAACTACAGTGGCCTTCAAATAATCACTCCAAAAGGGGGAGGCAGAACTAGCTGTCTATTTATCAGCAGAACTAGCTGCCTATTTATCAACTTTCCTTCTGCCTTAATGGGCTTCCCTGATAGCTCAGTTGGTAAAGAACCAGCCTGCAATGCAAGAGACCTCGGCTGGATTTCTGGGAGAAGGGATAGTCTATCCCCTCCAGTATTCTTGGGCTTCCCTGGTGGCTCAGTTGGTAAAGAATCTGCCTTCAATGGGGGAGACCTGGGTTGGATCCCTGGGTTGGGAAGATCCCATGCAGAAGGGAAAGGCTACCTACTCCAGTATTCTGGCCTGGAGAATTCCATGGACTATATAGTCCATGGGGTCACAAAGAGTTGAACAAGACTGAGCTTCACTTCACTTCTGCCTTAATAATAATAATAAACCCACTTTATTTGTAGCTGGACATGTAGCTACTCCTAATTTTCTCAGCCTCCTTTGCAATTAGCTATTATGGCCTTATGGCTCAGTTCTGCCTGTTAAGACTTAAGCAGAAGTCAAATGTAGCAATTTCTGGGAAAGCTTAAAAGAAAGCTAGATAGTGTCATTTGGCCTTTTCTTCTGTGTTCTTTCCTCTACTGCTTGAAACATGGTAATGATGGCTAGAGTTCCAGTAGCTGTCTTAGACCATGAGAATGAAGGCTATACCTAAGTGATGGTGGGATGGGACACCTGAAGGAGCCTGGGTCTTTGCATGTGTAGAGTTCCTATACCAGCCTGGACTGCCTACTTCTGATCTCTTGTACAACCCATGCTTGCTTACACCGCTGTTATTTTTGGCTGTCTGTATGATGCAGCTGAGTTCAGACTAAAATTGGGGAGTGAGATTGGAAAAGAAGTGTGGTTTAGGAGAAAGAACTTTAGGCCAAAAGGCAGAAGATGCTGGTTCAACCTGTAGTTCTTCTACTAAGAGCTCTAGAACATTGAGAAAATCACCTGGTCTTCCTGAGACTCAATTCCCTATCCATTAAGTTGGAAAAATAGTATCCACTTCACATGATCATTGAGAAGATCACATAAGATAACATGATTCAGTGGCAGCAAACAGCAAGCGCATGGTTTTAAGTGTACAGCTCTAGAGCTAGACTGGGAGTTGTAATCCTGCCCCCTCTCCTTACTAGCTGTGTGCCTTTGAGAAAAGCTGTGTGCCTTTGGGAACTGACTTGGCCTCAGTTCTCTCATCTTTAAAAGTGCTTTATGATAATACATGCCTCACAGGGCTTCCCTGGTGGCTCAGATGGGAAAGAATCTGCCTGCAATGTGGGAGAACTGGGTTCAATCCCTGGGTCAGGAAGATCCACTAGAGAAGGGAATGGCAACCCCCTCCAGTCTTCATGCCTAGAGAATTCCATGGATAGGGGTGCCACAGTGGCACATGGCAGGCTACAGTCCACAGTGTCACAAAGAATTAGACATGAATGAGCAGCGAACACTTTCATTTTCACAGAACTTTGAGGAAAAAATTCGGGAATTTGTGTAATTACCTTATTTTATTACCTAGCACATAGTAAACATTCATTAAATGAGTAAACTACTGGTACTGTTATTTCCTGGTCATCATCCTCTAATCATTTTTATATATTCTTATAATGATTATTTTCATTTTAAGTCTTGGATTGCATATTCCTATGACAAAGGAATGTCTGTATACTGTTACAGCCTTGACTGCTCCAAGCTCAACGCCAGACCCAGAAGTGCTTGATTAAACAGCTCACAAATCATCTTGCATGATTCAGTTAAGGAGGTCCAGTTTTGCAGTGAGGTTGAGATTCCTGTTCTCAGAAAAATAGCTAGATTTACCAAAGAGGAATGAGATGGGAAGGGGCTGGGAGAAGAGGCTAAGAAGCTGTTGAGATGTCAGAATTAGTAGGGCATTATGTAAATCAAGAGTCCTTGTTGCAGACAACAGAATTCACTCTGGCTGGCTTAAGTAGAAATAAGAACATGAAAGAAGCTGAAAAGCTCACAAAATCTTTGGGAGGAACCAAGCTTGAATGCAATGCAGCCAGAAAAAAGATGCCCCGCCACAACATGGAGCTGTTTTAATGCAAGCCTACAAAGAACCAAGTGCTTCTACCTTGGAGGTTTACAGAGAATCTGCTCTCCTTCCCTCCCTCCCTCTCTCTTTCTGGACTTAGCTGCCATCATGCATCTAGGCCTCATAAGCTGGGCAGAAACTATCACACTTCTCAGTCTATCTGCAAGGGAGTCTAAGAATGTAGATTTTAGCTTTCTTGACAGAAAGGGGTTGGAATATGAGTTTACTGAGTCAACTTATAGTATCTGCCATATAAATTTCAGGACTTTCTGTTTGCCTATGGCTTCATCCGTGTGATGTGTCAGAAAGATCATGAGGTATAGTGAAAAGATCACAGGCCATGATAACAGATAAATGTGCCTCTTTCTTTCCTTTGGACAGACCAAATCTGTTCCTATCCCAGAGTCATTGCATATGTTCATCTTTTACCTGCAACTCTCTGCCCCTGTGACTTCTCATGGTTCATCCATACTTGTCCTCAAGTTCTAGCATGAATGTTTCCTCCTCAGACAGGCCTTCCCTGACCACCCATCTACATGATTCCATCTCACCCAGCCTCCCATCATGTCATCCTTTTATTTTCTTTTTAGAATTTATCTGCTATTTTCTTGTTCTTTGTTGTGGTTGCTCTTGCAGTCTGTACTCCTCTTACCTCTAAATAGAATGGAAATTCCATAAGAGCAGAGACTTAGTCTATCTTATTCACAGCTGTACCCCTGGAGTCCTGAAGAGTGGCTGACACATGACAATATGTATTTTATTATTTATACATAGACTTCCCTGGTGGCTCAGAGGGTAAAGAATCTGCCTGCAGTGAGAGACCTGGGTCCAGTCCCTGGATTCAGAAGATCCCCTGGAGAAGGGAATGGCTACCCACTCCAGTATTCTGGCCTGGAGAATCCCATGGACAGAGGAGACTGGCGGGCTGCAGTCCATGGGGACACGACTGAGCTGCTTTCACCATGTATACTTGTATGCATTCATACATAAGTCTGGCTCTAGAGCCTGAGCGTGCTAAGTACAGCAGGTTAATTTCTGGGTACATGTGTGCATGGATGTCTTTGAGCCATCTCGTTGGCCCTCTCTGTTATATTTAACACTGCTAATTATCTCTTTCCCTGTCTCCTCACGGGCTTCTCGTCCTCAATCCCCCTGTCCCCTCCCTTTACCTGCTCGTGTTCTATAGACTTCCATCCCGTGTCAACTGCTCTTTTTACCACATGCTCTCCTTGGGTTTTATTCAGCACCTTGATTGAATGCCCATATTGTGTGCTGACAAGTCCCAGATCTACCATCAATTTCTAGTGCTGATTCTCCAAGGGGGACGGAACTAAACGCTCTTGGCTTCCTGGATGTCACCATTGGAGCATCCTTTATGTATCTCAAACTCAACAAACACAAAGCTGACTTCATCTGCTATGTGTAATCAGGTTAGTCTCAGCCAGTCTGTGGAGAGGGTGCCATTTCATCTTCCCCCAAAATAAAATCTGCTCCTTCTCCACATCCCCCATCTCAGTCAACATCACCACCGTTTAGCCAGTCCTCAGGACCAACAGCCTGGAATTCACTTTAGATTCCCCCCGGCACCCCGCCCTTCTCATAGCCACTCTATGACCAGCTCCTGCGGATTCTACTTAAATAGTTCTCTAGTCCTTCCTCTCTTTTTATTCCTGCTCCCAACAGGATTTCTGCATTTCCTTCCAAGAACATATATTGCAACAGTGTCCTAACTAGTCTACCTGTCTCTGGTCTTGCTCCCTCAAATCTGTTTCTGAACACCACTGGTGTGATCGAACTACAGTAAAATTTTGTTTGCTCTAAGCTACACTCTGCAGTGGCTCTGCCGTTCATTGCCGTCGGGATAAAGTTCCCATCTGTTAAAAATCAACCTCGACCTGGCCCTCGCCCACATCCCAAATCTACATCAAGCCCCTTCCCTCCTCCCAACCTTCACCATTGTCTCTGCTGCAGAAATGACCAGCTGGGGACTTCCCTGGTGGCTCGATGGTTAAGAATCCACCTCCAGTGTGGGGAACATTGGTTTGATCCCTAGTCTGGGAAGCTTCCACACGCCATGGGGCAACCAAGCCTGTGCCACAAACATGAGCCCACATGCTGGGACTGCTGAAGGCGCAGGACCCACAGCCTGTGGTCCACAGCAAGAGAAGCCGCTGCAACGAGAGGCCCTTGCAGCGAGAAGCCTGTGCACCACAGCAAAGAGCAGCCCCAGCTCACCCCAACAAGAGAAAGCTGGCACCCAGCAACAAAGACCCAGCGCGTGCAAAAATGAAAACAAATACATCAATTCAAAACAAATGGCCAGCTGGCCAGTTCACTGCTTTTCCCCACCAAAGCCCACATATAGAGGTCTGTTTTGCTCCTTGCGGAGTAGGGATCAGGGAAAGTCAGTCAACTGGAGAGGAAAGGAAGCGTTATGGTAGCTTTTCGGTCCCCTAGTTTCTTCTTGAAGCCCAGCTGCAGTCCTGCCATTTCACTTCTCCAGACCCTCCAAGAGCTTTATAATTCAGTTCCTTTATTCACTTCTGGCTCAAGTTGTGTCTGCTATTTGAAACCCAAAGAGTTTCAACAAATGCACTGATGAAAGTGAAAGAAAAGGCAGCTATTTACATAAGATGATTTGCATGAGAGGAAAGAAAGAGGACTGGGGGGGCTGGCCCAGCCAGCCCGGGGGGATGCGTGTCTGAGCAGTGAGTGCAGCGGGAGAAGCTGCGAACAGATGCTGAAGACTCTATTTCACAGAGCCTGTGCTCGCTTCGGCAGCACATATACTATTTCACAGAGCCTGCCTCCTGCAGAAGCACAGCTTCTGGGTCCAAGTGACAAGCACCGCCCAGGGCAGAGCCTTCTCCACCTTCTGTAAGGGACGCAGCTGGGGCACGTTTAGGGCTCCCGGGAACATGGAACTGCTCTGGCATCTCCAGGATGGCTGTCTGGGGATCACAGAAGAGATGGCATTCCTGGCACAGTCCTCAGCGTTATCACCTTGCAGCATGGGCACGGAAACACACCCTCCCCAAATGGCTTAGTGGGCAACAGATATCTTTGAGGGGAGGTGATCAGGGCACAGGAAGAAGACGTCATGAATGTCCCTCGGTAACGGTAGTGGACAGACTGGCTTGCAATACAACCACTGGGGAATCACAAAAATAACTGAACGAGACTTGAATGGGGACACCCAGGGCTCTGAAACTTGAAGATGTGAGATGAATTCAGCAAAATGTGGGTTATCACCATTAGTGGGCCCCCGCTGCGACCCCCAGGCCAGGGAAATCTGAGGAAATTGAAGGTCATGGTATTAGGTCTACTTAAAAATGGTTTTAAGTGAAGGAATAAAATAACCCTAGGAAAACTAAGTTGGAATTATCTATGGGATTTTTCCTTCAAAGCCTTGTCTAGAACGCACAAGATGTTTATGAAATGTCATCCACTAAAAGAAATAGTTTCATAATTTAGTATGCTGAGATTTTCCTACTAACTCAGCAGAGTAGAGGAGGACCACAGAAAGCTTATATTCCAGGGTTACAAGTCTGAATGTCCCGTTTATAAAATCAGGATCTCTGGGTGGTTAGCCACAGAGATCTTGTCAATTATTCTCGATCTCATCTGGGAAAGAGGTAGACAGACATTTTTATAACCTTACTTTTAGCTCTGCATTTCACATGGAGTGCTTGACCCAATTGTGAAATGACACGTTTTCCACAGCCTGGTTGGGATAAACCTGGCTGAACAGATAGCAGATCAATTCACCCATGAAATGGATGGATGTCAACCTAGCCTTAAGAGAAACTTTCTCTCTAAAGAAACATTGAACTAAATTGATACTCAATACATCTTTCCGATCTTTGGTTCTCTTTCATTCTTATAAGTGATAATACTGAGTTTCACACTGAAGTTGATGAGTTATAAAAACCTTCATTTATAACATCCTAACTATGTTTACAGACATTGTTATAACACTCAGGAGACATAAAACGCAGGATCATTAGTTCATTGGAAGATGAAGACTTGGGGAATTAAAATGTTTCTCAAACATAAATTTTCTAGTAAATGAAATCCAGAAATCAAACTTCCTATGTGATAAGAATCATTCAAAGCAATTAACAAAGCCTTCTGAGAGAGCTGTCATTTTTTCCCTATTTCACAGATGAGGAAACAGAAGCTTGGGACTTCCCTGGTGGTCCGCTGGCTAACACTCCAGGCCCCCAGTGCAAGCGGGCTGCATTTGACCCCTGGTCAGGCAACTAGAACCCACACGCACAGCTGAAAGTTCACGTGCCGCAACAGAAGAGTCCACGTGCTGAACTAAAAGATCCTGCGTGCCTCAACTAACACCTGTGCAAGCAATAAGTAAATAGAAATAAAATTTTTAAAATGAGAAGGAAAGAAACAGAAGTTTGGAGAACTTAAGTAACTTGCCTAAGACCCCACAGCTAGTAAGAGCCAGGCAGGGATTTAAGACAAACTGACTAGAGAGACCAGATGTGATATCGGAATAAGTACACAGTGTCCTGACTTCTTCTAGCTCCTTCTTTAGCCAGTATGTGTACCTTTGGACTGTTTTGGTGCCAACTCTGATCCCACCTGTATGCAATCTTATCCTTCAAGCATGTAACTGCTTCTCTAGGAAGTCTAACTGACCTAGGATGAATTAGTGTCTTCACTATGGGTTTTTCATTTTGACATGATCAAGCAATTCCTTAATTTTCAGCAGACACTGGCTGGGTCCTGAGTGTCCTAAATTAACTCATTTCTGGCACTATCTACCCGGAGATGGCGTGAGATTCTACAGGTCAAGGGCTCAGTCAAAAACATTCCCTCTTCCCTACCCCCCAGCTTCAGATGCCAATCACAAGTTCAGATTGTCACCTGAGCTTCTGATTTACTAGCTAGAGATCACAGGTTCCTGTGACCGAATTCTTGGGTTTGATTAACTTACTGGAGCAACTCACATAAGCATTTTACCTGCTAGATTACTGGCTTATTAGGAAAGGATATAACCCAGGAAAAGCCAGATGGAAAAGATTCATAGGGCAAGAGATGTGGGAAGGGGCTCAGTCTCCTAGCCCCTCCTTGTGATCACCAATCTAGAAACTCCAAACCCCATCCTTCTGGCTTTTCTATTTGTTTCTTTGCCACTCTGCATGGCCTGTGGGATCCTGGTTCTTCAGCCAGTGATTAAACCCAGGCTGCAGCAGTGAACGCACCCTGTCCTTTTGGTTTCTATGGAGGCTTCATTACATAGCCATGCTTGATGAAATCTTTGACCACTGGAGAACAATTCAACCTCCAGTTCCTCTCTTCTCCCCAGAGGCGGGGAAGGGAGAGGGACTGAAAGTCCCTTTCTTCAAAGAAGGGGTTAGATGCTTGAAAGATAAGACCTCATACAGATGGGTTCAGAGTTGATACCAAAATAGGCCAAACAGCAGTGGTCCATTCCCCTGGCAACCACCGCCCATCCTTAGGTGCTTTCCAAAAGTCACTTCATTAGCATAAACTCATGTGTGGCTCAAAAGGGTTTGTTGTGAACATTGAGACACCTTTATCGCTTAGAGAAGTCCAAGGGTTTTAGGAGCTCAGTGCCAGAAAGGAGGACAAAGACCCAATATATATTTCTTATTATAAATCACAGCTTTCATGTTTAAGTTGTGGAGGCATCAACTGGAAAAAACCCTCAAATGCACCTACTACATTTCAGTGAGTTCTTTATAATAAAGACTTGAAAAATAACCAAAAATATTAGGGAATCACAAGGCGGAGGATTACCAGTATCGATGACCTACAATGTGCCAAGAAGTGAAAGTGAAAGTCGCTCAGTCATGTACGACTCTTTGCGACCCCATGGACTATACAGTCCATGGAATTAATATTGGAGTGCGTAGCCTTTCCTGTCTCAAGGGGATCTTCCCAACACAGGGATCAAAACCAGGTCTCCCATATTGCAGGCAGATTCTTTACCAGCTGAGCCACAAGGGAAGTCCATTATGTGCCAAGCACTGTGCTAAGAGTTCTAAATGCATTACCGCATTTATGTTTGTAACAACACAAGAACAAAGACCATCAAAGGGTCAGTTAGAACAATCGACAGTGTTAAAGAACAGTGACAATGCAAGATATTAGAAGACTTCAACAGCCTAAGAGGAGACAGGATAGGAAGATGGTCCTTGGGAAGAGCCTCAAACCAATGGATTTAAATTCTTCTTAATTTATATTTTGAATGGGTATTATATGCAAAATTCAAAAGGTACATAGAAAGTCTTTTGACTATTTTATCTAATCAAAATATTTTTTTGATTGGGACCATAAACGTTTCTGTCCCAAGAGTTTTATAGGACATTTGATATTTGTGTCTGCTCCACATCTTTTCTTTGTAGTTCTTTTATATTGTGAATTCTCCTTTCCATAGATTAAAAAAAAAAGATAACACATATCCTGAAACCCTTTGCTGCTAGGATATAGACATGTGACTATATTCCAATAAACCCCAAACCTAAGCACGTCTGGAAATACAAGCGAAAAAATTACACATTATTCTCCTGGTAAGTATGGCCCTGGGGAATTTGCCTTTCTGCAGGAACTGCAGTGGGTCCAGGCTTTATAGATGCTGAGCATCCCCTGCCTGGCAGCCACAGCAGGACTTCTGCTAGAACACTCCCATGGTGTGTTCAGACATTTGGGATGTTTTCTCCTGGACTGTTTGATATTCAGGCTTTGTTGTTGGCCTTCCCAGAAATTCTAGTTAATATCATGCAATGAAGTTCTACTGAAACTAGATAGAATGGATTCTTTCTTTGAAAGAGATCACAAGGTACTGGGAATCTGGGATAGATTAGATGACCTGGTTGGCTAAGAAAGCAGTAAGAGGACTTCCCTCATGGTTCAGTGGTAAAGAATCCGCTTGCCAATGCAGGAGACACAGGTTCAACCTTCTGGTCCAGGAAGATCCCACATACTGCAGAGCAACTAAGCCCGTGCAGCACAACTATTGAGCCTGTGCTCCAGAGCCTGAGAGCCACACTACTGAGCCCATGCTCTGCAGCTCCTGAAGCCTACACGCCCTAGAGCCAGCGCTCCACAATAAGAGAAGCCACTGCAAGGAGAAGCGTGCACACCACTAGAGGCAAGCCCCTGCTCGCCACAGGCAGAGAAAAGCCTGCACAGTCACAAAGACCCAGCACGGTCAAAAGTAAATAAATTAAATAATTAAAAAAAAATAAAGCAGTAAGGATGGGATGCAGGTAAAACAGTGGCACCCAGTGGTAAAAGAGTCATGAAAACTATTGCAATACAAGTTAGGATGATGCTGTTTCTTCCTCAGTTTAGACAGACACATCACTAGATTATATCTCAGGATGCCACAGTTAAAGTGTGGCTGGCCCCTATTCCCCAATCTCCTCACTATTAGGCAGGATTTGTAGGGCTGAAAAAACTGCCCCACATCTCCTGAGCTTCTCAGAGAAATCAAGAATGTAAACATGGCTCAGATTATTTGGAGAAAATGGCTGAGAAGATCTTTTTTGAAGAGGTTTCAGCTCTAAGTCTTTTCTCCTTTGGACAAGGGTGGAGGGTGCTTGGTGCTATCTCCCAATCTCAAGCCTGGTGAAAGAAATTTCCAGTAGACCACTGAGTAAGTTGCAGCAGCCTCCTGCAGCTGGAAGACACGGAAGACCAGGGTCTGACTAATGACCAAGAAAGTGTGATCCAGTCATGGAATGAAGTCCAGTTTCTCCAGCAAAATGTTGAATGTTAAGAAAGGCTGGTTAAGTGCTCTGGAGAGAACAGACCCAGGAGGTGCTCCGCTGGAATCATCGGGCACTCTCAGAGCTTGCTGGGGCCAAGGGAGGAGATTTCTCATGACTACTTGTGGGTTGCACAGGAGAAAGCCTTGGATCCTAACAATAGGTCTTTTTAGACAGATCTTGACAATCAAAGCTGAGCGTGTACTGTTGGATATCCAGGGGCTAAGGAAAGAGTTGAAAGGAACCACCCAGAACAGAGATCTGTCCTATTAAGGGAAATGCAGGAGAGGAGGACTGCAGGGAGTGTCCAAAATCCCTAGGCCAGTACGCTGAGGGAAGAATCCTCCTGAGCCTAACTACGACCCCCTGGGGGTCACCAGCTTTAATCATCTCCAAGGCCCAGAGAACATGAAGCCACAGATCAAGTCATAACTCACTGGCCTCTTTCCCTCTCATCTTACTTTATCTTCAATCTGAGAGAAAAAGAAAATGGTAGCTAGCAGGTGGAGGTGAAGGTCATCGGGGAGAGCAAGAGAAGCTGTCAGAAGTTTCATCTGGGGGGAGAGGAAGATCACCTCTCCTCCTCCATCCCTGAATGAAATTGAAAGAGTTGGTGGTAAACATAAAAGTGCATTTTGATTATACCATGGTATGTTCATACTGGGGCTTCCCAGGTGGGGCTTAGTGGTAAAGAACCAGCATGTCAATGCAGGAGACACAGGTTTGATCCCTGGGTTGGGAAGATCCCCTGGAGTAGGCAATGGCACCCCACTCCAGTATTCTTGCCTGGGAAATCCCACGGGTAGAGGAGTCTGGTGGGCTACAGTCCATGGGGCCACAAAGAGTCGGACACGACTCAGCCCAAGCACACACACACACACACACACACACACACACACAGTGGCAAAACTACTGTTGTGCAGAATGAAGTGTCAGTGAAAGCAGGGCTCTGGCGGGTGGAGAAGGAAGGCATATAAAGGCTGTCAGGTGAGAAGTTCCATCTAATCACAGAAAAAAAAATTAAAGAAAAAATCATGGGCTTAGGAGTTTAATTTTCACTTCAGAGCATGGTCAGTGAATGAGAAAGGTTCTATGACCTCCCTAAAATACTCTTTCATCTCATGAAGGCACAGAGCTAATGAAGCTGAAAAGTCAGAGGCAGAGACAGAGCCTGAAGATTGATGGATTATAAAACAGACTGAATCCACAGTCTCACCAGGTCTTTCAGGGCATTTATTGGGAAAAAGTGACTCTTGCCCTGAGTATTGGAATGGACATATTTTGGAGGTGTCAGATAGCCCCCAAAATCTAAAGTCCCAGAACAGAACTTCCTGGATCAACAAAAACAGCCCCTCCTCCCATTCTGATGAGGCTGGTCCTGTCCTGTTCAAAGACACCAACTTCACTTGGTGGTGACCTTGCAAGGGGATGTCCTCATGGTCCACCCCTACCTCTGCTCACTGACTCCAGACCCACAGTTGAAGTCTGATTCTAGCATGCCCTGAAATCAAAATCAGACCTGGGAAGAGCAGGCTGGCACACCGAAAGCACTGCAGGACTATGGGAAAGTATTCTGACATTGTTAGGAAGATAAGGCCATCATTTTAGATTGGATTGATGTCATCTTATAGGTGCCCTCACCAAAAAGTTCTGGATTCAATGTGCTAGATTAAACCATCAGAAGAGGTGTCAGTTTCTTGCCCAGTTGTCTGAGACTGAGTCTCAGTGGCAGCCTGCGCATGCGAAGTTCAGATGCCACTCATCCTTGATGGAATGTACACCCTAAGTTATCTCATTAGTAAAGATACAGGTGTGCTCAGAAGGGTTTCCTTACGAATAACGAAAGACTATCACATCACTCAGGAAATTCCAAGGGTTTTAGGAGCTCTGTGCCAGGAGCCAGGAACGAAAACCAAATATATATATTCCTTAACATAAGTCATAATATCACATATATGTACCCCAATGTTTATAGCAGCATTATTTACACTTGCCGAGTGTGGAAGCAACCTAAGTGTTCATCGAGAGATGAATGGATAAAGAGGATGTGGTATACACACAACAGAAAACTACTTACCCATTAAAAAAAAAAAAAAAAAAAAGAATGAAATTTTGCCATATGCAGCAATATGCATGGACCTGGAGGGTATTGTGCTAAGTGAAGTTAAGTCTGACAAAGAAAGACAAATACTGTGTGGTATCACTTATACGTGGAATCTCACAATGAAAGTAGTGACAAAAAGGAAACAGACTCATAGATACAGAGAACGAACTAGTGGTTACCGGAGGGGAGTGGTGGGGGTGGGCAAGACAAGAATAGGAGATCAAGAGGTACAAACTGTTATGTATTAAAAAATTAGCTACTAGTATATATTGTACAATACAGGCTAGGTAGCCAATATTTTATAATAAAAATACATGGAGTATAATCTTTAAAATTGTAAATCACTATGCTACATACTGGAGAAGGCAATGGCACCCCACTCAGTACTCTTGCCTGGAAAATCCTATGGAAGGAGGAGCCTGGTGGGCTGCAGTCCATGGGGTCGCTAAGAGTTGGACACGACTGAGCGACTTCACTTTCACTTTTCACTTTCATGCATTGGAGAAGGAAATGGCAACCCACTCCAGTGTTCTTGCCTGGAGGATCCCAGGGACGGGGGAGCCTGGCGGGCTGCCGTCTATGGGGTCGCTAAGAGTAGGACATGGCTGAGCGACGCAGCAGCAGCAGCAGCAGCCTGCTTCATGACTGTAACTTATATAATATTGTACATCAAGTGTGCTGTCGTTGTCCAGTCACCCAGTTGTGTCCAACTCTTTGACACCATGGATTACAGCACGCCAGGCCTCCCTGTCCCTCGCCTTCTCCCAAAGTTTGCCCAAGTTCATCTCCATCGCACCAGTGATGCCATCCAGTCATCTCATCCTCTGACACCGTCTTCTCCTTCTGCCCTCAATCTTTCCCAGCATCAGGGGCTTTTCCAATCAGTTGGCTGTTCACACCAGATGACCAAAAATACATCAACTATACCTCAATTTTAAAAAATCACAATATCAGAGTTATCCATTTCATTAGACTGTAAGGTCCATGAACATCCATTTTTTTCTTCTTCATCACAGTATCCCCAGAACTGGTGCAGGGTTCTCTGTACATGGGATTTTCTCAATAAATGTTGGAATAAATGACTCACTGATTTTTAATATGATAACTGTATTGTCAATTATCTATTGCTAGATAACAAATTGCTTCAGTTAGAAACTTAGAACAGCACACAGTTATCATCTCATGGTTCCTGTGAGCCTAGAATCCAGGCAAGACTGTTGGTTCTCTACTCCAGGGCCTCATCTGAAAGCTGCAGTCACCGTCTTGGCCAGGGCTGCAATATTAGCTCAAGATTTGACTGGCGAATGATCCACTTATAAACTCACACGACTGTTGGAAAAATTCAGCTTCTCGAGGATTGTGAGGCTGAGGGCTGCAGTTCCTTCCCGACTGTCAGTGGGAAGTTACCCTCAGTTTCTGCCTTGTGGGCTTCTCCACAGGGAGGCTCATAACACGGTCACTTGTTTCCTCAGAGCCAGCAAGGAAGAGGGTCTATTAGTATGAGGGACATTAAAACCTTATGTAATAAACTGATATGCGACATGCATGTAATCACACACATTCCATTACCTATTGATCAGAAACAAATCTCAGGACCCACTCACACTCAAAGGGAGAGAATTACACAATATCATGGATACCAGGAGGCAAAAGTCTTTGGGGCCACCTTACAGCCTGTCTGCCCCAGTGATGCACCAAATACCCTTATTGAATCAGCTAAGCTGCAGCCATTCTCTAAAGAAGGTTGGACAGTTAATGTCTGTGAAATGCCAGAGGGTCCTCATTAGCTCAGCCTTCATTACTCAAGTCCCAGCTATTGTCAGGTTACATAGGGATGCAAAGGTCATCTTAAGATAAAAATATTCACTAATATCAAATTAGTTCCCATTCGAAAAACATTTCTTCTCTTAATGCTTGTATATGTCCCCTTAGATCACATTTTGCCAGAGTACCTCCTGCTAATTGGGCGAGTCTGCACTGCAAATACAATCAAAACCAATTGCATGGGCACTTCAAAAGAAAATTATTTGAATATCAGAGGCTTAGGAGAGGCCCTTGGGAAAACCAATGGATCCCTAAAATAACTTTGTAAGAATATTCTTATTTGGACCACATTGGGAAATTTGATCATGAAATATTATGTGTCCTGCTGCCATACCAGTTTTGGAGAAATATTATGAAAAACTACCAGCAAAATATTCCTTTATCTTATGCTAAGAAAATTGCCTAGATGCAAAATAATTAAGTAAACTAACCTTAAATATAAGAGAAAATAACATAGTCCCATAATTTTATTTTTTTACTTACTATAACCTTGAGTCTTTTGTGGCCTGGGTTCAAATCCTAGTTATATTAATTACTAGCTGTGAGATAGGCAAGCTAATATTTCTGTGCCTCAGACCACATGTCTATAACATGGAGATGCTGGTAATAATACCTGAATCACCTAGTTTTTCATTTGACCCTAATGACAACACAGGGAGGCCAATGTTAAGGCAGGCACTCTTGACGGGATTAATGACTGTGATTGGGGTAAGATGACTGGATGTCCCTTTTTTTGCCTTCAAAATGCTGGGCCTTCACAGCATAAATCATAGAGGCCAACTAATTAAGGTCAGGGGGATCTGCAAGTTCAGGATAACTTCCTCATCGAATAGGTTTTTTAAAAAGTCCATACAACATGAATCCACCAAAAACAAAGACCAGATGATATATTGCACCTCATAAGATATAAGAGCATTTAAGTAACTTTCCATAGGTCAATAGATTAAAAGTGATGGATTCAAAGCCCTGTGTAACTAACTGCAAAGCCCACTTTGATGCTTTATTCCCATAACTTTCTCTGTGTACAGCCCTGTGGATAGGAGGATGAGTAGCAGGGAGGAGTGGGCCAGAGTGGGAGAAACACCCAGTGCTCAGATCCCTAGCCAGCCCCAGAAAATCACCAGCCCCGCTTCCCCACTCCCTCTTCTTCCTCAAGGAACCCTTCATCCCTTAGCTCTCCCCTCCCTCCCCCACAGCTCTCACGTTCCTCCAGGCTGCTGCTTAAGAAGGTTTTTGAACAGTGCCCTTGAGATCTCAGGAAAAGAGAAACAATCTAAATCAAAAAAGCAAATAAACATTGAACCATCTTCCAGCTGCTCTGTTTGAACAGAGAGAAGAACCCGAAGCAAGGCCCAGGAGTGTTAAGAGTTCATTTTCAAAGCACAGCTCAGAGAGTGCTCATGCTTAATAAACCAATGGAGTGAAACAGAATGTAGAGACTGGGGAAAGGGTCATTGCTTGACAGATCAATGCCACAAACATAAACAGCCGAGTCCACACACATGCAAATACAGATTGAGGTGCTGCTTGGGGCTAGGAAGCATCAGCTGTATCTTTGGAACGTGTGGTTCCAACCACGAAGCCTGGCTTTCCCACTTGCTAGTCACAGCATCTCTACTTCTTCACATGTGAGGAAGAGAATAATCAAAATCCTTAGAGATCGAGTTGGGAATGGCAAAGAAAATGAAATGCTGGGACCCAAGTGGTATTGCCTTGGAAAATAATCATTGCGAGGGAAGGAAAGTATTATTCCATAGCTGGTGCTGGGTGCAGTCTGAAGAGTGAAATGAATTCATTCCACTGTGGAAATATTTGACTGAAACAAAAAGGACTGTAGATAACATGCTACATGGTATTTAATGATAAGGTCTGAGAGGCAAATCTCATGAACAAAAGTACCCAGAGAATTCCAAACCCTGAGGTTATATTATCATCTTAGTAAAACGATGAAAGAGGATTAGTGAGTATTCACACCCCAGAAACCTCAAAAAACAAGGAACAATAAATATCATCCAGGTGGGTCAAATATCTTAAATTTAAAATTTCTTATCCCCAATAGTCCTGCTTAATACATTTATATATACACATGTATATATATATATATACATGTGTATATATATTCACACACATATATAGTGGTTTTTTCAGATGTTAATCGAAATCTCAAAAACATATATTTAACCAATCAAGAAAAACAAATCTTGTCTTGTTGCTAGTCACTCAGTTGTGTCTGACTCTTTTGTGACCGCATGGACTGTAGCCTGCTCTACAGGCAGGCTCCTCTGTCCATGGGATTTCCCAGACAAGTAAGCTGCAGTGGGTGGCCCTTTCCTTCTCCAGAGGATCTTTCTAACCCAGGGATTGAAACTGTGTCTTCTGTACTGCAGGTGGATTCTTTACCACTGAGCACATATACCATAAAAAGATATCTCCAAGAAGGTTATGATTGATTCATTGATTGATTGGCTGATGGGGGAGTTTAGGTACGTTATCTCCAATCATAAAAGCTCCCAATGCGCTTTACAGAAGGGAAAACAGGCTCAAAATATCTAAAGTTATCCAACTGATAGAGATGTGCTTAGTTTCAAAGCTTCTGTTCTCAGACCACAGCTTCCTGGCTGGAAGAAGGAAGGGGATGAGCAGAGATTCTGATGGAAAACTAGAGGCTGGCCAGGGAAGAGGCCACCAGGCACTGGATCTGGTGGGATAGGTTTATGTGGTCAATCACATCAGGAAGCAAAAGCTTGGCCACTCTGTGCTGTTAGTGGGTCATAATATGAATAACTGGCTGAATATTCCAAGTGCGGACTGTTATCAGTACAATGGCTAGCCTACAAGAAGGTGTTTCTTTTAACCACCCCAGTTTACCCCAGTCCCCCAGTGAGAACAGACTGAAGGCTCATATCAGGACCTACTGAATGAGACAGAACATTGTCTGAGTGAGTCTTACTGACATCAGGAACTACTAAACACTGCCCATAGTTCCAAGTGTTACACATTTTTGCCACTAATACTTGCGCATGAATTAGCTTGTTAAGGAAATAAGCAAACTAATGACTTTCCAAGGCCAGAAGAAAGGAGGTTCAGATGAATAAGTTTTGTAAGGGAAAGGGACTGTGGTTGGGAAGACGCAGAGGGTAGAACCAAAGTGGGTAGAGCCGGAGCGAGAGTTGGATGGAGTTCAGGGGGACGGAAGGCCCTGAAATAACAAAAGGGATTCAAGGAAGAAAGCTCAGAGGACACAGAAGATGAGATCTCAGTTCTTTCCAAACCTTACTGTTGTCCGTGAAATTGAGCCATCCATGGGCAGCTGTCCCTTCCACCCTAAGCCAGGGGCCCCTGGGATGGGTCTGCAGTCATAGGCAAATATCCCTTTTGTTTTTCTGTCTCAGATAAGCATTGATAGCACAGTATAATGGATAGAGGAAAGGCTTAGCACTTTGGAGCTGGTGTTGGAGATGAATGCTGCCTCTTTCACCTAATGGCTTAGAAATTACTCACCTTCCATGAGAGTCAAGTTCCTCATCTATACAAAAGTTCATAGCAATTAATTAAGGTAACACCATATGCCGTGCAATACTTGTTAGGTGAGCAGGTGACACCTACTAAGGTAACACCTCAGCACACAGTCTCATGTTCCACAGACGAGTGCTTCCTTCCCTCAGCTATAACTCTAGTCCTGCACTCTGCCCACCCCAAGCAAGCAGAAGTCACTGAGTTCATCCATTCCGCTGCCTGGGTCTGAGCCATCCGAGGTCAGCACCTCTCCTTCCCCTGGCTAGCACCCTGACAGTTTGCTCTCTTTATTTTCCTACTGCCCCTGCTCTGAGGACCTCTGAGGACTTGGCAGAATTTCCAGAGGGGAAACATAAACCATTTCTATGTTATCAAGAGGGAAGTCAGGACACAATGAAAAAGAAGTGGATTTTCCAAAAAACATTTGAGAGAAATCCCAGATTGTCATCCCTTTCCCATCATCCACTCCACTGTTTGAACTGCTGCCCTGGACACCGGAAGAAAGCAGCTGGCTATCAGGGACTGAGGTCCACAGGGAATGCTTATCAATGGCTGGTTGGGGTCAAATTTTCAGGCATCTCATCTTCTGAAGCCCTTGGAAAGTGCCTCTCCTGAATGACGGCAGCTGCAGCACCAGAGTCATTTTATCCTGAAACAATTGCCAAGCACCAAGCGTACCCAGCTTGTGGCGCTGGAGAGGTGTGAGTGACACGCTTCCTCGGATTATGTCCATCCCTTTGAGGAAAAGCATATTGCTAGGTGATAGTAACCTCTGGTATCAGCCTCTGTGTTTAGTCTCCAAGTGAGTGATGAATCAGGTTCTAATCTGACAGTGTGCTTAAGGACATATTAAAGTCAAATTAAATTACAGTGCCTCAGACATCACACACATTTGTAAAGAACAGAGCCAGAAGGCATTAAACCTGCCCAGTTTCAACATGTACCCATTATAACCTAAATTATTCTTATTACATATCCCATTATACATCAGAAGGTTAAATGTGGCTCTAAGATGAAGTAAGTTTCCTCTAATTTTAATCAAGCCTCCTATATTCTGGTAGTTCATTCCAAAAGCTAGAGATAGAAATGATTTCTCTTGAATATTATCATTGTGCTGTGAGCTCAGACACTGCTGGTAGAATCAATACTCTCAATCGCTGAGATCAATCTGGAACACTTGTGACATTGGCAGACACTGCCTTGGGCACTGGGGAGACAAGGGTGAACAAGAGCAAGAATTATTCTTGCCCTTGTGGAGCTAGTTTAGGGAGAAGAGAGACAACAACCAAATAATCAAATAAGTAAATGGTTAGAATTGAGTGCTGAAATTATGTTACTAGGTCTCTGATCTTATCTTCTCCATCCATCTCTTAGCTCTGCTGTCTTCTATTTCAGCACCTCTCTCTATGTGACTAAGATGGCCACTTGCAGCTCCTGACTACTGTGGTGCTAATGAATGATGATCCTAAAGGAACAATTGTCCCTAGAGCTCCAGCATGTCCTGGAGAGGATGCTGATAGGCCTGGATCAGATCACATGCTCCTTCTCACAATGCCATGGAGACCTGGGAAAGGAATATTCTGATTGGCCAGCACAGGTCACATGTGCACTCAAGGTGGTGAAGGGAGAGGTGGTGTTAGTTTCCTGGTACCACATGCGTAAGCAGGGTTCCTATGGCATGGGAGACAGTAGCTTCCCAAGTTAAAGGATGATGGGCCAATGAACATTTGTCCATGAAGTGTCAGAAGGTTGATGTTTAAAGTTAAGTCAAGTGAAAGAAGAAAAGAAGCAACAACACGGAGTCAAATCCTGTCACCATCACTTCTTGGAGGCTGTGCGGCCTTCAGCAAATCATCTAACCCTCTAAAAGAGCTTCTTCACTGGTAGCAAGGGGATGATAGTCCCATAGGACTGACAGGGAAATGAAATTGTCCAGTGTGAACAAGGAGGTACAGCAATGGGGCCATTGGAGCTATTTGATGGATGGGGGGTATCTAGAAATCTCCCTGAGGCACCATATTGTGTAACAAACATTGTAGACAGACAAGGTCCTAATATGGAATGGAGGGAGGAAATGGTGTTTGGAGACAAGAGGAAGAAACAAAATATAAATAAATAAGCTTACATTCATATTTTGAAAGTGCCCTGATGGAAATAAACAAGGTAGAAAAAACAAGAGAAAAACAAATGCATTAGAGTAATAAGAGTGGAGGCCTCCTTTAGACGGAATCGGCCAGGAAGGCCTCCTTGAGAAGGTGATACGTGAACTAAGTCCTGAAGGCTGAGAAAGAGATTGGCACACAAGGAATCCAGGCAGTGGGTTCTGGACAGAGGGAACAGCAAGTGCAGAGGCTCAGAAGCAGGAAAGGGGTGGGATTATTCAAGGAACAGAAGAAAGGACAGAGGTGGGAATGGTGAAATTAAAGAGAAACAGGAAACAGATCCTAGAAGGCCTTTCATTCAGTCCATAGTAAGGTAGTTCAAGTTCCACACTGAATGATATATCTGGCTAAAAATTCTAATAAGATAATTAGGGTTGTTGGGTGGAAAACAGAACGGAAAAGGCATGCGTGGGGCAACCAGCTGGGAGACGATTGCAGTCATCTAGGTAATAAGACCAGAGAAGGCAATGGCACCCTACTCCAGTGTTCTTGCCTGGAAAGTCCCAGGCAAGAATGGACGGAGGAGCCTGGTAGGTTGCAGTCCATGGGGTCGCTAAGAGTCGGACACGACTGAGCGACTTCACTTTCACTTTTCACTTTCATGCATTGGAGAAGGAAATGGCAACCCACTCCAGTGTTCTTGCCTGGAGAATCCCAGGGACGGGGCAGCCTGGTGGGCGGCCATCTACAGGGGTGCAGAGAGTCCGACACAACTGAAGTGACTTAGCAGCAGCAGCAGCAGGTAATAAGACAGTGGGGACCTAGCCTACCCTGATGACAGTGGAGATGGGGATAAATGGCTGGATTAAAGATATATTTTGGTTGTAGAACCAGGAAGATGCAGAGATGGATTTGTATGTGGGAGGTGAAGGAAATGAAAGAATTAAAGATAAATCTTGCCTCTAGGGATTGAGCAACTACTTGGGCAAATATGGGCCATTTAGTGAACTAGGGACACTTTGGGAAGAGACAGATTTAGGATACTGAGATTGAAGTCCCTATAGAGACTCAGGGGGTGACAAAATGGATTAGACTGTTTGATGACAAATCTGAGTCTTAGGGGAGAGGCCAGGGCTAGGGTACAAACCTGAAACCATAGAACTGGAGGAGATCATCCAGGAAAGAGGGGAGATAAGAAGAGAAGGGAGAAGGTCCTTGCATGAGCCTTGAGACTCACAGAGGAAGAGCCAGTGAGAAAGAGGGGCCATGATCCAGGAGGGAAACCAGAGAGTCAGAGCAACAGAGGTCAGGAGAGGAAATTATTTCATGAGGAAGGAAGCAGTCAATTCTGGTGAAAACTGTTGAGAGATTAGTAAAATGAGGACAAGGAAATGAACTTTAAATTTAGAAACAAGTAAAATGAAGCAGGATAAAGGCTAACAGAGTTTTGTCAAGAGAACACACTGGTCATAGCAAACACCCTCTTCCAACAACACAAGAGACGACTCTGCACATGGACATCACCAGATGGTCAATACTGAAATTAGACTGATTATATTCTTTGCAGCCAAAGATGGAGAAGCTCTATACAGTCAGCAAAAACAATACCCGGAGCTGACTGTGGCTCAGATCATGAAATTCTCATTGCAAAATTCAGACTTAAATTGAAGAATGTAGGGAAAATCACTAGGCCATTCAGGTATGACCTAAATCAAATCCCTTACAGTTATACAGTGGAAGTGAGAAATAGATTCAAGAGACTAGATCTGATAGAGTTTCTGAGAACTATGGATGGGGGTTTGTAACATTGTATAGGAGGCAGTGATCAAAACCATCCCCAAGAAAAAGAAATGCAGGAAGGCAGAATGGTTCTGAGGAGGCCTTACAAATAGCTGAGAAAAGAAGAGAAGTAAAAGGCAAAGGAGAGAAGGAAAGATATACCCATTAGAATGCAGAGTTCCAGAGAATAGTACGGAGAGATAAAGTGAACAATGCAAAGAAATAGAGGAAAAAAGTAGAATCAGAAACACTAAAGATCTCTTCAAGAAAATTAGAGATGCCAAGGGAACATTTCATGCCAAGATGGGCACGATAGAGGACAGAAATGGTATGGACCTAACAGAAGCAGAAGAGATTAAGAAGAGGTGGCAAGAATACACAGAAGAGCTATACAAAAAAGATCTTAATAACCCATATAACCATGATGGTGTGATCACTCACTTAGAGCCAGACATCCTGGAATGAGAAGTTGAGTGGGCCTTAGGAAGCATCACTAAGAACAAGCTAGTGAAGGTGATAGAATTCCAGCTGAGCTGTTTCAAATCCTAAAAGATGATGCTGTAAAAGTGCTGCACTCAATGTGCCAGAAAATTTGGAAAACTCAGCAGTGGCCACAGGACTGGAAAAGGTTAGTTTTCATTCCAATCCCAAAGAAGGGCAATGCCAAAGAATGTTCAGATTACCACATGATTGCACTCATTTCACATGCTAGCAAAGTAATGCTCAAAATCCTTCAAGCTAGATTTCAACAATATGTGAACCGAGAAGTTCCAGATGTATAGGCTGGATTTAGGAAAAGTGGAGGAATAGAGGTCATACTGTCAACATCTGTTGGATCATAGAAAAAGCTAGAGAATTCCAGAAAAACATCTACTTCTGTTTCACTGACTACATTAAAGCCTTTGACTGTGTAGATCACAACAAACTTTGGAAAATTTTTAAAGAGTTGGGAATACCAGACCACCTTATCTGCCTCCTGAGAAACCTGTATGCAGGTCAAGAGGCAACAGTTAGAACAGGACATGGAACAACAGACTGGTTCCAAATTGGGAAAGGAGTACGTCAAGGCTGTATATTGTCACCCTGCTTATTTAACTTTTAGGCAGAGTACATCATGCTAAATGCTTGACTGGATGAAGCACAAGCTGGAATCAAGATTTCGGGGAAGTACATATCAGCTTCAGATATGTAGATGACACCACCCTAATGGCAGAAAGCGAAGAAGAATTAAAGAGCCTCTTGTTGGAGGTGAAAGAAGAGAGTGAAAAAGCTGGCTTACAACTCAACGTTCAAAACACAAAGATCATGGCATCTGGTTCCATCACTTCATGGCAAATAGATGTGGAAACAATGGAAAGACACAGACTTTATTTTCTTGGGCTCCAAAATCACTGCAGATGGTGACTGCAGCCATGAAATTAAAAGGTGCTTGCTCCTTGGAAGAAAAGCTATGACAAACCTAGACAGCACATTAAAAAGCAGAGATATTACTTTGCCGACAAAGGTCTGTCTGGTCAAAGTTCTGGTTTTTCCAATGGTCATGTATGGATGTGAGAGCTGGACAATAAAAAAGACTGAGTACCGAAAAACTGATGCTTTTGAACTGTGGTGTTGGAGAAGATTCTTGAGAGTCCTTTGGACTGCAAGGAGATCCAACCAGTCAGTCCTAAAGGAAATCAACAGTGAATATTTATTGGAAGAACTGATGCTGAAGCTGAAGCTCCAATCCTTTGGCCACCTGATGAGAAGAGTCAACTCACTGGAAAAGACCCTGATGCTGGGAAAGATTGAGTGAGAAGGAGATGATAGAGGATGAGATGGTTGGATGGCATCACCGACTCGATGGACATGAGTTTGAGTAAGCTCCGGGAGATGGTGAAGGACAGGGAAGCCTAACGTGCTGCAGTCCATGGGGTCAGAAAGAGTCGGACATGACTGAGGAACTGAAAGTGACAAATAAACAGAAGTCCACCCTTGACAGTGGTGCTCTCAAACTCATCTTTCTAAAACACATCTGATAATGTTACTCCTCAGATTGCAAAACTCAGTAGCTCATCACCAAAGCCTTAGCAGGGCACATGGGCCCAGTCCTTCCCAGCAAGGCCTCCATCTGCTGTCATCCACTCCCTACTTCTCTGCCTGTGCTTCCTGTGAGCAGCGACCACAGATAGTCCTGCCTCTCTGGGAAGCCCCTGCTCTTTGGGTCTGTGGACACAGCTTCTCAGATCTGCCCTGCCTGCACTGCCTTTCCCTTGCTCCCAGCGGATGCCATACCCTGATTCCATCTCAGTGTTGCTGGAGCCACAAATCCCCTCCTTAGCTAATACAGCACTTCTCAGGTTGTGTTAGAATTGTTTTCCTATTCATGGCACCCACTAGACTATGAGTGAGATCCTTTACAGCTGGGAATTTGCTTTGTTCATCTCTGCACTCAGCACAATACCTAATGCGTAGTAGCTGCCTACTAGGTATTCGTTGACTAAGTTTCCTAAAGACAAATAGAAGTTTTAATTACTCTTTAAAAAGCAATGTTAAAATAAATCCCTTGAACCTGAATGCATATACAAGTTCCCCTCACTCAAAAAATCATCTTACAGGGTACAGAACTGTGACCACTCCTATTATCACTTGAACTGTTTTCTCCACCCCTTACTGAAGTCTTAACTCTCAGTACCTCAAAACGGGACCTGAGTTGGAAATAGGGTCTTTACAGAGGTAATCAGGAGGCGGGGGGGTGGGGCTAGTCCAAAATACCTAGTATCCTTACAAAAAAGGAAAATTGGGACATGGAGGCAGACACACCCAGGGGGAAGACCATGGGAAGAGAGGGAGAATGCCACGTGAAGACAGAGGATTAGAGCGATGTGTTTACAAGCCAAGGAATGCCTGCGGCGGCCAGAAGCTAGGAAGGAGGTCTGGAAGGGTTCCTTCCTCAGCACCTTCAGAGGGAGCGTGAGCCTGCTGACACTCTGATTTTGAACTTCTGGCCTCTGGAACTGAGAAAGTAAATTTCTGTCATTTTAAGCCATGTAGTTTTTGCTGCGTTGCTTTGGCAACTCTAGGAAGTTATCAACAGTACATTCCCTGACATGCAGGAAGCCCCAAATGTATTTTCTTTCTCCTGTCCCTTTGGCACTCCGTAAGTTGAACACAACCCATTATGCTGAAAATGTTTAAAATACAGAAAAAAGAAAAATCACTTTCCTCAATTTTGCCTAACAGAGAATGAAGAATCCCCAAAGACGTGAGTTTAATCATATTTAAATTAATCTGTATTTTGTATTTGTAGTAATATTAAATTAACCAAATGCATTTTTATAATAATAATGTAGTCTGAAGATGGAAATTGGATTATATTAATTTGAGCACTCTATTTTTATTTAGTAAAAGAAAGTTATGCATTTTCTTCTGCTCATTTTATAACCCTGAGTGAGCTTCCTTATAAAATAATATAGTCTATTAATTAAAAAATACTCTATGAAAACCATAAAGTTCTGGAGTGAAACAGTGAGACAGGTGGTTTCACTGAAAATTAACTATGTCAACTTGACTGGAATAAGAAATGTCCAAATAGCTGGTAAAACATTATTTCTAGATATGTCTTGTGAGTGCTTCCAGAAGGGATTAGCATTTGAAATGGAAGAGTGAGTAAAGAAGACCATCCTCACCAGAGCAAGTGGGCATCACTCAATCCACTGAGAGCATGAATAGAACAGAAAGGAAAAGGAAGGGCAAATTTGTTCTTTGCTTGAACTGGGGTGACCATCTCCTCCTGCCCTCAGACAGTGATACTTATTGGTTCTTGGGACTTGAAGTCAGCCTCCCTTACACCACTGGCTTTCTTGGATCTCCAGCCTGCAGACAATAGTTCAGGGGACTTTTATATATATCTATCTCTCACCTATCGGTTCTGTTCCTCTGAAGAACTCTGACTAATACAGATGGGGAGGTGGCAGAGAAAGTATCATTGACTTAGTTGAGTAGAGAAGAAAAAAATAAAGAAGCTGAGCTGAAACTTTGGGAAGGCATTAGTCAATTTAACCAAAAAAACAGAAGCCACTTTAAGTGTTTAAACAGAAGGAATTTAACATAGGGGATTGGTGACACATGACGGAAGAGATGGGCTTCCCCAAAGGCTTAGGTGGTCAAGAATCTGCCTGCACTGCAGGAGACCTGGGTTCGATCCCTGGGTCAGGAAGATGCCTTGAAGAAGGAAATGGCACCCCACTGCAGTGTTCTTGCCTGGAAAATCCCATGGACAGAGGGGCCTGGCGGGCTACAGTCCATGGGGTCACAAATAGTCTGACACAGCTGAGCAACTAACACTACTACCACTACTAATGGGAAAGCTAAGCACCAAACAGAACAATGAGGCGAACCCGAGATGAACAATGGAAGGAGCCACTATTGCCTTTAGGCTGGAGCAGGCTCCTCAGTCGGGGACTGCGGGTGTTTTGGGCCAGATGATCCTTTGTTATCAGGGGCTATGCCCTGTGTATATAGGATGTTTAGTCTTTATCTCTGGCGTTCAGCCACTAGACGCCAGTAGTACCACCCTCGCAAGCTGTAACAACCAAAATGTTTACAGACATTGCTAAATGTCCCTTGAATAGAGGGAGTGGGGATTAGGAAGAAATGTCCCTGGGGTGAGGACCACTGAACTGGAGAGACAAAAGGAGGAAGTGGTGTTACTGAAACTTAGGTACAGGGTCACCTAGGAAACGCTGGATCCACAAAGCAAGAGGTTTGTCCAGTGAGAATTAGAGACATGGAGAAGAGGCTTTAGGCAGAGAGGGAGAGGGAGAAATATCCTGGCTTTTCCCCTGCCCCCTCAATTTCCTGCAGGATGGTATTGGTTTCCAGAGATATGCATGCAAGCATGCATGCTAAGTTGCTTCAGCTGTATCTGATTCTTTGCTACCGGCCCCATGGACTGTAGCCCACCAGGCTCCTCTGTCCATGGGATTCTCCAGGCTAGAATACTGCAGTGGGTTGCCATGCCCTCTTCCAGAGGATCTTCCCAACCCATGTCTCTTATGTCTCCTGCATTGGCAGGTGGGTTCTTTACCATTAGCGCTATCTGGGAAGCCCCGAGATACAGAGAAGACCAAGGCAAAGGCAAGGAATGGCCTGAGGGGGCAGAATCGGTGCAGAGATTCCCTTAAAACTCTGGCTCTGAATAGAACAAGTATTTAAACCTGAGGTCCACCTTTGAGGTGTTCCAGATCACCAGATGACCACCACACGTCATACAGAGGTAACTTACTGTGAAACCAAAGAAATCCCTTGTTTGCGTGGGCCCCTCCAAGGTACCAGGAGGACTCTAGTAATGTGTCCAACATGGTCTCACATTTTAGTAAAATGCATATCACGCTCCCCCTCATGTTGGGTGGACCTGAAGTGGGTGTGGGCACTTCAGAGAGCTGGCCCATGGACCTGAGCAAGAGGGGCTCCTGCCCTAGGGCCCACACATCAGCGAGCCGCATGGCGCCTCCTCCTGCTGCACCCTCCCCTCTAGATGAGAAGTCTGCAGGGTCTGGGGCTATGCCCACGGAGAATTTATACCCTCCTCTTTTGCCCATACTTTGAGTTCAGTTCAGTCGCTCAGTCGCGTACGACTCATTGCGACTCCATGAATCACAGCACGCCAGGCCTCCCTGTCCATCACCAACTCCCGCAGTTCACTCAGACTCAGGTTCATTGAGTCAGTGATGCCATCCAGCCATCTCATCCTCTGTCGTCCCCTTCTCTTCCTGCCCTCAATGCCTCGCAGCATCAGAGTCTTTTCCAATGAGTCAACTCTTCGCATGAGGTGGCCAAAGTACTGGAGTTTCAGCTTTAGCATCATTCCTTCCAAAGAAATCCCAGGGCTGATCTCCTTCAGAATGGACTGGTTGGATCTCCTTGCAGTCCAAGGGACTCTCAAGAGTCTTCTCCAACACCACAGTTCAAAAGCATCAATTCTTCGGTGCTCAGCCTTCTTCACAGTCCAACTCTCACATCCATACATGACCACTGGAAAAACCATAGCCTTGACTAGACGGACCTTTGTTGGCAAAGTAATGTCTCTGCTTTTCAACATGCTATCCAGGGCTATAAAATTGCCTGTCCATATGGTCCTGAGCCAGCTGCCAGGGTCTACATGGGCCTCTCCTCTGAGTCCAGACTTCCAAGACTGGAATGCACACGCTTGGGAATAGGAATGCACACTCCTAGGCCCAAGAGGGAGCCAAGGCATGGCAGTTTGCTGGAGGTTATAGATAAAGCTTGGTTGGATGGACTGCAGTGTTCGCACATGTGATGAGGCCCTGCAGGGTGCGGAAGGGAGCTCGATAGGAATAGGCAGAGAAGGGGAGTCCTAAATAAGCAATAAGATCAGTATAAATTATTCCAACATTAAGAAGCAAATTGTAAGTCCTCCGTTTTTATTCAAATTATATCCAAAGAAATAATTCACAAAGAAGAGAGAAGTTTTGAATAGAAGGAAAGAGTCAGCTTTTATATTGTTTGATATCTGTTTCTTCTTGATCTAGCATGACATACTGACATCATAATCTACCCAAACAATGACAAACTGGTTAATGAGGGTCCTCAGTTCAAAAAGTATTGAACATTAGTCCCTGTGCAAGAGAATTTGAGATATGTGTGAATTCTTACAGCTTATATGTAAAAGAAAGTTGATGTAGGATCTCCCAAATTTGACAATTTTAAAAAATTACATGACTTATCAATAACCAGTTATGAGGCTGAAAAACTTTTTCTATCATATCAATAAAAATATTTATTCAACCAGGCTAGAAGAAAGACTGAATAATCTTGCTATAAGGTGTACGGGGACTTCCCTGGTGGTCCAGTGGCTCAGATGCCACACTCCCAATGCAAGGGGCCTGAATTCAATCCCTGGTCAGGAAATTAGATCCCAAATGCCACAACTAAGAATCCACATGCTGAAACAAACAAACAAAAAATATCCCATATGCCCACACCAAAGATATCCTGCATGCCACAGCGAAGATCGAAGATTCCATGTGCTGCAACCAAGGCCTAGCTCAGCCAAATAAATAAATGGATATTAAATAAACTAAATATTTCTTTAATATTAAAATTTAAAAAGAAGTTTACAGAGGTATGTCACCAATCACTATAGAGAGAAGGATATTAAAGAGATGTGTCAAGCCATCAAATAATGAAGATAATATTATTTTTCTAGATTTTTGAAGTATTTGTCAGTTTTTAAAATTTTGTGACTTGCTGTAGTTCCTTTTCCCATCTCATGTAAATATTCAACTTCATGTTATTTGTTCACAATTTTTCATTCTCTTCTCTAAAGAAAGAGCCCGCCTCCCTCTAAATTGCAAAGCTTTGGTTTCCACCAAATCTAGCTCTTCCCCTGGCATCATAATTTATTCTATGAGTTGTTTGCGTGTGGAGAAGTGAAGTAAGAGGGGCTTGAGGGCTATGCCTGGAGATATTTATAGAAAATTATCTGAATGGGCAGCTCATCCTGACTCCCAAAATGTCAAGACGTTTTATTTCCAGGTAAGTGAGTCAGTAAGTGGCGCTTCTCGAATACCGTTTTCAGACGGCTGAATTACGTCCCCTTTGCTCCGTGCTTTTGTTCTGTAGTCGTGGTGGCCGCTGATGGCAGGAGACTGAAGTGGGTGAGGGGCAGGTGTTTAGCTATGACTCCTCCGTCTCTCACATGGTAGAGAGCAAAACCAGACGACCGAAAAAGAAAAGAAAAAAAAAAAAGAGGCCACCAGAACACGCCTCCAACCCTGGCGAAGAGCTGGTATCCATCTGGGAGCCCCAAGGTCAACCCAAAGTGGACAAAGCCGGAGCGTGGGTGTAAGGTCGTGGGAGCCAAAGTTCAGGGGCTTCATTTGTGAGCCTCTAGGCTGCAGAGCCAGGACTATTCATCCCACTGAACGAAGCACAGGGATTAATTCTTAGTGTGTCATTTATTATTTCTTTTAAAAAGAAGCTATTTTATCTTGATGTTATTAGGGTTCCTAAGTGTTCACATTTTCTCCGAGACAGTTATTGGGATTTGCTGATGCAATTCCTACACAATTCCTTGGTGTAGTTATGTAGTTCCTTGCAACAGAAGAGCTGCCCTGAGCAGGGCTGCCAGTCCATTTTCCAGCAAAGGTGTTTTAATTCCTCATAAACTTTCTCGTTAAAGTGGGTTGAACACCAGCTCTTTATCTCTGCTCCCTTCCATGATCCCAATAACACGACTGAAAAAAGAGTGAAACAGGAAAACTTCACAAGGACAAGAAGAATGAGAGACAGTGACAGCGGAACTGAAGATTCACCAATCCTGGAGACTGCAGTCCTGGAAAGCGGGGCCCAGCGGGAGAGCGGATCAGAAGTGCTCGCCCTCCCCTACCACTTCTAGGCCAGGACAGAGGAACTTTCACAAAGTAATTTCAAACTTATATATTCTGGGGTTATTTTCTTTTTATAAAATGGATCACTTCAACTTATAGAATAGAAGCTTTCATTGACTTAACAGGGAGAGTTAATTGGGAGCAAGTCAATTATTACCCCCAGATCCATCCTCCATCCCTGGTCAGGAAGTTCTCTTTCTGGAAAGATGGGACCAGCCAATCCTGGATTCAGAGAGGGCTTAGATGAGATGTTAGATTAGTCAAGGTGGAGTCAGCTGTCTCTGAAACACAGATACTGGAGGGAAGGAAGAACAATTTCCCCAAATGAAGCTGGGTAATAGTGGCAACAGCTGATGCATACACTCTGTGTGAGGCAGTTTCTGAAACACTTTATGCATATTAACTCAATTCTCACAACAACCGTATGCTAGGGGTCCAATTATCACTTTATTTTATGTACAGGGAACTCAAGGCACAGAGAGTCTCAGTACATTCCTGAAGGCCACATCAGCCAATTAGGGGCAGAACAGGAGATGAACCCAGACAGTCTGGCTATACTGAGAGGGGGACCTGAACCCCAGAGGGCAAAACCCACGAAGGTTTACCTCAGGGAGAACTGTGGCTTATGTTCCAAAATTTTCATGGATTGTGTAGGTTATATGCAGTTAATTTCTGGTAGCTACAATGTGAGACAAGCAAACAACAATGCCAAGCTCATTCATTTTGAGCAGATTCTTTTCTGCAGCAGCAGGTCCCCCTAATGACCACCCCCACCTCCCCAAAAGATGCCATGTCTCAGTCCCTGGCACCTGTTACATTACACGGTAAAAGGGGCTCTGTGGGTGTGGATCTTGAGATCTAAATGCAGGATCTTGAGATGTCGGTTCTCCAGCCCTCACAGGAGGCTTCAGGCCTTTTGTACTTACCCAGCTCAGAGTACTAGGTGAGAAGCTCACAGACTACACACCCCTCTGCTAATACCACATGCAGCCCACATCACAATTCCAATCACCAGTAAGAACCTGCTGACAAAGGTGAGTGGGAGTGGACTTCAGATAGATCTGTCTCTTAACTGGGATACTAACTGAAAATCAGTACTGATTACACATCACATACTGAGCACATACCACATAGGATACCCATGTAAGAAATGGTTTCTAATCAGAATAGAAAACTCTTTCATTAAAAACAGGATAAATATACTATGACAAAAAAAAAAAGTACTATGACATTTGCAGAGCTCGAATAGCAGCACAAATGGATTTTGTGCAGGAATTAGAATTTCTAGAGTGCCAAAGATGTTGCTGTGATTTCAAGGAAAGAACTGAATAAAGCTTGGCTCAGCCATGTCTGTAGAAAGGATGAAACTTTATTAGTCATGGAAGGAGACTGGTGTGGGATCAACAGCTCACCTGTTCTCTTGGTAGAAATCATCTCTATTCCTGTTTAGACAGTTTTGATATTGTGAATTGGTAATCCTAAAATGATCTTTGAAGCTTAGGATGGAGGAGGGAGGAGGGGCTTAGGAAGGAGAGAGGAACACCATGGGGGCACCTGAACGAGCCACCAGAAACTTGAGCAGATGGAAGCAACCAACAATATAAGACAGGGAGGGGCCCAAGCAAGTCATTTTTCCAGGGGTGTGTCAATCATGTCGGGTCTGCAAGAGAACTATGAACCTGATGTGATCCTTAGACAAGAAGCAGAAGGTTATTGGGTGTATAAGTCCTAAACCAGGAAAAGACACATTGAGCCGGGAGCTGCAGAGAGACATCTGAAAGGCTATGTCACTGTTAGAGGAGGCTAGGCTCAGACCTTGACTTAGAACAGTGATAGCAAAAGCACAGTTACTCTCTACCCCATGCCCATGGCAGACATCACTTACACTTTCTTGCTGAAGCCAGTGGCAGCCTCAGAATCTTTCTTAGCTTGGATCTCAGTCCTAATACTTATTGATCAGAGTTGACAGACGAGATGAAATCTATTTGCTGTCCCTGGTTTAGAACAGGGATACAAGAACAAGAGGTAAAAGAACCAAGTGTTGGTTAGAAAGGCATACACATTAGTGTCTTGAAAACACACCAAGGGCAAGCTGAGTGAAATAGAAAGATTTGGGCAAGAAAGAAAGGAAGGACTCCAGGGTCTGAGGCCAAGGGGGCATCCAGGAAGCTGCAGGAGATGACACTAGCCAGGCTGAGGTCTAGAGGGAGAACTTAGCAAATGTTTCCTCATGTCTCTATGGCCTTAATGGGATTATGGGCCCATCCTGAACTGATCACTGTCATCACACGTGGCTCTGCTGATTGGTTTAAGTTAATAAAGCCCACCTGTAGAGCAAAGGGCATTCCCACCTAAACCTCATGACTAACAGTCAGCAAGAGGTGGCTCCCCGAAAGAACCAGGGTACCCCTCCCATGAAGGAAGAGACTTAATGCTGGGGAATAAACAACAGGCTTTACCTACACTGGGTAGGATTTACAAGGACCAGATTTGGAGAGCTCTTATAGAAGGGCAGTGGGATATCCATCAAGTAGGTGCAGGGTGGCTCAAAGCCCACAGAAATAATTTCTGGGGACCACGTAGGAATTTCTTTCCTCCTCTAAGGAGACCAAAGAATTCATACCTGCCACAGAAATGAGGAAGCAAGTTTAGGTTGCAACTCAGAATGTCCCCAGACCTAGTAGAGACACCAGCTTGAATTTCCTTGGCTAAGCATTTCAGGCCAGCTGTTCAATGTCATATAAGGGTGACACCTTGGAACCAGCCAGGAACTAGATCCTACAGCTCAAAGACAACAATAGCAAGTGCTTTCTGCAACCCTGAAAGCATCCTGTGTTTGTAATTTTGCTTCCATGAATGTTTCCTCGAGGTGCGTGACAGCCAATTCCTGAGGTCTGAAAGTCCCAAGTGATTGCCTTCTAGAAAAGAAAAGAAGAAGGAAATGAAGGGATTGTGTCCTATGTCTTTGTCACTCCTGGAAACAGAAAATTCCCCAGGACTGGAGAGGGGATGGCAGCTTTGAAAAGAAAGGGAGTTTGGATGTTTGGGATACATGGAAAAGAAGAAAGGTGCAGAAAGGCAGTGATGAGAAGCAGGTGTGGGTTCAATGGGCAGAAAAACCCATGGGTTATAGAGGAGAAAGAATTTGTAAATAAGAAGAAAGCCATCACTGGAAAGAAAGGTGTTCGTTTGCTGCAGTTTGTTCACAAATGGTATCAACTGTGTTAGGTATCTGCCAGGTGTAAGCACTAGGAAATCGTTCCCAAATTGGCTTTAGAAAGAAAAAGAATTTATTAGCTCATGTATTTGAAAGGGAGGGCTTTCCTGGTGGCTCAGTGGTAAAGAACCCCCCTACCAACGCCGGAGGCGTGGGATCCATCCCTGGATCAGGAAGAACCCCTGGAGAAGGAAATGGCAACCCAGTGCAGTATTCTTGCCTGGGAAATCCCATGGACAGAGGAGCCTGGGATCACAAAGAGTCAGACACAACTTACAGATCAAACAACAATAACAAAATTTGAAAGAGACAAATGTAGAATGGACTTTGGGCAAACTCTGATCCAGTAGGGACTTCCCCAGTGGCCCAGTGGCTAAGACTCTGCACTCCCAATGCAGGGGCACTGGGTTCAATCCCTGGTCAGGGAACTTGATCCCACCTGCCACACCTAAGAGTTCTCATGCTGCAACTGAAAGATCGTGCCTGTTGCAACAAAGATGGAAGATCCCGTGGGCCGCAACTAAGACCTGGCACAGCCAAGTAAGTAAACAAATATTAAAAAACAGATCTGATGCAGCAACTCAAAGGATTCCACTTCTTCCCACCTCTACTCTCTTCATCCTAAGGCTGGCTCGTCTCATTGCTGCAAGATGCCTACCAGCAGCTCCTGGGAAAAAGGAACATGCTTCCTCATTAACATCAACAGAAGAGAAAGGACTCTGTGTCCCAGAATCCCTATCAAAGGACCTCTGATTGGACTTACTTAAGTCCTGTGACTACCTTTGAACCAATTACTGTGTTTAGGGGAAGGGAAATCAGGTTCTAATCATAGGTAGCTACAGAGCCCCTCACATCATATCTGCATGGCTGAGAATGGTCCAAGTGGTGGTTTTCTTAAACAGGATAATGTTATCAAGAAGGGAGAGAACTAGAGGCTGGAGAGCCAGTAGCAGATCTCCTTGTATCAGACGTGTGGAGAAAGGAGGAATGGACTTAATACATATTTCTAAATTAAAGATAAAGGCAAATAGCAAAAGTCTCTCTCCTAGAAGTGACTTGGACTTTAAAGAATAAACCGATGACCAGAAGCGAAAGGCTCCCACGGTTTGACTGCAGCCACGCTCGGCTGGCTGGCAGCTGCTCCACCAAATGAAATGAGGCTCACGGTCACAACTCACATGGGTCACCTCTAAAGAGGGATCTTGATATACATACTTAACCCCACGTTCTTAGAGGGACTCACGGGGCACATCGCAAAGAGGGAGTTAATGTTCTGTTAAGTTCTTGCTGTATTTATTCGCAAAGGTGGTTTCTTCCTGAAACCCAGCACTGTATTAACATCCTGGAAGTCCCTCTGGTTCAAGTAAGCCATAGGAAGATGGATGACTGTTCATTCACTGAAGAATTTCCCAAGTTAAGAAGACATACAATTAATAATGGTAGAACAACCCAGCTAGAAACTCTCAATAAGCCATATGCCATGGAAGACAGAGAATAATGAGAACATTCTACTGTGCCCAGAAGAGAATAGTGAAATAGAGTCAGTAGCATGATAACTGTTCAGTAGATCTCTTTCTCTTCCTGGGCTAGCTGTCCTTGGTTCGTGCCATTGGCCCATGGGGCTGAGAGAGCCAAAACACTCATCTGAAACAGAATTCTCCAGCCTCTATGTCAGACTGTAGCAGCAGATTTCAAAGTCTTGACTGGTAATGAGATGATTCTTTACACATATTATGTTATATCCCTACAATGGAATTCTATTCTTTCACTTAAAATGATGCTGTAGATGAAAATGTATTAACTTTGCTTTTTAAATATTTATTTATCTGGCTGTGCTGGGTCTTAATTGGGGTACATGGGATCTAGTTCTCAGACCAGGGCTCAAACCCAGGCCCCCTGCATTGGGAGCATGGAGTCTTAGCCAGTGGACCACACGGTGGAGAAGGAATTCATAGGGCCTGGACTCCATCTTAGGCCTGTTCATGCTGATCAGGCTCGGCCAACTTTCCAATGGGCTCTCTGTGTTTAGTGCCTATGAAAACAACAACAGAAGGATAAGACCCCCTCCAGACAGGGGAACCTTGAAGATCGTATCTAGGTAACTCATCGCCTAAGAGAAAACATACCCTAATCACCCCTTCCTCTAGACCATAAATTTTTCTGTATCTATAGGAGTGTTCAGTTCAGTTCAGTTCAGTTGCTCAGTTGTGTCTGACTCTTTGCGACCCCATGAATCGCAGCACGCCAGGCCTCCCTGTCCATCACCAACTCCCGGAATTCACTCAGAGTCGCGTCCATCGAGTCAGTGATGTCATCGAGCCATCTCATCCTCGGTCGTCCCCTTCTCTTCCTGCCCCCAATCCCTCCCAGCATCAAAGTCTTCTCCAATGAGTCAACTCTTCTCATGAGGTGGCCAAAGTACTGGAGTTTCAGCTTTAGCATCATTCCTTCCAAAGAAATCCCCGGGTTGATCTCCTTTAGAATGGACTGGTTGGATCTCCTTGGGTTTATTGATTACTGGCTAATTGTTTGACTGTTTGAGCACATAGCACATAGCACGTGAATGATGGGGTTATTGGGATTGTATTTTCCTTGGTTTATGTAAGTCTCAAAGAATTTGGAGTGGTGGGTTCAGACACGTACACATGGGGTATAAAAGATTTTCACAAATGCTGGTCGGGGTCCTTGGCTAAGAGGAGACTCTGCCCTGGGCCCGCTGGTGTAATAAACTGCACTCCACTATCTGCATTGTCCTTCTGAGTAAGTTCGTTTCCCAGAACGCATGGCTACAACACAGGGAAGTCCAAAAGTGTATTAACTTTAAATGATGTTCAAAATATATTGTTGGGTAAAAGAGCAAATTAAAAAACCACATGGAGGTTACAACTGTACTTTTCAAAAATATGAAAATATTTCAGCACAGAAACAGTGAGAAAATATATTTTAAAGTGTTTCTAGTTAGTTTCCTCTGCATGATGGAATCATGAATATTCTTTTTTTTTTTAAACTGGAGGATAACTACTTTACAATATTGTGTTGGTTTTTGCCATGCATCAGCATGAATCAGCCCAGGTAGACGTATGTCCCTTCCCTCCTGAACCTGCCCCCCCAGCTCCCTCGCCATCCCACTCCTCTAGGTAGTCCGAGTACAGGATTGAGCTCCTGATCACACAGTATGTTCCTGCGGGCTATCTGTTTTACATATGGTAACAGATTTGTCTCCATCTACGCTCTCAATTCATCCTGCCCTCTCCTTCCGTGCTGTGTCCACACGTGCGCTCTATGTCTGCGTGTCCATTGTCACCCCGCAAATAGGTTCATCAGTACCATCTTTCTAGGGAATCATGAATATTCTTTGTGGATCTTTTCTCTTTTTTATATTCTCTAAATTTTCTATAATGTTTATCTATGGCTTTTGTTATAAAAATACAGCAGAGATATTTTGAACTAAAAAACTATACCTGTTACACCTGTAACTCTTTAATTGTACTTCCATCTTATTCTTTTAAAAGTGTGGTATTCTTGTAAGCAGCCACGGGTCCTCTGTGGCATGAGGCAGGGGAAGAAATGCATGCGTGCATATATAAACGAGTGAATGAATAAACACGGCCCCAATTACAGCAGGAAAGGAAACTCTGGGGAATCCTAAGCCTGACCCTCTGTTCCCTCATTTTGATTTAGTTAACATTGAAATGAGATCCAATTCCAGGAGAATAGTCCCAGCCCTGGCCACGTGAGACCTTTTAGTGTTTCTGGGTCTGCTGATGGAGTTTTCTTGCTCCCAGGAGAGGCATCTCAAGAACATAGATTCTCAAACTGGAGTCAGGGGTCCATCACGCCCCTCTGGGCCCCAAGAGGCCTTTCTCATCCCGTAATCTCTAGATCCCACTCTCCTCCCCAGGAAGGGCCACATTTGGCCTTGGAGGGAATGCCACCACTGGGAACCAGAAGTATTCCTTGACCTTCACACTCACATCAAGGTTTCTGGTGCTTTCCCCTGCTTCAGGCCCCTCTAGTCCTGCCCCCCTATGCAGCCAGCATCACGGCAGCAAGCCTGCTCACAATATGTTAGGAATCCCTCCCCTCCACTTTAGTCCCGAACAAAGCTGCAAACTCCCCCTCAACAGCTGCCAGCCTCTAGAAACACAAAGGCCTCTTCACAGAGCTGTTCTCAGGTAGGAAGAAGGTGGACACATCAAGGTTCAAATCAGTCCCACAGTACCCCCAGTTTCTGCTCAGTAGGCTGCTACACTTGGGGACACGAAGTGACAGAAGTGGAGGTGAGAGAAACTCAAAAGCCTGCAAGTAACCCGGTATCTACAAGCTTCTGAGCTGCCGTAATTGTTGCCAAGGGTAATACAGCCCTGGTATTGATAGGTGTGTTTTTTTAAGAGAAAGTAGAAATTTAGGTTATATTATCTGTAATCTCCCAGCTTTTAAATACTGGCCATGTGCTGCACTTAATCTTTGTTTATATTTGTTTATATATTTATTTGCACCGGGTTTAGTTGCAGTGTGGGATCTAGTTCCTTGACCAGGATTTGAACCCAGGTCGCCTGTGCTGGGAGTGCAGAATCTTAGCCACTGGACCACCAGAGAAGTCCCATGTGTTCTATATTTTTAATCCCAAAATAAGTCTGTCCTGGTTAGGAATTCTGTCCAGTTGCAATGACAGAGATGAGAACTAATACGGCTGATGGTAGAGGCTTGGTTCTCTCTCACCTGAAAGAAATCCAGGGCAGGGCAGGGCTGTGGGCAGCTCCATGAGTATCACGTTTGAGTCACCTGGCTTGGCTTTCTGCCTAGTGGCTGCTAGAGCACTGGGACTTGAATTTGAGATTAACTAGCTGAAAGTCCCTGGGCACAGCCATTTATCTTTCTATGCTGGTTTCCTCTTTTGTACGGTGGACTAGAACAGTACCTGCCTCACAGGATGGATGTGAGAGTCGAATGACATAATACATGAAAAGAGCCCGGAGCACAGTGAGCCCCGTAAGTGTTGTATAAGACACAGTACACCCCATCCTAGACCCTTCTACACGGCAATGACAAAGTAGCCCTTAGAGAGCTGGGCACAGGATAGATAAGAACTGAATTGTTCTGTACGTTAAAATGAGAAGAGTTCAATTTCCTATCTTTTTCCCCCTCTTAGAGCAGGAAATGACAGGAAGAAAAGGCAGGAGAGAAGCAAGCAGAAAAGCAGAGGGCAGAACGACATTTACGAAGATCTGATCTTAATTTTTGACACTGATTATCTTTTTTGAAACATAAGCCCGTCTGTCACCCTGAATCTTTAAAGTCTGCTAGGCACTAAAATATCTATTGTAAGTAAAATTTTAAAGAAAATATGAGAAGGGGATGAGTTCTATGGATATTGACGTAGGATACAAGTGGACAGCATGTATAGGACTGTATATTCTCATGAATAACTAACCAACAGAAAGGAGAAGGGTTGGGAGTTTGGGGTTAGCAGATGGCAATTAGTATGTATAGGATGGATAAATACCAAGTCCCACTTCAGAGCACAGGGAACTATATTCAATGTCTTGTGATAAACAAGATACTGGAAACAAGTGTGAAAACGAATATAAATACGTATAACTAAATCACTTTGCAGTTCAGCAGAACTGCAGCCATTAACCTCTGGAGCCAGAGGTTAATGTGTAAGAACATGAACTCTACCCTTCCCCAAATCCTTGGATAGATTAGTGGACTTTCTTCAAATGTGAAAGGAGGGGTGAGAGTTTGAGTCAATTTTATTAATACCTTGATCTAAAGCAGCAGGATCACCCTAATAGACATTTGATTTGCATAGCTACTACCTGCCCTCCTCCAGTCCTCACCACACTCCTGATGACCCTTCACAAAACTGAAGGGGAATCTTCCGACGCTGCCTCTGCATTTATAACACTCTTCTTCAAATCAGGAAGAGCTTGAGTTGACTGTAATTCTAAAGGATGAATGGATGCTGATGGTGTTTCCTAGCAACAACTGGAAAGAAACCAAGATTAAATGATACAGTGCCATGAGTAGAAGCAAAAGATCCACTGAAACAGAGTCAGAAGTAACACAGGCTTAAGGATGGACCGTCAGACCAAAACTGGCAATTGCACGCCGCTCCCATTAGGATGCTGCACAGATGAGGCAACAGCAAGAGACAAGGCAGGCTAAAGGAGGCCTCGTGAAAATGACCCCGATCACAGTGCTCGAAACCCAGGTTTGGCGCGACAGCCTTAGCCAGAGAAAACCATTTCATCCATAGAAAACTGAAGGTCATACAAGGCTGTCAAATAAATCCCTTTGATCTGATTACAATGACATTTATTTCTATAAAGCCATGTAGTATTAAATAAGACACTAACAATCACATTTCAGAAGAATAAAAACATCTCTCTTCACTACTGTATTAGTAAATCTGACTGATTGTTAACCAAGTACCAGCTGAAGAATACTAGTATATCCTACTGCGTTTGTCAGACGTATTTTTACTGCCAATACAAGAAATGCAGCTTGAACTTCACTTGAGCAAAAAGAGGATTTGGGGGAAGGAGGAAGTCGTAGAATCAAAGAAGACATCCAGGAATCAGGGCAGCGCAGAGGAACCGGAAACCAGGGATTTAACGCACCTGGGACTCTATCTGCTCTGCTGACTTCTTTACTTCCCTGGGCTTTTCTCTGAGGCTACAACATGGCTGGTAACAACACTGGAGCAGTGTATAGTTCTGTGGTCCCAGGAGGAAAGAGCACTTTCCTTACTAGTTCCACTTAGGAAAAATCCCAGGGTCGGATGTGTTACCCCACGCTGGGCTGCGTGTCTTCTGGGCTGTTCACTAGGGTCGGGAAGAAGGTGCGAGCATGGGTCAGGCCTGGGTCACCTGCTCACGCCTGGTGTCGGGACAGGAGGTAGGATACACTGGTTAGCAGGGCTGGGATGGGAAGAAGTCCCACAAAGAAAGGGATGCTATTTTCCAAAAGAGAAAAACCTGGCACCGAGCAGAAAAGAACACATGTCCATCACATTTCTTGAATTGGTGAGGAGAGGGATTTTCATAACCCACTACTATCCTTAGCTTGTCTAAGTTGTCTTGGCAAAAGGCAAATCATTACAGAATCCACAGCTGTCTGGAATGTATTGTGGATTTGGTTTAACCTTGAAAAATTTCAATTAGCCACGGCAGGAAGTGGGATTTTAGTTGTTCATCTCTGAAAATATCAAATCCCATTTTCTCCATAAATAAAAAGATGATAAAGATAACATCTAATGTAATAGCTACATTCTGAACTCTGTTTCCAAATAGAATAGTTACATTTGTTAAAGACTTTTTAGTCAGTAAAATAATGCAAAATTGAATTTTTATTAACATTTAGAGGAATATTACACACAATAGTTTTTTAAAATTACTCATTCCTATACAGTGATCAGGTTTCCTGGTAGCTCAGCTGGTAAAGAATTCACCTGGATGCAGGAGACCCTGGCTCAATTCCTGGGTCAGGAAGTTCCCCTGGAGAAGGGATAGGCTATCCACTCCAGTATTCCTGCCTGGAGAATCCCTCTGGACAGAGGAGCCTGATGGGCTACAGTCCATAGGGTGACAAATATTGATATTTTAATATAAGATTTAGTTGAACTAGTTAATATTTACAATTCTATTTATTTAAAATAAGCAACAGTAAAAAGGCCTAACGTTGATTAAGAGTTCAAGAACTATAAATCAATAAATTATTACTATGTAAAATTTGTTAGGTTTTGCCTCTTTTGCCTATGGTTCTACCAAGATAATTAAGGTATGATGATAATAGTGCTAATGTTTAGCATATGTCAGATGCTTTACTTGAGAATTCTGTAAGGAAGTTTTGATTATCTCTACTACAGATGAGGAAACTGAGGTCCTGTAAGTTGTTAGCTACCCAAAGCTGAAGTAGTTGGCTAAAAGTCAACTCTAGAGTCAATTATGTCTCCAGTCTACCAGGCTGCTCCCCTGATTCAGCACAGCTGGAAAAAAGAACAAAACTGTGGGATATTTGTTAATAAACTAGGAGCGTAACAATTGAGTGGGCTTCCCAGGTGGCTCTGTGGGTAAAGAATCTGCCTATAATGCAGGAGACACAGGAGACAGGGGTTTGACTCCTGGATCGGGAAGATCCCCTGGAGGAGGGCATGGCAACCCACTCCAGGATTCTTGCCTGGAGAATCCCATGGAGAGGAGCCTGGTGGGCTACAGTCTGTAGGGTCACAAAGCGTCGGACATGACTGAAGCGATTGAGAACGCACATACACCAATTGTCTCAAACAATTATTGAATCATAAATTGCATAAATGTGTCTCATATTTGGGCAAAGAAGCTAATCTCTTAGATTTCAAAATATTCTCCCAAAACAAGAGAAGACACATTTGCAGTGTGCAAAATGAAACAGTTGCTAATTCTAAGTGAGTGAAGTGAAAATTATGTTGGACTTTATGTGAACCCATGGACTCTAGCCCGCCAGGCTCTTCAATCAATGGGATTTTCCAGGCAAGAATACTGGAGTGGGTTGCCATTTCCTTCTCCTGCTAATTCTAAGACCCTAAGAGAAATCTCAACATCAAATTTGATGTGAGAAACCACCGATCAACAAAAAACGAAGGCAAGAAAGTTGTCATCCAGTCAAAAATCAAGGAACAACTGTGCCCCGAAAGACCACAAGAGAAAATGTGAGAATAAGATCTTAGCTCTTCTTCACCAATGGGAAACTAGATAAGGGGGTTTTTAAGTTAGGGTGTGAGGACAGTTAGGGAGCTTGGGCAAGCACAGTTACATGACAAATATTAACGGCCATCTCAATTCTCAAACTGGAAAATTCAGGTCAGTTTGTATAGGGGAAGCTGTCTCCAAATGCAACAGCCTTGTTTGAGTTTCACTGGTAAAGCCTACCTAAGCAAGGGAAGTCATCTGAGCTCACAGAGAAGTACAGGATTCAGAACAAAGAGATGTTTGTCAATAGGGTACATACTTGTGGTTGCCAAGGTGAGGGGGTCGTGGGGAGGGAAGGATTGGGAGTTTGGAATAGATGCCAACCAGTATGTATAGGATGCATAAACAACAAGGTCCTACTGAATAGCACAGAGGACTATATTCAGTATCTTGTGATAAACCATAATGGGAAAGAAAATGAAAAAGAATATACATATATGTAAAACTGAATCACTTTGCCCTACAATAGCACTTGTTTTAAAGTCGCTAAGTCATGAATGATTCTTTTGCGACCCCATGGACTGTAGCCCTCCAGGATCCTCTGTCCATGGGATTTCCCAGACAAGAATACTAGAGTGGGTTGCCATTTCCTTCTCCAGGGAATCTTCCCGAGTGAGGGATCGAACTCATGTCTCCTGCATCGGCAGGTGGATTCTTTACCACTGAGCCACCTGGGACAAGCCTGCGGTAGAAATTAATACATTGTAAATCAACTATACTTCAATAAATTTAGAAAAAAGAAGAGATGTTTGTTAAAACATCCCTACATTTTTGGACAAAGTTCCAGCAGACTGGTAGTTTTCCCAGTGGACAAGGCAACTTTTCTCCACCGGGAATATTAATCACAATACAGTAAGAACTGGTCGGACACCACCAAGCTTGGAGTAGGATTTGCCATGACATCATTAATGCCAACCAGGAGTTATTCCTCCAGCTTTTGTTAACAGAATCTTAGTTTTGCTTACCCTTCATGTCTTTCAACAAGGCTGAGTCCTGGTCCAGCCCCTGGGGATGACCATTGATTAATAAACCAAATATGGGCATCTCATGAGCCTTGCCAGGTGACTAGTTTAGACATGGGCATGAGGTGCAATTCTGCTGAAAGTTTCTGGGAAGATTTTCATGCTTTCAAAAAGGGACATAAGACAGGGGCATCCCCCTTTCCTGACTCTAGATATTGTCCTCTGCGTGTGATGCCCAGAACTGCAGTAGCTATTTTATGAAAGGAGCCAGACTAAGAGAAAAAATCCCCATATTGAGGATGGCAGAGTGGAGAGATGGGAAAACCCAGAATCCTTGAGAATGTTATTGGGCCATTGAACTTAGAAACTACAAACTACTTAAGTTACTTAAATCTTAACTACAGATTCTTTATAGGTTTGTTATTAGTGTATTGAAGGCACTTTTGAATTGGTTTTCTTTCTAAGCCAAAGCTTCTTGAAGCTCTACCCCAGCCAGAGGCATCAAAATCCAATTTCAGGACATGACGGTCAGGCCAGCCTTCCAAGCCTCCTCTACTTGCTGCCCAACTTTGTGTGTGAGCTTTTAACATTCAAAAACTTGGCATCCCCATCCTCCTTTACCTCCCCTCTCTTTCTTTCCATCCCCTCAACCCCCCACCAGACCTTTACTTTAAACCTTAACCACCCTCAAGTCACACTGCACTTAACTGCAGGTAATGGAATTTTTAGGAGTCTCAACTCAGTCTATATTAAGCCCAATTGCAAAAAGGTGGAATAATCATATGGTGCTTGCCCAAGGATGGGGTAGTTTTTAAATGGTAGTAGGGTGACTGTCACTTTCTTTTATGCTGAGGATACAGTATATAACCCATTAGAATTGAGTTTTTAAATCATTTTTTAAAAATTGAGACAAAAGTCACTAGCACAAAATTCACCTTATAAACCATACTGAAATGTGTAATTCAATAGTTTTTAGTATATTTACAATATAGTGTACCCACTATCACTATCTCATTCTAGAATGCTATCTGATCCCATCATTCCTCCCCCCAAAAATGCCAGGCCTGTTAGCGCGCGTGTGCATGCTAAGTCTCTTCAGTCATGTCTGACTCTGTGAAACCCTATGGACTGTAGGCCGCCAGGCTCCTCTGCCCATGGGATTTTCCAGGCAAGAATACTGGTGTGGGTTGCCATTTCCTTCTCCAGGGTATCTTCCTGACCCGGGGATTGAACCCATGTCTCTGACGCCTCCTGCATTGGCAGGCAGGTTCTTTACCACTAGTGCCACCTGGGAAGCCCAGGCCTATCAGTGAAAGCGAAAGTCACTCAATCGTGTCCAACTCTTTGCGATCCCATAGACTATAGTGTCCATGGAATTCTCCAGGCCAGAATATTGGAGTGGGTAAGTTCTTCAGGGGATTGTTCCAACCCAGGAAGTGAACCAGGTCTCCCGCATTGCAAGCGGATTCTTTACCAGCTGAGCCACCAGGAAAGCCTATTAGTTGTAAACGTACGTCTTAATAGATTTTCACTGATTTTGTTTCTTGTAGTTTGTATTACAAAAATAATACGGTGGATTGTTTTTATTCACTTTTCCAATGCAAAATTATGTTTTACGACTTCCCTGGTGGTCCAGGGAAGAATCTGCCTGCCAATGCAGGGGACGTGAGTTTGATCCCTGGTCTCAGTGCAGGGGACGTGAGTTTGATCCCTGGTCTGGGAAGAACGCGCATGCTGTGGGGCAGCTGAGCCTGGGCGCCACAGCTGCTGAAGCCCGAGCGCCTACAGCCCATGCTCTGCGACGAGAGAAGCCGCTGCAGTGAGAAGCCCACACTGCAACTAGAGCAGCTCCCCACCTCCACCATCCCAGCAAGTGGAGAAAGCCTGCACACAGGAACGAGGACCAAGGCACCCAAAAAATGTGAAAAAACTGGAAAGAGGAAACTCTTAAAAAAATAGAATCACAATACCACTGTGATTTATGTCTTATTGTTGTTTGTGCTTTTTCAAACCATAGATGCCTCCCAGATTCTGATGGGCAAACCCATCTCTGCAGGCATCCTCTCTCGGCAAGCAGGAATATGCTGTTAGAGGGTACCTGTAAGATGTGTGTATTTTGTGTGCACGGCTCTAATATGGCCAACTGCTTCTTCCATGAGTGAGTTCTTGTTTTTTTCCACCTAGCTCAAGTTAGAGTTAATGGTTCTAGTGATTTAAATGAAACTCTTAACATTACAAATTTACTGATCCTATCTGCAAATAATTGCTTTTCATAAATGAAATAGTTTTTAATGATAACTTAATATTTAAATTTCAAATTAGGACACAGACTTTTTCTGTCCCATACTTTTCCATCCTCTTCCTATTGCTTTGAAAGGAGTATCATTTCTAATGAGGTGGTTGAAACTGGAGCCTATTATACAGAGGCAAAGTAAGTCAGAAAGAAAAACACCAACACAGTATATTAACCCATATATATGGAATTTAGAAAGATGGTAACAATAACCCTATATGCGAGACAGTGAAAGAGACACAGATGTAAAGAACAGACTTTTGGACTCTGTGGGAGAAGGCGAGGGTGGGATGATCTGAGAGAATAGCATTGAAACATGTATATTATCATATGTGAAACAGATCGCCAGTCCAGGTTCAATGCATGAGGCAGGGTGCTCAGGGCTGGTGCACTGGGATGACCCTGAGGTATGGGATGGGGAGGGAGGTGAGAGGGGGGTTCAGGATGGGGAACACATGTATACCCATGGCTGATTCACATGAATAGATGGTAAAAACCACCACAATATTGTGAAGTAATTAGCCTCCAATTTAAATAAATTTTTAAAAATCATCAAAAAAAGAAAAAAAGGAGTATCATAAATCCCTTAAAATGTGGGGGTTGATGTTTAACCTTATTTAGTTAGTTAGGTCGCTCAGTCATGTCCGACTCTTTGCGACCCTGTGGACTGTAGCCCACCAGGCTCCTCCATCCATGGGATTCTCTAGGCAAGAACACTGGAGTGGGTTGCCATTTCCTTCTCCAGGGGATCTTCCTGACCCAGGGATCGAACCCAGGTCTCCTACATTAAAGGCAGACGCTTCAACCTTTGAGCCACCAGGGTTTAGTGACATAAAAATGATGTCTATTTTTTTTTACCAATTTTATTGTGGCCCAGTTCTATTGTTTTCCTCTATTTCTTTCCAATGATCGTTGAGGAAGGCTTTCTTATCTCTCCTTGCTATTCTTTGGAACTCTGCATTCAAATGGGTATATCTTCCTTTTCTTTGCTTTTCACTTCCCTTCTTTTCACTGCTATTTGTAAGGCCTCCTCAGACAGCCATTTTGCTTTTTTGCATTTCTTTTTCTTGGGGATGGTCTTGATCCCTGTCTTCTGTACAATGTCAAGAACCTCCATTCATAGTTCATCAGGCACTCTGTCTATCAGATCTAGTCCCTTAAATCTAAGAGAAACCTGTATGCAGGTCAGGAAGCTACAGTTAGAACTGGACATCGAACAACAGACCAGTTCCAAATAAGAAAAGGAGTACGTCAAGGCTGTATGTTGTCACCCTGCTTATTTAACTTATATGCATAGTACATCATGAGAAATGCTGGGCTGGAGGAAGCACAAGCTGGAATCAAGATTGCCGGGAGAAATATCAATAACCTCAGATATGCAGATGACACAACCCTTATGGCAGAAAGTGAAGAACTAAAGAGCCTCTTGATGAAAGTGAAAGAGGAGAGTGAAAAAGTTGACTTAAGGCTCAACATTCAGAAAACGAAGATCATGGCATCTGGTCCCATCACTTCATGGCAAATAGATGGGGAAACAGTGGAAACAAGTGGCTGACTTTATTTTTCTGGGCTCCAAAATCACTGCAGATGGTGACTGCAGCCATGAAATTAAAAGATGCTTACTCCATGGAAGGAAAGTTATGACCAACCTAGACAGCATATTAAAAAGCAGAGACATTACTTTGCCAACTAAGGTCTGTCTAGTCAAGGCTATGGTTATTCCAGTGGTTATGCATGGATGCGAGAGTTGGACTAAAAAAAAGCTGAGCACTGAAGAATTGATGCTTTTGCACTGTGGTGTTGGAGAAGACTCTTGAGAGTCCCTTGGACTGCAAGGAGATCCAACCAGTCCATCCTAAAGGAGATCAGTCCTTTAGCGTGTTCACTGGAAGGACTGATGTTGAAGCTGAAACTCCAATATTTTGACCACCTGATGTGAAGAGCTGACTGATTTGAAAAGACCCTGATGCTGGGCAGGAGGAGAAGGGGACAACACAGGATGAGATGGTTGGATGGCATCACCGACTCAATGGACATGGGTTTGGGTGGACTCCGGGAGTTGGTAATGGACAGGGAGGCCTGGTATGCTGCGGTTCATGGGGTCACAGAGTCAGACACAACTGAGCGACTGAACTGAACTGAACTGACTGGCCCAAAGTTCCAGTTCAGGCTACATGCAGTCAGATCTGCAGACCCTTCTAACTGGAATCATCCAGTAGAGTCATAACATACATGAATTGTAAAGACCTGGATATATCCTCAAATGCACATGCAGATGCCTTATGGAATATGGGCATCCACTTTAACACAAACTTTAAGGTTTTAAAATAGAGGGGTTTTTGTGTGTGTGTGTGTGTGTCTCGTAATAAATCCTAAAAAACACCACAGGCCTTCAAATACCCATATTTATAAATCAAAAATTCATAATCAGAGCTATGCCTAATAAGAAAGATGATACAGACTAGTAACAAACATTATTACAGAGGAGAAGTGATGAAGTCATAAGAATGTTATATCCACGAGGACATTCAGTTCAGGCAAAGAAATCAGTGTATGTTCAGAAAACAAACAAATAAACAAAACCGGTGAAATTCATTGGTTTCACTAAAAAGGCTATGTGAATTCCACCTTCAGGCACAGTTGGAGTTGGGAGTGAAACACTCTTAATAAGCCTGGCCTTCTCTTGGCTCCACTTTCCCTTTCACTGCTCACTTTCAGGCTCCTTTCCGTGGCGCAGGGGCTCCCAGCCACGACTGGGATCTATCCTCCGAGCTCAAGTCTTAGGTGTGTGCGTGTGTGTCCAGTCATGTTCAACTCTGCAATCCCATGGACTGTAGCCCGCCAGGCTCCTCTACCCACGGAATTTTCCAGGCAAGAATTCTGGAGTGGGTTGCCATTTCCTTCGCCAGGGGATCTTCCCAACCCAGAGATCCGACCTGCGTCTCTTGCATCTCCTGCATCGGCAGGCGGGTTCTTTACCTGCTGAGCAGGGAAGCCTTATAGAATGAGGAATCCTATTTTCCAGTGTTTCCAACTAAAGCCTACTAGTTGAGTTTCACTGGTCTGTCTTTAGTCACCTATTCATTCCTGAACCAGTGACTGAGGCCAGTGAAACACAATACTCTGAGAATATTTAGAGAGTGGTTACAAACCCACTGACCCATATGGACTACAAGCAGGGGTATGATAGTCCTCAAGGTAAGTCAGGATTCTATGACAGAAGAAAGGAAAAGGGATGCTGGGCATCCCCAGCAACAGATGTCCATACATATGCTTCCCAGGAACTGGGTTAACTCCCTGACACGTCCTGGTGGATAACCCAGAACTAATGTGTGGCACAGCTCCAGGGGACACCACTCATAGTGTATTCACGTGGGTGAAAAGTGCAACACAGTAGCTATTGTGCCCAACCTTCGCTTTGGACAGGAGGGCTGAATCAACACCGGAGATGAACCTGGGAGACAATTTTTGTAAGGCCAGTTCTGTCCCAAAGAATCTGTTAGACAGTCTACCACCACATCCCTGCTTCGGTAATCCCATTCTTCCCCTGAGTCTTAAGACAGACGTTACCCTTCTGGAGCTGGTGCTAACAAATGTGCCCTGATTACAGGGCACTTATGAGGCAACTGCATTTCATTCTCGTGGGTACTTGGCACCAGCTGATGGACCATTTTGTATTTGAGAAGAATGTTGTAAGTAGCTTTCTTCTGTAGGAGCATGATTTAAAACAGGGATGCAGGCCTGGAGGTCTCTGCAAACCCTTGATATAATCACTCATCTTTTTGGAAACACAGCACAACATCCTGGCAATTAGCGTACTTTTTTCCTTCTTCTATAAAAACTGCTCAATGAAACATTTTCAGTTCTCTAACTAGTTGCATGCTTTAATGCTATCCCCCACAGATCCTTTCACTTCCTAAAATTTATTTAATTTCAGTTATCACACCTCTATCAAAAATATGAAATCTGATCAATACTATTTTACTTTAGGTGTTCAGTCAGTGCTGAATACACAATTTCCTGGAATAATTTTGTTCATCTTGTTTTTCAAAAAGGAACGATAAATACTACGAAGAAAATAAAACAAGCAAATTTATATAAATAGAATTCTTAAATAAGAGGAAGTTTCAAGAGAGTTCCTTTAGATTAGACAGACAGGGAGCATCTTGCTGTGGAAGTGATACTGGTTAAGTGAGACATCAGTGATACAAAAGAGGGTAGAACGCGAAGATGTTACTGTTCCAGGCCGAAGGAAGAGTAAGTGCAAAGGCCCCAACTCAAGAATGAATCCTGTTCTGAAAAGAGGCTGGTGTGACTGGCATATGGTGTGTTACAGAGGGAAAAACAAGGAAGATAAGGTCTGAGAAACAGGGGCACGTCAGGAACACAAGACACTGCTCCCAGAGACATTGGTTCATTGCCTCTTTTGGTGAAGTTGCCTCTATTTCTTGAGCACAAGCACTCTTCTGTGTATGACAAAGCAGAAGGCATTCTAAGCCCATGAACGTTAGTGCTGGCCAAGGTAGGACAGGATCCATACTCAGAATAACTGTCTGTTTCCATGGGAACAGATCACAGCTCCACCTACAATGGCAGCGGTCCAATGAAATGAACTTGTCACCAGGTGGCTGCTGGACTTTATGCTGGGTTCCCTCAGAGACTGGCACTAGGTCAAGGATTTGTGCTCAGGAGGTGATCCTGGTAAGTACTTAGCTGCTTTGCTCTAATCTTAAATTCTAGGTCCCATCCTCAAGGTTGATTGGTAAAATCCTTCCTAAAACCTTTACACCCGTTGTCAACATTGCTTTTTTCAGGACTCTGACCATATAGCCAGTGATCGTTTTAGAGCCTGGCTCAGGTCATGTTTTCTTCAAGTCAAAGTATATGGTAAAAGGCATTGCTTGGAACTTCCCTGGTGGTCCACTGGCTAAGACTCTGCACTCCTAATGCAGGGGGGCCCCAAGTTCGAGCCCTGGTCAGGGAACTAGATCCTACATGCCACAACGAAAGATCCTGCATGCTGCAGCTAAGACCCAGCACAACCAAATATATATAAAGGCATTGTTGTATGGCAGAAACCAACACAACATTTTAAAACAATTATCCTACAACAAAAAATAATAATATAAAAAAAGGCATTGCTTGAAGTCCCGTCTGCTGGGATTTGCCCTCCATGGTCCTTCAAGATCACTGTGAATAGGGGCTGCAGTATGCTGCAGTATACAGCAGTATACTTCCACCTGGTAATACATATTTTTCAACAATATCTATAAGCCAGGCTTGACTTTTTCCATTCTCAATTAATTGGCCAACAACTCTCCACCAGGGCCAAGGGACAGGCTGATAGGGGCACTGAGTGGGAACAGGGTACTTAAAGGCACAGAGTGGGGAGAAATCTGCTTACACAGAGTGCCTTCATGGTCTGCTCTGATCCCATCTGCTTTGGGAATGCTACTGGAAATAGCTAACTTTTTGAGTAGGTGAATTACACAGCACCTGGGGTCACAGGCTCTCCACCATACCAGCAGCAAACGGGAGCCGTATCACAAAAGGAAAATAGTCATTTTTCTGAAGGGGATGTGCCCTTGTTCCAAAATCCTGTGGGCTTCCATTGTGACTCTCCCAGAGGCTTGTTTCTGACTTTAGTAAAGCATTTCAATCTCTCAGATACTTTGAGAGGGCCGAGCAGCAGAGCTGCTTGGTCTACAGCCTGGGTGGGCCACCGAGAGAGGCTGCTTTTGCACTGCCAACTTTTCAGGTCACTTGGGAAATAAATACGTGCAAAACATCTGTATGCTATATGCTGTCTCTAAAATCCAGAGTCCTTCTTAATTGCAGAACAGGCAAGGTGCAGCAGCTTGCCCTTTAACACTGAAGACGGCTATCTCAACATGCACTAGACCACTGAATCCCTGAGAAAATCACTAAGGAACCAAGTCCCTCCATTTGTATAATACTCAGGTTCCATCCCTGGCATATGTTGTGTCTTATCAGGGCATTTAGGTATCTGATATGTCATGCTCTGCAGCAACACAGTGGGCTAATGTGACATCCTACAGTTTGATGAGGCATTAAATGTCCTCATGTAGCAACTGGCTAGAACTGACATCCATTCTGTCCCTGCCAGGTAAAAGCAAACAATTGCTGATGGAGTCTACCAACCAAAATGGGTAAAAATACAGTAGTTAGACCAACAGTTACATATCAAATGCCAGAGGCTGCACTAAGTTGCTCCAATGAAGAGACCATTGGATAGTATCTACAATTCAAATCACCTCAAGGTTAAGTGTGATTATTATAGACTGCTGTCACCCTCCAAGGCCTTTCTCACTGGTCAAATGGAAGTACACTGTATATTTGGGGATGACAGGTATGTCCACATTTGTACCTTTCTTCCCACCAATGGTTGCATCTAACTCTGTCATTACCCCAAAGACATACTGCTTTTTCACTTATTATTTTGGTAAGGATGGAATGCTCCAATGTCCTTCCCTTGGCCTTTTGCCACAAGTATATTTACTCTTGAAGGCAGGGATCCAATGCTGGGCTTCTGCAAAGGGTGTCCAACCATCTATACTTAAGAACTGAAGAAATAAAGCATGGGGTAGAGGAAAGGGAGGAGGAGTTCAGCTTTTCCCATGGGCTTATAGTGAAATGGTGCCACTCATAGCCTCTATTTTTATCAGTGGGCCATGGTGTTCTCAATCTTCCCAAAGTTGGTGCTAATTTGGAACAAGTGTCCACTGAAACACTGATATTTCTTTTTTCTAAGTATACATATCTATTAATATAGCACAGCCCTTGAGGGTGTAGCCCTGTGAATTAACTCAGCTGTGAAATCGAGAGAGAAGCTGTGATCTAGCTTGAGTCAAGTGTCTATTATCCAGACCTATAAAGTTGGCTTCAAGAAAAACTATTAAGAACTAAGGTAGCTGCCTATTGCTTTCATTCCTAGAAGCACTAAGCTAAAAATCAACAGAGATCGCTGCAGATCAGACCATTTCCTAGTTACCATCTCTGTCCACCTTCCCCCTCCTTATGAGAACCACGCCCACTTTCCTTCTAACAGGTGAACCTCCAGCAAGAACAGCCAGGACAGAACTTCTAATTTTTCACAAGTTTCGCTTTTCAGTCTGTTCCCAACTGCACTAGAAAGCCATGCTTTAGGCACCGACAGAAACGTCAGTGAAGTGGTGCACAGAGCATACAAAGCCTCAGTCTAGCACAGGCTAGCTCTTAGCGCTTGGTGCTGCTCTACTTTGGTCAGTCAACAAACTGCAGACAGCTGCCCCCAATAACATGCTGACTATCATACCTCCTGAGAGCACCACATTCAACCTGATCCAGCTAAGTAGGGAATACTCAGCAGCGAAGCTATGGGAAAACCTTAATTTCTTATGATTGAGAAAGTTTCAGAACTCCGTTTCTTCACAACTAGCTTGGTGTGTTTTCCCCTTCAGCTCAGTATTCCAGAACCTTGGCTGCAAAGAAAGGTGAGCCTTTAACAAACACTGATGCCTATATCCCACCCTCAGAGGTGCTAGTTTAATAGCTTAGGCCAATAGAGCTTTAAAAATGCTTCAGGTGTCTCTAATTTGCAGCCAAAAGATATTCTAATTCCTTCCGGCTACCTCTGTACCAAAAGTTAGGACCCCACTCTATCCCTTAATTTTCACATAAGAAACCTGAGGAATTGGCTAAGTCATGTAATTGCCCTGAGTTTCACTCAACACCTTGAGTGGAGATTTGGGGATTAAAGTTCATTCTCTCCCTTAAGTTATCCAGTGTCCTTGAAAGCAACCACCTGACTCCATAACCTTTTTCCATCACTAAATTGTTCCATCTCTGTTCTGCTAAACTACTCTATGGTAGCTGCTAACTGGTATGACTGCAGTTGTGACAACCAAAAAAGTCCCCAGACTTTGCCAAATGTCCCCTGGGGGACAAAGGTGTCCCCTGTTGAGAACCGCTGGTCTATTGCTCGGGCTGTAAGTGCTCAAAAAATACTATACTACTGTTGCTATTACTATTACCTTCTTGAAGTGTTGGGAATTTTTTGCCATGTGCATTTATTACTTTTATAATAAAAAAATTATCTTTTGATTGAGATTAAAAGTATCAGAGAGGGAATAATTAGTCTTTATCCAGGGGGAAAACTGATAAGGTGAAATATAATGGCCTTGAGTGCCATATGCTTTCTAAACACATACAACAATCATTATCTACTTTAATATTTAGCATCTATTGGAGGTAAGCACTTTAATCCTCCCCCTCCCTCATTTTACAGAGGAAACTTGGTCATGGACCTTAATAATATTTTTAGGAATATATAAATCACGTATCCATGTGTGATTGCATTGGATGCAAGTTGGTCTACAAGGGGTAAACAGCAATATCCTAACACTCTGTAACCATAATTTTTTAATATTTAGGCAAATCATAGTTCTAGGCCTGCAAATGATTTTAAGAGATAATCAAAAAGCTGTTTTTTTTTTAATAGAGAAAAAAACTGAGGCCCAAGAAAATGTCTTATCCAGAAGGAACTTAATTAAATAACAGCTAGGTAGTGGCAGAGCCCCAGGCCAAAATTCTTTCTATTCATCGCTTTGTTACAAACTAGTATAATATTAAACTTCCTTCATTTTTTCCCCTTTTCTTCTCTCCATTTTTGCCTCACATTGGAAATATGGTTCAGTTCAGTTCAGTTGCTCAGTCGTGTCTGACTCTTTGCAACCCCATGAATTGCAGCATGCCAGGCCTTCCTGTCCATCACCAACTCCTGGAGTTCACTCAAACTCACGTCCATCTAGTCGGTGATGCCAGCCAGCCATCTCATCCTGTCATCCCCTTCTCCTCCTGCCCCCAATCCCTCCCAGCATCAGAGTCTTTTCCAGTTAGTCAACTCTTCGCATGAGGTGGCCAAAGTATTGGAGTTTCAGCTTTAGCATCAGTTCTTCCAAAGAACACCCAGGTCTTATCTTCTTTAGAATGAGCTGGTTGGATCTCCTTGCAGTCCAAGGGACTCTCAGGAGTCTTCTCCAACACCACAGTTCAAAAGCATCAATTCTTCGGTGCTCAGCTTTCCTCACAGTGCAACTCTCACATCCATACACATGACCACTGGAAAAACCATAGCCTTGACTAGATGGACCTTTGTTGGCAAAGTAATGTCTCTGCTTTTTAACATGCTGTCTAGTTGGGTCATAGCTTTCCTTCCAAGGAGTAAGCATCTTTTATTTTCATGGCTGCAGTCACTATCTGCAGTGATTTTGGAGCCCCCCAAAATAAAGTCTGACACTGTTTTCACTGTTTCCCGATCTATTTCCCATGAAGTGATGGGACCAGATGCCATGATCTTAGTTTTCTGAATGTTGAGCTTTAAGCCAGCTTTACTTTTGCTAATTTAAAAAATGATATATTTTGTTGTAAAACATTGAAACTTAGTGTATGAAGTGAAAAAGGAAAGCTTCCATGTCTCATAGTTTTACCCCATTTTAATAGTATAATATATATATTTCAAGATTCCTCGGTACATGTGTAAACATTCATTTTTTAAAATTATGCATGTTGTTTGTAAACTGAAATAATTTTACATAAAAATCATGAGTCATTTTTCCCATAGTAAGTTGAAGGTATCTACAGCATTCTTTTCTGTTTGAACACTTGTTTTGTGTTTTCTTATTTTACAGATTTTCATACCATTCTTTTTAATAGCAACACTGTATTCCACTGTATGGAAGAACCTTTATTTTCTTGAATAGTTCACTGTTGGTACACACATTGCCTTCAGCTTTTTGCTGTTAGAGACAATGCTGCAGTGAACTTGATTGTAACAATGGCCACATTCGCTTGTTAAAGTATTCTAAGAGTAAATTCCTGTAAGTGGAATTGCTGAGTCTGAGTATGCACATTTAAAATTTTGCTAAGTATAGATTATGAAATTGTTAAAGCCCAGCTCTATCATGGCATCATTTTGCCTACTGGCTTAAAATTCATTACAGGGATGAATTCAGTATTCCCTTTGTGGGGGTGAGGGCAGTGAGGAAGAGATGAAAGAAATTAATGTTTATTATGCACTTACGTGCTGGATACTAAACTAGGTGTGTGTGTGTGAGACATTTAATTTTCATAACAATGTTAAGATGTGGGTATAATCATCCACTTTTAATAGATAAAGAAACTGAGGCTCATAACTTGCCTAACAGCCTCTGATAATAAATGACAGTCTCGTATAGCACAGGGAACTCTGCTTAACACTCTGTAATGGCTTAGAGGGGAAAAGAGTCTTAAAAGAGTAGAGAGAGAGAGAGATATAAAACAGATTCACTTCGCTCTACACCTGAAACACATCATTGTAAATCAACTATACCCCAGCAAAAAGTAAAAGAAAAAAAAAGTGACAGTGTTCATTAAAATACAGGCCTTTGCCTCACAGTTTTGTAAGTTGTGGTTGGGCTGTCAGCTGTTTCATAGAAATTTGTTAAAACATGCAGCCATGCTATTTTGATAACATGAGCTGTTCTACTTACCTAACCATCATATATAATGTTTGCTTATTATATAATAACCACCAATTTCCTAAAGAATCTCTGATGGTAATTTTAAAATATTTATATGGAAACCTGTAGCTCAGGTGTGGTTGCTGTGAATACGTTTCTCTTGCCCCAGTTTCAGGAGGAGCACTTTTCTCTCCTGAATACCCAGAATGACTGGGAACATATTCCCCTTCCCTCTCTTATACCTGCTTGACAGGGGACCTGGGGGGGAAGCAAGGGTTCTGCACTGTGGAAAAGGCCTGAGCTCCACCCACAGAGTGAGTTCATTGCCCTAGAGGGGTTTTCCTGAGGTGGCCTCTAGGTTTTTGATAAACCTTGCCATGTACTTCTTGAGTTTACCTTCAGTAGTACACCCGGGTCTCTATAGTTCTCTAACTTTTCTCTTACATAAGAGCATATAAAAGTCTTTTCTTAATAAAAAGATTACTTTGATACTATGCAATTACGCTGTTTTAGAAAGCTGGTCTTTATCTCCTCACATCTCTCTAAACTACACGTTGATTTTTCCATCCAGGCCGACACCGATGGGTTATATATACTACTGAAATGAATGGCAAAAACACATTCTGGGATGTGGATGGAAGCATGGTGCCCCCTGAATGGTAGGCTGCATTAACATTTTATTTTATTTAAGTTGGCAGTATTAGACAAATATTTGTCTAATTTATATTCCTAAGTTAATCGCTGGTGTTCTGAAAGCATCGGTCCCGATTGTGATGGCCATATGACTGAATCCTTCAGGGGCTTATGGATTCTGGTGACTAAGGACAAGAGCTTGATAAGCTGATCACTGCAGCTGCTAGCTTCCCATCCAGAATATGAAGAGAGGTGGTGGTGCCTTTCATCTTACCCATCATCAGTGTGGATGGTGACTGCAGCCATGAAATTAAAAGACGCTTGCTCCTTGGAAGAAAAACTATGACAAACCTAGATAGCATATTCAAAAGCAGAGACATCACTTTGCCTACAAAGGTCCATACAGTCAAAGCTATGGTTTTTCCAGAAGTCATGTACGGATGTGACAGCTGGACCATAAAGAAGGCTAAGCACAGAAGAACTGATACTTATGAATTCTGGTGTTGGATTTCTCTACTCCCTTGGACTGCAAGGACATTAAGCCAGTCAATCCTAAGGGAAATAAACCCTGAATATTCACTGGAAAGACCGATGCTGAAGTTGAAGCTCCAATACTTTAGCCACCTGATGTGAAGTGCTGATTCATTAGAAAAGACCCTGATGATGGAAAAGATTAAAGGCAGGAGGAGAAGGGGACGACAGAGAATGAGATGGTTGGATGGCATCACCAAGTCAACTGACGTAAGTTTGAGCAAACTCTGGAAGACGATGAAGGACAGGGGAGCCTGGTGTGCTGTAGTCCATGGGGTTGCAAAGAGTCGGACACAACTGAGCAACTGAACGACAATATAACCAGTTCCAAAGATTCCTTATTTCCCTCAAGATCTTTTGCCTACAATCCATTCTTTGGAACCAATCTGGATATGAGTTAAAGCTCTTTTATTTGCAAGCAAAAAGAGAAAAATGTCAGTGACCTTACTTGGCTTAAGGAAATAAAAATATATTGGAATGGATCCTGGGGTAGTTTACAGATTCAAACAGACTATGAAAGAACCAAAACTCAGGAAATAGGAAACTTCTTATAACCTTCTTACAGGCCACCATAAAAGTCAACCAACTTTGATGTCTCTTAGTCTCTCCATTCACCTTTCAAACTCCCATGAGAAGATCTGTTTGGCTCAACTCAGTGTTAGGTCTCCCCTGTCAATCAGCTATGGCAGCAAGGCAGGGCCACAAAGCACAGACACAGCCACACAGGAGATGGGGGACTGTACACCACACAGCTGCCCCAGCAGAAGGCTACTTCCAATTACCACTGTTTGTAAGCTTCTATTTTGCAGGTGATAAATAACAAAGTTAAGGGCAAAAAAGCACAAAAGACACTGCTTAATCAAATAACTTTAATCAAGTTAACAGTAAGCACTACAATTATAGGAAAAGCCCCATATTTTACATGTAAATTGCTTTTCGTTGTCTTTACTTGAAAGGTGTCGAAGGTGGGACCCACTCCTGAATCTTCTTTCTAGTGGTGGAATAAGGTACGTACTGTTGTGGAGTGCCACTCAGATTGAATTTATGGTTTGTCCAAATGAATTTACGAGCAGTAGGTGGTTTTACTGTTGGAGGATCATCAGTCATACAGTGAAGCCAACGATGCCTTAAAGAGAGAGAGAGAAAAAAAAAAGACAGTTATGAAGAGGCAGCCTAGTGTAGGAGGAGGAGATTAAGAGAGCAGTTCTCGAGTTATTATGTTGCTTGAGCTCAAATCTCAGCTCTATCACTAACTAGCTGAACCTTCCTATGCCTTGGTTGCTTCATCTGAATATTCTTACTAAGAAAAGTATAAGGATTAAATAAAATACCTAGAAAAATTCCTGTGCATGGTAGGTACTCAACAAATGTTAGCTACTGCTTTTATGATTATTATGTCATCAAATCTAGGACCCCATCAATTTTAAGATACACCATTATTTTATGTATCACTAAGAAAGAAAAGAAGATGCTGCTAATTAAATTGTGGCACTATTGATTATAACATGTATCTTAATTTTATATATAAAAACGTAGTTTAGAACTGATGACATACAGCATTATTCTATTAGATGCTAGAGGCTGCCTCCGCAGTTTCAGTATGCTCAGGATGCTCTGGTTCATGAAGCTCTAGTTTGAAACCCTTCAGGCTCCTGTTGAAGAAGAGGGTCTCTGCATGCATCTTAAGTCAAAGCTTAAGTCTGAGCACTAGAGGACATACAGTTTGTTATAATAAAATTGTTCAACTACAGCCCAAAGTTCAGGAGTGTTTCAGCTTCAAGTGTTTGTAAAAAGATACTTGGGGGGAGGTGCCAGAAATCTGGCCTAAAGAAGGAAGCCGGGAGTTTCCTTGGAGTACAGAAAACTCTCTAATAACAGAAAAGAAAGAAACTAAGTCCAAGGGACAAACAGTAGAACTGAGCAGAAAACCAAGCTGAATTTATATGGGAAAGGAAGGGGAGAGAGAATTCATAACAAGACTCGAGCTCATAAGACAAAGATGACTCTATAAGAAAAGGGAATGAGGTGACAGGCACAGAATTGCAGCTCCTAGGGAAAAAAAGGGCTGGGGTGGGGTGAGGGGATTATCCAGCTAGAGAGGAAAGGGCAAGTCAAGGAAGTTTCAGTAAAATAACTGACTAAAGCTAATGAGAAAAATGCATGATGCTATGTAAGTTTAAGAATATTTGCTAACAGTAATTGACAGATACAGCTAGGTAATTGTCTAAGATCAATAAAATATTATTACAGTTGCTGTATGTGTGTCTAAAGATAATTATATCATGACCAGCTAACACAATGAAGAATGAGGAAGTCTGAATCCACCAGGCTGCTTTCTCTCTTACATCCTCCAAAGGAAAATGGGGATTAGTGAAAGTAACCTGGACCAATAAACCATGACTATTATGAGACACCGGTGGTGAGACAGGCTCCACTAGCCACCTGAAGGAGGGATTAGCTGTGAAAACCAGAGCTCTTACTTACCAAGGGGTTTTATGTAAGTTAAGGCACAGCAGAAATATTTAACTTTCGCCTTTTGAGTCAGCCTAACTACAAAAAAGTGTGTTCAAAAAAACGTTAGTTGCTCCGTCATGTGACTTTCTGCAGCCAGGCTTCTCTGTCCATGGAATTCTCCAGGGGAATCTTCCCAGTCCAGGGACTGTAAACCAGATCTGCTGAACCGCAGGCAGATTCTTTACTGTCTGAGCCATTTTTATTCAAATAATTGTCATCAACACTCCTGAAAGTTAAAATGATATTTAAAGAAGCAGAGTCCAAAGCTTTTATACGCCTATTCAGTAACTTAACTGAGAGCTCACAGAGAGACAGAAAATGCTAAAATGAGGTAGAAAACTAAAAGAGGAGGGAATCCTCTGGTGGTCCAACGGTTAGGACTCAGCAGTTTCACTGCCAAGGGCCCAGGTTCAACCCCTGGTCAGGGAACTAAGATACCACAGACTGCACTGTGAGGCCAAAAAAAGGGAAAGAAAACTAAAAGAAACTTTAACCGCCAACAGGTAAAATCTGAAAATGTTCATCTAGTAAGACTATTGACTGGAGTCAGAGAATGAGTAAACAATAATTTATTCTCATTATGTTAGAATAAGAAGCTACAAGAACTAAGAAAATGTTTATAATCTGCTAGCCTAATATACAGAGAAGGCAATGGCACCCCACTCCAGTACTCCTGCCTGGAAAATCCCATGGACAGAGTAGCCTGGTGGGCTACAGTTCATGGGGTCGCTAAGAGTCAGACACGACTGAGCGACTTCACTTTCACTTTTCACTTTCATGCATTGGAGAAGGAAATGGCAACCCACTCCAGTGTCCTTGCCTGGAGAATCCCAGGGATGGAGGAGCCTGGCGGGCTGCCGTCTATGGGGTCGCACAGAGTCGGACACGACTGAAGTGATTTAGCAGCAGCCTAATATAACCCTTCTGTTATAACTATATTATTAAATAAAGCCTAAAGAAACGATATCTTTTAGATTTTCACACCGAAGAGTTTGTGCAAACAGGTTTTCATTTGGGTCATTTTTATTCCAATTAATTAAAGGCACCAATGGACTAAGAGTACTGCCTAAAAAACTGTGTTGAGCTGGTATCAGACCCACTTCAATTTTATATCACTGTTATTACCTTACAGGACAAAACATAAACTTAAACTTGATAAAGTCAGTAAGACTATAAATAAGGAGACTGGCAGAAAGGCAAAAAGTTATAAATACAAAAGAGATAAATATTTGTAATGAAAACAGATTACACTTTGGGAAAAACTTAGTACTCAAATATATTCAAGTATGTAAAAATTAATAACAAAGACACTAAACCATAACTGCAACACAACTCAAGTGGAAATAAATCCCACAGGTGGTTGATCCAATTTTCAGTTGTTGATGAGGAAAACAGAAAGACTGGAACACAAAAAGAAGTGTAGAAAGGAACAGGAAAAGACGACCTTTTCTTTCTTTGAAAACATACTACTTCACTTAAGTTTGAGGTTGTTAGCCACTGTAAGTACAAAATGGGGGGATTTATTTCTGAAGAAAGAATAAAACAGCCTAATAGGAAATTTAAGAAATAAAAATATACACCATATAAAACAGATTGTAAGATGGTAAACAATCTTTAAGATGGATATTAATAACAAAGATAAAAAGTTTAATTTTCCTTTTCCGAAATAAAACATTAACAAGTAACAGCAACAAAAATATAGGCAGTTTTGAATCTTTTCCTTGGATAAAAAGCATTATTAACTTTGGGAATCAAGGCTGGAGTCTGTGTTCATGTTTCAGATATTTTTACCTAACATCACTGAGCCTAGAAACAACAAAGATTTTTCAACTTTTCAGAAAACAGACCAAGAAAAACCACACACACCCCTCCAGATTGTTTTTTGAGGTAAGAATATTCATTATACTAAAACTATTATTACTCCATCTCACTTTAGTTTATGAAACATTCTCATGCATATCACTCCATCACTTAAATTAATACTAAGTATTCTGTATTTTTAAATTGAGGAAACGAGTTGAAACCACCCCAAGGCCCCACAGCATGTATGTCACACAGCTGAGGCCTGAACAATTTCCCAGCAGCTGAAAAGAACATCTTGATCAGAGCTTAAATACAAGCAACAGATGAAAACTGGCCGGGATGATGATAGCACTTAAGTATCTGTCAAAATCCTGAGATCCGTCCAACCATAGGATAAGGTTGATACATTTAACAAAATAAAAACCAAAGACAATTCATTACAAGATAGCCAACTCAAACTTCTTTAGCTCAGTAATTACTGTTTTTAATTCAATGCAATCTGAATCAAAATCTCAATAGGGTTTGACAATTATAATCCTAAGGATCAGCTGCAAGCCTATCTTAAGAACACTTTGAAAACACAACAATCAGGAAGGCTGGCAATACCAGACTTTAAAGTCACAGATATTAAAACAATATAAAAATTGGTACAAAAACTTTGTACTAAGAATTTGGTACAAAAGTACAAAAATAGAACAAAATCCCCTAGACTTAAGGATATATAAGGTAAGGCTGGCATATCAAATTATTGGGGAAAGTAAATTTTTCTCAATAAATTATGCTATGACAATTTTGTTGAGAAAAAAGTTCAAGAATATTTATATTCATAAGATGTATTGATACTAACAGAATATGAAGGCCCATTTCTGAGCTTAACATCAAAGTCCAAAAGCCATAAAGAAAAAAAACGGTAATTTTACTACATAAAAATTGAAGTATGTTTATGTCCTAAAACTCTGAAAAATAAAAGAAACGGGGAAATGTACAGAAAAGGAGTTCATCTATCACTACAAAACAGAAAAAGTTAAACATCCGATAGCAAAACAGATAAATGATGTCACTACAAAACAGAAAAAGTTAAACATCCGATAGCAAAACAGATAAATGATGTTAAGAGATGAGTCATAAAAAGAAAAAAGATAAACAACAAAAAAGTTTAACCAAGGGAATAAAAATTAAAACGAGATACAACTTTTTACTTGCTAAGCTGGTAAAGATTTAAAAATAAAATAGAATCTAGTATTGGTGAAGTTACAGAGAAATCAAACTCACATACTGTGAATGTCTTTACCCCGAGAATGTCAATTGAGGGAAATTTGGCAACAGGTACCAAACACTTGCAAAACACGTACACTTCCGGGCTCAGCAATTTTACTTGTAGGAATGTGCCCTAGAAACTAGGTTGTGTGGATAAACGCTTACATACAAGGATACTGACCAAAGTTTTACTTATAACAGTGAAAACACAGAAAGAACAAAACCAAGAATAATATAGGGAATACTTTAACTCAGGGCATATCCATATGACGGAAGATTAATGCCTTAGTAAATATTATGTTAACAGAGAATGCTCACCAAATGTTAAGCCTAAAAAGCAGGTTATTTACTTAATTTACTGAACAATACTAGATAGCATTTGTAAGTGTAAGTCATGGCACTGTTCTAAACAATTTATAAATATTAACTCATTTAATTCTTAAAAGAACTCTATGAGACAGATGTTATTAACCTGATTTAATAAATCAGGAAACCAGAGCACCAAGAGTTTAAAAATAACTTGCCCGTGATGGTGAAGCCAGGATTCAAACACAGGCTACCACTTTATAAAAAATCCACTTACATTAAAAACAAAAACAACGGATATATATGCATAGGAAAAGGGGAAATGAGAAGAATATATATCAAAATATCAACAGTAGTTTGTCTCTGTGTGGTAGGATAATAGGTTACTTTTATTTGCTTCGTTATTTTCTGAATTTTCTGTAACAGACATGTACTACTTTGTAAGACAAAAGAAAGCTATTAAAAATTAAAATCCGAATTCAAAACAACTAGAGATTCAAAACAACTAGCAGGGTTTCAAATCCTCCTTGAAGTCATCTGTCATTTATTTGAGACTATAAGTAGGTTTTTATAGGGCTTCCCTGGTGGCTCAGAGGTTAAAGCGTCTGCCTGCAACGTGGAAGACCTGGGATCGAACCCTGGGTCGGGAAGATCCCCTGGAGAAGGAAATGGCAACCCACTCCAGTATTCTTGCCTGGTAGGCTACAGACCACAGGGTCGCAAAGAGTCGGACACGACTGAGCGACTTCACTTTCACTTTTCATAAGTAGGTTCTTCTACTTCTAACTCCATTTCATCCCACTTTATGCCATCACTTAAAAAAAAAAAAAAGTCACTCTCTTTTAAGTACTGAATGTTTTAGTAGCAGACAGTTTCTCTCAGTCTACCTTAATGGAAATTTTTCCTATGTCACTTCCACAGCACAATGTCTTTCACTATAGTTACATAGAAAAGGTTCAAATTGTTTTTCTAATTTAGAAACCTCAGAAATTTCTACATATGACTATGTGTGGCACATTTTAGACTTTGATAACCTGTGAACATCAAATAGATTCTGTCTGGAAACTGCAGAGTAGTTCTTTGTTCACCAAACTACCCAGTTTATTTCCACAATCAGGTATGAAATTTTCCAACAACACATCTTTGTGAAATGTTACATTGAATAGTGAATAAAATGTGTTATTTATTATAAAGCAATATTTTGTAACACCTATATATCTACGTAAACATGCAGTTTATAGTTTCTTAAAACACAGCCACCTAATACTCATTTTCTGCAACAGAAAATAAACATTAGGAAGGAACTACTTTGAAAATAACCTGCAACCCACTGTACTGAGTAACACTAATTTCAATTCAGAGTATTTTATACAACACTATCTGAAGAAGGACAGACTGGGCAGGTATATCAAGAGGAAGACAATATTCTCTGGCATTGAGAGATGGCAATTTATTTAGGAAAATAATATTCTAAAAGACTAAGATACGATTCAGTGGGACAAGATATTAAAAAGGACAGGCTGAAGTTAGAGTGGAACTCAGAGGTAAATATATTACAGCTTCAAATTCATACAAAAGCTATTAAAAAAAAGTGCAGATATACCATTTTTGGATCAGCTAGCAGAAGCAAATAAAATTAGTGTATCCAAAAAGCAAAATAACAGTTGTTTCAAGTAAAACAGTATGTCCACATTCATCTAACAGAAGTTTACCGAGCAACTACTATGTGTGAGACACTGATTTAGGCATCAGCAACACAACAGTGAACAAGATTCTTACCAAGAAGCATGGCAGCTGGAGAAACGAGCCATGGGAGAAGGACGGGGCTCTTTCAGCTAGGGCAGTCACTGGGACAGACACATGAACTACCTGCGGGCATGAGCCGTGCAATCTGGGGAAACACCTAGTGCAAAGTAACTGAGGTAGGAGTGTGGTCACTCCGTGAGGGAAAGCCAGAAGGCCAACGTGGTTACTAAGCCAAGAGTCAGCAGGGTGGTGAACTGGGCAGGGCACACAGACCTGGAAGGGCCAGGATGGCATATGGCCTTGCAGACCGAGTGAAGTGAAAGTCGCTCAGCCATGTCCGATTCTTTGCAATCCCACGGACTATGCAGTGCCTTGAATTCTCCAGGCCAGAATACTGGGATGGGTAGCTTTTCCCTTCTCCATGGGATCTCCCCAACCCCGGGATCGAACCCAGGTTTCTCGCACTGCAGGTGGATGCTTTACCAGCTGAGCCACAAGGGAACCCCAAGAATACTGGAGTGGGTAGCCTATCCCTTCTCCAGCAGATCTTCCCAACCCAGGAATCGAACCAGGGTCTTCTGCATTGCAGGTTGATTCTTTACCAACTGAGCTATCAAGGAAGCCCTGCAGACCAATGGAGAGTTCTGAGCAGAGTACTGATATAATCTGAGTTAACATTTTAAAATAGCCACTCTAATCACTTAATCATCTTCCCAAGTGGCACACTGGTAAATAATCTGCCTGCCAATGCAGGACATTCGAAGACACAGGTTTGATCCCTGGGTCAGGAATATGCCCTGGAGTAGGAAATGGCAATGCACTCCAGTATTCTTGCCTGGAAAATTCCATGGACAGAGAAGCCTGGCTGGCTATATAGTCCATAAGGTCACAAAGAGTCAGACACGACTGAGCAACTGCACGTGCGTGTGTGTGCACAAACACACACTAGATCACTCAGTATGTTGGGAATACTGGTATATTGTAAGAATGTAAGCCAACCAGTTAAGTGGTTGCAGAAGTCCAGGCAAGACATTACTGTGTTTTGGACTGGGACTTCCCTGGTGGCTCAGACGGCAAAGTGTCTGTTTACAATGCGGGAGACCCGGATTCGATCCCTGGGTTGGGAAGATCCCCTGGAGAAGGAAAGGGTAATCCACTCCAGGACTATTGCCTGGAAAATCCCATGGACAGAGGAGCCTGGCAGGCTACAGCCCATGGGGTAGCAAAGAGTCAGACACGACTGAGTGACTTCACTTCACTTCAACAGCCATAGACGCAGTGATTAGGCATGGGATATATTCAGAAAATAAAGCAGAAAGAACATGCTGATAAAATAGTTACTAGAGAAAGAGTTTAAAAGGACCCTTAAATTTTTGGCTTGAATAAACAGGAGTCATTTAAGGGCTTAGGAACATTTTGCTTGATAGATTCATTAATCTACCTACACTGGGCATCTGAAGATATTTTAAAAAATCAAATATATTACATTTATAAATGTGCCCTAAAATGCTTAAAGGGATGTAATTAACTAACATCGCAAGTGAAGATAACTCCTTGCTGCTGCTGCTAAATTGCTTCAGTTGTGTCTGACTCTGTGCGACCCCACAGACGGCAGCCCACCAGGGCTCCCCCGTCCCTGGGATTCTCTAGGCAAGAACACTGGAGTGGGTTGCCATTTCCTTTCCCAGCGCTAACTCCTTAGGAGAATGTAATTCTTTCCATTAGCGTTTATTAACCATTCATCAAAGAACAAGAGAATATAATTGCTTTTTATTTTTATGCACAAATATTCAAGTTACTAATCTTGCTATCCTATTCATAAACAAATCCTCAAAGCTTAAGAGCAACTACATTTTAAAGTTTGCAGCTATAGTTAATAGAATATTCATTTTAAACCCAAATTGCCATTAGTCCTGTCTATATTCAAAGCCCCTCTACACTAAAACACTCAAATTGACAAGCAGCATATTAAGTGAAAACATTTGTGCTATATTAAGTGAGGGGAGGGGGAAGAAAAACAAAATATTGTATATAACAAATATATTTGTATCCACACATTTATCTATATACAGTTATTAATATTTATAATCACAAATCTTCTAAAGAAGACGCAACCAATAAACTACAACCTGTTCTCCACATTGTGGTCATTTGACACCATTCCTTCTCGACTCAAAAGCCAACAAACTGGTATCTGTTCAATCAGTGAACAAAATCTTAACAGTGCTTATTTCTTGGCTAAGGAATTAGTTTATTTTTGTTTGTCCTTCTATGGATTTTCCAAGTTTTCTATAACAACTATACATCTTTACAATCATGATTATAAGGATTCTTTTCAATAACAAGGAAAATTGCTTATATTATAGACTGGAAAAAAACCAGTAAGTAAAACTGAACAATTAGGAACACAACTAACATAAACATTTATTTTAAAAGACTAAAGGAAATATGGCAAATGCTGACAGTGGTTGCTTCTTAGGGGTGTATGTGGATTATCCCTGCCCACCTAACAGATTTTTAAAAATTTTTCTGATCTCTTCACATTTTTTCAAGAACAGATTCCATTTAGATTCAATGAAATTCATACTGCCAAATGCACGTGGACACTTCTCTGTCCTTATATTACTTAACCTCTCAGCAAAAATCAACACAGTTAGACTTCCTACGATTGTTGAAATGCTAATCTCTCTTGTCTTCCTTACTCTGCTGCTGCTGCTAAGTCGCTTCAGTTGGGTCCGACTCTGTGTGACCCCATAGATGGCAGCCCACCAGGCTCCCCCGTCCCTGGGATTCTCAAGGCAAGAACACCGGAGTGGGCTGCCATTTCTTTATTCAATGCATGAAAGTGAAAAGTGAAAGTGAAGTCGCTCAGTCGTGTCTAACTCTTAGCGACCCCATGGACTGCAGCCCACCAGGCTCCTCCGTCCATGGGATTTTCCAGGCAAGAGCACTGGAGTGGGTGCCATTGCCTTCTCCGCCTTACTTTGCTGCTGCCGCCGCTGCTAAGTCACTTCAGTCGTGTCCAACTCTGTGCGACCCCACCAGGCTTCCCCATTCCTGGGACTCTGCAGGCAAGAACACTGGAGTGGGTTGCCATTGCCTTCTCCATCCTTACTTTGCTAGTAACTACTTATTCTTTACTGGCTTGACCTCTGTCCTAAGCTACAGATTCATCTATCCTGCTGTTTACTTAACATAATTGTTCAGTTGGATTTCTGGCATGTTATCTCAAATTTCCTACATCCAAAAAGGAGGCTTCTGATTCCTACTCTCCATCCTCACAGGCTACTCTTCTCCAAGTCTTCCCATCCTAATGAAAGGTACCACCACCCACCCAGTCTCTCAAGCCCCAAGTAATCACCTCCAGGTAATCCTCCCCACCTGCTACCTCACTTCTCTACAAAGGCTTCTAGAACATCTTCTGTCAAGTGAAAAAAAAAAAAGCTGACTAAAATGATGTTGTGTGTATGTTAAGTTGCTTCAGTCATGTCCGACTCTTTGCAACCCTATGGACTGTGTCAGGTATCCTAAATAAATTAACCCTACAGGAGAAAAACCATTGTCAACGTCACCATGGCACTAAAAAAATCTTCAAGGAAAAATTATTTTCTGTAAAAAAAAAAAAAAAAAAGCGAAAACTTCTGAACATAAGCTATAATTTCTTTTAAAAAGTACTGATGTATTACTTGAGTAATTTAACCATTAATTTTAATAAGAAAAATTAATATATGAGGAGGAGAGACCAGTGCACTACATGGAAGAAGGAAGGACATGTTACTTTAAAATGAACAGAAGGTGCCACCAAGTGGGAAAAAAGTATATCCACAGTAAAGAAAAATCCAGGCAAGCCATGATTTTTCCTTTTTTAACTTGGCTCAAAGGATTTCAGAGTTCAAATATTTCAAACCACACACAAACAAAACTTTGTTTCTCCTGATGTAAATGAAAACAGCAATTTTATACTATTATGCAAAAAAACTGCCCGAATTTTCTTTCCATTGGTATTCAACATTTTATCGTGTCAAATTTCATGTAGATACTGATTATTTAATTGGTTTACTACCATAAAAATGAAAATAATTATTATTGTGCATTATTGTATAGATGGTGGCAATTAGCTAACTTAAAGATAAAATTAAGGGTACTCCAAAACAGTATAAGACAGTATTTGTAATCCACTGAAATAAAGACTGAGTATTCTATTCAGTCAAGTTAAAGGAGAAATTAAAATCTAATCGTTGACCCCATAAATGAATCAAGGACTTCCCTGGTGGCTCAGACAGTAAAAGCATCTGCCTACAATGCGGGAGACCCAGGTTTGATCCCTGGGTCGGAAAGATCCCCTGGGAGAAGGAAATGGCAACCCACTCCAGTACTCTTGCCTGGAAAATCCCATGGACGGACTGGGGAGCCTGGTAGGCTACTGTCCATGGGGTGGCAAAGAGTCAGACTGAGCGACTTCACTTTCACTTTAAATGAATAAAACAGGTAAGAAAAGGAAGGTACTGTAACAAAGAAAAGTAACAGTAAGTTACAATACAGTATTAGCCTACCAGCCAGTACTCATTAATTGACTATAAACTCCAGGACAGGCTCTTATATATTTTCATCTGTATAAATGTAGAAACCCATGAGTACCTGAAACATAGTGGGGTACTCAATAAATATTCATTCACTCAATGGCATGAACTGTTCATAAGCTGGGTGCTGTGCTGGGCTCTAGGCAATAATTTTTTTCTTTAATTTTCAAGGTTTGAGTGGCTCCACTGTCCATCCAAGATGTTTGCACCACCATGGATACCTTTTGTTTATCTACTGCTAGACCTTACCGACTGCTGACACATTCAAAGAAAATGAAAGCTTTGAGACAAGACTGACAAAATGAACTCATTTTCCCACACAATTTCTCATGTTACCACAAGGATGGGGAGCATTAAGTGAGCCACAGGTTCATTAAAAATATGCCCTGGTTCTACCCAAAACACTGAAAGTATGCCTCTGAAGGGAAATCCTTCCCCAGGTGAGACTATGTAACTACTCAACGGACTCAGAGACTGTCAGAGGCCACAGTGGGCCCCTGAGAACTCAGAAGGGCCGGGCACAGGGACCACAGCCTGAGGAGCACAGGGACACATCAGGTGTCGCTCCCACCGGGAGTCTCTGCAGTAGTTCGTCCAGGGCACATGGCTCACCCAGACATCTCTAGATGTCACAGCACAGGCTCAAGGGAGATGAGAACCACACGAGGCAGGTGCTGGAGCTGCCCTGACTTTAAAGCTTCATGTCCACAAAAGCTAACATCTCTGCTAACAACTACACAGGCACAGCTTCAGGACTGCCGTTCCCAGCAGGGACATACCAGCTCTAAGAGCAACAAGACAGGGGAGCCCAAACATAGCTAACTCATCAGGCATTAGTAAGTCCTCTCAATCTTGCAGTTTGCCAATCAAGGATCAGTTTTATCCAGCAATATGACTGATACAATCTAACCTGGTTTCCAGGGTAACAGAGCTAGATATTTAACCGAAGATCAGAGTCTCTCAACCCTTTTACCCATAATTTATGAAAACTGCATACTATGATAGGTAAAATCACACTTGAAGTCCTATCTCCAGCACCAACTTCTATTCTGACCTTCACACTAATGTTTTCAACTATCTACCCACCACACTCACTTGGCTGTCTAACAGACAACTCAGATGGAACTCTTGATTACGCCTTCCAATTCTGCTTCTCCCATCCTGCCTGCTTCTCCTCTTCCCAGATAATATACCACTAGTAGTTCAGGCCAAAATCTTGAAGCTACCCTTTTCTCTCAAAATCCAATCTATCCGCAAATCCAGTTTAGTCCATCTTACTTCAAAATGCGTCTCTGTGGTGGGCAGCCTCTAAGATGACCTCCAATGACCACATCCTCCTGGTGAACACACCTCTCCTTGAGTGTGGGCTAGCCCGACGGATCAACTCTAAACAACAGAATACAGCATCAGTGTGGGGTGTCACTTCTGAGATTAGGTTTAAAAAGACTGAGGCTTCCAACTACGGTGCTCCCTTTCATTTGCTCCTGATTGTAACTCTGGGAAAACCAGCTGCCGCCGCTCTGTCCACAGTCACGTGAATGAATTTGACAGTGGATCCTTCCAAATGTAAACCTCAATATGACTGCAGCCTCACATGGCAAAGAGATGGGGAAACAATGGAAACAGTAACAGACTTTATTTTCTTGGGCTCCAAAATCACTGTGGACGGTGACTGCAGTCATGAAATTAAAAGACGCTTGCTCCTTGGAAGAAAAGCTATGACAAACCTAGATAGCGTATTAAAAAGTAGAGACATTACTTTGTCGACAAAGGTCCATATAGTCAAAGCTATGGTTTTTCCAGTAGTCATGTATGGATGTGAGAGTTGGACTATAAAGAAAGCTAAGTGACAAAGAATTGATGCTTTCGAACTGTGGTGTTGGAGAAGACTCTTGAGAGTCCCTTGGACTGAAAGGAGAGCCAACCAGACCATCCTAAAGAAAATCAACCCTGAATATTCGTTAGAAGGACTGATGCTGAAATTCCAATACTTTGGCCACCTGATGCTGACTCATTAGAAATGACCCCGATGTTGCGAAAGATTGAAGGCAGGAGGAGAAGGGGACAACAGAGGATGAGATGGGTGGATGCCATCACTGACTCAATGGACATGAGTCTGAGCAAACTCTGAGAGAGGGCGAAGGACAGGGAAGCCTGGCGTGCTGCAGTCCATGGGTCGCAAATGGTCGGACACCACTGAACAAATGAACAACAACAGCAAACACGCGCTGTCTTCTGTGTGGCCTTGTGAGAGATTCTTAGCCAGAGACATCCAGCTAAGCTGCACTCAAACTCTTACCCACAGAAACTGTAAGATAATGTTTATTGTTTTAAACTAAAGTTGAAAAATCTGTTACACAGGAGTAGACAACGGTGTGTGCGTGCTCAGCTGTGCCTGATCTGTGACCCCAGGGACTATACAGCCCACCAGGCTCCTCTGTCCATCCTCTGGGATAACCCTGGCAAGAATACTGAGAGGGGTTGCTGTTTCCTCCTCCAGGGGACCTTCCTGGCCCAGGGAATGAACCCGCGTCTACTGTGGGTCCTGCATTGGCAGGCAGATTCTTCACCTCTGTGCCACCAGGAAAGCCCCCAAGAGCCATCAGCTGGGGCTAAGCAAAGTAAGCATCTGTCTGCTTGGCACAGTGGGTGGAGAGGAGGAGTGTGGTGGCAGAGCCTGCACGGGGACAAGAAGGCATCCACGTGGGCAGGTAGGGGGAGGTGCCAAGCTTATGTGGGGTGCTGGAAGCAAAGGGGGGTAAGAAGGGCGTTCAGAGGTGGGGAGTGGGAAGGAAGCAATGAGAACTTCAATACACAGAGTGGAATTCATCAAATAAGTAATTCTATTTAAAAAAAGAAGAAGAAACAGAAATATGGAAAGAGAAAATCTAGAATATAACCTGAGGTGTTGGGCTGGATTCAGTGGCATTGCTGTGGATGCATGGTTTTCAATATGTAGACTAAAAAAGACAGAGATATAGATGTATACACATATACACACAGTTGTTAGAGCCAACTAAGCTTGTCCACTGAGAAGGCCTGGGAGCAGTGATGTCCCAACAGCAGTGAGCATACCTTGCACTTAGATACTATTATAGTTTCTAAATACTACACTGAAAAATAGCAAGAAAACAACAGAAACACAGGGCTCCTCAAAGAAATGGCTGTTTTCATGGGTGGGGTGGGGAAAACATAAGATGAACGTGGAAAAAGTGTTGTCAGAAAGAATGCGCTCCAAGAATGCTGGAGATGTTTTAAAAGGTCCACAAAAGCAGACTGAATGGACTCCTACTGGTCAAATGTGTTCAATTTGAGCAATAAAAGAACAAATTATATTAACAGATTATGCTGCTGCTGCATTGCTTCAGCTGTGTCTGACTCTTTGCAACACTATGAACTGCAGCCCACACTGTGGACAGAGGCCCCTCTGCCCGCGGGGATTCTCCAGGCAAGAATCCTGGAGCAGGTTGCCGTGCCCTCCTCCAGGGGACCTTCCCCATGCAGGGACGGAACCTGTATCTCTTATGTCTCCTGCGTGGGCAGGCACATTCCTTACCACTGGTGCCACCTGGGCAGCCCATTAATGGCCTATAACCCACTGATTAAAGTAACAGTTCATACTGCTATGAATAAATGGAAGTTTCTTGAGTAACTGGATAGTTATATAACTTCAAAGTTTCTCCCCACAAAATGCTAACTGTAAAGGGAAAATGAGTAACTTTAGAATGCAGAAATACGGGGAAATCAGAAGCCATTTAATAAAATGCAAGAAGAAGAACCTGACATTGCTTCCGTGACATTCCTGCCACAGACGCATAGCTCGCATCGTCTATGAGGAAACACACTGAGGGGCACTCGACAACACAGCTGGCCTGCAATCTTCTAAGTGTCAAAATCATAAGAATCAAGGGAAAACTGATGAACCAATCCAGTGTGCAAGAGACTAGAGAGAAATGAGGTTTACAGGAAAGGCATGCCCAGACCCTCTCGCTACAAAGGACACTGTTGGGAACACTGATGAAACCCTAAACCGCAGTGGTGTACCACTTAATTTCTTACCTTTGATGTTGCATCGTAGCCATGCATGTAGGAGAACGTGCTTGTCTGTAGGAGTTCTATACTAAAGTTAATTCTGTCGGAATACGACATAATTTTGGAAACTTACTTTGAAATGATTCAAGTACTTGGAATTTTTCAGAAAATTTGGGATTGTTCCCAATTTTTAAAAAATTGTAAAACAGGACTTCCCTGGTGGCACAGTGGATAGAACCTGCCTGCCAGCGCAGGGGACACTGTTTCGGTCCCTGGTCCAGGAAGATCCCACATGCCAGGGAGCAGCCAAGCCCGTGTGCCACAACTACTGCGCTCATGCTCTAGAGCCCGCAAGCTGTAACTACTGAAGCCTGCGTGCCCGAGAGCCTGTGCTCCGCAACACAAGAAGCCACTGAATGAGAAGCCCGCATACTGCAGTGAAGAGCAGCCCCCACACACTGCAACTAGAGAAAGCCCACGCACAGCAAAGAAGACCCCTCCCAGCCAAAACTAAATAAAGAAATAAAATTTAAAACCTGTAAAACAGATCACACTCTTTATCTTACCTTCCAGTGGCTTTCTAAGAACTTTAAAAAAACAGCCAAAGGATTTACCCATGACGTACAAGATCCGCATGTATGTAGCTACTGTAGGCCCTAGCTAGCTAGTCTCCTGACATCTTCCCCTCACTCATTCCATTCCAGCCCAACTGGCCACTTTGCTGTTCTTTTGAATACAAGCAATACATCTCAGATACAACGGGCCTTTGCACCTGTGGTTTCTGCTGTCTGGAACTCTTCATTCCTCCCCCACCTCAATCCCCTCCCCTTTTCAACTGTCACTTCTTCAAGAAGCCTTCCCTAACCCCTGTATCAAACAGCCACCTCCCCCACGAGAGAAGGTCCTCACTATGAATATCATCTCCCTTGTATTAACTGTTTCCTAAAATACGTAACATGCTTTTTTTCTGCTTCCTCTCATGAGAGCAAGGGCTTTGTTTCACTCACTTGTTGTATTCTCAGAGCCCACAACTGTTCTTGGCACCCGTTAGGTACGCCATAGGTTTTCTGTTTTTCCACCATAAGTATTTGAATGAATCAAGATGACAGACTGTAGTTCATTACTCTACACATAATACCTGGCTCTCTAATGAAAGAAACATCAACCCAACTTCAGATTTACTCATGGGTCAAATCAAAGGTAAGATTAGAGTTCTACAACGTGCTGCACTCACTCAGAAAAGGGGTTTCTGAGAAACAAACAGCTGAGCTAATCCAAACCGCTTTCTCCAACGAAGACTCATCATAAGCCTTTAAGCTTCCTTTACAAACAAGGGTCATCAAAGGTGCTCAGAACTTAGGGGGCTCCACTCCACAAAGAAACCCAGCTTTGTATTCTCAACTGCCCTCAGGCGGCACCCTAGCAGGTGATGTTATCTTCTACAGCTTTTCAGCTTCTTTTTTATGTGATCTCAGATCTTACATATAAAGGACTGGCTTGGCTGAATAGTACTTATCATTTCAGATTTTTAACTATTTAATGGTTTAAGATGTGTTTCATCCCACATAACTTAAATCAATCCCCTCCCCCAACCCCTAATCTAGACAGGTACTCTAAAGAAGATGGCCATCCGTCTGAACAACAGCCCACAGACCTTCTACACACTCTCAGGACCAACCCCTCCCCAAAACAATCAACCAAATAAATGAAAACCGCAGGATACCTCGTCACCTAAAGCCAACACTCCACTTTGAGATCGTGGTCTCAAAGAATGCCCCTTTAGAGAAGGCAGATAGCTCCAGACCTAAAATTACAGCTAATCACATTTTAAGAGACCATAGATTATTATTTCCCATTAAAAAGAGCACCAAAATCCAGCCTCAAGTAACATCAGTGCTGCTTTCTCATGTTAAGAGCCAATGAGTTTTATTAAAGACACACTCCAATACCATAGTCTTCAAACTACATCACTGACAGGAGTAAATGGTCCTAAGGAGTCCAAACAGTGGGCCACAAGTTGAGAACTGTATGTACGTGAAACCTTATAGACATATTTTCCCTAGCTCACATAATATTTAAAAAGACAAAAAAACTACTCTGTCTAGTCAAGTAGACTGTTCAATTTAAATAAGATATTAGATTAGTTCACTTCCTTAGTCACATTAGCCACATTTCAAGGCACTCTGGGCTACATGCGGCTGGTGGTTTTGTTGTAGTTCAGTTGCCAAGTCGTGTTGGACTCTTTGTGACCCCATGGACTGTAGCCCGCCAGGCTCGTCTGTCCATGGGACTTTCCAAGCAAGAACACTGGAGTGGGTTGCCATGCGCTTCTCCAGAGGATCTTTCCAACCCAGGGGTCGGACTTGCGTCTCTTGCGCTGGCAGGGGGAGTCTTCATCACTCACTGAGCCGCCAGGGAAGCCCCACTGGGGAGCGTAGCTACAGACGTTTCCATCATTACGGGAACTTCTACTGGACAGTGCTATATCTAAACTGACAGGCATCTTTAGAATAAACATTCAAAAACAAAGAGACAGAAAACAAATCTCATAAAGAAGTGCAGATTTGCACTTTCTCTTGAAAACTCCTATCTGGAAACCCATGGCTGGATCCCCGCCTGGTGGAGCTGGAGAGGGAGCAGCACGCTGCCCTCACTGATGGAGCGCGTGCGTTCAGCTCCCTGTAACGCCCAGAACCCCTGGCACTTCAGCCATTCACTCAGTGCCTAAATTCCTACTTGAGCCTTTAGAATGAAAGTGAATACTATGAGATTATCTCAGTTTCTACTCAGTAGAGCCCCAAAACTATTTCTGATGATCAAGTTCAACTAAAAGATCACAATTAACCTGATACTTTATTTTCAGGTGTGGTTTTTTTTGGTAAAATTTTCTAGACCAGGATCTTCTAGAAAGGCTCTCTAGAGTATATCAACCAGCAATCTACGAAATAAACACTTTTTTGAACTATTTTAATTAAAATTTTGGTAATTCAAGGATTTGAAATTGCATTAAAAAATAGATATATTAAAAAATCATAGTTTTTAGAGACCTAAGGAATTTGAGGGAATCTCATTTAACAGATGAGAAATCCAAGCTCCAGAGAGGTTAAGGAATGTGCTTTAAGTTGAACTGCTGAATAAGAGCAGAGCCAGAGCGCTTTCAGCCTTTCTCTTCACTACGGCTAAGTGATACTACAGCCCCGTTTTTCCTCAAAGACAGCCACGCATTATGTCACCCAACATATAATACGATTCGTGACACCTCTCCATCAAGAGAGAGTCTACACCTCTCCTGTTAAACATGAACAGAGCTTTCTAACTGCCTCGGCCAAGGGGATGCAGACTCAGTACTGGATGAGTCCAACACTAACTCAGATAATATGGCTTCTGCCTGGCGCTCCCTCTCAGAGCATTTGCCTGAGGAGACTCAGGCTACCTGAGGGTATTCCAACCCAACACTCAGCCATGCCCCCTGCTAAAAGCCAGCATCAATTGCTAGACGGAGAGAGAACATATCTGCAGACTGTTGTCAGAGCTGTTCCAGGTCTTTGCTCAAACCCTCCAACCCCACCTTCGGCCAGGTTGTCCTTGCTTAAAACCAGCCAAACAAGCCACTACCTCCACCCACACCTTTAGTAAAAGTGAACATAAATTTTTAAGTTAAAGGGTCCAGAGATAAGAAAGGAAGCTACAAGCAAAAACTCAGATGGAACCAGATGAGACCAACCAGTGACTCTGACCTCCAACTATAATAACCCTGAGTCGTCTTATACATTGATTTCTATGATATTAGCATATTAAATGGCACCCCTACCAACACTGATGACCAGACATTAATAACAAAAAAAGGATAAAAAGGGAGTGGCACCCCACTCCCTGAGGATGGGGGGAGCCCTACCTTTCCTGGCAGACTAACGCATATGCCCCCCATCATTAGCCTCACTCCTCCTCCCTTTGTCTTCACTTTTTAAAATAAAATCCCTCTTGCCACTGATTGAGTAAGCTGGAGGAGGAGAAAGACATGTGCTCATCTACTCCTGCGAGAACACCAAGATTCCAACTAGCTGCTGAATAAACAGGAACCTACCAAAAAAAGATACCCCACACCCAAGGACAAAGGAGAAGCCACAACAAGATGGTAGGAGGGGTGCAATCGAGTTTAAAATCAAACCTCATACCAGCCCAAGATGCTTGGAGAATACACAAAAAAAACCCTTGTGTGCACCAGGACCCCAGGGAAAGGAGCAGAGACGGAGCCAGACCTGCCTGTGTTTTGAGAGTCTCCTTCCTGGAGAGGCATGGGGTCTCAGGAAGCATTATGACAAAGAAAGCCAGTAGAGGTAATGAAATTCCAGCTGAGCTACCTCAACTCCTAAAAGATGATGCTGTGAAAGTGTTGCACTCAGTAACATGCCAGCAAATTTGGAAAACTCAGCAGTGGCCACAGGACTGGAAAAGGTCAGTTTTCATTCCAATCTCAAAGAAGTGCAATGCCAAAGAATGTTCAAACTGCTGTACAACTGCACTCATTTCACATGCTAGCAAAGTAACGCTCAAAATCCTTCAAGCTAGGCTTCAACAGTATGTGAACCAAGAACTTCCAGAGGTACAAGCTGGATTTAGAAAAGGCAGATGAACCAGAGATCAAATTGCCAACATCTGCTGGATCAGAGAAAAAGCAAGGGAATTCCCAAAAAACACCTACTTCTGTTCCATTGACTATTCTAAAGACTTCGACTGTGTGGATCACAATGAACTGTGGAAAACTCTTAAAGAGATAGGAATACCAGACCACCTGACCTGCCTCCTGAGAAACCTGTATGCAGGTCAAGAAGCAACAGTTAGAATGAGACATGGAACAATGGACTGGTTCAAAATTGAAAAGGAGTACGTCAAGGCTGTATATCGTCACCCTGCTTATTTAACTTCTATGCAGAGTACATCATGAGAAACGCTGGGCTGGATGAAGCACAAGCTGGAATCAAGATTCCTGGGAGAAATATCAATAACCTCAGATATGCAGGTGACACCACCCTAACAGCAGAAAGCAAAGAGGATCTAAAGTGCCTCTTGATGAAGGTGAAAGACGAGAGTGGAAAAGCTGGCTTAAAACTCAACATTCAAAACCTAAAATCATGGCATCCAGTACCATCACTTCCTGGCAAATAGATGGTGAAACAATGGGAACAGTGACAATTTTCTTGGGCTCCAAAATCACTGCAGATGGTGACTGCAGCCATGAAATTAAAAGACACTTGCTCCCTGGAAGAAAAGCTATGACGAACCTAGACAGCATATTAAACAGCAGAGACATCACTTTTCTGACAAAGGTCCATCTAGTCAAAGCTATGGTTTCTCCAGTAGTCATGTACGGATGTGTGAGGTGGACCATAAGGAAGAATGAGCACTGAAGAACTGATGCTTTTTAACTGTGGTGCTGGAGAAAACTCTCGAGAGTCCCCTGGACTGCAAGGGGATCAAACCAGTCAATCCTTTCCTGAATATTCATTGGAAGGACTGACGCTGAAGCTGAAGCTCCAATCCTCTGGCCACCTGATGCAAAGAGCCAACTTACTGGAAAAGATCCTGATGCTGGGAAAGACTGAGGGCAGGAGAAGGGGGCAACAGTGGATGAGATGGTTGGATGGGATCACTAACTCAACAGACATGAGTCTGAGCAAGAGTTTGGGGAGAGCGTAAAGGACGCAAAGCCTGGCATGCTGCAGTCCACGGGGTCGCAAAGAGTCAGACACGACCAAGCAGCTGAACAAAAACTATTGCCACCTAGGCAAGAAGTTGATCTGTGAACATAGTTCTTGCTTCTCCACTCTTTGGCCAGTGAATAAAGCTTGTGCTGAGTCAATCTCAATCAGGGTCTATGGGATGTAATCAGTAACAAGATGATACCAGCATCAGCCCTCTGAGTCTTCTCCTTGAAGCCTAGGACATCCTGGAGCAGAGATAAGCCATCCCTGCTCTGTCTTATCTGAACTCCTGACCCCAAAAAACTCCAAGATAAATACTTATTGTTTTAAGCTACTAAGTTCTAGCATAACTAGTCACATGGCCATCACAATTGGGACCGATGCTTTCAGAACACCAGTGATTAACTTAGGAATATAAATTAGACAAATATTTGTCTAATACTGCCAACTTAAATAAAATAAAATGTTAATGCAGCCTACCATTCAGGGGGCACCATGCTTCCATCCACATCCCAGAATGTGTTTTTGCCATTCATTTCAGTAGTATATATAACCCATCGGTGTCGGCCTGGATGGAAAAATCAACGTGTAGTTTAGAGAGATGTGAGGAGATAAAGACCAGCTTTCTAAAACAGCGTAATTGCATAGTATCAAAGTAATCTTTTTATTAAGAAAAGACTTTTATATGCTCTTATGTAAGAGAAAAGTTAGAGAACTATAGAGACCCGGGTGTACTACTGAAGGTAAACTCAAGAAGTACATGGCAAGGTTTATCAAAAACCTAGAGGCCACCTCAGGAAAACCCCTCTAGGGCAATGAACTCACTCTGTGGGTGGAGCTCAGGCCTTTTCCACAGTGCAGAACCCTTGCTTCCCCCCCAGGTCCCCTGTCAAGCAGGTATAAGAGAGGGAAGGGGAATATGTTCCCAGTCATTCTGGGTATTCAGGAGAGAAAAGTGCTCCTCCTGAAACTGGGGCAAGAGAAACGTATTCACAGCAACTACACCTGAGCTACAGGTTTCCATATAAATATTTTAAAATTACCATCAGAGATTCTTTAGGAAATTGGTGGTTATTATATAATAAGCAAACATTATATATGATGGTTAGGTAAGTAGAACAGCTCATGTTATCAAAATAGCATGGCTGCATGTTTTAACAAATTTCTATGAAACAGCTGACAGCCCAACCACAACTTACAAAACTGTGAGGCAAAGGCCTGTATTTTAATGAACACTGTCACTTTTTTTTTCTTTTACTTTTTACTGGGGTATAGTTGATTTACAATGATGTGTTTCAGGTGTAGAGCGAAGTGAATCTGTTTTATATCTCTCTCTCTCTCTACTCTTTTAAGACTCTTTTCCCCTCTAAGCCATTACAGAGTGTTAAGCAGAGTTCCCTGTGCTATACGAGACTGTCATTTATTATCAGAGGCTGTTAGGCAAGTTATGAGCCTCAGTTTCTTTATCTATTAAAAGTGGATGATTATACCCACATCTTAACATTGTTATGAAAATTAAATGTCTCACACACATACACCTAGTTTAGTATCCAGCACGTAAGTGCATAATAAACATTAATTTCTTTCATCTCTTCCTCACTGCCCTCACCCCCACAAAGGGAATACTGAATTCATCCCTGTAATGAATTTTAAGCCAATAGGCAAAATGATGCCATGATAGAGCTGGGCTTTAACAATTTCATAATCTATACTTAGCAAAATTTTAAATGTGCATACTCAGACTCAGCAATTCCACTTACAGGAATTTACTCTTAGAATACTTTAACAAGCGAATGTGGCCATTGTTACAATCAAGTTCACTGCAGCATTGTCTCTAACAGCAAAAAGCTGAAGGCAATGTGTGTACCAACAGTGAACTATTCAAGAAAATAAAGGTTCTTCCATACAGTGGAATACAGTGTTGCTATTAAAAAGAATGGTATGAAAATCTGTAAAATAAGAAAACACAAAACAAGTGTTCAAACAGAAAAGAATGCTGTAGATACCTTCAACTTACTATGGGAAAAATGACTCATGATTTTTATGTAAAATTATTTCAGTTTACAAACAACATGCATAATTTTAAAAAATGAATGTTTACACATGTACCGAGGAATCTTGAAATATATATATTATACTATTAAAATGGGGTAAAACTATGAGACATGGAAGCTTTCCTTTTTCACTTCATACACTAAGTTTCAATGTTTTACAACAAAATATATCATTTTTTAAATTAGCAAAAGTAAAGCTGGCTTAAAGCTCAACATTCAGAAAACTAAGATCATGGCATCTGGTCCCATCACTTCATGGGAAATAGATCGGGAAACAGTGAAAACAGTGTCAGACTTTATTTTTGGGGGCTTCAAAATCACTGCAGATGGTGACTGCAGCCATGAAAATAAAAGATGCTTACTCCTTGGAAGGAAAGCTATGACCCAACTAGACAGCATGTTAAAAAGCAGAGACATTACTTTGCCAACAAAGGTCCATCTAGTCAAGGCTATGGTTTTTCCAGTGGTCATGTGTATGGATGTGAGAGTTGCACTGTGAGGAAAGCTGAGCACCGAAGAATTGATGCTTTTGAACTGTGGTGTTGGAGAAGACTCCTGAGAGTCCCTTGGACTGCAAGGAGATCCAACCAGCTCATTCTAAAGAAGATAAGACCTGGGTGTTCTTTGGAAGAACTGATGCTAAAGCTGAAACTCCAATCCTTGACTAATTGGAAAAGACTCTGATGCTGGGAGGGATTGGGGGCAGGAGGAGAAGGGGATGACAGAGGATGAGATGGCTGGCTGGCATCACCGACTAGATGGACGTGAGTTTGAGTGAACTCCAGGAGTTGGTGATGGACAGGAAGGCCTGGCATGCTGCAATTCATGGGGTTGCAAAGAGTCAGACACGACTGAGCAACTGAACTGAACTGAACCATATTTCCAATGTGAGGCAAAAATGGAGAGAAGAAAAGGGGAAAAAATGAAGGAAGTTTAATATTATACTAGTTTGTAACAAAGCGATGAATAGAAAGAATTTTGGCCTGAGGCTCTGCCACTACCTAGCTGTTATTTAATTAAGTTCCTTCTGGATAAGACATTTTCTTGGGCCTCAGTTTTTTTCTCTATTAAAAAAAAAACAGCTTTTTGATTATCTCTTAAAATCATTTGCAGGCCTAGAACTATGATTTGCCTAAATATTAAAAAATTATGGTTACAGAGTGTTAGGATATTGCTGTTTACCCCTTGTAGACCAACTTGCATCCAATGCAATCACACATGGATACGTGATTTATATATTCCTAAAAATATTATTAAGGTCCATAACCAAGTTTCCTCTGTAAAATGAGGGAGGGGGAGGATTAAAGTGCTTACCTCCAGTAGATGCTAAATATTAAAGTAGATAATGATTGTTGTATGTGTTTAGAAAGCATATGGCACTCAAGGCCATTATATTTCACCTTATCAGTTTTCCCCCTGGATAAAGACTAATTATTCCCTCTCTGATACTTTTAATCTCAATCAAAAGATAATTTTTTTATTATAAAAGTAATAAATGCACATGGCAAAAAATTCCCAACACTTCAAGAAGGTAATAGTAATAGCAACAGTAGTATAGTATTTTTTGAGCACTTACAGCCCGAGCAATAGACCAGCGGTTCTCAACAGGGGACACTTTTGTCCCCCAGGGGACATTTGGCAAAGTCTGGGGACATTTTTGGTTGTCACAACTGCAGAAGGAAAGTGTTTCTGGCACTTGGTGGGTCGATGCCAAGGATGCTAAGCATTCCATAATGCACAGACCAGCCCCTCACAACAGAGAAGGATCTGACCCACAGTGTTAATCTTGTTGAGGCAGATAAATTCTACATTTGGATAAGCTCCTCCCATTCACTTTTTATCTATTTTTTATACAAGTTTATGAGGCAAATGGAGAAGGAAATGGCAACCCACTCCGGTGTTCTTGCCTGGAGAATCTCAGGGACGGGGGAGCCTGGTGGGCTGCTGTCTATGGGGTCGCACAGAGTCGGACACGACTGAAGCAACTTAGCAGCAGCAGCAGCAGCATGAGGCAAGTATTATTATGATGATGCTACTTTATAACATGAGGAAGCTGGGGCTGAGAGACATTAATTAAGTAAACTTCAGAGTTACAAAGTTTTAACATGGAGGAACAAAATGTTGAAACCTTACCATCTGATAATACTTCTAAGTTTCTTGTATTTCCTTCCAGCATTTGGAATATGAACACAAAAAGTTTAATTTTCTTCCTGTGAGGCAACAAATTGTTCTGCATCTGGAGTTTCTTGTGTTACACACATCTTTGACATCTTTCTATATAAAATGTACTGGTTTATATCATTTTTAATAACAACAAAGTATTATAAAAAAATGCAATTCATCAGTATCCAATTGATGGAAAATTAATGTTGCTTTTAGAATTTACTAGTAAAACAGTGCTGCTATGGTTGTTTTTGGTTTGCAAGAATATTTAAGGTGGATTCCTAGAAGTTGAATTGCTGGGACAAAAGATATGTGTAATGTAAATTTTAAGAAAATTTACTGACTGTCCTCCAAAAGGACTGTACTGACGTATATACTTTAAAATATATATATATATTTATTTATCTGGCTACACCAGGTCTCAGCTATGGCACATGCGATCTTCAATCTTCCTTGTGGCATGCAGGATCTTTAGCTGTGGCGTGTAAACTCTTAGTTAGGGCATGTGGGATCTAGTTCCCTGACCAGGGATTGAACTTGGGCCCCCTGCACTGGGAGCATGCAGTCCCAGCCATTAGACCACCAGGGAAGTCCTAATGTATATACTCTTACGCCATTTCCCCACTAAGTATTTATCAGATTGGCAAATGCTTCAAAATTCAACAGGTAAAAAAAGATAACACTGTTTTTTGAGCTGCATTTCTGTAATTACAAGTGAGGATGAGAGGGATAAATTAGGAATTTAGATTTTAAATATACACACTGCTGCTGCTGCCGCTAAGTCGCTTCAGTCGTGTCCAACTCCGTGCGACCCCACAGACGGCAGCCCACCAGGCTCCTCTGTCCCTGGGATTCTCCAGGCAAGAACACTGGAGTGGGTTGCCATTTCCTTCTCCAATGAATGAAAGTGAAAAGTGAAAGTGAAGTTGCTCAGTCGTGCCCGGCTCTCAGCGACCCCATGGACAGCAGCCCGCCAGGCTCCTCCGTCCATGGGACTTTCCAGGCAAGAGCACTGGAGTGGGGTGCCATTGCCTTCTCCTAATATACACACTACTATACATAAAATAGATAATCAAAAAGGACCTACTATATAGCACAGGGAACTATACTTAATACATTGTAATAACCTATAATTGAAGAGAATGTAAAAAAAGAATATGTGTATTTATACACCTATACATGAATCCTTTTGCTGTATACCTGAAACACTGTAAATCAACTATATTTCAATAAAAATTGAAAAATAAAAAAATCATGTATTCTTTTAATAAAAAGTAAGAATGAACATCTTTTCATGCCTTTGTTGGTGACTTAATTTTCTTTTCCTATGTTTTTCTTTTTTCTATTGAGTTCTTCATCCTTTTACAAGTACCTTGTAAAAACACATTATGGAAAAAGTAAAATCAAATCCCAATCTCACTCCCATTACTTATACCCCAAAATACTGCACTTACCAAAAAACTGCTTGTTGTCTTCATAGTATTTATTTCCGTATTTGTCTTCTCCCACTAATGTGCCAACCCTCACATCATTTGCCCTGGGAATGTCCAAAAGAAAACAGACATTTTGGAAAGATTGTTTATTTACAACACATAGGTAAAAAGAGAGAGTATTAACTTTCACAAACATAGGCAGCTGTGCCAAGGAGAAAAACGAGATGCTGGATATGGTCACTGATTGTATACTTCCAGCACAAGAGAAGAGAAACTGAGCCAACTGATGTGCCTTAAATACACTAAATATATAGACCCAATACCTTCAAATTACAAGACTACTTTAAAAAATCTATTATCCCTAGGTCTGAGGCACTGAAGTTAGCAAAAAACTTCGGAAACCTGGAAATTAAAGTGTTTCATCTTAAAATGATTCGAACACCTGGCTCTTTCATTAGGCTCTAGGTCTCCAACTCCGTTTCCCCGGACGATGCTGCTCGTCCAATTCACCGAGTTGAAGGACTAGTCGGGGAAAATTGTAATCACTTCATTTTAACTCCTTACAGTACACGGAAGGAAAGGGAAGGCCAGGGAAGGAGGAAAAAAAAAACCCCAAAGTTTCCCAAGGTCACACAGTGTGAGCTTTTGGCAGGCTCATTCCTCTCCAGGAAGCAGAGCAGGGGTGCAGCCCATACATGCCCGCACCGCTATGTCTCAGCTCTGTCTCTACAGCCCGCTTTGATCCCGTCTCCGGGAGACCCCGGGACAGACTTCCGCCGGGGGAAGCCAGGCTGACTTGGCCGGTTGTCCTTGAGAAGAGTTGGATTCTCCAAGGTGACCCAAGCCCGAACCCCTTTCCAAGAAACCAGCCAGGGTAAGTCCAGTCCCAGAAGCCAAAAGCATGGCTGGCCGCCTACCTGAACAAAACTCGTAGATAGCCGCGGAGGCCACCGTGGCCGCTGACCTGCTGCAGCCCGCGTTTCAGGACCTGCAGCAACTCCATCTTGTCCTGCAGGCCCCGCCTCCCAGGCGCGCCGCGGAAAACCCACCGGCGGAACCAGCCACTCAGCGGCAGGGAGCCGACGACAGAAAGTTCCCAAGCACGCGCGGCAGGCGGAATTGGTTTTGCGCATGCGCGGATCTGGAGCTCCCCCTTGTGGCCCCCTCCCGTTTTCCAGAGAAGATGAGCTTGATTGTTGTCCCTCCAGGGCTGCGTTTTCAGAGATGCCATTTACAAGACAGGACAAGTGGAAAAGTCACCTATACTAGGGTTTCCCAGGTGAAGTTTTCTCCTTTGGGGACCTCAGTTTCCTCATCTAAAGTGATTGCTTCAGACGACTCCAAAAATCCTTTCTAGAGTCAAGATTCTTTAGAAACAAGTTACCAGTAAGGAATTCAGAATTAAGCACAAAATGATTATTGCACATTTGAAAGTAAGTACATTTGATACTACTGTTGTGTAGGTAGGCCATTGAGGAGGAGGAATAGAAAAGTACAAGATTATCTACTTTCAAGGGCTTAATGATTCAATTTCAAGTTTTGAAATAAAAACTATTTTCTAATTTAAATTAGATGCATATTTAATTTTTTAAATAATCAGTTCAGTTCAGTCGCCCAGTCGTGTCCAACTCTGAGACCCCATGAACTGCAGCACGCCAAGCTTCCCTGTCTATCACCAGCTCCTGGAGCTTGCTCAAACTCAGGTCCGTTGAGTCTGTGATGCCATCGAACCATCTCATCCTCTGTCATCCCTTTTGCCTGCCTTCACTCTTTCCCAGCATCAGGGTCTTTTCCAGTGAGTCAGTTCTTCACATCAGGTGGCCAAAGGATTGGAGCTTCAGCTTCAGCATCAGTCCTTGCAATGAATATTCATGACTGATTTCCTTTAAGAATGACTGGTTTGATCTCCTTGCTGTCCAAGGGACTCTTCAGGAGTCTTCTCCAGCACCACAGTTTAAAAGCATCAATTCTTTGGTGCTCAGCTTTCTTTATAGTCCAACTCGCACATCCATACATGACTACTGGAAAAACCATACTGGAAAAACTAGACGGACCTTTGTCGGCAAAGTAATGTCTCTACTTTTTCATATGCTGTCTACGTTTGTCATGGCTTTCCTTCCAAGGAGCAAGCATCTTTTAATTTCGTGGCTGCAGTCACCATCTGCAGTGATTTTGGAGCCCAAGAAAACAAAGTCTGTCACTGTCTCCATTGTTTCCCCATCTATCCGCCATGAAGTGATGGGACCAGATGCCATGATCTTCGTTTTTTGAATGTTGACTTTTAAGCCAACTTTTTCACTCTCCTCTTTCACTTTCATCCAGAAGCTCTTCAATTCCTCTTCACTTTCTGCCATAAGGGTGGCATTTCTGCCACTTTTGAATAATAAAAGGCATTAAATGAACATGATTTTTTCTAGCACCTAACTTTATGACTTTCAATATGCTTTAAAACATATGCTCCTTGATCTGTCAGTATGAAACAGGCCTCTGATTCCCAGCTATTTGAGATGAGAAACTTGGCACATGGTCACTTTCTTCATCGCTTCTCATCTTTTGTGCTTCCAGATGCCAGTTTACCATATCATTTCTTTAAAAAGGCCAAGGCTTATAAGATTTACACTCTAATCCATAACTGCAAGTCTTCATATTGTCTAAAGAGTTTTAAAAATTGAGACACATTATTTCCTGAGAGGACTGAGTAATAAGATTGGACGCAGACATGTAACATCACACTACTAAATCTTCAACCCCAGAAGAGAAACCTCCAAATGTTAGGATCAAATTTTCTTTTCTTAGACTCAATTGCTCAAAATTATGTCACACAAGAATTTATATTATGCTGAAGTGTGACTTTCATGGGCTTTCCATAGGCTTTTTTTTGTTTTTAAAAAAATCCATGTCTTATTCCACAATATAAAAATTATTCTAAAAGCATAACCATAGTATTACTATCTCACCTGAAAAAGTTAATAACTGCTTAATATAAAATATCTGCTGAGGAAGGTTCAAATGTCCACAATCAATAATTTTTTTAGTTTGTCCAAATACGTTCTGATTTTCCAACTGATTTTAATATATGATTCCCCCATTTCCCACCCCTTGTTTTTGGTCCTTCTGGTTTATTTGACAAAGAAACTGGTAATTTCTCCTGTAGAGTTTTCCACTGTCTGGATTTTGTTGATTGTGTCCTGTGTTCTTCTCCCTGTGTTTCTGTATGTTAGTATTAAATCTAGGCACCTAACGAGATTTGTGTTCATTTTTTTTATCTTTCCATTCAGGAGCATATATGGTGTCTGTTTGCCTTATTTTTTGTGATTTTAGCTGTCACTGCTAGGCATTATCTGAATAATTTCATTCCTTGATTAGCCACAAATCTCCTATAAAGAGAAAAGTGTGTGTGTGTGCTCAGTCGTGTCCAACTCTTTGCAGCCCCACTGACCTTGTGTGCCAGGCTTTTCTGCCCATTCATTTTTCCAGGCAAGAATACTGGAGTGGGGTGCCATTCCCTCCTCCAGGGGATCTTTCTGACCCAGGGATCGAACCTGGGTCTCCTGCATCTCCTGCACTAGCAGGCAGATTCTTTACCACTACCACCACCCTGGGAAGTCCTATTAAGAGAAAACTTCCTCTCAACTATTTGGTTCCTGAAATACTGTTCATATAGGAAAGATGCTTGATTCTCTCCCTTATGGAACAGTTTTCAAAAGTACAATTTGGTTTCCTAGCATCCTGTGTATGTGTAGGGGGAGAGGCAAAAAAACCCCATGAAATTTACCATAAAATTTACCATCTTGTTTTAAAGTGTATAATACAGTAACATTAACTATATATATATATATATATATATATATATATATATATATATATATATAGTTGTGCAGCAAATCTCTAGAACTTTTGTATCTTGCAAAACTGAAACTCTCAACACACAGAACAACACTCCCCTTTCTCTCTGTACTAGGCTGTGCTGTGCTTTGCTAAGTCGCTTCAGTTTTATCTGACTCTTTGCGACCCTATGGACCGCAGCACGCCAGCCTCCTCTGTCTGTGGGATTCTCCAGGCAAGCACACTGGAGTGGGTTGCCATGCCCTCCTCCAGAAGATCTTTCCCACCCAGGAAACACCCAGGGATAGATCGAACCTGCATCTCTTACATTTCCTGCATTGGCAGGTAGGTTCTTTACCACTCCTTGATAGCTCAATTGGTGAAGAATCAGCCTGCAATGCAGGAGACCTCAGTTCAATTCCTGGGTCGGGAAGAGCCGCTGGAGAAGGGATAGACTACCCACTCCAGTATTCTTGGGCTTCCCTGGTGGCTTGGCTGGTAAAGAATCCTCCCTCAATGCAGGAAACCTGGGTTCAATCCCTGGGTTGGGAAGATTCCCTGGAGAAAGGCTACCCACTCCAGTATTTTAGCCTGGAGAATTCCATGGAGTTATGTATAGTCCATAGGGTCACAGAGTTGGACACAACTGAGCGACTTTCACTTTCTTTACCACTAGCACCACCTGGGAAGCTCCTATTGGATCTCCTATTAGGTCACCAGGGCCCAATAACCACTATTCTACTGAGTATGACTACTTTAGATACCTGCTATAAATGAAATCATGCAGGCCTTGTCTTGGCTCAGACAGTAAAGAATCTGCCTGGGTCAGGAAGATCCCCTGGAGAATGGTATGACAACTCACTCCAGTATTCCTGCCTGGAGAATTCCATGGACACAGGAACCTGGTGGGCTACAGTCCCTGGGGTCGCGAAGAGTCAGACACGACTTTCACTTTTATCTTACTTAGCATACTATCCTTAAGTTTCATCCACGTTGTAGGATGAAATCCATGTGACAGGATTTCGTTTTGTAAGGCTAATACTCTACTGTATGTATGTATCACTTTTTCTCTATCCATTCATCGTTCAGTGGGTGTTTTTGGTTGCTTTCATCTCTTAGCTATCATGCAGTAAACAAGGGAGTGTATACCTCTCTTCCAGATCTGTTCTCAATTCCCTGAGATATAAGTCTGTGTGTGTGTATTAAAGGGATGTGTTAAAGGCATAAGCTTTCACCATGGATTAAGATTTCATTTTTTCCTAGTGTTGTTTCTGCTTATTTTAAAATGTTTGCTCCCCATTGCTGTTCCAGTTTCTTGCTTTTTTGCAGGGGTTGGGGTGGGAAAGAAAAGTTTATTGCAAGGCCAACCAAACAGAATGGGTGGTTCGTACTCTAAATCCCCAAACTCCCCAGTGGTTCTCAGGGAAAAGTTTTTGTAGGTAAAATCTGGGTTGAAGGCTGCAGGGTATGTGACTTTCTTCTGATTGGCTGGTGGTGAGGCAACAGGGCAGTGCAGGAATCTTTTGCTCAGCCTGCAGTTGCTATCTTCCACCTGGGTGAAGGCCTCAGATTTGTAAAATTGCCAGGCCTGCTATGAAACCAGGTAAACCATCTAAACGACTTGGTTCTTCAGTCTCTCCCTTATTTGCACGAAGCAAAATGGAATCGAAAAGGTGGTAGGTGTTCTGATTCAACCAGTACCCTTTTGGACATCTACCATGTGCTGCGGTTGTAGGCACTTCTGAGTCCCCAGCACTGCTGGCTCAGTGACCTCCCTGTTTTTTAAATGTTTTACTGAACCACTGCCATGCCCATTCACTTATGTACAGTCTACAGCTGCTTTTGAACAATAGCAGAGTAGTTGATTCAGACACGGTAAGGTCCTCAAAGTAAAAAACACTGATGCTCTGGCCCTTTACCGAAAAGTGTGCAAAACTCTGATGTAAATTAATAATGTTTTCCCCAGAGAGTTTTGATTCTGCCAGGACAGGGAGGGGTCATGACCTGGGACAACTTTAGCCTGCTTTGAGAACTCATGCCATATTTCTTGCAAGTCCAGCAACAGATCAAAGGCTTTCAGAGTCATCTATTCCACAATACTGTTAGAAGCAGTAATACACTCTCTTCTTTGATTATGCTGTTCTCAGTTCAAGATGGTATGGATCTTTTTCATTTAACAGGTCAATCATTCAACCTGAGAAACACATGTCCTTCTGTGGAACTTTTCTTGTATCAAATAATTTTCTTACCTTGTCTTTTGTTTGCTCTTAAGTCCTTACTATTAAAATGTTAGACATCCTGTTCTATCTTTTCTCATTTTCTATTTCTCTGTCTCTTGGTTATAGAGTTGACCCTTAAAATCATGGGTTTGAACTGTGTGGGTCTATTTACATGCAGACTTTAAAAATACATACACGCTGCAGTACTACAGGATCTGCAGGTGGTTGGTGCCCCTAACACCCATGTTATCCAAGGATGAATTGTACGTTTAAGGTTGCTGAAACCTTGAAACCTTTCCTCAACAACTTTATCTTGGAACCCTTCTAATGAATTGTTTTGGCTAATGAATCAGTTTAAATTTCCAGGGGCAGTTTCTTCCTTTAAATTTTCCTTTTCAAAGCATCCTATTTTCGTTTAATGAATACACCTACTTTCTTTCAAAATATTAATTATATTTGAAGGTGGGGTCCTTTTCCGACTGCATTGTTATCCGCCCCCACCATCAGATTACAGCTGATCATCTTATGTATTAGAAAATTTCCTCAAATATCTGATGATCCTGGCTCTATGTTCATATTTAACAGTAGACGTTAGAGAGCTGAATGGAAACCCCATGTATACATATATGACTTGGAAATATTGGGATTCACTGAAGAGTGATAAAATGGTAGGCAGTCTTATTATCAGGGACAACCAAAAGTTGAGTGTCTAGAGATCTTTTTTCCAGACAAATTAGTTTTTCCCAAAGAAAAAAAATCCTGACATAGAAGTCTATACCCAGTGGTCAGCATTCTGGGAATATGCTTGGGAGCCCATATTCAACGCAGATTTTCACTTAATCCATATCTTCAAGATTATACCTAATCCAAGCCTTCTGTTATCCCTGGTATCCTATAAATCCTGTGATCTTCTGGTTTAGTGTCTCAAAATTATTAATCTCTGGCTTCTTGCTTGAAAAGGCTGAAGGACAGAAAGCGGTCACTGGGGACTTCCTTGGTGGTCCAGCAGTTAAGATTCCAAGTTTCCAGTGCAGGGGGCATGGCTTTGATCTCCAGTTGGAGAACTAAGATCTCACATGCCGTGCAGCGCAGCCAGAAACAAGACAAAAAACAAGAAAAAGAAAGTGGCCACCTGACTTCAATAAACGAAGAGAAAGGTAGTTCAATGATTCTGTAGGCAGATATGCAATCAATCCTCTTTTTAATGCTCCAAGTATCATCTCTGAAAATGAGCACCTGGTTCCTCCAGGTACTAAACAGCATTCCTGGACACTGCAACGTATACTGGCTTCTTTCTCAACGTGCCACCTTTTGCAGGCATTCAGATGACCATTTCCTTGGTTTTGGCTCTTTCTCTACCTGCATTTTCTTTCCCTAAAATTTATTCAACTCTCTTAGCCTTTGATTTCTTCTCTCCTATTTCATCTGTCATTGTGTTTACACTTAACTGAGATTTCAGGAGAGAAAGAAAATAAATGGTCAGTGTGTAATATTTAGTTGCAAGTCTTCAAACTGAACTGTAAATCATCCTAAAATACTGGGATATGGAAATGTTTTCCATGCTTTTAGCTTCCTGAAAGTACTTTCATAAATCTTACTAGAGATTTCTTAACAATGGAACAAACAAATAAAAGGATGACCAAACAATGAACAAACAGGACTCTGAAATCAAATATATTGGCAGAAAACAAATTTGTAATGCAGGCCACATTTTAATGTAGTTTTTAAAAAACACTTCCAAATACAACTGTAAATGTAATCAGGAAAAATACTTCAAACATGTATCTTAATTAGTACATTACTTAAAAGAATTTCTTGAATCCTTGGCTTTCTTCATTGGGTTTATAAAGGTATAAACCTACTGATTTTTCCATTTGAGTATTCTGTACTAAATGTAGTTTACCCAGCTGTAATTATAGGAAAAAAAAAACCCCATTGACAAAAATCACCTTTTAAATAGGGAAAAAAAGTTTCCCTTAAGTTGGTAAAGACTGTAAATTGATACTTTAAAACTTCTGATTTACTATAAAGCAGCAATTAGTAAAATCCATACTCTTCCCCCAAATTCTGCTTCTCTTCTACTGCAAAATCTTTGTAAAAAATGTTCGAGTGCAATAAAATATCTGTATTTTTAAAAAATCAAATAGAGATAACAAAGTAATTTCTCACGAAGTTATAGCAAAGAAATACTTAACAGTATCATGTTCTGCTAAGGAAAACATTATTGTGGAAGACATTCAAGGAATCTACAATGTTTCCATTGTGGTAGAACAAGGCAGTGCTTCAGGCTGATGCTCATACTATTGCTAAAACAGCCCTTTCCCCTTTAGAGTGAAAAATCAGTGCACATTCCTCCATATATTAAACAACTGAAGTCTCAAAAAATTATCAATTGCTTTAAAATAACTAACTCACCTTGAAAACACAGACTGGCTATGATAAATCCACTTTCACAAAGGAGGTATTTGCAGTGACCTAAAAGAAACTGGCTAAATCCCATGAAGGGTCAGGAAACTAAATGCAGGTCAGAAAAGAGGGAGAGATGACAGATGCTTTCTGTGGAATAAACAGCAACAATTTAAATATCTATTGTGAAATACTGAAAGTTGTGGCGCTCGATCAGTTTCTATTACTTTTACAACACAGTAAACCAAAAATATTAAAACATGAACCCTACCTTATTCTCAAAAACAATTTTCTGCTACATACATAAATAAAAAGTGCTTATAACTAATAATACACAACACTAAAAATATCAGCTCGTAAGATCACAAATAGCCTATGTCTCATTGCCAGCAATGAGGGTGATAAATGCTAATGGTGCCATGATATTTACAAAAAACAAAAAAATATTTATATTCAATTATTATCTCCTATAGTCCCAGTGTTTTCATTATACCACTGAGCATAAAATAGTCTTCTTTAGACAGATAATTAAAACAGATTATATTTTAGATGCGTAAAATGCAAGAAGATCCTTCTTAGCGATTAAGTGTTTGTACTAGTTCATAATGAAAGTAAACATGAATAGAACACAATTCTGGGGGAAAAAAAAGAGAGACTTATTTATTTGTTTTATAAAATAAAAGGAGAAATCTTAGCCAAGAGGTGGCAGCTTTAGGTGTCATCTTAACCAAGAATTAATTGATAGTATTTTTTATTCACTTAAATAAGACAGGAAAGGAAATTCTACTTCCTGCTACCTGCTCAGTCACTTCAAACATTCTTCTTAAGGAAGTAAAATCAAAATATCTTGGTTTTTGGTTTCTCTTTTAAAGTAAAAATTTCCAGATGCCCTGGAATCAGTTCGATTTGGTGTCCTCTTGTGTTCTGGGAAAGAACAATCACTTTAAACTGAGATCTCAGCCTTCAAATGCTGTGACCAATTATTTGTGAGTTATAATCTGCAGGTTCCATTTTTAAAATATGTGGGATGACACTGTCAATTCGAACATTGCCGATGAGACCTTTGAAAAACAGTTCTTCGGTGATGGTAGCGTTCATCAATCTCAAAGCTGGCAATCGAAGTAGTAGTCTAGACAACCTCAAAAGAAAAAAGGAAGGCGAACAAGGTTGTAAATCAAAGAGTAACTCAGTGGAAAGATATTAGTAATTTCTGCATGAATACTAATGCCATAAACAAAGATCATCAACAGTTTGCAACACTTAAACCCTTTAGTATTCTCAAGCCTTAAACTATATGACAGTCACCTGGATATATATGATGTCTGACAGACTTCTTTGGAAAGCTTTGCTTTTAACTGCTATGCTGTGCTACCTCTAGTTGGTTGTATGAACCATGGAACAAAGTTTTAAATCATGGATCAAGTATAAGTTTAATGGCTTAGGAACTCTTTCAAGGTTATAACAGCAATGTTTTGTGTTATCAGGATACATGAGGCTCAATGATAAGTTTTTTTGGTTTTGCTTTGCAAAATGTATTGGGAATAGTAAAACAGGCAATGAAGTGAAGTGAAGTGGAAAGTCGCTCAGTCATGCCTGACTCTTTGCAACCCCATGGACTGTAGTTGCTGTAATTCTCCAGGCCAGAATAACTGGAGTGGGTAGCTGTTCCCCTCTCCAGGGAATCTTCCCAACCCAAGAATCGAACCCAGGTCTCCCGTATTGCAGGCAGACTCTTTACCAGCTGAGCCACTAGGGAAGCCCAAAATAGGCAATTAATGGGGAGCACAGATTACAGAATCAAAACCATTAGGTTCAAATCCTGATTCAACTACTTCCTAGCTATGTGAATGGGTGGAAGCCACTACTCGCCCTGTCTCTTTCACAATGTTGTGACAATCAACAAAATGATCCCTGCCAGGTTCTGTGCTAGTGAGGCAGGACAATGTCTCGTGTGAAAGTACATTATAAGTTGAAAACTGCTATCCAAAGGTAATTAATTAATAATAAACTATCTACGAATATAAGAAACTAAGAAAGAGTTCCAGAGGTCAAAGAACCTGGAACGTAATGGCACAGAGGTCAGCAAGAAGGTGTAGAGTCAAAACGAGGCAAATTCTAAATACTGTATTTATTTGTATGTGTGTGCTGGTTGCTCAGTTGTGTCCGACTCTGCGACCCCATGGACTGTAGCCTGTCAGGCTCCTCTGTCCATGGAATTCTCCAGACGAGAATACTAAAATGGGTTGCCATGCTCTTTTCCAGGGTATTTTCTTGACCCAGGGATCAAACCCTGGTCTCCAGCATTGCAGGCAGACTCTACCATTTCAGCCATCAGGGAAGCCCATTAGTTTATATAAGGTATAAAACTTTTGAACTTTTAAAAAACTGAAAAAAAAAAGGTCATAACAAAACCAACACCCAAAGAACCACCTTTTCAAAAAGTTTGTGGCATTATCTATCCTTCCTTCACGCTAAGCCTTACGCTCTTGAGAACAAGTGAAACCGGCAGACCCAGAATTAAGTAATCTTTCTGTATTCATGTACTATACTGCTCAAATATCTCATTTCCTGTTTGTTCCCACCAGCTGAGCTGTATTCACAGAACTGGTAGGAAGTAGGGTAGGAAAACTGGTTAGATGTTAGATAAACTACAGCTGATTTTCATGATGGAACTGGCTTATAAGCCTATTATCTAATATATGTAAAAAGTTATTATATGTAACATATTCTTTTACTAGTTTGAAGTATGTTAATAATATTAGTAAACAAATTTATATAGCCCTTACTATGTAACAGGCACTGCTCTACCAAGCTCTTTGAATATATTAACTGACTTAATCCTTATACTAACTATAAAATGTGGGTACTATTATCTCCATTTTACAGTAAAGAAATTGAAATAGAAATTAAATAACTTCTATTAACTTCTATAAGGTCATACAGCCAGTAAGTGGCAGGGTTAGGCATTAAACCCAGGTGCTCTTGCTCTGACAGCCAAATGCTTAATCACTCAAAAACTGAGTTCATTTTATTAAAGGACACTGGTAAGAAACACCTTGCTATAAATGCCATAAGCCAAATTTCAACATTAATTATAAACTAAGCTAATGGTATTTTTTTTATTCATGTACTTTTCATCTACTTTTCTAATTCAACCCATTATTTCATCTGAAGCAAGAGCTTGGGTGTGAGAGTCAAACTACCTGGCTCTGCTGTTTATTGCGTGACTTTGAGCAGGTTACTTAACCTTTCTGTGCTGAAGCCTCATATAAAAGAGTACATATAAAGTACTTGCAACAATGCATTACCTACTTGAAAGGCCAAAGCTGACTAAATTTAATTACACTTGGAATGGAGAATAAGGAAACAGATACACAAAAATTTTTAAGATGAATTTAACTTCTAGATACCTGTAGGTGTCATCTGGATATGTTTTGGTTATATAATCTTGGAATTCAACATAAGCCTTTTCCTGAAATTTCTCAATCTGTTCCATGTTTTCTAGGCCTGGATGATCTGAAACATTAAAGAATATACTGTTACCTTAGTTCTGAATACTCATTTACTAAGATACCAACTGGAGATGGAAGAGGTGATAAAAACCAGTTCAGAAGGAAGCCCGATCATATGTGTGGCTCTTTCATTCCACAAATACTGTTTTAATAACCCACCCACTAAATACCAGGCACTGTTCTTAAACCCTTAAAACTATTTCATCTGAGATATGTATTCTAACATCTAATAAAATCAAACCATTGGCTCAAATAAAATAAGACAGCTTTTCTATTTCAAAAGTGGTAGAAAGGATTTTCTGAGAAGGCAATGGCACCCCACTCCAGTTACTCTTGCCTGGAAAAGCCCATGGATGGAGGAGCCTGGTAGGCTGCAGTCCATGAGGTTGCTAAGAGTCAGACACGACCGAGCTACTTCACTTTCACTTTTCACTTTCATGCATTGGAGAAGGAAATGGCAACCCACTCCAGTGTTCTTGCCTGGAGAATCCCAGGGACGGGGGAGCCTGGTGGGCTGCCATCTATGGGATCGCACAGAGTCGGACACGACTGAAGTGACTTAGCAGCAGCAGAAAGGATTTTGATCATTTTGCTTTCAATAGAAACAAAAAAATGAAATGACTAAGTTTAGTTAAAAGTATTTTTAACCAATGAAGTATTTTCAGAATGAAAGTGAAGGTGAAACTCGCTCAGCCATGTCCGACTCTTTGTGACCCTAGGCTCCTCTATCCATGGAATTCTCCAGGCCAGAATACTGGAGTGGGTAGCCTTCCCCTTCTCCAGGATCGAACCCAGGTCTCCCACACCGCAGGCAGAAGCACTCCCACTCTTTACCAGCTGAGCCACAAGGGAAGCCCAAGAACACAGGAGTGGGTAGCCTATCCCTTCTCCAGCAGATCTTCCCAAGCCAGGAATCCAACTGGGGTCTCCTGCATTGCAGGCTGATTCTTTACCAACTGAGCTATGAGGGAAGCCCCCATTTTCAAAATATATTCTTTAAAATTTTTTTTCATTAAAATAATAATACATACTTTAACTTAAGTATAACTGACATACAACACTGTATCTGTTTAAGGTATACAACAAAATGAAGTGACATTCATATGCACTGTGAAATGATCACCACAGTAAGTCTAGTTACCATCTGCTACCATTCAAAGCTACAAAACTTCTTTCTTATGATGAGAACTCTCAAGGTTTATTTTCTAGGAACTTTCATGTTTACAATACGATAGTGACTACTGTCACCATGTTATAAATTGTATCACTGTGACCTGATTATAACTGCAAGTTTGTACCTCATGATTCTCCTTCACCCATTTCACCCACCCCCTCATACATGCTATATTCTATATTTTTTTAATAAGAAAATCTTCCTTTCATCATTGTTAGGATAAAAAGATACTTATGAAATTATAAACTCTAAACATCATCTCTATCAGAAAAATAATATAGCAATATGAAATAATCTAAATAAATATTTCACTGAAATGGAAATGTTAAAAGAATTTCATGAAACTTATGCCTAAAATATGAAAGTATCCTGACTAAGGAGAATTAGAGAAGTAGCAAACAGAAATAGAGGGAATACTTAATAAAACAAAAGTACATTATAATTCTGTTGTCAAATCTATGGTCTTTCAATTTTAAGGAAAATTAAAGGGGCAAATTGGTTGTGATAATTGCGATACATGTTATTAATTTATCTAAAACATCAGAAGAATAGTACAAAATAGCTTTAATTATCTTACTGATCTCACTGAAGGTGGTAAGACGCAGGGTTCCTCAGATAATTTTATGATGATATACAGTAACAGAAAAACATATACCAAAATGAAGAATACAGAGCCTGAGTCAGTTTTTCTTACTCTAAAATTGATTGTTGAGCTTTACTGTTGTTTTACTATATGTAAAAACTAGGAATTGGCAGAAAGACAAGAGACCCATTTTTCTATTTACTGGGAGCTCGGAGAAGGAAATGGCAACCCACTCCAGTGTTCTTGCCTGGAGAGTCCCAGGGACGGGGGAGCCTGGTGGACTGTCGTCTATGGAGTCGCACAGAGTCAGACACGACTGAAGTGACTTAGCAGCAGCATAAGATGTTTGGAAATTTAACCCATTAACAAAGCAATCTTCATCTCTCTTTTTGCCTTTTAATGATGCCTAGCAAAATATACCTAAACATTCACGTGCTGAACAGGACTAAAAGTCTATGTCATTTCACTGATTTCTTCAATTTCCCTTTTCATACCCAGATGTCTAACATCCAAAAATTTCACAGATTTGAAGGGTACAATTCAATAGTTTTTTAGTATATTCAGAGTTGTGCAACCCTCATCACAATCTAATTTTAGAACATCTTTGTTGGCCCCAAGAAATACCCATTAGTAGTCACTATCCATTCTCTCCTCTCCTTACACCAAGGAAGTCACAAATCTCTCTATAGATTTGCCTATTCTAGACAATGCAGATACATGGAAATACTTAATATGTGTGGTTTTTTTTTGTGTGTGATTGGTTTCTGTCACTTGCATACTGTTTTCAAGGTTTATACATGGTGGCATGTATTAGAATTTTGTTACTTTTTATGGCTGAATGATATTCCATTTATATATACATTACATTTTGTTTATTCATTTGTTTGATGGACACTTCAGTTGTTTCCACTTTACATCAATGTACATTCCCAATGGCAAATGTATGAGGGTTGCAATTTCTCCACATCCTCAAACACTGTATTTTTAATAAATAAATGTTTATATACCTGGACTGAAGAGTACTATTGCCTTCAGGTAGGCATATTCATATCCATCAATGCAGAGTTTTACCATGCTGTTACAAAACTCCTGTAGTTTGAAGATGTGTTCCATCAATAATTTTCTTCTTTCTGCTGGCATTTTATCTTTAATTAAAAACAAAGAAACAAACAAAATCTTCTACTGTTCAGCAAAAATGCATGACTATTTTTATCCAACATATTTCCTCCTCACTAATTTCCAGCTTTGAATATAATCAATTTATCAAATGTTAAAAATTAAATATATCTGTAAGTTTAATGTTTCATTTATTTATTCAGCTGTGCTGGGTCTTAGTTGCAGCATGTGGGATCTAGTTCCTGAACAAGGGATGGAACCCAGGCCCTCTGCACTGGGAGCACAGAGTCTTAACCACTGAACCACCAGGGAAGCCCCTCTCTGCAACTTCAGATGAAACTAATTAATGATCTTCAGACACTGTTCATTCAAGAAAATAAAAAAAGAACAGGCTGTTAATATAAAAAGCCCTAAAGGTAATGCTTCCTTCCAAGATACACCTTTGAGAAGATAAGCTATAAAGATCAACTACAAAAGACTCAAATTTTGGTAATAGGATTTAAGTTTATATCAATAAGCAAAATGAAAAATGAGCAAAATCATCTAGACATTTAAGTTACCAACACTACAACAACAACAAAAAAACCCTGTTAAGACCAAAGAAAAGTTGAGTAAAATAGTATGTTCTAACTTAAAATTTATTGTGTTTATGTAGTACTGACTTCTGGCATATCTACTACTGATGAGATCTTAAGGTTATTCTTTGCCATTAAGTGGAGGGGAAGCAGATAGTTCAAGGAAAACGTCCAACAACGGGAAGCGGCATATGCAAAGGAAATAAATGTAATTCTCTGTCTATAATTTTTTTCTTGAACTCAAAAAAAATAGTTCTTCCCATTTGATGAAGGGGCACCTTCTTGGATGGTCACAAGCCATTCTGAAACAAAACATTTATAAATCAGTGCTTGCCCACCTGTCTCCTCAAAAGGAAAAAGATAATTAGGATTATTCTGTGACTCTTTAGTTGTGTCTAAGTGAAAGGATACATACTGATGAATTGATTAAAAAAAAAAAAAGTTTAGCCTACCTTGGGATTCAAAAGGCTACAGCGAAGAAAAGCAGTTTAAAAACAGTTGGTAACTATATATTTATAAATAGTTGATTACCTCTATATAAGTGTACCCTGGTTTCTTTGGTATGTATGTTGAAGTGTAAAAATTCATGAGGCCTGATCAGAAATAGCACTTAAATACATTTGTTTCAGTTTTGTTGTACTCTCATTTAAAACTATTTTGGGTGATTAATGAATTTTATCAAAATGTAAAAATTATGTAAGGTAAAAAGGATATTGGTATTTATCTTTTGATACTTAACTTTAAACGTAATACTATAAAACTGATGTCTCTTCTTATATCCTAGAAAAGGAAAAATAAGGTGCTTTTTACCTTGTTGAAGGCTACTGTGAAGACAGTTGACAAATGTTGCTAATATAGTTGCGACATTCATCACTTGCCAGCACTGGGCAAGACCAAGAGTAAAAAGTTCATTCCAATAAGCTTTCACCAATGATATGCTGTTTTCTTGTCTATAAAAACAAAAACAAATATCAAATATATTTTATGAAACCTTATAACTAACTCATATATTTGAAAATACAATGTTCAGTTCAGTTCAGTCGCTCAGTCGTGTTGGACTCTTTGTGACCCCATGAACCACAGCACGCCAGGCCTCCCTGTCCATCACCAATTCCCGGAGCCTACCCAAACTCATGTCCATTGAGTCGGTGATGCCCTCCAACCATCTCATCCTCTGTCGTCCCCTTCTCCTGCTTCCCTCAATCTTTCCCAGCATCAGGGTCTTTTCAAATCAGTCAGCTCTTCGCATCAGGTGGCCAAAGTATTGGAGTTTCAGCTTCAACATCAGTCCTTCCAAAGAAATCCCAGGGCTGATTTCCTTCAGAATGGACTGGTTGGATCTCCTTGCAGTCCAAGGGACTCTCAAGAAGTCTTCTCCAACACCACAGTTCAAAAGCATCAATTCTGCAGTGCTCACCTTTCTTTATAGTCCAACTCTTACATCCATACATGACCAATGGAAAAAACATAGCCTTGACTAGACAGACCTTTGTTGGCAAAGTAATGTCTCTGCTTTTTAACATGCTGTCTAGGTTGGTCATAACTTTCCTTCCAAGGAGTAAGCGTCTTTTAATTTCATGGCTGCAGTCACCATCTGCAGTGATTCTGGAGCCCACAAAGACAAAGTCAGCCACTGTTTCCCCATCTATTTGCCATGAAGTGATGGGACCGGAAGCCATGATCTTAGTTTTCTCAACGTTGAGCTTTAAGCCAACTTTTTCACTCTCCTCTTTCACTTTCATCAAGAGGCTCTTTAATTCTTCACTTTCTGCCATAAGGGTGGTGTCATCTGCATATCTGAGGTGATTGATATTTCTCCCGGCAATCTTGATTCCAGCTTGTGCTTCCTCCAGCTCAGTGTTTTCATGATGTACTCTGCATATAAGTTAAATAAGCAGGGTGACAATATACAGCCTTGACATACTCCTTTCCCAATTTGGAACCAGTCTGTTGTTCCATATCCAGTTCTAACTGTTGTTTCCTGACCTGCATACAGGTTTCTCAAGAGGCAGGTCAGGTGGTCTGGTATTCCCATCTCTTTCAGAATTCTCCACAGTTTATTGTGAACCACATAGTCAAAGGCTTTGGCATAGTCAATAAAGCAGAAATAGATATTTTTCTGGAACTCTCTTGCTTTTTTGATGATCCAGCAGATGTTGGCAATTTGATCTCTGGTTCCTCTGCCTTTTCTAAATCCAGCTTGAACATCTGGAAGTTCACGGTTCACGTATTGCTGAAGCCTGGCTTGGAGAATTTTGAGCATTACCTTACCAGCGTGTGAGATGAGTGCAATTGTGAGGTAGTTTGAGCATTCTTTGGCATTTCCTTTCTTAGGGACTGGAATGAAAACTCTGAGTCTAAAGTTTTATACAGGAAAGTCAAAGGTAATCAACCAGTGAACAAAGCACACAAAAAAAGAACAGAGTAAACAGATTTAAAAAGTCAGTTTTTGATGGCCTGTGTTATACCTCTTCGTTAGAAAATAACATTGGCATTGTTGTACAATAAGGTCCTATAACTTGACCAATACTTTTCTAACTATGGGCTTAACTTTCTCCATGGTCTCTTTGCTTCTTCAAACCAGTTACTTTAAAACAATATGAAGAATCTGGCAAACTTTAAACAAAGCTTGGATTTCTCATAATAGACCATTTTCCATTACCACCTAATCTAAACAGAATACAGACATGCTCTTCAGAGATACAACCAAACTTATAACTCATCATAGTGGTACTATGGGCTAATTTATATTTTCTTACCTTTTTAGAGGGCAACCAACCCCATGATTAAAAAACAATTACTTCAATTTTCAGACATATTCAGTGTATGCAAGTTTCAGATCCTTATTAGCAAGCCTGAGATGACACTGAAACAGTGGTGGCAGGGAGAAACAACACCCCAAGTCATCTAGAGCCTCCCTCATTTAAGCCAATCAAAAACAGCCTATTACAAATGCTGGCTCCAGTGCACTGACTTCATTCAAACTGTTAACTCCATCAAATTATGAAATATGGATAATCTTCCACATAAAATAATATACAGTAAATACCACCCACTCTGATTCTTCATATAAAATTTCAAGTTATAATGCTGTATCAGTTTGCCCCCTTTAATCAAATTCTCCCAAAATAAAAGCTCCTGCCTCATGTACATCTGTGCTACAAAATCACACTTAATATTCAAGAACTTCAAGACACTTACCCTAGAGCCTGGAAGGAAGGAATTGAAAGTGCCCAGTGCATTGATAAGAACAGCAGCCTGGAGGCAGACTCCCCAATGTAGTGCACATTCAGGTACTCAGGCATAGGAGACGGCATGGTGAGCTAGTGTGAACAGGGATGAGGTCAATTATCTCACATCGGACACTTCGAAATGAGCACTCTTTGAAAAACTTAACTGTCAACATGTCAAGTAACTATCTAACATATTAGCCAAAAAGGCAAATCTTGATATAATCCAAGTCACTGGATGTGACAGCTAAAAACAGGATTTAGAATAAATGAAAAGACTAGAGTTTCTAACAAAGCAATATTCAGATAAAGCAGAATTCCACTTAACAAATACCAACCACAACAGTATCTCAGTGTGTTTTTAAAAGTTACTTTCTGTCTTCACATCAACAATAAGTCTTTCCTTTCCTCTCTTCATTAACAGTATGTATACAACAAATTTAATTCAAGAAGCAATCCTTTATGTTAAATGTCCCTTTCATCTAGGCTATGGGGATAACAAATTCAAATGCTTATTATAGGAGAGTAATGAGTGAAGTGACCTGCTGATGCCATTTGTAGAGGGCACATTCCCAGATAACGAGCATGGCTGAATTCAACACATTGAAAACATTTGGAAATCGGGCTCAGAACTACTTGCTTTTTCTATTTTTCAAAAAGTAGCTTCTATGTAAAATCTTACCATCTAATCTACAGGAAAAATAAAACGTATCTGTGGCCATAACAGTCACAGGCTAACCTTAGATAATGCGTGACCACTGTTGGAAATAAAGGTCCTACATCAGAATACTTATCAAAGCATTTTTGAAAATCTTGTTAAACAGATCTTTTATTGCTATAAATTAAATGTAATTTCATCCATAAGAAACTCCTATTTTAAAATTATTAAAATGTTCAGTAATACCAAGCATAGGTGATTATATAGGGAAACAAATACATAAAACTGAAGTGAGGTGAAAGTTGCTCAGTCATGTCCGACTCTTTGCAACCCCATGGACTATACAGTCCACGGAATTCTTTAGGCCAGAATACTGGAGTGGGTAGTCTTTCCCTTCTCCAGGAGATCTTCCCAACCCAGGGATTGAACCCAGGTCTCCCACATTGCAGGCCGATTCTTCACCAGCTGAGCCACCAGGGAACTGAGTACCGGCCAAATGAAGGGCAAATTGGCTGTATCTATCAACATTTTAAAACTGAGTTTATCCTATGACCTAACAACGCTATTTCTAAATCTTTATTCCAAAAGGATACTTGCATATATGCACAAAAAAGCGTATACAAGGATGTCCATTTCAGTACTGCTCTTAACAGAAAAACTAAATGCTGGCTACAACCCAAATTTCTATCACTAAGGAAAGAATAATCCATGCCTACTTAGTAGGCATTAAAATTAGTAACATAAACTGAGACAGCATAGAAAAGACATTTCAGACATCTAAGCAGAAAAATAGAAAAATAATACTGATGAACCAATATATATTAAAAACAGTGTACGTATATAGATACACACTTTATGTGTATTGTATATATGATAGGAGGAGATACACCACACAGTTAACAGTAGCTACCTCTGCTGGGGGACAGGTGGAAATGCCCATGTGCATTTTTCTGGGGAGTGAATATACAGCTTTCAACGGGTTCGCAAAGGTATCTATGATGCCAAACAGATCAAAGCTTTTCATTGAAATGATACCAAAGTTCTCTGGAAATGTTAGCTAAAAATGCAAAAAATATTAATTTCCTTTGTTCAATGTTAGCCATAAGTGGTTTGTCTACTTACAAAATGGTGTCAAGTAACAAAACAGGGCAATCAACAGCTGAAATTTCACATGTGAAAAGATAATTTTTAAAATGTTTGAGAAATGTTTACTACAGCAATAAACTAAAATATCATTCTTAAGAGAATTATAATAAGTAGATATTAAGCATCATAAATTTAATTGTTAGGATGCAACTGTTTCCACACATAAGTATATAAAAAACAAATTGGAAACTATCACACATTTTCATACTGCCTATGGTGAGCAGGAAAAAAAAAAAAACCCTGAAAAGTCAGGGAAATTACCAAAGATTACTAGTTTTAAGGGTAGGATTAGGGTGCAAAAACAAGACTACCCTTTGCTAAGTAGTTTAAAATCATTCTAAAACAAATGAAATACTTACAATATGTAAAAACTAGATATTAGGGCTAAAAGATACAGATGCACCCTGATTTACACAATAGTGGTGGCAATGTTGAAAACTCTGTTGCTCTAATCGTGAAACTGAAACCACTTGCAATATACACTAGAACCTGTTATTCAAAAGACTGCCACACTGTATTATTTTATAGAGAAAAAATGGCTTAGAATTTATCTGTTTTACATACATAATTTTCTTAAAGCCAAGATAAACCTCCAGCATTATATCAAGGCCAATTCTAGAAAGAAAAATGTTTTAATTTCATCTGTCCAAAACAAATTTTTGAAGGATGACCCTGATTATTCTCACTGCCTGTTCCTCTAGCCCCCATAACATTTTTTCTTGTAAAGTACAAATAAAGCATTTCTGATTTTTTCATGTAAATTAACTTTGGTAAATGTTCCATAAAGACTAGTTTCCCTGATACATTTGTCAACTATATCAAATTACAGTCACAATTATTTAAATGTGACTTTTCTCTGAGTCATTTCTACCAAGCCATATTTTGTAGGAATAAATTTTATCATACGCAGCTTTGATCAGTGTTAGATTTTTTTTTTTTTGGCTGCACCGCACAGCATGTGGGATCTTAGTTTCAGGAAGGGACGGAACCCACGTGACCAACCTGTAGTGGAAGCGCAGAGTCTTAACCACTGGACCACCAGGGAAGTCCCCGGCCAGGGTTCGATTTATTTTGTGTTCACTATTTCTGCCAGTAGCACACATATCTATTTGATAACTGTATATATTTTCATAAGAAGCCCATGGAAATTTATAATCTCCAGTAAAGTTATGAGCAACTACCCTCAGGGAGTCCAGGACTGCTATGCTATGCACTGCTAACTAGGAGTTCTTAAGCACTTTCAATCACTTGCATATGATTTGCTAACAGTCCTCAGGGTGGGCAGAGGACAGAGGGATAAACAGATAAACAGAGGGATCGAAACAGTAGAATTTTAACGAAGGGTCTCAATGTCTCAATGGTCAGCCTCCCTATAGCTGTAGTTCGAATATTATCTGAATGACAAATCAAATGCCAGATGTTATTTTCTAATATTCTACATGTACTGTTTCTAGTATTCTACATGTATTGTTTCCATCATAAACATATTTAAGGAAGCAAAAAAGAAAGTACAGATGTACCTTCTCCAGATGGTTAAAGTGTAAAAAGTTAAAAACCAAAAATTAAATAGTTTTAACCTTCTTAAAATGAGGCGGAGAGCTAGCTAACTGAGGCATTATATAATTAATTGTGTTCTTTGCAGTTAACATGGTAAAAGCAGAAAATCTGGGTCTTAGATACTGATTTACACTAAAGCAGTAGTAGCTAGGCATTGAATAAAACCAGTGGATTCCACACATGATGAACACCAATACTTAAGAACACTACCATCAACAAACTATGTCTAACAGAGTTTAAACAAAAAAAAATCATGTCCAAATGTCCTAAAAGCTAGCTTTTATAATCTTAAACACATTAATTAATATTATGAGTACTATATAAACAGGATGTTTTACTGAGCTGTTATTTTATGTTTTAGCTGCTGTTTTGAATCCTATTTGGGGTATCTCTGAGTTTAAAAGCACAACAAATATATTTTGACTTCTGAAAGGACAATTAAAATCAAAATGGTCACACAACATAAAAATTATGAAATATATATACATATAGAAATACCCTGAAAGCTACATGTGAATCGCTGAGAAGTGGCCCCTCTTTTTCGATGTAATTTATGCTTGAGTCTCCAGCAATTAGGTGTACGTTTCCTTCCATGCCCTCTCCTGAGCTCTGACAGGCTGTGCTTTCTCCAGGATTCAAAGCTTTTGCAAGAGTGTCAAATGCCCTATAAGGAGACATCAGAAGCTGTGAGCTTGGCCAATCTCCACAATAAAATGAGAATTCTATATAAAATTCGGAAATTAAGATTTAGGCCTTAAAAACTGTTTGGAAAATAGAACTTTGGTATATCACTGAGCATTCTATATCAGTGATGTCTCTGACTCACTCTCCAAAAGTAACAAATTAAACTTCAAATGTACAGTATGAAAAACTTTATTATTAATATATTTTACCAGAGAATTGGTCTTTTTTAAAAACTTATATGATTTAAGGGGAGAAAAATTCTTACACTTCATTTTACAAGTTAAATATTTGATACAACAAGGTATCAGGCCATTTATTTTACATACAGAAGTTATTTAGAAGAACAAGGGCAAGAACTTAAGTTGACTTTATTTTATACAACACAAAGTTAGGTTTTTAATTTTATTTTAAAATGCAGAGAATACTCTAAACTTATCACAACACAGCTATATCTGAACTATAAGAATCTGAGATTAGGATGGCAAATAATTAATATTAGTAAATAACTAGTCAAAATAGCTCCCTGTATTTTTCAGTGAGAGCGCTTCCACAGTTCTTTAAAACCTCATGTTCAACAAAGTACTTAGTGAGATTCTTAAACGCAGTTCCTTCAATATTTTAGAAGAAGAACAGAGTGTGAAAAAAGCCTGAAAAAAGTTGGTTTCTACGTATTAATAGCAAAAGAATGAAAAGTAGAATTCTGATACAAGTTTCCTGAAGTGTAAACTTAAAACTATAATGGATTCAACCCAATTTTTAAAACCTATTTTCATCACCAGAAATTGGTGGAAGAAATGAAAAATGAGTGCTTAGTAAGATGTATGTTAAACTTTAAATACACAGAATATAAAATCTGGCAACTAAAACATTTGAAAAATCAGACCCAAATTATCATCTTTATTGGAAAAAAAACCAACTGAATTTTGACTACATTTCTAATCTTATCATATTTACTTATTGCTCATTATTTACAATGTAACCTGCTGGACATCATTTTATAGTGAATAGAATTTTTCAATGAAAATTTACTTATGACTTAAATTTTCTAAGTTTAATAGAAATAATTGTTTTTTGAAACTTCTGTAAATAATATTTAACATAACAGTATTTTTAAAGAGATACTAAAGGACAATTGGCAAAGGGACACATGCTCAAAACAGATCTTACCTTGAAACATCACCGTTAGTCTGCATTTCTTGATGAAATTCACACAAAGAGGTATAAGAAGTATCACCATTGCTTAAGCTTTCAATCATAGACACTTCATTACTATTTGGAGCAGGATCTTTAGTTTTTCCAAGGTTTGCTAATGATGTAACCACACTGGCCAATGTACTTAAATCTCCCTGACATGATACAGCCTTAAAAAAAAAAAAATTAAAATTCTGCAAATTGGTATCAGTTAACATTTCAATCTTAAATATCTAATTCTAGAATGTGAAATGCCAAAAGAAAAGTATATAAAGAGAAATGAAATCTAGAAAGTAAAATCAAAGAGCTCTGAGCTTTTAGAAACTTGAGGGAACAAGTTTAAAAATATCAGGCACATTCCTAGGAAATATTAATATTTACACAGGTGACTTTAAACTAAAAACTGTACATAATGGCTATCTATCCACATAACAATTGCTTTCTTTTATTAAAAAGGTATTTCCTGCCCCAGGTCTTAGTTGTGGCATGTGGTATCTAATTCCCTGACCAGGGATCGAACCAGGACTAACAGGCAAGTCCTGTAACAGTTGCCTTCCCTATAAAAGGATATTAAATTAGATGAGCTTTCAAGATCTTCCAGCATTAAAATTTTGATATTGCTGTAATTTCCAAAACTTATTATGCAAACCTGAAAGTTGCATAGGATAAAATTAATGTTTTATTAAGGAATAGAGGAAAAAAAAGAAAAGTGTATTACTGAACAGACTTCTAGGATGCCAAGTTTTACCAGCCACTGTGTTAAATGTGTTAAACATTAAGCACTCTGTAGCTGGAAAGTCCCTCTACATTATTTAGGAGACTGGGCTTTTGTTATATATTGCATGTTTTCCTATTTGTCACCAGTTTTTATTTTTGTTAATGTGTACATTCTTTATGCATGAATTAGCCACAATTCTTTTATGAGAAAATCTGCTCAACTCTCTGACTACCCAGAAATATAATCTGTACAGAAAAAGCAGATGGATGGTTGATTTTTCTTCCTTTTATTTATCAATTTTAGAGCAATGAATCAATGCCCAAGCAACTTATGATGAAAGGTGAATTTTGAGTATCACTTTAAATTCTTATTTTTATATATTTTACTCATTAGTCATTCTTTCATAAATGCTCAAATCATTCCACCCTCATCAAATGAAAGGCTCTTCACTTGCCTTCTATGACTTCTGACAGGTCCACAGATATTTAAAATTTTTCATTATACCTTTATGGTTTTTTAGTGATAATGATTACTCCTAAGAGAATACACGTTTCCTTGAATTTTTCTATATCAATTCTTTAGTTTATGTGAAACTGATTTCAGTGAATACATAGGCAAAATAGTTTCTGTGCTCTCCTCAAACTAAAGAATGGTCCCAGAATTATGTACTGAGCAATCCACCAGTTACTGAGTTTCTTACATGATTGCGACCTTTGTATGTATTTTATGTAATCCACACAACAATCCTGTGAAATTGGAATCACTGTCCCTGTATTACTGATAAGAAGAATTACTCATTGTCACTTTAGCAGTTTAGTAGTAGAGGAAGGAAAGTCAGATCGGTCTGACAGGAAAGCCTGTGCTCCTAACCCCTGCTCCTGCCTTCATATATACATGTAAAAGGAGCTGACATTTTTAGGTGTTTTAATTTTCAACTAAAACATTTATATATTCTCTTCCATTTCATAACATGTCTATCTAGACAGGTGCTTAATGTGGAAAGGACTTACATTGTAGCTTGACAGCTTTGGGACCATTTGTCAGAAACTAACCAAACAAGGTTGTTAACACAATTTAATATAAAGACATTTAGAGAAGTACAGTGTCTGGGCAAGTATTACAAAAATTTTCAACAAAACTTAGCTCTCTTCCTTCCCTAAAGAAGTTAATATGTCAATGAAGTTGTAACTACCATTCTAAGCACAAATCATGTAGATAAGGCTAAGTGAAGTCTTGAATGTAATTCCAAAATATATGGTAAGATACCAAATCTCCATAATTAATAACAATATGCTAAAGCCCAACCTGTAAGGCAGACACTCTTATTATCCCTTATTTTATAGATGAGGAAGGACACTGAAGCACCAAGGTCAAATATCTTGCCCAAGGTTATGCAGCTAGTAAGTGGCAGATGAAATTTGATTCCAGAGCACAAGAATTAAGATTGCCTTAAAGTATCAAACAAAAAATAACAACACAAATCTGGCCATATACAGAATAAATAATCTCATAGGGCATATGAAACCAGATTACATTATAGGTTAAGAGAAACACCAGTTAACAGGCTCTCTGAAATCTGCCTTCAGGAACAATGTTTGTTTTCAGTTCTTATAAGGGGCTTTCAAACACTACGGAATTCCACATGCTCGATCTAAACAAGCAAATTTTTTTTCTTTCAGACCTCTTGCTCAATAAAGAGCTGCTCCAAATCTCTAAGGGGACCCAGATGACTTGGATACATAGCATGAGAGCTCATGCAATTCTGTTCCTACTCTTGATTCAAGTCAGTGTTTTAAGTGAGGTGCGTGAAGAATTTCTCTTCACCTGAAATATTTTAAATATCAACATTTTAACACTAAAAAGTTTGTAGGAGAACACAAAAGGAATATAAAGAATTTTATACTTATTATACATTTCTGTATCTGAGGACTTTTAAGATGAAAGAAACCCAGAAGACTTTTCCACATTGAAGCTATAGTTGGTTCTAGCGGAAAAATGAACATTTCTACTGATAAAATTAATTTATCAGGACTCACAAAACAGAGGCTGCTCCAGTGACCTGGCCCATTTCACACCACACTTACGGCAGAAAGCAAAGAACTAAAGAGCCTCTTGATGAAAATGAAAGGGGAGAGTGAAAAAGTTGGCTTAAAGCTTAACATTCAGAAAACTAAGATCATGGAATCTGGTCCCATCACTTCATGGCCAATAGATGGGGAAACAATGAACACAGTGACAGACTTTATTTCTTGGGTTCCAAAATCACTGCAGATGGTGACTACAGCCATGAAATATAAAGACACTTGCTCCTTGGAAGAAAAGCTATGACCAACCTAGACAGCATATTAAAAAGCAGAGACATTACTTTGCCAACAAAGGTTCATCTAGTCAGAGCTATGGTTTTTCCAGTAGTCATGTATGGATGTGCAAGTTGGACTATAAAGAAAGCTCAGAGCCAAAGAACTGATGCTTTTGAACTGTGGTGTTGGAGAAGACTCTTGAGAGTCCCTTGGACTGTAAGGAGATCCAACCAGTTCATCCTAAAGGAAATCAGTCCTGAATATTCATTGGAAGGACTCTTGCTGAAGCTCCAATACTTTGGCCACCTGATGCGAAGAACTGCCTCATTGGAAAAGACCCTCATGCTGAGAAAGACTGAAGGTGGGAAAAGAAGGGGATGACAGAGGATGAGATGGTTGGATGGAGTCACCAACTCAATGGACATGAGTTTGAGTAAGCTCCGGGAGTTGGTGATGAAAAGGGAGGCCTGGCGTGCTGTAGTCCATGGGGTTGCAAAGATCTAGACACTTTAGTCAGACACTTCAGTTCAGTTTCAGACTGAACTGCAACTTGAGTCAGTTTGCACTTAAAGGAAACATCTGTCAAAGAAACCTATCATACACCAGTAATAATCCTCCAGCTCCAGCTTTAGTGAGCTCACCTCACCCTAGACAGCAAGACCCGAGAACATTACAGGGAACCCCAAACTCTGGGCCCATCCCAACCTCTGATTCCTTTTTGCTGCTTCAAATCCTCTATAAAACTAACTCTTGTCTAAAATTCCTCCACTAGAGTGTTCCAGTGCTTATCAGCACTGTAATCTGCTCATCTCATTTTCCCTTAAATAAGGAACACTGAACTCATTACCAAATTTTTTTAGTTTTGTTATTTGATACTACCAGTTGATAAATTTCATTAAAATAAAAACAAAAATCTGTAACCCGAAATATTTAGGACCAAATCAATTGGCCAAACTGATGGAGGAGAAAAGGGAAAACTTTATGAGCTTAAGCAATTTTAAGCTTTAAATTAATTGTACTAAACACACCTTATCTGGTGTCATCAGCATAGTTGACTCAGTTTTTATTCCAGATTGATGAATATTCACAAACATTCCTGAATCTAAAAGTCCTGCTGACCTGTAACAAATAAGTAGAAATTTTAGCCTTCGTTTCACTGGGAAGACAAAAAATGACCACCTACTTAATATATGTTGCTGTTGTTTTCTTTTTTTTACTATACCTTGCAGTTTCACTATCTGTTACAAAAGTTGGAGTTGCGGCTAATGGGCTTCGAAGGTCTTTTCGAATGTAGATTTTTTCTGTTGAAGCAGCACAGTTGGAAGATTTTTCTCTGGATACTTCAATGGGTTTTCTTTCACACTGAACAGCTACAAAAATGTGCCAAATTTATATCACAATGCAGAATTTATAAGCAATTATAAATGCAAGCTCTAGGTCAGCAATGTTGTTATGGGAGACATGGTTACCATAACTCTAAAGATAACCATCAATCTTTAGAAATTATTTTTCAAGGTCCACGAAGTTGCTTCAAATAGTAAAACTGGCCACTGTGCATCTCTCTTGTTCTCTTTTCTCTCCCTGCCCTAGTTGTGGCAGAAATGCAGAATTCCTACTTTTTAAAAGTTCACTGTCAAGAAGGAAAACCTGAAGTTAGGAGTCCTTTACATATCTAATATACGTAAGAGTATTAAAAAATAAAGTATTTAAACAACTGAAGACAATACTGACAGTGAACCACAAAAAGACCCAAGTCAAATGTTTTTTTAATTAAGGGCAGGGAGTTTTTTTTTTTAAATTTTTTGGTTTTTTAATTTGTACAGGGCAAGGAGATTTTTGAGCAGCAACTCAATTGCTTAGTTTTTATTTATAAAATAGAGGTTAATAAAAAAAACAGAGGTAATAAATTTTATGGCCTTCTCTGGTAAGGCTCAGATGGTAAAGAATCTGCCTGAAATGTGGGAGACCTGGGTTTGATCCCTGGGTTGGGAAGAGCCCCTGGAGAAGGGAATGGCTAACCATTCCAGTATTCTGGCCTGGAGAATCCATGGACAGAGAGGAGCCTGGAGGGCTACTGTCCATGAAGTTGCAAGGAGTTGGATGTGACTGAGCAACTTTCAATAAATTTTACAGCAATTTTATTTCATGATACTTAGGAGACAGTATACTGAAGTTGTTAAATGTACGTTTTCTGAGAAAATCAAAACTGCCAAGACGCAAATCCAAGTTCTGCCACTTATTAGTTATGTGACCTTGGGCAAGTTTCTAAATTTCCTCTGTTCACACAAATGTAAAATGGCTAATAGTAGTATCTACTGACAATTCTGATGTGAGAACAAATAAGTTAACTTATATGCTATACACAGAGTAAAGCACAATGAGAGCTCAATCAATACTAAGGTAATGACAGAAGCTAATACTGTCATTACCTTATTAACCACTTTAGTATTAATAGTTTGGTGAAAAACTAAACTGGTATCTAATTACCTTTTTTAAAAAAATTATTATTACCAGATCCAAACTAAAATTACATGTCTGGCATTATAGGCATTCAGTTAAGATCTGTTGAACATATAAAAAATACACATTCACATATTTCTATATTTTTGCTGGAAAACTTAAAAAACCATATATATGTGACATATTTTAACATGTAATTTCTAGGAGTTTGCCTGAATTCTTAAAAGTATTTTCTCCTTAAAAGCTAATACATACAGTCTTGTTTCATTCCAAACGCAATACATCTTTGTAACCTGCAGTATTGACAGCGATTTCGATGGTGTTTATTAATAATACAGTCCTTTGATCCTCGACATGAATAAACTAAATTTTTTCGGATACTTCTTTTAAAAAATCCTTTGCAGCCTTCACAAGTTACTGCTCCATAATGACGCCCTAGAAACAAATGTTCAAGAAAATACAAAAGTCACATTTTTCCAGAACTGAAATGAAGTAGGCCCGCACACATCTACCCTTAAAGCATGAGCTGAAACTGAGATTTCTGAATTTATGACATGATTTTTTTTTTTTACGAACTACCAGAGAATGACACAAACAATTCTCCGATAAAATATACTATACGATATGAGATTTTAAATTTTGTAAAGTACTTTTAACAATGACATGGAAAATATGGGAAAGAGAAGAAACAAAATCACCCATAACCCATGATATAAAAACTACTTTCACTTCTGAGATCACTTACAAAGTACAATTCTATTATGTACTATTTAAGGGTTTCCCTGCTGGCTCAGTAGTAAAGAAAAGTGAAGTCGCTCAGTCGTGTCCGACTCTTTGTGACCCGTGGACTGTAGCCCACCAAGCTCCTCCGTCCATGGGATTCTCCAGGCAAGAAAACTTAAGTGGGTTGCCATTTCCTTCTCTACCTGCCAATGCAGAAGACGCAGGTTTGATCCCCGGGTTGAGAAGATCCCTTGGAGAAGGAAATAGCAACCTACTCTAGTATTCTTGCCTGGGACATACCATGGACAGAGGAACCTGGAGGGCTATAGTCCATGGGGGTCCAAAGAGCTGGACATGACTTAGCAACTTAACAACAAAAATATACTTTATAAAGCTATTTTATTCTGAAAACTATGCTCTAAAAAAAGGATATAATGTCAGTTAGTATTTGAAAGCTAATCATCCTTCCTCATAGTGAGTCCCACCTTTAAATTTCTGGAGAAATCTGTTACACTTTGATAAACTTATCATTTTCACAAACCATATCCTTGGCATAAAAACTATTAACAAACTGAACATACTCCAGGAAAAGCTCTAGTACAAGTTTTGTAATGAAGCTATGGGAAAGATAAAAATGAAGGAAAACAAGCTGGGCCCTTAAACTTATCTCACTGGTACTTGTGAATATATATGAATAAATATGGGTATGTATTTCTGGGCATGAAGGAACAATGGCCAGAAGTAAAACGGTGTAAACCTGAGTACTAAAAACAGGCTTGGAGAAATGTCTGCTCAACTATGCAGAGCATTTCATCAGGGTTCACCAGAGCTTTTCCACCTCAGTAATCTATTACTCTGTATTCCTAGAATGAGAACAGGGCTCAACAGGTAGATTAGTAATCTAATGTTACATGTTATTAAGGATCACAACTAATTCTTAAGCAAAACTTTTGACAAAACTGGTTTCACATTCAGAAAAATTTCCACATGTTCAGTTTACTTTCAAAAAAGTGAAACTGCCTTTCATAAGTCTTTGAAATATGCATTTTATGTCATTGCAAGATCACATTAAACTGCAGTGAAATAAAACCTTCAGGTGAATAAAAAGCTCTAGGGGAAAATCAGTTAAATTTCATAGGCTACAAATATGAACCATAAAAACAACAGGTTCCTTTATTTTACTTTTTACTTTCAGTAGAAGAAATGCAGTAGTAAGGCAGTTATTTTAACAACACAACAAATATAGCAGGTTATTTGTAGTATTACCTGATGCTTTGTCTCCACATACTACGCAAAGATCAAAAACCTTATTTGGTCCTTGTTCTGAGGAAGAATTATCTGTTAAGAACTAAAGAAACCCCCCCAAACAAACAAACAAACAAGAAAACAATAATTTGTTGTTACTCAGTAATACTCTTATGTAAAAAATTAAAAGAACTTTCATATTACTTTTTGCTTTCTTTTTTGTAAGTTATTCTGAAACTTTGAACTCTATTATTATGCATGTATCAATTAAACTATTCTTAATTTTCTTTACATAAAGATTAAAATTTCAATGTTATAAAAAGTACAAACAGAAATAATACCTTTTTGGTTTGTTCCATAACAATTCATTAAAGTAAAAACGGTCTTAAACACACAAATACATGAGTATATTTTTCACTGTATCTCACCCATAAAGTATTCACTATTCATACGGATCACATCAAATTACTGTAGAAGTTATCTGTCCTATTGTGACATTTGTCTTTGAATAACTCAGAACATTTCCCCATAGAATGATATGACTAAAATAAGCTATAATAGCATAAAAAGAGAAATCTAATTTTTTTGAATACAAAAAGGTTATGAAGAAAAAAGAAATCTGTTGAAACATTTACTTTAACTATGGAACATGACTGATGTACAAAGGTATAAACTTTTCATTCAGCTGTCTAAGGATTGGGTTAGGTGCAGAGGTTGAGAACATGGACTCTAGAGTCTGTTAATGACAGCAAATTATTAGGGACTAGATGGAGTGGCCTTGGGCAAATTACTAAATCTCTTTAAACTATATTAAGAGCTCATCACTAGGTACAGCTAATATAATGCAAAGAAATACTAGTTTCTTCTTTTAGGTTTATCCTTCAGTCTGTCATTTTCTTTCAATCTTTTGAAATGTGAACAAATTAAATTCAAGCTTCAAAATGGTAAAAACCTACCCCTGCTTTAAAACAGCTCACAAAATAATCCTCTACTTTGACTCTTTTCCTTCTCTTAGGGGTGTGAATGCCTTCATGAACAATTCTGATTTTAAAAACTTTAAATAGTCATTAAAAGAGCTGTCCCAGGGAATTCCTTGGTGGTCCAGTGGTTAGGACTCTGCGCTTTCACTGCTGAGGGTCTGGGTTTGACCCCTGGTTGAGTAACTAAGATCCTGCATGCCATGCAGCAAGGCCAAAAAAATTTTTCAAAAATAAAATAGCTGTCCCTTTCTATGTTATAGTAGCATAATTTCTTCTTATATCACCATAAAAATCAGTCTTCAGTGAAAACTTAAAAACAATTTCTGGTGTTAGATATCCTTTGAAAACATCTCTGACAAACATCTATCTTTTTTAAAATAGCATATCTACTGCAAACAGTGCTAATCTTTTATTTGTTAATTTCCTAAGGTTGGAAGAGACACTGAGGTTAATGGGCCTGCCCACATCCCATCTTAGGTCACTAGAACAGAAATCAAATCTTGGCCCAGGGGAATTCCATCCTATACCTGTTTCTCTTCCATTGCTCTTAGAGATGCAAAGTACTGATATTATTTTTATTTTTTAAATAAAGAAAACCTTTGAAAAAGATTAACTTCAAAGAAACCTGATATACACCTTTTCAGCCAACTGATGTCACCAGTCATAAATATGATGAGAGGAAGTACCCTTGGAATGATGTGATGAAAACGGCACTTAACGTCTGCTAACTACTCCCCTAAACCCACAACCCTAGTCTAACCATGAAAAAAACATTAGACCAAGTCCCACAATAAGGCAATTTATAATATACCTGACCAGCATAACTTAAAACTATCAAAGTCACCAAATATAAGGAAAGTCACAGATAAGAGGAGTCAAAGGAAACGCAACAAATGTACTATAATTTAGTATCCTGGAACAGACAGACGTTAGGTAAGAATTAGGGAAAGCTATGGAATTTAGCTAATGTATAAATACTACCAGTTCATTATTTGTAATAAATATATCACACTAATGTAGAATGTTAATAAGTAATTGTGTGTTGGGCGATTATATGGGAACTCTCTATACTAAATGCTCAGTATTTCTGTAAATACAAAACTGTTCTTAAGAAAATCAAGCCTGTTTATGAAAAAAAAAAAAATAAAGAAATTAGGGTATGGATAATGCCATAGATTTTTTTAGTGACTTCTAATAACTTTATATATTTTATCCATTTTCTACATTAGCTGTTTTTAAAAGTAATATAAAATTGTGTAATTGGAAGAATAATATAATCTATGAGGATATATAGGCATAATTTTGTATCTTACGAATTTGGAGCTTTTCAATTCTAAAAGGAATTTTTATTTTAGCTTTTCATCACAAAATATGGAATCCAATTTTAAGTGAGCACCCTCACCAAAGCTTCTGGAGGCCAACTTAAGGGTTCACTGTATTTATATTCAAACATAGCAACCAGTGGTAAAAACAGCAGCTACATAATTGTATAAAAGCCTTAGCTGGCTCTTTGAAGAATAATGTATAACTAGCAAAAATAAAAAACAATGTGAAGTTAATTTACACTACTGACTGAGTTCCAGTGTTAGAGCATCCCATAGGCTAGACTGCTTACTACATTAGTGAAGATGTATGACAAAAGGGAAGCAAAGGCCACAAAGCTGCTAGCTGTAATATGGACTTCTTGATCTGGCAGCTGCCTGTTCACAAGAGGCATCTTGGTCTCGGAAACTGCAGTTACAGAATTCTGTAGATGCTCCTGATTTGGAAGTTTCCTAACTGCAAAAGCAGAAGCTCACCTAGAATCAAGTTCTGAAGCAGGCTCCCATAGTTATTCTTGGAAACCTGACCTACAAGTATTCCTTCAGCCTTTCTAACAGTACTTTGAGCTCTCTACATTCTTTGTTAAATTCCTTCCTGCCCAAACCAGCCAGAGTGGATCTTACTATATGCCACTAAAAACCCACCAAAATATACGCGGTGAGGATGTGTGAGGAAAAGTATAGTGGCCCATAGGAGAAGGTAGCACCTAATTTTATACAAGATCTTTTCCTACTGAACATGCAGGATATAAAGTCTTAATGTCAGGACTTATTTTATGATATGCTTTTTCTTTTTTTCAAGGATAAGATTAAAGAGAAACTCTATGAATTTACCTGGAGCTGTTGTGTAGACAAATCAGGAGTTGTAAAAAATAACTGGTTGACACCTGCTGCATCTGGGGTCGTGAAGAAAACTTTTCCTGGAGTAGAGTCTTGCCTGGCCAGAATGACTTTGTTTGGAGTAGAGCCATCGTGATTTGTCAGAATGAACTGTTTGCCTTGGGTATTATGATCAAGTGCTGTCACAATCTGGATTTTCTGGCCAGTAGGCTGCTCTGTAACAATCTAATACAATCATGTCATTAGTAATTAAGTCAACTTAATCTTTTTCCTTCTCTAAGGACAATTTTTCTCATTTCTTCAGACAAAGCTAGACTAGAAAGCATACCATTACATACATAGATTCAATGTAATACACATAACATACATACCATTTAATCTAGCAATTCTACTTCGATGACATCCTACCCTACAGAAATAAACAAATGTGTAAATAAAGCTACAATAGTAAGAACACTTGGACTTCACTATTTTGATTCCTTCCCTTCCCCTCCTTTCTACCTTTCATATACATAAACATATACTGGGTATATTCTATTTGCCAATTGCTGTTTGTTCTGGGTCCCTGGATACAACAATAAACAAAACAAAATTTTTATTCTCATAAAGCTTTAACTTTAGTGAGGAAAGGCAGATAAAAAACAAGCAAATAATATTGTCAGGTGGTATTATGTGTTACAAAGTAAAATAAAGCAGGGTAAGCTGGGGGTTATTGATGGAATGAGAGCGATGAGGAGATAATATCTCAGCACAGACCTGAGTGAAGGAACAGACCAAGGCTTAGGACTAGCTAGGGGAAATGCATCCCTAGTAGAGGAAGCAGCCTGTGGGGCAGGAAGAGTGTGTTTGATATCGCTGAGGCAAGAGACACAGCAAGAGAGCTGTGTGAGTGAAACTGGATGGGAGAGGGATTTATGATAGGAAGTGGGATGTGAGAAACAAAAAGGGCCAAACTGAAAAGGGTCTTGTAGGCCATACAACATCTGATTTCCTACTGGATGACATGGAGATCCACTGAAGAGCTTGCAGAGCAGAGACGTGGCAGGATGTTTTGCAAACAGCATCTTTCTAGATTTAGTGTAAAGATCAGACTGTGAATGTTTAAGAACAGAATTAAGGGAGACCAGAAAGGACGCTAGTGCACAAACACTGGCAGCACTTGGGTACTGTATACAGGCAGAGACACAGGCCAAGATCAGGGTGGTAGCCACGCTAGCGGTAAAAAGCGGTCTGGGATATTTTATAGAGGGAGAGGCGACAAGATACGCTGCTGGACTGGATATGGAATATGAGGAGAGAAGAGTCGAGGATGATTATGGCCTGACCAATTAGGACAGAACTGTCATTTACTGAGACAGAGCAGTCTGGAGAAGAAAAAGTTCATGAATAAAAAGAATAGCCTAGCATTGAGGGTTTTCGTTGTAGCTTAGCAAATATTTTACGGAAAAAAACTCATTAAGCCAATTAAATTCCCTGAATTCAATTTTAAAATGGCAAAGCTGATTTGTTTCCAAGTTTTTTCTATTTCTCTGAAATTATTTTCAAGACCATTTTTTACTTTTTCTGGCTCTCAAAGCAGCCCCATGGTGGTCGTCAAAAACCAGCACCTTATGAAAGGAGGCAAAAAGAGAGCCAAGAAGAAAGTGGTTGATCCAGTTTCTAAATAAGATTGGTATGATGTGAAAGCACCAGCTATGTTCAATATAAGGAATACTGGGAAAACACTGTTCACAAGAACTCAAGGAACCAAAATCACATCTGATGGCCTCAAAGATTATGTTTTTGAAGTGAGTCTTGCTAATCTGCAGAGTGATGAAGTAACATTTAGAAAATTAAAGCCAATTATTGAGAATGTTCAGGGCAAAAACTGCCTGACTAATTTCCATAGCATGGATCTTATCTGTAATGTTGTATTCCATGGTCAAAAAGCGGCAAACCATGATTGAAGCTCATGTTGATGTCAAGACTACCGATGGTTATTTGCTTCATCTGTTCTGTGTGGTGACTAACAAACGCAACCATCAGATTTGGAAAACCTTTTACGCTCAGCACTAGCAGGTATGCCAGATCCCCAAGAAGATGATAAAAATAATGACCTGAGAGGTGCAGATGAATGACTTGAAAGAGGCGGTCAATAAATTGATTTCAGATAGCACTGGAAAAGACTTGCCAATCTATTTATCCACTCCATGATGTCTTCATTAGAAAAGCAAAAAATGCTAAAGGAGCCCAAGTTTGAATTGGGAAACTTCATGAAGCTACATGGTAAAGTAGTAGTTCTGGAAGAGCTACTGGGGATGAGACAGGTGCTAAAGTTAAATGAGTTGGTGAATATGAGCCACCAGTCCAAGAATCTGTTTAAAATGTGTACTTTTAATGATGACAAAAGATCTTACTTGTGGTAGAAAAAAAAGACAACTATTTTCTGCACAAAATTTACAGCACAGTTCTGAATCACTAATTAGTTTTTGTCTAGAGCACACTGAATTGATTATGGCTACTACCAATTTGAGTTTCCATTGACGACCAGTATTTCTACTATGCCCTATTTTCCTGGCTGCAGTCTTAACTGTTTTGTTTTGCATAGGTTATTTCTACCAAGTCTAGTCTCCATCCTCCCCACTAACAATTTCTGCAATTTTCAATGATACCTATAAGAGGTTTCAGTTCATCTGTAATTTTACCATGTAAAGTTTATGCTGTTATACATTTCATTTTAGAATATTCCTATCAGAAATATTAATTGTAAACTGAATAAAAATCTAATGGCTCACATTTATTTCTTAGAGACAAGAGCATCAGGTACATGGAGGGTCCAACTGTTACTGCCTGGAAACACTTTGCTTAGATGGGTAAAAGTATGTTTATCGCAGCACAATAATTATAATTAGAAACTGAAGTGATCCAAGTAGCCTTCAATAAAGAAGAGTAGATAGATTATGGAAACAGTTCTCAGGTCCTAGGATTTCTTTACATGCCTAAATAAATAAATAAAAATCACTGAGAGCCCAAACAGCTTTTATTTACATAGGTTGTATCTATTGATATTTATCATACTGAAATTCAAATAGAAAAAATTTAAAATATTATTTCATTTTAAAATAACTCATTAAATATTAACATATTTATTTAATGAAAAATAAGTACATTTTCCAAACAAAAAAAAAATTTAGTGGAGGACAGAGGCACTGATTTACATTTTTGCAAACAGATTCAATGTCTGGCTTAATAGAAGCTGGACACTCATACGTGCCTGTGCATTCAATCTGCTGCAAAGGCTGTTTTGGTTAAAAGAAAGAAAGAAAATCCAGCCTTATATATTTTGGGTAAAAAGGGAAGAATATCTTAATTGCTTCTTCAAATTGTGTAAACTGTTCTTTGATATGACATCAAAACTTGAAAAGTGATAGCTTTTTAGAGGTTAGTTGCAATGTAGAATCAGAAACTACTGGGTTGGTCAAAAAGTTCATTTGGGTTTTTCTGTAAGAGGATACAAGAGACTCGAACTAACTTCTTGGCCAACCAATATATTAAAATCTCTTGGTCTATCCTGCAATGTGAATCCTTCACTTATGAGTGATTTTGTTACATCATGCACTTGTCATTTGGAAAACACTGGTTCAATGAGTTATGCACACCTTTTAAATTGTGACATATTTTAACATATCATGTAACGGGTAGTCTCTGGAAAATTACACCACATATTTGTGAGAAAATTATAGTGAGAAGACAAACAGCATTTTAGTACTATTATGAGAATGGTTTGGACCTTGCTGATTCTGAGTCCCTAGATGATATTTTTAAAACCTCTGGACTGTGGAACTTCTTACTAGAACACAACTGTTTATATGATATAGATCTCCTTCTAATGGTCCAGTAAACCTCAGATTTCGCACCCTCCAGAAACAGTCTCTGACTAGATCCTCACACCCCACAACTCTTCATTTGCTGTTTTTCTTCCATGTTCCCAATTCCCAATTACACTCTATACAATTACCTATCATAGCACTGAACATATTCTATTTTTATTGTCCAATTATTCAACCATCTCTCACTAGATCAAAGTGAACTGAAATCAGTTCAGTTCAGTTGCTCAGTTGTACCCGACTCTTTGCAACCCCATGAACTGCAGCACGTCAGGCCTCCCTGTCCATCACCAACTCCCGGAGTCCACCCAAACTCATGTCCATTGAGTTGGTGATGTCATCCAGCCATCTCATCTTTTTTCGTCCCCTTCTCCTCCTGCCCTCAATCTTTCCCAGCATCAGGGTCTTTACAAATCAGTCAGCTCTTCGCATCAGGTGGCCAAAGTACTGGAGTTTCAGCTTCAACATTAGTCCTTTCAGTGAACACCCAGGACTGATCTCCTTTAGGATGGACTGGCTGGATCTCCTTGCAGTCCAAGGGACTCTCAAGAGTCTTCTCCAACACCACAGTTCAAAAGCATCAATTCTTCAGCGCTCACCTTTCTTTATAGTCCAACTCTCACATCCATATATTACTACTCGAAAAACCACAGCCTTAACTAGATGGACCTTTGTTGACAAAGTAATGTCTCTGCTTTTTAATATGCTGTCTAGGTTGGTCATTGGAGAAGGACATGGCAACCCACTCCAGTACTCTTGCCTGGAGAATTCTGTGGACAGAGGAGCCTGGTAGGCTGCTGTCCATGAGGTCGCACAGAGTCAGACACGACTAACTTAGCAGCAGGTTGGTGGCCATTACTTCCCTCCCAAGGAGTAAGCGTCTTTTCATTTCATGGCTGCAATCACCAACTACAATGATTTTGGAGCCCCCACAAAATAAAGTCAGACACTGTTTCCCCATCTATTTGCCATGAAGTGATGGGACCAGATGCCATGATCTTAGTTTTCTGAATGTTGAGCTTTAAGCCAACTTTTTCACTCTCCTCTTTCACTTTCATCAAGAGGCTCCTAAGTTCTTCTTCGCTTTCTGCCATAAGGGTGGTGTCATTTGCATATTATTGTTATTTCTCTGGGCAATCTTGATTCCAACAATCAAGGGTATCTTTTATCTCTGTGCCACCAAAACCTAGCAAACTTATTTGTATAAATCAGTTTGGTTAAGCAGTTAATGAACAGTAAATAAGACATACCTCTCCCATTTGTTGTTCGATAATTTGATGTGCAATTTCTTCTATGGATGCCATGATTTGATTACCAGTGTCCTGCCAAAAATAAAAAGATGCTTTTTCACAATTATACCCACAAAACACATTAACTGAAGAATTTACAAATGAAATTATATGATAGCTAGGATTTGCTTCAAAATATTCTGGCTGTGGGAAGAGGTAGAGGGTAGAGGTGGGAAGGAATAAACAACTTTAGATTGGCTGTGTGTTGACAATTATCAAAGACTGCTGACGCTTATACAAGAGTTCATAAAACTATTCTCTGCTTTTACAAATTTTGAAAATGTCTATTAAAAAAAACTTATTCAATACCAAACAATTTCACTTTTCAAAGTCACTGAAGACTAAACCACAGACCTTCGATATAGTTCAGGAATGGTTTATTAATTAAAGAAAGTCAATCCAGTCTATAAACAAATACATCACTGTAGCCATTTAACATACTTTTTAATCAGTATACTGTAAAAGCTGACAAAATATTCATTCAGAAGACTAGAAGATTTCTCCATAATTTTGTGATTGTTCTTACATGGTAAGTTTAATTTGAATTTTAACATAAAACTCTTCAAAGAGATTTGAGAGTCAGTAAGATTAACAGATTGACTTTGACATTTGTTTTTTCTCTATATCAGGTAGTCAAGAATACAAAAATCATTTGACTTTATCATATTATATACCATCATAAATTGACTAATATTCTACAATTATAATTAATATTAATCACCAAACTGTTTTAATTACTTGTCTTTCAATCACTTTTAAAACCTTAAATGTTTCAATTACTTGTTCTAAAAGCAATATATAGTATTTAATCACTCAACTATCTCCCACTTGAAAAGTAGTGCCAGTTAAGTGCCCTCAACCTCTCTGAAACCCAACCAAGGAGACGGTTACTGGCAAAGCCTGTGTGATCTAGGTCCATGATGGAACATGAATCCTCCCAAACTCTGCTCCATTTTGGCGGGGGGTGGGGGGGACAGGGTGTCATTCTTCCTTTTTTGGGGAAAGGTAACATGTTCAAAACAGAACAGCCCTATTGATCCACCCAGTATTCCAGAGTTCCAGAATTCCAATAGCCTTCATTCATTTCATCCCATTTATGTCCCCTTCAGTTCATGCTGGCAGACATTTCTGCTGGCATGAATTCTCAGAAATCTTTGTTGCCTCCCATGCAATTCATGTGGGTTCATGCCACCAGACAAGAGAGTCCTGTACAGAGCTCTTGTGGGTAACTGCATCTCTAGTCCCACTATGTGCTCTATGTAGATCTCAAGGACACTGTGAATGCAGTCTTTTGAACAAGGCCGCTTACTTTTCCTACATGAAAAACTCTTCCTTTGAGACTTACTTAAGTGAGTTATACCAGTTTTTAATGTCATTCATTCACTTCTCTTTCAATTACATTACTTATTGAAGACTGACAGACTGTTGTCCTGTTCCTGCCGTTCTCCCAGTTTCTTGACCTCAAGGTCCAATAACATTCACCCACTTGCTATTAGTACCTCAATACTGTGGTGCCAGACTGCTCTAATGTATATACTTAACATTATTTTAGCTCTTAATGTTCTTCAAAGCCTTCCCTTTAATTACAGGATGTGAGGTGCCAATGGTTAAACCTTCTATTTTAGCCATATGTACTACTTGTAATTCCTTGAATTTATTACCATGTTGCTTCATATTGCCATGTCTCTGCTAATGGCTTCTCTCTCTACCACAACTGCCATGGAATCACTAGATCAACATGTGTTTGTTTTCCAAGACTAAATTTAACTAAAAAAAACTGAGGAAAAAAAGGATTCTTTACATATTGTTGATGTAAGTCTAAACTGAAACAACCTTCCCAGAAATTTGCGAATGTTTATCAAAGCCTTAAAACTTTTCCTACTCATTGATCCAATAATTCATGCAATATTCTTCCATTCAACAATAATTGTTGAGTGTTTACTATGAGCCAGGAAGTTTTCCAGATGTTAGGGATATATCTTTCTAAATGTCAGGGAGTATTAAAACAAGGGCTTCCCTGATAGCTCAGTTGGGAAAGAATTTGCCTGTAATGAAGGAGACCTGGATTTGATTCCTGGGTTGGGAAGATCCACTGGAGAAGGGATAGGCTATACTCACTCCAGTATTCTTGGGCTTCTCTTGTGGCTTAGCTGGTAAAGAACCTGCCTGCAATGTGGGAGACCTGGGTTTGATCCCAGGGTTGGGAAGATCCCTTGGGAGAACGGAAAGGCTACCCACTCCAGTATTTTGGCCTGGATAATCCATGGACTGAATAGTAGGAGAAAAAGACAATAAATAAAATATACAAACATTCTCAAATATTAATGATGACTTCTCAAAGTGGAGATTTACAGGCCACTTATTTTCTGCTTTTTGAATGGGTATCTACTAATGGGTAATTAGAAAAGTAAACATTCCTTCATTTATAATCCACTGTATTTTGTGCCTATTTATCTTCTAAAGCACCTGGGTTTATCTGTGTAGATGATAAAAAAACTTCTAAAGAAAAAGAACTCGTAGTTTTCCTATGGACTAATTTTTTTCCAACGAACCTGTAGTGTTTAACACTGCCTGGTATTTGTATTTGAACTCAGAAAGCATCAATATTTACTGAAAGATACTTATCAGGCACTGTGTGACTACTAGACTTCACAGTGACTAAGACAGAGATAATCTCTGCTGCATGGAGCTTATATTTTAATAAGGAAACAGATTTTTTAAATTACCATGTACTAAATGCTACGAATGGAGAAGGTGATGGCACCTCACTCCAGTACTCTTGCCTGGAAAATCCCATGGATGGAGGAGCCTGGTAGGCTGCAGTCCATGGGGTCGCGAAGAATCGGACACGACTGAGTGACTTCACTTGCACTTTTCACTTTCATGCACTGGAGAAAGAAATGGCAACCCACTCCAGTGTTCTTGCCTGGAGAATCCCAGGGACAGGGGAGCCTGGTGGGCTGCCGTCTATGGGGTCGCAGAGTCAGACACGACTGAGGCGACTCAGCAGCAGCAACAGCAAAGGCTACAAAGTAAACTAGGGAGTAGTGATAAAGAGAAAAACAGAGAAATATAGGAGGGGGTTTATGACAATAACCTCAGATATGCAGATGACACCATCCTTATGGCAGAAAGTGAAGAGGAGCTAAAAAGCCTCCTGATGAAAGTGAAAGAGGAGAGCGGAAAAGTTGGCTTAAAGCTCAACATTCAGAAAACGAAGATCATGGAATCCGGTCCCATCACTTCATGGGAAATAGATAGGGAAACAGCAGAAACAGTGTCAGACTATTTTTTTGGGCTCCAGAATCACTGCAGATGGTGATTGCAGCCATGAAATTAAAAGACGCTTACTCCTTGGAAGAAAAGTTATGACCAACCTAGTTAGTATATTCAAAAGCAGAGACATTACTTTGCCGACTAAGGTCCGTCTAGTCAAGGCTATGGTTTTTCCTGTGGTCATGTATGGATGTGAGAGTTGGACTGTGAAAAAGGCTGAGCGCCGAAGAATTGATGCTTTTGAACTGCGGTGTTGGAGAAGACTCTTGAGAGTCCCTTGGACTGCAAGGAGATCCAACCAGTCCATTCTGAAGGAGATCAACCCTGGAATTTCTTTGAAAGGAATGATGCTAAAGCTGAAACTCCAGTACTTTGGCCACCTCATGAGAAGAGTTGACTCACTGGAAAGGACTCTGATGCTGGGAGGGATTGGGGGCAGGAGGAGAAGGGGACGACACAGGATGAGATGGCTGGATGGCATCACAGACTTGATGGACCTGAGTCTGAATGAACTCCGGGAGATGGGGATGAACAGGGAGGCCTGGCGTGCTGCAGTTCATGGGGTCACAAAGAGTCGGATACGACTGAGCGACTGAACTGAACTGAACTGAACTGAGTGTGCCATAGAGTCACGTCAATAAATCAGACTTTCAATCCCATTTTTACTATTTACTAAATGTTTAACTACATGTCAGTCACTTAAGGCTGTTTGTTTATAAATGAAATGGATTCAGTAAAATCTATCTCAAAATATTCTTGTAAAAATTGAGTTTGTGAAAATATCTTTGTCAATGTATGCTGTTGTTCAGTTGCTAAGTCATGTCCAGCTCCTTGCGACCCCATGGTCTGCAGCATGCCAGGCTTCCCTGTCCTTCACTATGTCTTGGAGTTTGGTCAAACTCACATCCATTGAGTCAGTGATGCCATCTAACCATCTCATCCTCTGTCACTCCCTTCTCCTCCCGCCCTCAGTCTTTCCCAGTATCAGGGTCGTTTCCAATAGGTTGTCTTTTCGCATCAGGTGGTTGAAGTACTGGGGCTTTTGCTTTCGTCCTGCCAGAGAACATTCAGGGTTGATTTCCTTTAGGACTGACCGGTTTCATCACCTTGCCGTCCAAAGGACTCTCAAGAGTCTTCTCCAGCACCACAATTCAAAAGTATCAGTTCTTCGGCACTCAGATTTCTTTGTGGTCCAACTCTCACATTTGCACCGATGACTACCGGAAAAACCATAGCTTTGACCAAATGGACCTCTGTCGGCAAAGTGATATCTCTCCTCTTTAATATGCTGTCTATGTTTGCCATGGCTTTTCTTCCAAGGAGCAAGCATCTTTTAATTTTGTGGGTGTAGTCACCATCTGCAGTGATTTTGGAACCCAAGAAAAAAAAATTGACACTGTTTCCACTTTTCACCGATCTATTTGCCAATATATCAACATCTATACACACACACACACACACACACATACACACACACACGTATCGGTGTACAATGGTCTCTTACAGGTAAAACGTATTCCCTGACAGTTAGCTGAATAACAAAGTGCTCAATAAATGAGCAACAGGTCAGGAGAACCATCACACTGGAGTCAGAGGGTCTGGGGAAAATCTTACAGAAGAGACATTTGAAACAGGCACTGAAGGATAAGCGTTTTTACCAACCTGAGGGACAAAGCAAAAAAACAGGAGGATGCTGCCTTTACTACTCTAGAGCTAATTAAGATACAGAAGACATACAGTCTTAGATTTTTGCCTCTGATTCTTCTTTTTTCACATTTACCTCAATCTCATGTGTATGTATCTTCCCCACAGGAAAAAATATACCCTCAGTGATGCCATTTGAATCTGTTCATGGGGTTCTCATAGCAAGAATACTGCAGTGGTTTGTCATTCCCTCCTCCAGTGGACCATGTTTCGTCAGAACTCTCCACTATGTCCCATTTGTCTTGGGTGGCCCTTCATGGCACGGTTCATAGCTTTATTGAGTTATGCAAGCAAGCCCTTTCACCATGACAAGGCTGTGATCCATGAAAGCTTTTTCCAGTAGTCATGGGCAGATGTGATAGTTGGACCAAAAGAAAGCAGAGCACCAAAGAATTGATGCTTTCCAAAGTGCTGCTGGAGAAGACTCTCGAGAGTCCCTTGGACAGCAAGATCAAATCAGTCAATCCTAAAGGACATCAACCCTGAATATTCACCGGAAAGACTGATGCTGAAGCTGCAACACTTTGGCCACCTGATGCGAGGAGCCGACTCACTGGAAAAGATGCTGGGAAAGACTGAAGGCAAAAGGAGAAGAGGGTGGAGCAAAGGATGAGATGGTTAGATACCACCAATGAATCAATGGAGATAAATCTAAACACCAGGATATAGTGAAGGACAGGGAAGCCTGGCATGCTGCAGTCCATGGGGTTGCAAGAGTCAGAAATGATTTATTTACTGAACAACAACAGTGGTGTCATCCTCCTTCCATTCAGGTTCACAATTTTAAGTCTGTGCTCTTTGAGTACATCATGAACAGTCCATTTTCTTTCTCCACCAGCCCTACTCCCATCAACCAACTGTAGACTCTTGCTACAAAGTAGTATTTTGCAAACTCCTTGCTGTGAGCCACTTGTGGATGGGGAAATGTAGTAGGTCAAAATTTTCTTCTTTTAAAAAAGAAAGAAATTAGAATAGAAAATGCTGCATCAAGTATAGTGAGGGTAAGGACTTATTTCAATTTAATCTGTGTTAAGTCATGATGGAAAACCTTTTTTTGTGTAGCAGTCAAAAAATGCTTGAAAATATGATGCAAAACAATTTTCTTTTTTCCTGGTAGGGTGGGTCAAACATAGATTTGAAAATCTGGGACTTCCCTGGTGGTACAGTGGATAGGAATCCACCTGCTAATGCAGGGAACATGGATTTGATTCCTGGTCTGGGACTATTCCACACATCATGAAGTAACTAAGTCCATTAACTACAACTACTGAGTTCGTGTGCTGCAACTACTGAGCTCACACAACTACCGCCCACACTCCGCAACAAGAAAACACTTCAGTGAGAAGCCTGGGCACTGCGACTAGAAAAAGCAAGGTGCAGTAACAAAGTCCCAGCACAACCAAAAATAAAAGAAAATCTGATAGAAGTTAAGGCTTCCCTCACAAGAAAACAGGTTCACATTCATTCACTCTACAACTGATGACATATGCTATGCTGAATTTCAGGGAGTTCCTAAACTCTCCTATGGCCAGCCCAAGGTCTTCAGGTTAAGAATCCTTTCAGTGTAATTTCAGCAACTGGCAGAAATAACTTTCCTGGATGAATATTTAATATATTCAACTTTGTGTCTATGAAAAACCCCTAGAAGGCAAGAATCATCTGTGTCAGCTCTTCTGACCAACAGCAAAATCTCAGGATGCTTACAGAACTGAAAGACATCCTTATTCTCCTGTTTCATAAGTATCAGTGCCTCTTTAATGGTCAAAGAATAAAGTTTCAGTCCTTCTCCTGGTATTTTTTCAGTATTTACTAAGTCCTTATAAACACTCCTGCCACTGCAGACACAAAGGAACATTCCTTTATAGTTTGACTTCCCCATCTTCTATTTCATCTCCTACCAGTCCCAGAGGGGACTCCTTCAGGACAAACTGGAATGTTCTTTATTCCCCAATATACAACTCCAAGCTCCTCCTCCCTCATTTAAACTCTCCCACCTTTAAAACTCAGTTGTGAAACTTCTATTTACTTACAAAATTTTATGCAAGGGTGCATTTTTCTAGAGACAGTCTATGGCTTTCATAAAAGATTTAAAAAGGTTGCAAAGGGTTCTATGACTCAAAAAAGGTACATGATTATATAAACTATTAATCCTTTCTTATATACGATTTCTTTCCTTCTCTCCAACAATAGTAGGAATTATATTGTGTAGCACACACAAAGAGTACATATTTTGGGAATGTTTTCTGCCTTTGATTTCCTTTAAAAAAGCTGAAATGCTCCTACAAAGAATGATGAAATTACATTTTCTGCGATCCATTTTATAAATAAACAGAAATACCTTCTTTATTGTACATCTACCCAACTGACATACAATTAAAATCTAAAACCAACCACACAGCAGGCACTGTTCTAAAACCCTCAAAGTCGAAGGTCCATTAAGTTCCGAGGCACAAAAACTCTAAAGGCCTTAATTTCAAGCCTTTTTGTTTTTCCTTTCCAGCAATTATTTTTTAACAGTTGACCAATATAGCGAAGGTTACAAAACAACCTGGCAACATTTGCCATTCATAAAACGGTATCTGCAAGAGCTGGAAGCAGACTTTCTTAAAAAGAGATGCAGGAAGCTTGGACGCGCACTGCAGTGAGGACATTCGGCCGTTGCCTTTTCTTTCTCTAGAGATCCAAAGGCAGCGGCCGCTCCCGCGCCATCGGCTGTGAAGTAGAGAGCGTCATTCCGTCGATCCAGTAAAAACACAGGAACAAGTCAGAGGCTCGTGGTAAAAGGGATCCGGGCCTCGGCTCGCCGCCAGGCCGGCCTCTCCCACGTTCCGCAGGCGCTAGAGCCCACTCCGACCCCGGGCCCGGCGGCAGAGCGCGGCTCCCGGAGGCTGGGGAAGCGGCGCCCGCGCCAAGACGGAAGCGTTCCCTGTAGGTGAAAGGTCAGAGGTGCCGCGGGAGAAGCTGCCGTGCGCGCCGAGCCGCTCGCCGACTCCCTCGCGAGCCCACCGACACGGCCCCGCTCCAGGCTCTGGACCCCACTCCCGGCTCCGGCTCCCGCCTCGGCCTTTCTCGGAGCCCCGCGCACTCGGCCCCGCTGCTCCGGTCGCTCTCCCAGCCCGCCCCGAGTAGCGCGCCGCGGACGCCGAAGAGCGGGTTCTGCCGGCCGAAGCCTCAGGCTGCTGAGGGGACTGGGGGCGCGCCCGTTGGCAGTTGGGAGGAAGGGACCTTCCCAGGGCCCCCCGCCTTCCTCCCGGGCGCCGCTGCGGCCGCTTTTCTCCTCACCCGTCCCTTCTTACCGGCGCTTCTCTGCCGAGCGGCGTCCTACGCTGGGCGTAAACCGGACAGTCGTGTGCGGCGGCTGCTGGGACGGGATGGGGTAGGGGTCCTCCAGGCAAACAGACTGGAAAAAGCTGGAGCGGGGAGGGTTAAAAAAGTGGAGACGGAGCTTTCTGGGTTTGTGTATTTGGGGGCGGGGGGGGGTCAGAGTTCCTGACCCCCTCCCTCAGCGGCTCGGTGCGCGCTCCCGTCCGCGCCTGCGCACCAGTGGAGTGGAGAGGCGGCGAGAGGCGGTCGTGACGTTCCCCCGGTGGAGGGTTGAGAGAAACCAGTCTCTGGAAGTCGACTGCCCCCTATCGCGTAGGAGGGATACTGCTCCGGCATAGCTGCGCTTCCCTTATCTGGGACTTGGAGAAGACACGTGCGCTTAGCATCCTGTTTGCAAAAGGCGGTCCTTAAAGGAAATTTTGAGACTGTTCAGATTGGAGCCAAGATAGATGACCTAATCAGTTTTAGACAGTTCGGTCTCTAATTTGTGGGAAACTGGGCTTTGTCACAGGCTCTTGCCTTAGACTAAACGGTTTATTAGAACACTTAACAAAACTGGATAGATCCCAATAAAATATTTCAAATTCCCTTAAATAAGCTGGGGTATAGCCCTGTTGAGTAAGGCTAAGTTTTACTTATCAACTTTTGTGAGTAAATAGCATAATAGCTAAATGGAGCCAGAGTAGAATCACTTAGAATGAAAACTTTCAGAAGATTGGCTTTAGTCTGTTTTGTTCACTGGTGTATTCCCAAGCTTATGGGACAGTGCCTAATGGTAAATACAGATTTGTGAAATAAGGTGTTGACAGAACATCACATTCTGATAGTGGCCCCTGAAGCACCAAGATGTGGTAGCAAGAGCCACCATGTTTGCAGAGTGCTGTGTGGTTTGGTCTTGCAGGGGTCCTCAAAATGTCTTATTTATTTTTAAATGTCTTAGTTTTGATTCGCCCTAGAAAAGCAGTCACACATTCAGGCCAGAAACCCAAGTCAGGAAAAACAAGGTGCACTGATAAGGAGAACATCTCCTCTGTCATTTCCCCCTGGAACTAGGCATCTGGGCAACTAAAGGGGCATGCAACAACCCCTAACAAGAGAAAACACTCTTTATGTCTCATTCTCTAGAAGTCACCCTCTTCCTTTTAGTATCATTTGTTGTGTAATTAGTGGTTTTAAAGCACCCCTCCTCCATCCATCCTTGAAGTCGAGTCCTAAAGGAAATCAACCCTGAAATGTTCATTGGAGGGACTGATGCTGAAGCTGAAGCTGCAGTTCTTTGACCACTTGATGTGAAGAGCCGATTCTTTGGAACAGACCCTGATGCTGGGAAAGACTAAAGGCAAAAGGAGAAAGGCCAGCAGAGGATGAGATGGTTGGATGGCATTATTGATTCAATGGACATGAATTGAGCAAACTCAGGGAGATAGTGAAGGATGGGAGCCCAGTGTGCTGTAGTCCATCCAGTCCCAGAGAGTTGGACACGATTTAGCAACTGAACAACAGCTACTCCATCCACCCAAATTGGGATCCACTCCTTACGTCTGTCCCAAAGATGAAAGCTAAGAAAGTATATTACCTATAGGTCCAATGGAAAAAGGCAATCTGAGACCGTTTCTCTATTCTCAGTGCCCAATATGCACACCCACAGTGATGCTTGGGGTCATCCCCTTTATAGCCAATTAATTTGCTTAGGTCACAGTAGCATTTCGATGCAGAAACCATCCAAATGGGTAATATGTTTTGTTGGTGAAAAAGAGCTTCCCCTAATTATGATTCAGGAAAACAGATCAGTGTGGTTCATCTCTAATTGCATAACTATAAAAAATGATTTAAAAGACATCATCACACTGAAAGTAGATTTAGTAAATTTATTTTGTATAAATATAATACATAACATTATTTACACTGCTAATATTTTATTTATAAAGGATCTATATCTCTATATGGACAATAAGATACAAACATTTTTAAAGTAAGTGTTTCTATAAATTTATGTCATCTGAAAAAATAGTATTTCAAGATTGGTTCTTAACATGCTATGATGAACTCATATAAAAGAAAGTTGCTACCATTCGTCCTAACCACCCCCTCAAAAACGGGGGAATTTGATATTGAGACTTTTTTAACATCTTAACAAAAAAAATCCAACTAGAAAATTTCCATTAGAAAATAACATTAGAAATGGCATAGGCTCCAGAATATTTGTTTTAGAGGCATTCAAAAAAGAGTAAGAGATCATTTGAATTAATTTAATTCACAACAGTGTCCAGTGAATGCAAGGCACTCTGCCAGGTGCTGAGGAGGAATCGCAAACGAACAAGATACAGTTGCTCTTCTCAAGGCTAGAATGTGATAAGCACCATAAGAAAGTCTGTTTAGGAGCCAAAGGCTACAGGAGCATAGAGGAAGGAGAGACTAGATCTAATCTGCAGGAATGGGGAGAGGCTAGGATCAACTGTTATAGAGAAGTCTTAGGTAAATAGGCAGAAAAATGGGGTTGGGGGAGGATGAGAAAAGACAAAACGGTGTGAACAGAGGAAGGTAGGGTCGGGGTGAGCTGCCACATGATACCTGAGCAAAAGTGTTCACGCCAAACCACTCGGAAGGCAGTGAAGGTTGTAAAGAGCAGGAATGAAACTAGATTGGAACTATGCTTAACAAGGTGGGTCTGGCGGTGTTTAAATGGGACCATGCAAAGGCATTGGAATTAGAAGAAAAGTTATGCCCATCACTGGGAAGAGGTAACAAGGACTTGAGCTAGGGTGGATGCAATAATAGGACAAAGAAGGTGGAAAGGACACGAGGGCAATTGTAGAGGGTCTTGGTGAGACCTGGAGGCAGATTCTGGAGCCAAGAATGGTGTTTCTCCATTGTAGAAGAAAATATACAGATCTGAATGAAAGGAAATTGAGTTTTAGACATTTAAAGCTTAAAATGCTTAAGATGTAGATGTCCAACAGGTACTTGCTAATATGGCCTTGCAGGATGGTGGGAAGAGCAGGTCTAAGATCTGAGTTATAATATGGGCCATCCGGGACTTTTGAGTTCGAAATAATAAGAATCCTGTCCTTACTTTCTTCAACAAATATTTTCTCTTGAAAGATGCAAGGTAGGTATTTTGTGAGAAACTGATGTACCAGGAATAAAACAGTATGTTTTCAAGGACTGTGCAGTATACTAAGGGAAATAGGATTTACCTCTCTGGAAGCCCCTGTGATGACATCTGACTACAACAGATCTCAAATTTAAAAAACTAAGTACAATGAAAGCACACTCGAAGACATAAATCAAGATACGCTGTGATGACATTTACATTTTAACTGAATTACTAAATAGTAGGCTTTCCCTATTTCTGGATATAGTCTACCATCCAAATATAAAATACACCTTTGGCCAACAAAACTATACTTTAAAGTTATCCTCACTTGGTTGGTTCATTACAGCTTTATATTAAAGTTTGCTCTGATGATCTCATTTTAAGAAATGCTACTACACTATCAATCAAGCTTTTAGTTATTAAAAAGGAGATGTATCTTGGGAAAAGACAATAGCAGGATACTGGGTACATTAGGGAACAAGGGGAAAGAGGTTGGGAAGAGGTTTAGAAATACCAAAGATAAACTTTCTCATTTTCTTAGACTCTGGTGGGTCCTCTATGTTTAAAGCTGCCACAGGTAAGGGAGCAGCACTGCCTAGAGACATATACTAAGGCCGGCCTTCCCCTAGTTTGACCTGGCATCTCTTGTCTAGGTTTCTTAAGCATCCTTTTGGACTTAACTTTATAACTACTCTTCTTTCTCCTTATGAATAAAAGGAGACACTTGAAAAGGATTTGATGGAAGCCCATGTATCAATGTAGGAAATACACTAAGCACTATTGGGATCTAAGTACTGTTTATGTTTTCTTCTCATTTATAGTGTGCATGCAACATCTTTCTTGTTGCTAAAATGTTAGCTTCAAGAGTGGTTTTAAAAGTATCGACAGCTTTATAACAAAATATATATAATCAGGCTTCTCATTTGACATTGAATGAGCAAGGTTAAATAATTGATCCGCTTCAGTGAAGTTATGAAGGACCGATAAGGGAGAAAGGGAATGTAATACTATTCCACATTTAAAACATCGGGGTCGGGGGGAGGCTGGTAATCCGATAGCTTCTTCAAAAGGCACCATATTTTATATTTTTCAAAGCCCTCCATGGGGCTAAGCCAACACTAGCATAATCATACATGCGCTTCACATGTAATTACAACTATTAGAAATCTGTGCACTGTTTCTTAAATATTTAATTCTTGATTCAGCCAACTCTTAGAAAGACAGAATAGCCACTGGCTGATAATTTTCAGATTCTAATTAGACCAAACCTGCAGTCAGAAGGTTGAAAGCTCAAGAGGAGGAGAGAGGAACCCCAGTAACCTATTTTACAAAATGCTGATCCTGTGAAACCAAAAGAAACACTTCATAAGGCATGACCTTGGTCTCTAAAAAGGACACACTAAAAACTGCAGGGATTTTAACATGGAAGCCTTATTTATGCTATCTTGGTTAAAGTTAATGAGATGCAAAGAAATGTTAGTTTACCTACAGCTAACAGAAAGACTTGGAAGTTAACATGCAAGGATTGTAGGTGAGGTTGCAAGAGGGTTTAAAATGACTCCACAGCAAGCAATAGCCAGAAAACGACAGCAGTCATACTCGAGATGTAGAGACCCTGGTGCTGCAACAAACACTCAAAGGGCTTCAGAAGGTGCTCGGTAACTCTTGGCAATCACAGAGATAATACGAATGAGGAAATTCTTTACATAACAGCAGAAGGGAAATTTCTTGTGCCTTTTATTCAAAATTTCTTGCCTTTGAAGATACTTTATATTTCATTTACGCTCAGTCAATAAATTTATCTTATGAATATCAGGAATGACTTTAATCATAGTATTAATTTAATTTTACTTCTGCTCATCAATTTTATGTATAAAGCAGTTCATATGTTAAACAATATGTGAGCCAAAATAGGAATATAAGTCCTTCCTAATGAGGTATGCTGACAGCTGTTTAAAGGAAAATATAAAAAAAAAAAACTTTAATTACCAGAAAGGACGTAACACAAAGTGGTATTTAAAAATCTTTTAAAAATGATTATTATACAATTTCTAATACTGGCTTAGAATATGTGCTTTTTGATATGGTAATTCCAGTTCATTTAAAAAATCACAATATTATAGAAAATGTAACATTCTTTTTATATACAAATACCTCTCTACTACCTTGGGCTCAGAACACTTAGAAGAGCAAGGGACATTATGTAATATAATACTCGCCCTATTTTGCTTTTTAAAGAAATAATACATTTATGTTTGTGTTGAAATGGTAGTTTTTTTTTTCTTTTTTAAAGATTAGACTTAATGTAAAGGCCATAGAGTTAATTATCTGTGTTACCCTGAAAATGGAAATATTCTTTTTCCTACTCACAGTTGAGTTAAATGAAAATTCAGATTCTATCCCTTTGCTGTAATTCCTTGATGATATAACATTATCTCATAGCACAAGAGGTACGTAACAGTAGAAATACTTTAGACAATTTACTGAAATTTTGTTTCAGTTACTGAGGTAGAAATTGGCCATGTGTTTTTCCATTAAAAGATACAAAAATTCATCTAAATGTATGGATTCAAAGACATACATTTTTTTCATCAGCTGTTTAATCATAATTTCCAATCCAAAGACTGTATAGAAATTCACTCCTTGATGTGTGTTTTTTATTTACCATGACTTACACTGGTGAGAATGTTACAAAGTAACACTAAAACACGCTGAGAAAACAGGATGGACTGTGTCACAAACAGTTAATACAGTATTAAGATAAGTTTTCTGGTTTCTAAAGAAAAGGTACTTCAGAATACAGTGTGAATCTCACAAATAACTCTGACCGTTAAGTAAACAATAAAATTTTAATAAATAACATACATGAAAAACAAACATTTTTTAAAAATTACCTTATACCTAATAAAATAATTTCTCTGATGAAGATTTTAGTTGGATTCATCTTGGCATTGTTCAGTTATATAAAATGTTTCTACTGCACTTATTCTGATGAAATTCCACTGTTTTGGAATCACACGAGATGAAACCAACACAACTACAATATTGTGCCTTCTTGAAAGGCTTCTATCCACCTGTAAGAGAAATTTGTTAGACTTGTAAAATGCAGTCATCCAACATATGGTAAGACAATACTACAGACCACAGCTATTCTCTTGGATCCAATTACCCTAACAGTATATTTAAGATCTTTTCTATAGCAAATGAGAATTCTGTATGTATGAAACTACCCTTTCATCTGGTAACTTGGACCAAAATTTGGCCTGAAGAGTGCATCTTTTATTCTTTTTAATGGTCAATTTAAAATGCAAATGGCATATAAGTTATACCATAATAAATAAAAAGATTTTTTAAATGTCAAAAGTTTTCTTTAAAATTAACACATTTTAATATTCTGTAATATGAAAATATAGCAGCCCATGTGATATTAATAAACTCAAAGAGAAATTTATAAATTAGCCTGTATTAATTCTAAATAACAACTAAGCTGATTCTTTTCATCCAACTACATTCAACTCTCTTGAAGGGATTTCTATCTTGTCAACTATATAAGGAAAAGATACATATTCAAAAGTTCAACAGCTAATCATGAACACAAATAAAAATGATAAGAAATGTAATATCAAACAGAATTGTAGGCAATTATTTTATCCAAGTAACTATTTTTTAAAGAAAAAATAGCTGTGTCATGATTTTAAATTATTCTTCAGTACCCAGAAGTAATCATTTAGATTAACAGCTATATATAGTTGGAAACCCTAATACAGACTGAAAAAAAAGGCTTATAGAGTATTTGTAATATAGTATCTGATTATTATTGAGGGGGAACATGTTTAATTCTGATACATTACTTGTAACTTCCTTAATAAAAGACAAGCCTTACTTAAAGCATTCTTTTAGATTTGCGTGTACTTTGAGAGCCTAGTGAGAAAACATGAGCACCACTTGGTGAAAATAATGCATATTTTTATTTTGAGGCCAAAATAAAAATCTAGTGAAAGGGAGGTGAACTGAATTGTTTTGTTCACAGAGGACCTCAGTTTCACAGAGATACTCTTCTCTATGTCAAGCAATCTCATGACATCTAAATAAATATTCTTTTTGGAATTTTGAAGAGACTAGTTCAACCACTTCCATCTAAAATGATATACATTTCCTTCTACTCAGTCACTGGAAATAGCGTAAGAGACTCTTAATGTGTTTGACCTTCTCCCCAAAGATATAAGTTAGCAAGCAGCTGTTTAAGCTCCTGCCGTTCCATGGCATGATTGACTCACTGGATTGCCAAAATCCCAGAATGTTTCAAAATAAAATTCTTCACCTCATTGGAGGAGAGGTCAAATACCTCCGCTTCCCTTCCTTGCAGCAAAGCAGCTTCATGCTGCTTCCTCAGAGGTCATGTGTACACAAAATATTTTGGACAGAACTACCTATTTTCTTTTCCTTTCTGCTTCCTGAAAATATTCCAGATACTCTTGCCTATCTTTAAAACAATTCTAAAGAGTTTGAATAACATTTTAAATCTTTCTAAGTGGGATCTCTGATTTACATTCTTCATTGATCCCATGCATGGAAGTAGGTTATTTTTAAAATCAATCATTTAAAGTAACAATTTGAAATTTCATGTATGAAAAAAAGGCTGAATTACTTACTTCTGAGCTGAGTGAGCATCATCTGCTTTGAATACATAAAATAGCATGTTTTTGTGCAGTAACTGAAACACTCTAGACTCTGAATTCTCATCTTTGACTTGAGCGACTGTGAAGCCTAGTAAAGGTTGACTCTCCAAAGCTGCCACATCCTAAATTTACAAAGACACAAAGGAAGACGGACTTTCAAAATGATACAAAATTCAGACCTGCAACTTTTTATCTGAAAAGCTCTAATTTAATTTCAAACAAACACACATACATAAAACAATGGTAATTCTAGCAACGAATTCACTTTTCATTTATTCAACAATATTTATTGGGCCACCCCCTCCCCGCCCATCAGACAGACACTGCAGTAGACAGTTTCCAATGTGTTCATATTCACTGATTTCATATTATTTCTCTACAACCATGGGAAGTGAGTAAGTACATTACTTTCATTTTATTGATGCAAAAAACACAGCTCAGAAAGGTGACATACCCCAGTCTTACCAAACTTCTGCCTTTAGTGAAGTAGTCAGTAGTCACAAGATATCCCCCAAACTTAACATTTTAACACTATGGAAAATTCCTAACATCTTTGAGTATCTTTAGGTACAAAACAAGGACACTGTTCATGTCAAAAACAACAGTAGTATCTCCCCCTCTCAAAGCAAAGCAAAAGCGTAGACAAACAGATTAAGCAAACACTAATTATTTCTAGGTGGCACTATAAAACAAGACTCTAAATTATTCATGTTTACATTTCAGATCTTACCTCACTTGCAGCATATGTATATAGTACTTTATTTTTTATGACAAACCACAAGTGTTTCCAAGGTTTTTTATTGCCCTTTGATCTGTACAAGTAGCCACTCATAGAGGAATCTTCTGTGTTTGCTGATACCTAAATAAGCAAACCCCATACACAGTTTAATAGGTTTTAGACAAAATCAAAATTTAAAAAGACAAAATTGTTTTTGATCATTGATGCTGAAAGCAATAACCATAATAATATCGTGCTTAAGAATGAAACTGTTTATATTCAGAATCTGCTGCTGTACAGATTGAATATTGCTATTACCATGAGCATAAAATCCTTCCTTTTAGAAGCAATTCCAGAATTTTACCTGGTTTACCTGTGCTTGCATGTATAGGTTTCTTAGTGGGTTCCACTAGGTTTTCTGGGTTGCCAGGAGATGAATAACTTCAAATGACAAAAATGCCTTTTTAAAGCTGTGTTTTGGGGACAGTATATGTTGTTTATTGCTCTCATTTAGGGGTATTAGGGAAAATTCTTAAACCTTCAACTTTGTTTCTAAGATAACTCTGGATTTCTACAAATTATATCAACAGATAAGTAAACAGGAAATTCTATTTTTGGGGGGAGGGGGTCATGCAGCTTATAGCAATCTTAGTTCCCTGGACAGGGATCAAACCCCTGCTCCCTGCATTGGGAGCTCAGAGTCTTAACCACTGGTCTCCTAGCAAAGTCCCAAGTGGAAAATTTATATCTAATGTTAAATTAGAATGTCTATTAAGTGCAAGTAAATCTGTATACAGAAATAACATCTTATATAAGACTACCAAGTAATTAAAAAAAAGGAAAACTACAACATTTACATTCAAAAGAGGTTTCTCTTAAAATGCAGTTACACTGTGATACTACTGATAGTAAGTACTTAGGTTAACTGTTGCTATCATTGCCTGAAATATTTTGTACATTGCTCTTTTGGAATATTTTACAATTAATTTAATAGCCATATAAGACCAATCACAATACTGAATAATCATACATAGTCCTCTATTATCTTTTTAAAAGAAAAATTAGTGTTAAACCAGTTTAATCATCTAATTCACAAAACTTTCATTCTAATGATTCATTTAAAAAATAAGTGAAGTTATCGATTCAAGAGACACAGTCTGCCATTACTGAGCGTACTGAAGTTTTGAATGTATGTAATTCTAAAAGATGAATTTCTAAAAATGTACTGAACATCAATGGAATAAGAAAATATTTTCCAATTCCTTAAAAAGTTAAACATAGGCTTATTATACAATCAAGCAATTTCACTCCTAGGTATATAACCAAGACAAATGGAAGCGTAAGTGCACATGGAAAGCTGTATACCAATGTTTACAGCAGCGTTATTCACAACAGCCAAAAGGTGGAACAACCCAAGTGTCCCTCAACAGATAAATGGCCAAGTTGCGGTATATATCGAAAAAGGAGTACTGTTCAGACACACAAAAGAAAGTGCTGATGCATGCTATAACTTGGCTGAATCTCAAAAACACTGTGCTAAGTGAAAGAAGCCAAACATTCAGGATCATATGTTGCATGACTCCTTTTCCATGACAGCTCCAGAACAGACATAAGCAGGTTCACGGCTGCCAGGAGGTGGGGGGCGCGGGCGCGGGCGCGGGCGCCGGCGGGGGTGTTCTTACGCGGTGATGAAAAAGTTTCAAAACTGGAGCAATTCAGCAGCTATACATCACTGTGAATACACCAAATACCACTGAATTGTGTATCTTTAAACAGTTAATTATATGTTACATGAATTTCACCCGTTTAAAACAAAAGACAAAAAATCACAGGTTTCCAAGGAGACTACTTTGACTTGTATAGAACGTATTAGAAAAATGAATTTCTCCTGTGTGGCCACAGAGGCGCAAAGGAATGGTTTTCAAACTTCAGCAGACATACACCTGAATCACTGAGAATGCTTGTTCAAGTTTCTGATTCCACATAGCTGGGCCCAAGAATCTACATTCCTAGTGAGTTCCATGGTGGTGCTGCCGCCACTCTGGAGGACACTGAGAACCAGCGGAGTCAGGGGAGAAAGCAGAGGTTTGAAAGTGGAAGGCCCGTTTGTGTGCTTGGGTAGAAAGATGTACAAAAGCGGACTGGAATTAGGTTGAGTCTAGTCTATAGGCCATGAAGAGTTTTTGTAGCCAAAAACTCTGTGGAGTTCTGACTAAAGAGGGGAGCACGTGTCAGAATTAAAAACAGTGACATCAACATGGAGAAGTGAAAAATTACAAAGAACTGAAAATCATTTCAGTTGGTTAAAAACTTCAAAGTTTTTGAATGTAGACTTAGATTCAGGAATTGCGTGATAGAAGAAAAAGAGTTAAGAGGTATTCACCTAGCCGGCTTATCCAGTTTCACATGAAACTTGGCAAATGGAACTGTAAATCCTATTCTTACTATTTCATGAGACTGGCTATAAATCACTTCCTAGTATTTCAACAGCCATGATGAAATATGCTCAACTTTACATGAGGAACATGATCTTCGTCAAATTTTTAGAGTTCCTTTCTTCCACTTTTCATGACGGAACACCTCGACAGCAAACAAGCAAGAGAACAAAATTTAAAACGCTACTTTTCCTGGGCACAAAACCAATTAATAAACTAACCAAAATAGGAGTGACTAGAAAGGCAGGACTATTTGATCTCTTGACATCGGCTGATTTCACACTTGACTTTGAGGAACTGGGACAGGATATCAGAGATGCATATGGATTTACTCCAGGGGCAGGTCAAGCTTTGTAGGTTATTAAAACTTAAAATTTTTTCTGTTAAGTTGAAGGAAGAACAACCAACTATCAGTGAACAATCTACTGTATCAGTTTTACATAACCTACTAATGCCGAAAAAAAATAAGCCATGTAGATGAGTAAATACTAACAAAATGCCCCCAATAGTTTATAGACTTCTTCCCTCTGATAAGGGGTCTCCTCAAAGTAATTTTAAAAATTAACATGAGTCCAAGTTATCTTTACTTTCTATCACTGCTATAAAATGCTTTCCAAACCTTTCAACAGTCATTTTCTAAATGACTCAGGTCATAAGGGAGATAAGGGAGGCCTAAGCCATATCCATCTTCAGTATTAAAATGCATGTCTTAACAGTGGTAGGAAATGGCATCTTCCTTTATGAAAGAAAAACTAAAGTACTATCTGGGTATGAATAATTCAGCCTCTATCAAGTTGCAAGTTTAATGGAAACACTTACTTCTTTAAGAGCAGCTGGGATTTTTTTCTGTTTCCTCCCTGATGGAATACTATGTAAGACTGATGATAAGGCGCTGGAAGGAGATTTGTGATTTCCAGGGGATCCAAACTTAGGAGAGTGCTGGTGATCTAAAACAAACCAGGTACACTTATGGAACCAACGGTAAACATTCTGCAATTCAATTTAATCCAAGTCAATAAACACTGTTGTGCAAAATATCCACGGAAGGATACTTAAGAGACTTGTGTCACTGAGGCTCCCGGGAAAGGAAGCCAAATGGGTGGAAGTTGAGTGGGAGGAAGACTTTCCACTGTCTATTTTTTACTTTTTTCAACTGCAAACCATATGAGAGAATTGCCCCTTTAAGCCTTCAGAATTCTGAAACATGTTCATGTACTACCAACTTAAAAAACTAAATTGAAAAAACTTCTCTCCTGACTTAAAAAACAAAACAAAACTAACAACATCATTTAGTATCTAATATATGACCAAATAACATTACATAAAATTTTCGAAAAGGGACTATAAGGCAAGAGGAGGCAGTAATTAATTTTGACTGCAGACGTTCAAGGAAAGCTGAAGCTGGCATCAAGGTATAAGTAGGAGTCTGGCAAGCAAAAAAGAGGAGGAAGAACACTTAGTGAAGAAAAGTCAGCATAAGCAAAAGCACAGAGATATGAAATTAGATCATCTAGTTGAAGGTGAAGGTGGAAAAAAGAGGACTGGTTCTAAGGACTGTCTTTTAGACAGTGGGAAATTAAAAGCCTTCTGGGCTGGGAAGTAGACTCAATTTAGAAAACTAAACGTGACAGTAGGAAAGGGGAAGGATTTGCAAGAGAAAAACCTGTTAGGAAAGTAGGACAGTAGTCAGATGAAAGATAATGAAGGCTCTGTTAGGGTGGAGATGCTGAAGTCAAGAGCAGGACAGATTTTTCGAAGATAAATTTGACAAGATTTATTGACCAAATGGGTGACAAAGGAGTATTCAACAATGGATTTTGAATGTTTGAGCCTATATTAGCTACTCAGAGAACAGAGGGAGGAACATAAGGCTGGCAGAAGATCAGATGAATGTTTCTTTTTGGAAAATGTGTACAGAAAATAACAAACGATTCCTCTATTAATGTATGGATTTTGAAATAGCATGTCATCCAGTTTTATTCACTTAGACATTCTCATCTGCTAATGAAAAGCTATTCTTCATTGCCATGAAGGATCATCTTTTAAAAGTTTAGATTCTCTAAGTTTCAGGAATTCTAACTAAAGGATCTTCTCTCAAAATGTAGACCTGAGCTGCATTCATCTTAACTGGAGGAATGGATACTTGCAGGCAGATGTAACTCATCATTTTGTAGCTGGTAAAAAGCTGCACATTTAGATTTAGAATAAAACCTCACACATCAGTCCAAGTGAATAGAATAAGGCTACCAAAGCGCCACTTGGTATGTTTTCATAGAGAACTACTTGACTGATAGATAAAAATGATTTGTAATACACATAGATATGAAACTAGAAACTTGAAAATTACTTAGAAGCTAAAGTTCCCTTGTAACTGTTCGAAGCATTTCATCCTGTGATTATACTTCTACAATAGAATCCTTAGCAAAAACCTTTTTTGAATAAAAATAAGTTTCAGTGCAACCTTTCCTGGAATCATCACAAAATATGAGTGAAGAAAGCTTAACTATCCAGTGCTATGTGACACCTAGAGGGGTGGGAGATGGGAGGAGGTTCAAGAGGGAGGGGACATTTGTATACCTATGGCTGATTCATGTTGATGTATGGCAGTAACCGACACGAAACTGTAAAGCAATTATCCTCCAAGTAAAAATAAATAAATTTAAAATAAAGAAAAAGAAAGCTTAACTAAATTAAGAAAGCAAGATACTTAATATTTTGAGAGAAGTATCACCAATTATATTGCTAATAGGCCCTATGACGATTCTTTTAGAAGGTTTTTTGCAAGCATCTGGGGCATAAAGGAATTTTCAGTTAAATCTTTACTTATACATTACCTAATTTCTGCAGTTCTTGGAAACAGTGTTCACATACTCTTGCTGGTTGATTTTTCAGGTAATCTAAGCCATACTTGTTTGATGAACAAGCTTGGCATACAATCTGCAAACACATTGGAATTATTTCATTTCATTTAGAATAACCTTTGTATCTAAACCATCAGGCACAATTTATAGCTCAGTCTCCTTTTCAAAACCTGTTCATAGTCATTGAGTCTCAATAACCACTCAGCAGAGGTATGTAGGGAACTCACACACAATACCACATTTGAAGAGGCCACAGATTATCACTGATTGCTTATGACAGATAATAACATACTAATGGAGTTAACAGGTGCAAAATGTTTAGAACAGTGCCTGGTGGGTAGTAAGTGCTTTGTTACCTGCACCATCATCACCGTCATTGCCATCATCGCTGCTGCAACCATGAACACCTCTGCTGTACCTCTTCGTAGTGTCTGGACTGTATTAAATGTTCTCTAAGTAACATCCATTAAATCTTTACAGTCACTCTCTGATTTCATTGTTACTATGCACATTTTACTGATAATGTTATAAAAACTTAGAAACATCACAAAGGGTAACTTCAACACTGAAAGTTTCCTCCTGTTAGGAACGTAGTATTGGGACAAATGTAGTTTCAACAATTACCTATAAATGTGAGCAACTATTTAATTGTGAATTTGTTAGTTTTTTTTTTTTTTTAATGAACACGTTCTACTATTGACATCCTAAAGTAATCTTGGGGTAGAAGGAGTAAGTTTCCTAACAAGATTGCCTCATGCTAAATGTTTAGGGGGAGATACCAGTCATGAGACAGTATCTCTTTCCTCCCTACCCTACAATGGTTTACAAGGGGAAATACACTTCTTCACCATGTACAGCATGCAGCTAATGAAAATCACAAGGGAAGTGAGTGTGATCCTCTCCAACCTTTCCGCAGGCCCGGCAGTGATGTCGTCTCCAGGTGAGAGTAAATTCACCGGTGCAGATCATACACATGGTGGCCCTGGTATCAGGAATCCAGATGGGAGCCTTAGATCCAAGAGGACTAACCTCATCTTTATTTTCTGAGTCAGCCTGTAGAAGAATGACTTCTGATTATTTCTAGGCACACTGCCTGCTACAGCTTCAATCTTTTTATTTTGCACTGGAGGCTCACAATGCTGATGGTATCATTAAGGGTGCGGATGAAACAGGAACAATCGTATTTTTCATCTTCTCAGGACATTAAGATTAGCTACATTCCAACAATCCTCTAGTGCAAAACTGTACTACCATTGCCTGTGGTAGTGCAATGACAGCTGATTAGTTTCTTCCTCAAACTACACTACTGTACTTTCTACAGTGAGGTCTTATAACCAGAAAAAATATGAATGCCCTATATACTATCCTAGACTGGTAGACATTAATAGAATAAACATTCAGGCTCTGAAATTATGCACATACCCAATCCTTCTGTGAAGCATATGCTGCTTTTCTAAACCCCTGGGAAAAGTTTAAGGTGAAATGGTTTGAAATGCACTTAAAAAACACACAAAGGAAAAGACAATACCTCATCAAGACTCCGACTAGGACAGAATGTGATTCTTTTCTTGGCATACTCTTCTATTGACCTGGAAATGGCTTCGAGCCATTCATCCCTTTCTGGGGCAGAACTGTTGGGGGCAAAAGAGGTTCTATCAGCCAGATGTCAGCTCTTATTCTTTGCCTTTTTCTTACTTTTTTTCCTTCTGCCATGGCAACAGATTCCACCACCCTCCAACAATGTGAGTCACAGGCAACAACTTGGAGGTTTCTGGGCACAAATAACCAGCGGGCATTTAAAGAACATATGGCATTTTAGCAAACACAACACTTTTCTTCTTTCCAAAGATATCACTTTCTAAAACTGAATGGCTTTTGAGTCTCCTAAATTTGGAGGTATTTTTGTTCGATTTAAGGGCTATTCATGCAATTAATAATTGTGATTACTTATATAACCAAGGAGCTTCCTGAGATATAATCCTAGCTTTAAAAATATTCCAAGGAATCAAGTTTCAAATCCAAATTTACAACACAGAATACTAAATATTTTTAGGTTACTAAATACTCTAGAAAGGGCACTAGAGTAAAGGAAACATAGTTTTGGTGTCATAAACAGAAGCTGAAGGCGTGGTTAATAAGGTAGAGAGCCTTCAGTGGTTATTAGGGCTCCTCTACCAATTAAGTCCATCACATTTTCTGTTCTTACCCTCAGTTCATCAGGAAGCGTGTGACTCAGATATAAATAGAAATGGGCCAAATAGGGGGACAGCCTGCTCAGAAAAATGCGTTCTTGTTCTATGTTTTTGCAAAGAGGCCCTCTAAAAAAATTCTATGGTGACTCAGAATCATTACCGATATCGGTGCCTTTGTTTTGCAAACTCAGGAGGGGAGACACATTTTAGGTATTGTGTGTGTGTGTGTGTGTGTGTGTGTGTGTGTGTCTTTGTAGAGAGAAAGAGAATTTAATAATAAATGTAAAACTGCATCATAATAAAAATCCATTATAATAATGGGAATGTTACTGTGTAAGAAAATGTGTGTTTTCTTATTTTTAAGAGAAGCATACTCAAGTATGCAGGAGTAAAATGACCTGATATTTGCCATTTGTTTTAAAGTACTTTTAGAAAAAAGGAAAATCTGTGGTAGAACCTTGGTAATTTTTTGAGTCTTAGTGACCAAATATGCAGGTTCGTTGTAGTCCTCATTCTAATTCTAAGTGCGTAACTTTTAAGTAATGACTTCAAAAGGAAAAATTCCATCATAAAAAATTATACAAATAGGCATATTTTGATGAACCCAGAGCACATCAAGGAGATACTTTAACCTTCCCCACCATAATCATTCTCAGAAATGAACCTTCTAACTAAATGGCTTCAGTACCATTTAGAAAATGCACTCATACAGATATTAAAAGGAAGGCATCCAGTTTACAAACAAAATTTTAAAACTAGTGTATTTTTCAAAGTTTCATTATGTATCATAACCAAAATAAAATAGAAATAGCCCCTATCTCTCTAAACCAAATCAAACCCACCTCAGTTACCTCTGCTATTCCACCATCACTGTTCCACTAGCTGCCGCTAATTTAACATTGACCACATTATCAGCCAGTTGTGCTGAATGCTCTCTGTGCAAATATCCTCAGAGGAATCTCTCTCCCCCCCAATCCCAATTTCACACCCCATCTCCATCTACAGAAAAGCAATGTGAAGACGTGAACTTGCTTTAGATAATATGATGCTCAGGATGCTCAGGTGCTCAGTCCTGTCTGACTCTCTGTGACCCCATGAACTGGAGCCCACCAGGCTCCTCTGTCCGTAGGATTCTCCAGACAAAAATACTGGAATGGGTTGCCGTTTCCTTTCCAATGGATCTTCCCGACCCAGGGACCAAACCTGTATTTCTTGCATCGGCAGGCAGATTCTATACCTCTGCGTCACTTGCGATGCCTTAGATAACAGGCTGCTGTAATAAATGGTGACTTGGTATCAGACCCAGGTGTGGCTAAGGAGAGAACCCTTCACCACCAGGCCATCTCTAGCCCTTGTTCCTGTCCTCTGAAGAGTTGTGCTATGAGAATACGGGCCCAGGTTCTGGGTAAACATTCATAAAATATTACTGTGCCCCCGCCTTCTCTCCTTCCCCAACTTTTCACTGGAAAAGGTAACAGAAAGCAGAGAGACAGATGGCTAATGTGAGGATTGCTGTCTGATTTTTCTGGAGCCCTGGGAGCATGTGGAATGTGATTCGACTGCAAATCATGTCACATATGCTGTTCTTTCATTCGGTTATTCCTGGCTTTTTCTTGTGTGGGCTTCTGCCAAAACAATGTTTATCAGCTCTTGATAAAACACGTCTCAGAGACCACACACATTTGCCTCGAGCATCAAGTGCAGACATTCTAGCCCTGCTTTTGTGACATGGTTAAAAGAAGAATCAGCATCTTCCTCCTATGAAAACACAGTTAAGACAAGTATTCTTTTCTTTATGGGATGTGGACACTACCAGAAAGCAAATTTGCATCAACCAAGCACCTTTTCACCACTGACTGGAAAGAATTTCTAAGGGAAAAAATTCTCCAATAGAAGGGATTTCTGGGTGCTCGACCTGACACACCATGGCCTTCTTGTGTTAACTGTGGGATGCTACTCTGGGGTCCAAACGCCCCACCATTTCAGTTCACTTGAATAACATTTACTGGGAGCCTCCTATGGCCCAGGCATAATGCTGTGAATCGGGCACAAGAGTACCCTTGACTTCCAAGTGCTGACACCCAACTGAGGTGAGTCCTAAGAACAAGTAATCACCGTACAATACAGTACGGGTAAAGTAGATAAGTAACGCAGAAACAGTAAACTACCTTATTTGGGTAGCAGAGGAGGCTTTGCAGAGGCGATGACTAATGTGCGACTGGAAGAATCACAGGATCTAACCAGGGGACTCTGGGGTCTCCCTGCGCACTCCCAGTCAGTCTGCTGCCTTCGGTCAGCACCTCTAAACTGATGACTCCCCAAGACATGCCTCCAGTCCAGTCTCCCTTCTGACATCCAGCTCCTGGCATAAACTACCTCTGTGCTGGCTGATGACTTATAGGCAACTCACTCAATATGCACCTGTGTGCCTCTGCTCAGTCGCGCCTGACTCTTTGAGACCCCATGAACTGGAGCCCACCAGTTCCAGGCTCCTCTGTCCATGGCATTTTCCAGGCAAGAATACTGGAGCAGGTTACCGTTTCCTTCCCCAGGGGATCTCCCACTCTGAACCTCAATTCCTGATTTCTCCCCAAAGCTCCTAGTTACCTATCACAGCAACCTGATACACTGTCCAAGCTAAAGACTCAATCTTACTGCCTCTCTCATTTCCTATGTCCCACTACTCACCGCCTTCAGTTCCCTCTCAAACTATTCTCCACAGAGTAACCAGATATTCTTTTTAAAATGCCAATATGATCACATCATTCCTTTGTATAAACCCCCCAGTGGTTTCCTGTGGCTCTTAGGCTAAAGACCAAAATCCACAAGACAGTTCTGCATAATTTTTCTCCCTGTCCCTTCAGGTTTATCTCGGCTCACTCTCCCTCTCATTTGCTATGTTCAAGACACAGTGGCTTTTCAGTTCTTTGAACACGCCACGCCGCCTGCTCCACCTCAGGATCTTCGTTCCCACCACTCCCAGTGGCTAAGAGCCCCCTCTTTTTGTCTTTGCCAAGCTATCTAACTCCTACTTACCCTTCATACCTCAACAGACACAGGACCTGAGGGAGGCTATCCCTAACTGCCCTTTCTCCATCAAATCTAACTGAAGGCCAGACCTCAGACTAACCATAGTCCAGACCTCACTATCGACAGCCTCCTATCCGGTCTTCTAACTTTTACTCTAGCCTCTGGTGGCCTGTTATCTACAGAGCAGATAGTGTGCTTTTTTAAAAACGAAAAATGAGGTCACACCAATTCTTGGCTTAAAACCTTCGGATAGTTTCCCATCACACTTAAAAATTCAGTGATCTTACTAGATCATTCTAGGAGCCAGATCTGATAAAAACACACATAATCTAGATATATAACTGATAGGCAACCAAAGAAAGAAAGACTGACCATCATTTTCTGAATTGTTTAATTTTTAATAAACAGAATGCTTATCAAAGCACATTTTAGTTAGAAAACTTAAGAACAATTGAAAACTTAACTTCCCTATAAGCATTTCCTCTTTGGATCTTTGAAAATAAATTTCTTGATTTTAAGAACCAAGCTGAAGTATTCACCAGGAACCTGATATACCAGAACTTGATATTCTTTGCATTTTTTGTGCTAATTCAAGAAAGAAAGAAAAGAAAGGGGAAAAATCACATAGTTTCAGGTGATCAAACTTTTTTCTCACTTTCTTAAAAAAAAAAAAAAAAATTTGGCTGCACGGCTCGGCTCATGGGATCTTAGATCCCCGACCAGGTATTGAACCTGGGCCCTGGGCAGTGAAAGCATGGAGTCCTAACCACTGAGCAACCAGGCAAGTCCCCTACTTTCACATTTTAAATACTGATCTGGAGGATGCTTCAAGTACTCCCTCCCTTGACAGAGCTCTGCTTGCTCTAGCCAGTATCTGGGAAGCACGTGACAAACCCGGAATACAAGAGTTTGTCTTCTCCTGGCATCCTGAGATTTAGTATCAGACAGCAGTGGCCATTCTATTTCAGAAGAGTGACATGACCCAGGGAGCTGCTCCTGTGGTCTCATTTGGGAAGCTGGCACATTTGGTCTGAGGCCTTGACATCCACGGACATAGGCAACATTAGAACAGTTAAAAGAATGAATTTTAGTGTCAGATCCAAATTTCAGCTCCACTGGCTCTGCTACTTAATAGCTGGTTGACTTTTTTCACCATAAAATGGGTATAATAGTAGTAACTCACCTAAAAAAGTTATTGTGAAGATTTAATGAATTAATACACAGAAAGTACTCAGGATAGTCCCGAGCACAGAGTAAGCACCATGTAAGGGTTTGCTGCTATTTTGATTACATCAGGGGCGAAGTCTGAGAGCCACCCAGACTTGTTATCCAGATCTGGCAGTCGAGCAAGCTAGAGCTGTTGGTGTCTTTCCCTTCACCAGTCAAATCCTGCCAGACAGCCACTCCTGGCACCTAGCCAAACCTGAATAATGTACCTGTATGAGTCATACAGTTTCAGGTTTCCTCAGCACTTGATTTACATTATGGTCTTATATTTTGCAGTACACGTAAATCACTGTAGGTTTCTATTGGAGGCAAAGTGGTATGAAAATAACAACAGAATTAAAACCACAAAAAGTTCTGTTCATATCCTGACTTTGCCAGCAATGGACAACTCAATTTTTCTGTAACTTGGTCTTCCTCACTTTTATGACACCTACCTCAATAGATTTGTTATGACCTTGGAATGTTACATGAAAACTTCCTTGTAAAATATAAAGCGTTAGATGTTTTAAAAAACATTGCATATCACTGTAGAAGGATTTGAAATACCCACTTCAAAAACAATGATTGGCAAAGCACTTTTTAGCATTATTACTCCATTCAGAGGGACATTTTAATATTTGTGCTTCCAGCATCCTACTGTATCAGCTCTCAGACATTCCCCCTACACGGTAAATCAAGAGTAAACTGCATGGGGGACTCCCTGATGGTCCAGTGGCTAAGACTCCTCGTTCCTAATGCTGAGGGGCTGGGATCTCGTTCCTCTGGTAAGGGAACTAGATCCCACATGCTGCAATGAAGACCTGGCGCTGTCAAATAAATTAATAAAAATAAATTTAAAAAAGAAAAAGTAAACTGTATGGTATTAGGAGAGAAGAGAAGGGGGAAAAATAAGTCTAGTTGTTAACCTTAATGTGAAAAATGTTGCAGGTATCTGAGCCTGTAATACTGGCAAATGTTTATATGTATTTGTAAAATGTACCTGGCTGAGAGGATGAAGGAACGTTCTACACTTTCGATCTTAAGTTCATTCTGATATGCTTCTTGGGTGGGTTTTCTGACCTGGAAGAAAGCAAAACGAACTGAGCAGACATTTCCTATGGAAAACCTCATCTCTGATGTGCAGTTAAAACTGCCCAATACTCTCCCTCATCTGCTCCAGAAGAATGTAAACACCCACATACTCATAGGCCCAACTTTCCCATCTTCAGGCCTTTGCTCACCCTATTCCCTCTTCCAAGACTGCCTTTCGCCACATCTCAGTGTGGCCAGATGTGACGTACTCTGTTAAGATTCTTGGCTCTTCCTCCAAAAAGACTTCCTCAAGTCTCACTCTTTTCTCACTGCCAACTATCCCTCCACCATGTCCCATGAAAAGCTACACGTTCTTTATTTTCTGAGCTCCCACAAACTTTGTGCCTTTACAGTGATTATTTATTACCATCTATTTTATAGGTATTGATATGCTGTGTATTTGCTTCCCCACTAGTTGCTAAACTCATGGGGGTTTAGAGCAAAGGTGGAGACAAAAGAATCCTGCTTCAATTCATCTTTGTATTTTTCACTAAGTCATTAACATGTTTTGTTTATAGCAGTTCTCAGGAAATATCTTGTAACTAAATTAATATACGAGGGAAAAAATGAATACGTGAACACATGAACAGGAACACATGGAGACAGGAGAGAGAAGGATTATGAGAAAATTATCATTGTAGGGATTTTTCTCTAAATACATCTGGGTTAAAATATATATATATATCTTCTAACAGATGCACAGACCTTCATTCCAGCCAATGATAGCATGTTGTTCAGTTTGTACATCCCAGACTGCACTGGTGTTGTATACAACAGGGCATCATTAAACTGAAAGTAGAAACATTTCATAGGACAAAGTAAAGCAAGAAATTTTATCTACAAAGATACTGGTAAGACACAGGAATAAAGGAACAAAATTACCTCTTTGCTTCAAACTCTCTCAATAAAATACTTAGATTCTGCTTATAAAATCAGAACCACCTAGGATGTTCTATTAGTATATCACTAGAAGGCCATTTCTGGAAAATGCGCTTTCTGAGTTCTATAAGAAATTTGACATTTTCTGAATTCTAAATCCCACTAAGGAACTATAATTTGCCAAAACAAAACACCGACAGAATCAATTTTTCCAAATCAGACATGAAATAAACTAGATTCAAAAAGGAAGTAAATTTCTACTTATGCACCATACAAGACTTTGTTTCCTATACTTGACATGCAAATAAGCACTCCAGACAGTCAAAGATCCCACTAAAACTGCTATTTGAATGTGCCAAGCTTATCTGGCCTGAACAGAGGTCTCCTTTCCCTAAGCAATTACCCCTGCCTTGGGTTCAACAGCAACACACATGGCCACTTACCAGGAAAAACATTCGGGGCTGCATGACTTTCCGAGACAGCTTCATCAGAATTCCTTCTTTGAGAAAAACCTGATTCATCCAAACGAACGCCCATTTAGTACCATCACAACTACAATATATGTATACATGTAATTTCCTTTTCAACCTTCTTTACCCAGATTTTTTGTGTGGAGGCTGGGTAGCATAGTTTCCTTGTGGCTTTTTACAGCCATGGTTTCTTTTAAAACCCTTAAAGTCATTTAGGAATTGAATAAGCCAGCAGAATTCTATAAAGCCAATATTGACCCCAGGGGTACCATGTGATCTAAAATGTAACTGACTGAGTGTGTACTTTATCCCGAGGCTGAGCCAACATCCTGACAATTGCACTTTGTAAATTTCCTGAATTCATTCCCTCAGCCACTTTTGTGCTCCAGGAAGAGCATCAGAACACCAATAATTTTCCCCTCCTCTCAAAATTCACTCTTACATTGAAGATTTGAAATGAAATTGTCTTTAACGCTGTGTGAGGTCAGCTAGGATTACACAATAAAATGATCCTATTTAATCAGATACTCTGTGGGGTCCATTGCCATTCTCCTAATTGAATTGGACTTCTTGTTACAGTGACTTAAATCATGCATGTTTTTAAAGGATAGAATGAAGGCAGTTAATCCAGATTGGGTCACTGAAGACTAACAATAACAAAAAACCTATTTTCATAACTCAAATGAAAATAGTTACAAATGGTGACTAAATCCATTGTATTAAGCTTGTCAAAGGCAATCTAAAACACTCACCCGTCCAGGCTGAACTATTTCATGGTGTCCATTTAAGCTGTACTGAATTTGCATAAGTTTCTGGAAGTTGTCCTACAGAAAGAGAATACAGAGCATATGAAGGCATGAGCTCCCAGGCACAACAGTACAACAGCCACTGAAATGAAGATACTTACTCCTTGCTTCATGGTGTCATTGGCGTGGTTGGCTACCTCTATAACAATAGCAAGGGCATCTAAAACACGTAGGAACAGAAGGGGCATTTGATCAACATCATTACCAATGAAATGCAACATTGACCAATTCCAGGTAACAAGATGGCTAGTGGAAGAGCTCAGTTAACTGCGCGTGGGCAGAAATATACATGGTGAAGTTCGATGAGAGCAAAACCAAGGGGAAACAGGCAAAAACAGTACTTATGAAAAGAAATGAGCCAAAGACAGACTCTGAAGACACATTATAGGGAATTCCCTGGCAGCCCAATGGTTAGGACTGCCATTGCAGGGAGTACGGGTTCAACCTCTGATCAGGGAGCCAAGAACTGATAACCATGCAGTCTGGCCAAAACCAAAAAAGACACATTATAGACCATGCATATCAGCAGCAGGGAGTCAGGATTGTTTTGCACTGAGATTTGAGCTGTTGGAGACCACAAGGATATGAATAGGATTTAACTGGAAGCTGAGGACCATTCCAGGATAAACTGCCTTGACAGACGAGGATCCTGGGATAGGAAACCAGAATTATGAGAACCTTCGATTTAAGAAGGTCAGGGCTTAGCTGTCTTCTCTTAGTCTGATCCCAAGAGGGAAAAATGCCACATGGAAGCCTACTGTATCTTAGGAAATTACACACATTATTTTGTGAGTTGGGTTACTGAGCCTCACCTGTGTTTTATTCTTTTTATTAACTTTTTGCCTTATATCAAATGTTTCTGAATGTCTCACTCAGTCTTACCATCTTCATTATACATATAAAGGAAAATGTGTCCCTTGTCTCCTTTTGGGCCATGGCTGTTCTCAATACAAGACAGCAGTGTTCCCCTAGGGAATGCCTGGATATGTGTAAGATAACTTCTGTTTGTCACAAAGATGGGAAGGTCCAGTGGCCCTTCCTGGGAAGGAGCCGGGGATGTTAAATATCCTGCAATGCTAATTAGCAATCCCCACAAAGAAAGCTCTCCCATAGGACAGCAGCACTTCCACAGAGAAAAACTGGCAGAGTGTTCGAGAGGGAAGCATACTCTCCTGAGCCTGGTGTGCCAGTGACAGTAACTGTCAATGAAAGGATTATTTTTTTAAATCGATTTCTGGAAAAGGTTTGAGTTTTTTTTTTGGACCAGCTACTATACCTACTGGGATTCCCTGATGGCTCAGATGCTAAGAATCTGCTGGTAATCTGCAGGAGATCCAGGTTTGATCCACGGATTGGAAAGATCCCCTGGAGAAGGGAATGGCTACCCACTCCGGTATTCTTGCCTAGATAATTCCATGGACAGAGGAGGCTGCTGGGCTACAGTCCACGGAGTCACAAAGAGTTGGACATGACTGAGGGACTAACTATACCTTCTAAGGGATACTCTTTCTGGTATCGACCCTGGAGGTTTCTGTAGCCTTTAAATATATTATGGGGCTTTCCTGGCAGTACAGTGGATGAGAATCCACCTGCTAATGCGGGGAACATGGGTTCGATCCCTGATCTGGGACGATTCCACGTGCGTGAAGCAGCTAAGCCTGTGCGGCACCACTACTGACCCCATATACTGCAGCCACTGAAGCCTGCGCGCCTAGAGCCTGTACTCTGCAAGAAGAGAAGCCACCACGATGAGTGGCCTGCTCTTCGCAACGAAGAGTAGCTCTGCTCACTGCAACCAGAGAAAGCCCACTCACAGCAACGAAGACCCAGTGCAACCAAAAATAAATGTGTTATCATCACCTTTGTTCATGGAAAGCAGTATCTTCTTATACAGATTCCAACCACATATTGGAATTTACTGCAGTTGGCGCTCATCATGGAAGATATCAAGAGGAGAGGCTAGACACATTCCCTGCTTTCTGACCTGCTTGAACTCCCAGTGGACAGGGACAAAGGTTTGAAGATTTAATGAATGGATGAAGTACTAAAGCTGCTGCTATTTGGTCACCTGGCCTCCAGGCTCTGACTTCTCCCACCCATTCTGCAACCCTACTCTTCCCATGTCATCCCTTTACAAGGCCCTGTGTGACTCTGTCCCTTTAACTCTTCCGCTCACCTTCCAAAGCTATATTATCAACAGCCTCATTTTCTCTTGCCCTTGGGCAATCTCATCACTGCACTGCACTGCCTCTGGCCATATAGAACATGTCACCATTCACTGCTTATTCTAAGCCATGTCTTTGCAGAAATGTGTAATTTCCTTTAAACAAGCTCCTTAATCTCTGCCCTGCCTCTGTTTTACTGGCAAAATGGACCTAACAATGCACTTTCTTTGAAGGCAGAAGCCCTGGGACAGATGTTTTCTTGAGGCCTGATCTGTTCAAATCTGTCTAAAATATTTATCTTCCTGATGTCCATTCTTCCTCTCGTCCACCATCTCCAGTCAATTCATCTCTGGTTCCTCCTTCCTCTAAGTAGAACTCTGCCTCTTCAATTCTCACACTTTGTTCCCTCTTTCAAATGATTCTATACTGCTCAGCGCATTCTTACTTTAAAGCTATCTGCTTTGTTCTTTACCTGAAGGGTATCACAGACGTCCTTCTTCAACTAAATCATGTTCACCAAAGACAAGAAGCATGTTCTATCCCCCACTCCAATCTCTTCCTTTAAAAAAGCACCCTTGAAAGCATAACACTTGTGAATAGAAAATGTTAGAGAAAAAGAAGTAAAATGACTAATAGAATGAACAAGAGTCTCTACAGAATGGGTTAAAGACCTTTTAGCTTCGTAATCTGATAATGTAAAGGACGATGCACAAGAATGTGATCAAAATTCATAAGATGAATGGAGTGGAGATGGATTTGTCTAGGGTGTTTCTGTAGATTAGAACCAGGGATATACCGATGACATTTAAAAGAGGTAGTTTGGGAGTAAATAGAAAAAAACACTACTATCCCAAATGGAATTAAATCCTTGTGTGTGTGTGTGAAAGACAGAGAGAGAGAGAGACAGACAGACATACTTGCGTGCATACGCGTGCGCGTGCACACACACACACACACACACACACACACACACACAGTGGATTATCCCAAGAATATCAATGAATCCCTTGTACTGTACTAGACTATTCCCCATATGTACTATTGGGGTAAGGAGTGGAAGGATGACAAAGCTAATGCCCATCTTTAAACAGCCCCAGAGTAATAGATTATTTTAGACCTTACCTCTAATTTGTACTGTTTGGTCACTTCATGGACTCATGATTTTAAATCCTGAAAGGACGTTGCAGATCAATTGGTTCAATCTCTGCTTTTGAAAGCTGGTGGACATTTAGTGAAGGTGAATGCACCCTGGCACAGACAGACTGAGCCCAGGAGGATGAAGCTTCCTGACCACACAGCATGCTGGGACCACCCTTTTAGGGGGCTGGCTCTCACGGCTGCCTGGCCATGGGCATCTTTGGTCCCTATAATTTCACCTGCTTCCAGGCCACTAACACTTTATCTAGCTCTATCTTCATTTGCCCAAAACAGAGTTTAAAAAGGCTTGTTATGAATAAAACACAGTTTTGTATATGGGTTTTGTTACATTTTTACTTTCTAGGTCCAAATGAATGTAACATAAAAACTTCTAACACATGAGACCACAGGAATCATTTACCTTGAGTGTCTCTGTAATCTCCAGAGTCTTCTAAGAGATTTTTCAAATAATCTAGAAAAGGAAAAAAATAAAAATAAAAAAAAATATATATATATACACAGTATTTAGTACACTGAAGTACTAAGGAAAAAAAAATCAGTCAGCCTTATTAGTCAGCCTTATTGGTTAATATACACATTCATTCTGGTTGTGCTAACTTTCTAAAAATGAAAGACTAAAGCCCTGGGGTCAATTTGAAATCAGGACACAGAATCAGAGCTAAGAAAGAGCCTAGAGGTTGCACTGGTGATTTTAGAGATGAGTAATTGGGCTACTGAGGACATGTCTCACCCAAGTAATCCCACCTCTTTGTGGCAGAGCCAAGATCAGAATCCAGGTCTCCAGCTCAACACTTTTACTCCAACACAGTAAATCCCAAGATCAGATGTATGTCTAGTTCCAAAATTCAAGCATTAATAAATTGAATGCCTAAGGGACTCAGATTCATCAATCTTAAGAGTCTAATAATGCCCAGAATACATACCAAAAAAATGCAATATGTGTGTCTAGACCAGTGGTTCTCAAACGGGGGCAACTTTGCCCCCCACCCCCCTCCCAAAACATTTGAAAATGACTGAAGATATTTCTGATTATCACAACTGGGTGAAAGGGGACACCGCTGGCATTGAGGGGTTAGAGGCCAGAGATGCCGCCTTCACATCTTCCAAATGCACAGGATTGTCCTAATGTCAACTTTAGGACACTGTCAACAGGGCTGCAGTGAAGAAACCCTGGTCCAGATGAAGATGGTCTGTAAATGAGCAACATGGTACACGGCAGCTCTTGCAACACAAAATAAATTAAGGCAATAGGTTATATTTAATTTGTCTTTAACACCAAGGAACATTGCTGGATTTCAAAGTGACACTTCCAGTTGAGAAATGCTAGATGACTTAACTATCAAATTAAAACAAATCCCATTTCCTATAATTTCAAGACCCCACTACGTGGTCCCTGCTGACTGTTCTGATTTTCTTTCTTGCTACTGCCTTACGCCAGCCCTTTGTTCTTATTAAAGTTTGATTCTGCACAATTTCTTAAACACTTCCTGTGTGTTCCCTGGCTCTATACCTTTTGTCTTTAATGCGCTATTCTTCTGAATCCTTTCTCTGTCTCTGCATATAAAAATTCTACTCATAATTCATCAAGGCTCATCTCAAATTGCTCCTCCCCTACCAAACTTTCCATTTGAAAGAACTATTCGTTCCCTTTGAATAATACGTAACACAGCAGTTACTCACTGTATGCCTTCTATCATTTTGTTTTTCATTAGATTCAAGGCTCCTTGTGGGCAGGGCCTGCCCACATCTGATATCATCTTTCTATCTCTCATACCACTTCGCCAGAGACTTGGCATACAAGGGACAAGAAATACTTAATGAATTTTTTAAAAATGATTTTTTTCATATAGGATTTTGTCTTAGTGGGTAAAAGGCAATAAAAGCTAAAATCAATCCTAATTCCTGTGGGAGCTGGGAAATGGAAAGAGGAAAGGCATATCAAAAGACTGAATGCATTTTATCAGATCCAGTCTCCACTACGAGATACTGTAGATGACATTAAGCCTCTGTGAGCCACAACACAGGTTCTATCTTGCCAGAGACCATCACACCACTTGCGCCCCCCAGGTGGGCGCTAGTGGTAATGAACACGCCTGCCAACCCAGGAGACGTAAGAGATGCAGTTTTGACCCCTGAGTCAGGAAGATCTCCTGGAGGAGGGTATGGTAACCCACTCCAATAATCTGGCTTGGAGAGTCCCATGAACAGAGGAGCCTGGCAGGCTACAGTCCATGGGGTTGCAAAGAGTCAGACACGACTGAAGTGAGTTAGTACCATGCAATCTCCATTTAGCAATATTATGGAACAAATATAATTTCATCCCATGGCTTTATGAAGTCATGCTCAAAAAGGCACAAAGAGAAACTTGCACATTGCCAGCTTTTCAAACTTAACAGATGACATAAACATACACACCCAACTGTTGAAACTATACTTCTTTGAGACACTGATCTAAGGACCTGTGTGAGTCTAGACATGCACACTGTAACTACGCAGCCCTGGCAGGAAGTCATGGTGAGATGCTGTGGGAGACGGCATTAAGCTTCTGTGAGCCACAGCAGAGTTTCTATGTCGCCAGAGGCCATCACAAGCAACTTAGACCCAAAACTAATCCGAACACACACTGGAGAGCATTCTTCCAATCAAATAAGAAAATCTCCAAAACTAACAAAATATATTGACCGTACACTATACTTAGCCTCATCCAGGGATGAAAAATGAATTTAATCTCACTCTGACCCCACTCAGAATGCATTCCCTGTATAAGTCATCTTTTGTGAATTCAAATATTTAACTTTTCCATGAGAGTGACAGGGTTAGGAAGAAAACGACACTCTTTTTAGGCTACCTCATTAATCAAAAGGGATGTTCCTTTAAGCCTGGGGAGCAGAAGAGTGCAGAAATGAAAGCAGATTTACCTAAGCATCAGATTCACAGCAAGTTCCTATTTTGTCTTTGATTCTTGTTCTTTAATACAGAAACATATCCATGCAAACTGAGACATTTCTTTAAACCAAAAGAGGTCACTGGAGGTTGTCCATATTAGGAAATCCTGACCTCAGAATCACTATGCTAAGCCTGATAAGTTTCTGAGTTGCATTTTCTTCCCTTGTACTCAAGTTCAGCTACTGCTCGCCAACCTAAACTTTTAGGAACAAAGTGGAAAGACACAGATTGGCTGAGCAAAAACCCCACCACAAAGCTATTGCAAAATCATACTATTAATCAAGGAGATAATGGGGTTAGGTTTACTTTCCTTGCCAATTAAAAAAAACAACAACTTAAAATTCAACTTTCAAAATTCAGCTTTCCAAAAGTGAATTTTAGAATTTCAACTTCTAATGTATTCATCCGTATTTTCAGATTATCTCATTGCAGTACATCTTCCTTTTGAGAACTTTTACCTTTTCTAGGAAGACCCAACCATGAGCCCCTCAGTTAAGAATCACTCCATGCCCTAACTACAGAATGAGCAGGAGACTGATCACCCTCTGAGTCAGACGGAAGGAGCAATGAAATCACCAGCTGTCCCAGTGAGTGTCATAACCCAGGTGAAACCCAGGAAGGGAGACGAGACAGACACGCCTGCATTGGTCATATGGAATTGTTCACTACGTATCATTTAGGTCCTAGTATCCTGCTGCCACCTGATGCGAATAACTGACTCATTTGAAAAGACCCTGATGCTGGGATAGATTGAAGACGGGAGGAGAAGGGGACGACAGAGGATGAGATGGTTGGATGGCATCATCGACTCAATGGACATGAATTTGAGTAAGCTCCAGGAGTTGGTGATGGACAGGGAAGCCTGGTGTGTTGCAGTCCATGGAGTTGCAAAGAGTTGGACATGACTGAGCAACTGAACTGAACTGATCCTGACGGAGATCATTTTAAAAATGAGAACACAGGAGTCATTTCGATTTGCCATGTTGGATTTATAGTATTCCATGACTTTCTTGTTTTCAACAAACCAAGCAAAGCATTTTTCAAAACTTCAGTAATAAAAATACCTCAAATACTATTGAAGTTATTTATGTCAAAGAAAAACAGGCTGGTGAGGTCTGCATGGGCACCACAAAATGTACTTTCCGGCCACCAGGTGGCACCATTGATTAATAAAGGTTAATTAATCCCCATAATTACCATCATCCAACAGTAGCGGCACAAAACTAATTTAGCATGTGCAGCCTCAAGGATTAAGCAAGTTAATTTTGTCCTCATATATAAGGACATATTCTTCCACGTTCTCATAAAAGAATGAGAACCTAAAAAACACCATATCTTGTTAGAGCTCTAAGTTTTCAATATATGGACTCCTAGTAAGCCTTACCATTCCTTGATTGCCTAATCAATGAATAAGCAACTTAAAGCAGAAAACTATCCAGAGGTATAGGAACAATTTCCTAAAGAAGAGTCATCTGTGAGAATCAGGGACTTTTTAATTCAACAGCACCCAGTCAGATTCCTGGACTGTTTGCTCAGAAACGGTTGATGGCAAAGAACAGAGGAAATGAGCATACACAAAGGGTAGTGTTCCAAAGCTGAGTGTTTCGAATCTGAGGACATGGCTCTATGGTGTCAGGTATCCCTTTAAACACAAATGCTAAACTGTGGATTGCAGGAGGACCAGGAGCCTGATTAATTACTCTTCTATTATCAGCATCTAAAATAATATGCAATAAAATTGCATGTTCAGCAAATGTTTCCTGCATTTATGATGGACTAAATGACATTCACTTAGGGGTTACCACTTTTTGCTCCATATTTTATTAAGCAGCTGAGATGATGCTCGGAGGGTCTGATTAATTAAAAAGTGATCCAGTCTTTGCTCTGATTCTCCTGCTTTTCAAATATGGAGAACTCAGTTGGGAACCCTTCTCAGTTCAGTATGTGGTCCAGCGCTGCCTAAGTTAGTAAAGTGACCTTTCCAGGCTCTCATGCTTACCAATTCATGTTCTTGGAAAGCTGACAATGCCTTTCTGTGAATTAAAAAGACCATTTATTTCTCAGGACGTCCTCCATGGTCCAGTGCTTCCTAATGCAGGAGCTGTGGGTTTGTTCCCTGCTCAGGGAACTAAGATCCCACATGCCTCATGGCACAGCCAAGAAGTTTCCAAAAAAATTAAAAAGTCCAATTCTCCTGGGCTGATGCAGTCCTTTCACCAGGGCACCCAATAAGGTAAGCAGAGTGAAAGCTGGACTTAGAACTTGGCAGGGAGCCCATCGAGGACATAACCACTTGAGGCAACACTGGCCTATCTTAAGACTTTGATCAGTCTGGTCCAGAGGGGCATGCCCAAAGAACTCACAAACCAAACCTGATGCCAGGCTCATGTAGGGCAAAATTTTAGAGCAGGTCTTATAATGGACAGACTCTCCCTTCAGTTCCTGTTTAGCAGGACAGGTTGGCTTGGCATATCCAGAATGCCCTTAGAGGAGTCAACCCCAGAAGGAAGTCTCCCAACAAATGTAAACATCCATTATTTTTACTTCACTGAGATTGCTTTTCTTCGTGGATAACATTTTTCAAGCATTAAGGCTGCCAGTTTACCAAGTGAGAATCTCACATATACAGAAATGGCTTCGTTGTGGCCAAGGCCCACTTAAAGAACCTCTTATTCATATTTGGTCCTCACCACCCCAGTTATCTGGAGAAGGCAATGGCACCCCACTCCAGTACTCTTGCCTGGAAAATCTCATGGATAGAGGAGCCTGGTAGGCTGCAGTCCATGAGGTCGCTAAGAGTCAGACACGACTGAGCGACTTCACTTTCACTTTTCACTCTGGTGTTCTTGCCTGGAGAATCCCAGGGATGGGGGAGCCTGGTGGGCTGCTGTCTATGGGGTCGCACAGAATCAGAGATGACTGAAGCGACTTAGCAGCAGCAGCAGCAGCACCCCAGTTATCAACGAATCACAGTTGCAAATAAAGTATTTTGAACTGCAACAGAACAAGAGCTGAGCTAATTACAATAGGAATTTTGAATGTTATGACCCTCCCATTTCACAAGGATGGAGCTGCCTTATATCAAGGGCTTTGGATTCCTTAGAGACGAAATTCTTTGGCTGGTGTCCAGGACAGCCCTGCCTTTCATCATGTTTTGCTCTAGAGAAAATGTTAGAATGATTTTAGATGTAGAAAATCAGCCCATGGTTTTCAAACAAACACTTGCTAGGCAGAGGTTTTAATTTTCAGAAGCAAAAGTTTCAATATTCAGTGGGGATTTTTAAAAGTCATGCATTAATCTGATTCTGATCTTTTGTCATATCTGTTTATTAGCCTGTTCACAACTCAAATTTATAGCTTCAGAACACTACGGCAGATGTAACACTACAACAGATGTTTTCAATATCCCATTTTTCTATCAAAATGGGAAATCCTGGATTTCTAAAACCTAGAGGGAGTTAATGCCATCCTGGAATGAAGGCCAAGATTATAGGAAAAGTAATATAATACGTTGTTAAAGTCACTTATAATATAACATAAATATCTTGAACAAGATCAAAGAAACTACCTGATCTGAATTTAATCAAAGTTCAAAAGATTGCTTCCTCTGCCACATACAGAAATGGAAAAAAATACTTCAGAGGAATTTTTATATTACACTTTTCATTATATTTTCTCCACTAGGATCCCCAGTGATTCACCTTGTTTCAAAACCAATGTAGTAACTTTCCACAAATAAAAGGTTTTTTACTGAAACTTTTATAGTGCATATAACACAATAGAGACCTCCTCCCCACAAATAAAACCCCAAATCCTAACAACAGCAGCAAAAACAAAACAATCCTGAAAGGATACACGATAGTCATCCCTGAATGGTAGAAGATGAAAAGGGACTTTTTTTGGTATTATGTAACATAGTTTTCATAAACACACAAGTGAAAGAAAGTGAAAGTCACTCAGTCATGTCTGACACTCTTTGTGACCCCATGGACTATACAGTCCGTGGAATTCTCCAGGCCAGAATACTGGAGTGGGTAGCCTTTCCCTTCTCCAGGGGATCTTCCCAACCAAGAGATCAAACCCAGGTCTCCCGCATTGCAGGCAGATTCTTTACCAACTGAGCCATGAGGGAAGCCCAAAAGTGCACTTGTCCCACCAAGCCAGCCAGGAAAGATTCCTTCAAAAGAGAAAAGGTGATGCTTATGAAAATAAATCCTCAGAATCTTCTCACTCAAACAAATGACCAGATCAATATAAATTCTAGGCAAGAAGAGGAAGAGCTGGGAGCGAACCTGAGGGGTTGGGTGTGGCTCCCAAAGAATAGGACTATAAGCTCAATAAGGGCAGGGACCACCATTGCGTTGTGCATAAAGGTGCCCAGCTCAGCGCCAGCCATGTGAATACTGCTTGAATGAGAGAGTGGTCAATGAATGGAGGAGAAACTCTGCCCTTGACAGTCAGGTTTGAGGAGACAGTCAGATAATGAACGCAGCTAGAGCAAAGGAAAGTAAGACTTGCACCATTCTTCACTTACAAAGAACACGTTTAATAGTGGTGGTCTTTATACTGTGGACAAATAATTTTTTTTCTAAAGTAAGATTTAACTTTTTAGAGCAGTTTTACATTTACAGCTAAGCTGAGGAGAAGATATGAAGACTTCCTACATATCCCCCGCCCTCACACATGCAGTGTCCCCCATCATCAACACACCCCATCAGCGTGGCGCATATCATACAATGGAGGAGCCTACACTGACACCCCATAACCACCTCAAATCCAGACTTTCCATTACGGTTCATTCTTGACTTTGGATAAATGGGTAACGACATGTATCCCTCACTGTGGTACGATAAGCAAGTTTTCAACCTTTCTAAAAAGTAAATTAAAAGTATGTCTGCAAAATGACAGAAACTGTATACAGCTATCCCTCGCTATCTGTGGGAGATTTAGTTCCAGCACTCTGCTCAGATACCAAAATCTGGATGTGCAATTCACTTATCTAAGATGGTACAGTACAGTCAGCCCTCCCTGTGCGTGAGTTGTGAGTCTGCAGATACCAGAGGCCAACTGCAGAGTCTCTGCTCCCAGTTCCTGGCCCAAAGCTCCCCAAATCTTCACACTCTTCTAAATGACAGAAGCAGCAGGAGCATCTTTTGTCCTAATATCTGGATTCCCTGGTGGCTCAGATGGTAAAGAGCCTGCCTCCAATGTGGGAGACCTGGGTTTGATCCCTGGGTGGGATGATCCACTGGAGAAGGAAATGGCAACCCACTCCAGTATTCTTGACAACGGGCTACAGTCCATGGGGTAACAAAGAGTCAGACACACTGAGCAACTTCCCTTTCTTTCTTTCCGTTCTTTGACCTTAGTTCTGACAAAAATGGGCTTGCCAGGACATGCTAGTGGTAAAGAACCTGCCTGTCAATACAGGAGACGTAAGAAACATGGGTTCGATCCCTGGGTCTGGAAGATCCCCTGGAGGAGGGCAAGGCAACCTACTCCCATTCTTGCCTGAAGAATTCCACGGACAGAGGAGCCTGCGGGCTACAGTCCATAGGGTCACAAAGAGTTGGACATGACTGAAGCGACTTAGTGCTTGCACACACATGCACACACACACACACACACCCCAAAGCTACCCTGGCATTTCCTAGGTGACAACAGTATCTTTTGTTGTAACAAGGTGACTCTTAGTGGGCTCCTAAATGGGGATGGGTCACCAGGAAGATTAAACCATGATTGAAACTTCCAGCACCACTCTCCATCCTTCAGGAAGGGAAGAGGGACTAGAAGTGGAGTTAATGATGGGCCATGCCTCCACGATGAAGCCTCCATAAAAATACCAGAGGATAGGATGTGGTGGTGTTCTAGGGAGCTGGAGTGCCCAGAGAGGGCATGGGAGTTCCAACCCACATACTTAGCCCTGAGTATCTCTTCCATATGAAGCTCATTTTTCTGCTTTATCATACCCTTTTACAATAAGCCAGTGAATGTAAATAGATGTTCCCCTGAACTCTGTGAGCCATTCTAGCAAATTTTCAAACCTAAGGAGAAAGTCATGGGAACCCAGATTTACAGTGGTCAGAAATAGAGGCTGCAGCCTGAGACTTGTGAACGGCACCTGAAGTTTGGAAGGGTCTGTCTTGTGGGACTGAGCCCACTACCTCTAGGCAGACACTGTCAGAACCGAATTAAATGCCAGCAGCAGTCTTCAACCTTTTTGGCACCAGGAACCCATTTTGTAGAAGACAATTTTCCCATGGACCAGGTGTGGGGGGATGGTTTTGGGATGATTCAAGTGTGTTACATTGATTGTGCACTTTACTTGTATTATTACATCAGCTCCACCTCAGATTATCAGGTGTTAGATGTCAGAGGTTGGGAACCCCTGAATTATGGGACACCGAGCTGGTGCTAAAGAGAATTGCTTGGTATAGGGGAAAAAAAGCCTATATATCTGGTGTTAGTAGTGTTGAGTGTGGTGGTATGAGAGCCAACGGGATACACGGGAGGAGTGTGCTTTTTCCAAAGGTCTTCTTGGAAGGGGGCTTGATAAGAACAGCATGACCAGTAGGAAGATACCGCCATAACTTGGCATGAGTTTAGAAAGATCTGGCCTGGACCATAAAAAGGGAAATGGAAAGAGCAGGAAGCAGAGCAGAGGAAAACTAGTCAGCAAATCCTACGATGGAGACAAGATGGGGAAAGGGAAGCATTTCAGTCCTTTCCACAGGTTTGTTTCTGGATAACTGGAAGACTGTTTTTACTCTTTTATTTTTTAAAAGAAATTTATCGATCCATCCATCCAACAAATGTTCACTGGCACTACCATATAGGAATTCTCAACCTCATAAAAAGAAACACTGCTTATTTCTCTGAGCCCTTTCAGTTTATTGAGTCCCTGTTATGTTCCAGAATCTCTGCAGGCACTGAGTTAGGATAAAACAGATAGTCTCTACCCTGAACTGATGAGGAGGTAGAAAATAAAAATTAATGTTGTTTCTTCAGCAGCATCTGTGTGTTTAAAAAGAACTGCTTCCTCACTGTTGCTTCAAGATCCCCCTTTGTCCTAACTCCAAACAGGGTTTGGGCCCCACACAGACATAAAGATCTGGCCAGATCCACTGGTCTTAAGTGGCCAAAATAAAGGCAGAATTTACAAGTTTCCCTTCTTAAATTAAGTCACTTTATTTACTACTTAAAAAAAAAAAATCTGATCTTAAGCATTTCATTATACAACATAGACATTTTCTTGGATCCTATTTTGAGTTGAGTTTAGAAAAACATTATCAAGAATTTCGTTGGAAATTTTACTACAATGAAGGAAGAGAGAGTCTAAAAAAAATACCCACTAAAAACGCAAATTAGGTCCTGAAGAAAACACTGCAAGACAATAGGGTGGTTGTTTGAACAGGAGGCAGGACTGCTGTATCCAGGGATTTCCACTTACCTCTCTCTAGCAGAATTCCAAAAGAAACCATCTTATCTGCACTCCATCCCTGCATTTCTCAATCTTCCCTTCCCCAGAAGCCAAAGTGGGCACAAATCTACTTACACCAAGCCGGGCAGGAATCCTTCCCTTTCTCTGCCCAATAAATCAAAGTTGTCAGGAGTTGCCTCAAATACTCTCACTCTTTCTCTCTGTGCCCCTAGAATTTCTAAAATGGAAATAAAAGTTCTTCCCTCATAGGGTTGTTTGGAGGATTAAATCATTGACTTTGTTTATCCAAAGATGAAGATCCAGCTAATTCACACATCTGAATTGATGCTAACTTAAGACCTAAAGTCCAACTTATAAAAAATCTAAATGCATAGAAAGGTGCACTTTGATAACTAAAGCAGAAATATCTTGCAAGGAAAAGAAAAATCAGAACATGACAAAAAGGAGTATTGGAAAATCAGAGTTTTAAATAAAAAGACATATAAAACAAACTGTTGACATCAATTCCCATATGTCCTTAAGGATTATATGATCACAGATTCTTCAGTTAATACTATTTGTGTTGCTGGGGCAGGACATTTCACCTCTCTGGAGAAGAGAACATCCCTGAAATTCTCTCTCTCAATGTTGTCCTTTAGGCTAAAGATATTTTGGTTAAAAGAATGCTTTAAATGTAGCTTAAAATCAACAAAAATTATTTCCTAAATAGCTTTCAAGTGATCCCAAACTGACCCAGATATATTGGGGTGTACTAAATTATGAATTAAAAGACTCACTCATCAGGACTTCCTGGTGGTCCAGAGGTTAAGAATCCGCCCGCCAATGCAGAGGATACAGGTTTGGTCCCTAGTCTGGGAAGATCCCATATGCTGCACAGGAAATAAATCTGTGTGCCACAACTACTGAGTCTGCACTCTAGAGCCTGTGCTCCACAACAAGAGAAGCCACTGTGATGAGAAGCCCTCACACCTCGGCAAAGAGCAGCCACTACTTGCCACAGCTAGAGAGAGCTCGTGGGCAGCAACAAGGCCCAGGGAAGCCACAAAACAACAACAAGAACAAAAACTCACTCATTGACCTCAAGGGGTTTATAACCAAATTAAGGAATCAATATCCAAATAAATGTTTACTAAGTCACACTGCACCGATACTAAGGATCAAGGAGAACTGAAGTAATCAGAGATGGCTTTGGAGGGATGGGGGACTCAGGTCAGGGTGGAGGAAGGGAAGAATCTGAATCAACAGAAGAAAAGGCACAGAATGAATATGAAGTCTTTGCTTTACAAAGTCTATGTTCTTTCTTTAACTTTAGTCCTGACTTTGCATCTGTCTACAACGCAGGAGACCCGGGTTCGATTCCTGGGTTGGGAAGATCCCCTGGAGAAGGAAATGGCAATCCACTCCAGGACTATTGCCTGGAAAATCCCATGGACAGAGGAGCCTGGTAGGCTACAGCCCATGGGGTCACAAAGAGTCGGACACGATTTAGCAACTTCACTTCACTTCAGTTTGCAACCTTGAACAAGTCAAGTATTACCTTTACCTTTCAATAAATCCACAATTATTAAGAGTCTACTATATATAAAGTATTGTACACCATTTAAATATTGTAGATTTTCCAGGTTAAGAAATGGGGGGGGGGGGCTTTAAGATTAAAGAAGACACAGCTCAAAACTAACTCCAATCTCATATCACCTTGGTTATAAAACAATGAAACAACTGAAACCTGTTCTCTTACAGAGAATTTTTAAAACTTGCTATTGCTATTTCACCATTCATCAATTAAAATCAAGCCCAGCATGAAACCTACATTAAACACATGTGTAACTTTTACTTAGATCAGTCATAGTGTGGGAAAAAATATATTTTTACATGAAAATTTCAGGACCTTGCTCCATTCTTCTCCCATTTGAAAACCATAGTTGTCTTTTGCCACTAAAAACAGTACTTAATTTGACAGCTGTAGAAATAGCCTGAGCCCTTCAATAGCTCATTTATGATAAAGCATTGAATTTATCTAGCAAAAACACAACACATGCATGGGCACTTCCTTTTGCCCTGTGTATTCTAAATCTCTGCCAACTGCAGAGGAAAGAAAGTACAGATGGACAGGATATCCTGAAATTATTTGGTTTGCCTTATGTCACTCCAGAGAGAAATCCTGTGCCTGATTTCACAGAGAGAAATTCAAATTAAGTAGAAATACCTAGGGTAGCCAGTCCTGGGGCTAAAGGCAGGCATTCCTCACCAGTGGTTCACCAGGGAAGCTTGGAAGGATGGGTTTGCCTAAAGTGAAATCAAGAAATCTTGGCTTTCCAGAATTCATTTCCCTCATTCCATTAAGCTCTTGGCTTAAGAGAAAGTGATTAAGGACAAAAGCATGCATGCCATTTCTTAAGAACACTAACAGTACCTCAAAACCTATTACACAAAATTACAACGGACTGAATTTAGAGCTGTGGAGGCATTTGAATATTCTTGTGTATTTGAACACAATTCCTTTTTAAAAAAAATTTTTTTTGGCATGCAGGATCTTAGTTCCCAGACCAGGGATTGAACCTGTACCCCCTGCATTGGAAGACGGGAGTTTTAACCACAGACATTCAGAGAAGTCCTAGAAACAACTCTTAATGGTACTATATATATATTAAGTCATTGCACATCCAATACATTTCAGCAAATACCACAGAGGACCTAATAGTATGTGTTTGATACTATGCTTGGTACTGAGACTATAACCGGCTTTTTTGTGATGCCAAACAACTTAATCACTATAAACCTGTAATTTCATCTGTGTAAGTATGTGAAATATGCATAGCTATGGTGAAGATTTAAAGAGCCAATGAATATAAAGTCCTGAGCCTCCTCCATTCAAATCATAGTTTTCTTTTCCTTCTTTTTTAAATGATTACATTGGTAAACAAGACACGCAGCCCAGTAATCCTGAAGCTCTAGTAGAAGATACAGACAATGGCCCGACACAGTGACAGTGATGATGATGATAAGGATCTAATAATAGCAGCTAATACTTATTTAGACTTTACTATGAGCAAGGCTGGTGGCTCAGACGGTAAAGCATCTGCCTGCAGTGTGGGAGAGCCGGGTTCAATCCCTGGGTTGGGAAAATCTCCTGGAGAAGGAAATGGCAACCCACTCCAGTACTCTTCTTGCCTGGAAAATTCCATGGACTGAGGAGCCTGGTGGGCTACAGTCCATGGGGTCGCAAAGAGTCAGACATGACTGAGAGACTTCACTTTCCCTATGAGCAAGGCATTACTCTAAGCACATAGCTCATCAATCAACCGTTGTAACAACCCTCTGAAGTAAGTGACTAGGGCCATGGTGAAAAAGTGAAAGTCTTTTAAGTCGCTCAGTTGTGTCTGACTCTTCGTGAAACCATGGACTGTAACCTGCCAGGCTCCTCTGTCCATGGAATTCTCCAGGCAAGAATATTGGACTGGGCAGCCATTCCCTTCTCTAGGGGATCTTCATAACCAAGGATCAAACCCAAGTCTCCTGCATTGCTGGAGATTTACCATCTGAGCCACCAGGTAAGCCCCAGGGTCATAGTAGTTGATATTCAAATATGTGGGAATGATCCTCTAAACCTCATTCTTGAGTGGCTGGAAAAGCACCTTCTAGGAATTAATAATATTAAGCAGGTAAAATGACCCAAGGTTGTGGGGCTGAGACAGTAAAAGAAGTTCTGAGCAAAACAAATTAACATGCAGGAAGGCCCAGAGCAGAGAATGCACACGGATGATCAAAGAACTGGAAGCAGCTCAGTTCTGGTGATATCTATGTGAGGCCACCAGCAACGTATAAATTCCCGTGTTCGGAAAAGCAGCTACTGGATAGACAGAAAAACAGAAGTGTTCTCAGGAAAGGCAGGGTGTCCTCAGTGTGACAGGAGTTCCTTGGGTGGTACTCTGTCAGGGAAACCCACCTGTTAGCAGCAGCCTGTACTGGGGAATCCTCTGAACCGGCTTGAGCAGGTAGTGCTTGAGGGCCAGATTAGCACAGCGTGGGCTCACCTGAAAGGAAAGGCATCCAAAGTAAACACGAGCATTTTCCTCCGAAGCAAGAGACCCAGATTCAAGTTCTTGGGAAGCCAAGTTTTAAATAGCCAGCAACTCCAGGAGGGGGTTCATGGAGATACTCCCTTTATTTTAAGGCACAACTCCTACGCTGAGAGGGAGACCGGAGCTGACTCACCATGGAGCCCACCCTCTCTTGTAGGTAGGTCTCTGAAATCACTGATTGATGAGGAAATTCCCAGCCCAGAAATAAAACTACTGGGAACTGTATTCAAATAAACATCAGAGCCTGTTGTCAATATACTCATAATAACAGTTGGTACTGGGGAGAAGGCAGAAAATAAAGACAACCTGAAAAACAGCCTTGCTAAACAAACCTCTTATAAGCCTGAAGAATGTAAACTCTCCCAGATGAACGGCTACAAAGGACAGCCCCAAATCACACTGTTTATGCAAACATTTGATTCTGGAACCCTTCTGACTTGACCATGAGGACATTTGATTCTGCCTTTAAAGTTGTTTTCTATAGTATGTATAACAGATACTGGTGCCCACTTCTGAGCCCCACCTCCAATCTCCATAACAGGTATTAATTGCGGGGAGACAACAAAATGGCCAAGGGAAAATGTCCCCGCATCCTAAGATGTCCTGGGGTTCTTACACAACTCAAGTGAGAAGGGAAGAGTTTTTTCAGATTTGTTCAGAGGGTTCTATTTGTTTCTAAATATATACCTCCAGGGTCTGGTATGCAGGATAATTATGAAAGCATAATGACAATGCATGTTAAGAAAGCATCTGTTGTGCAAGCATCATTAGACATTGGACAGCTAACTTTCCCTGGTCTTATGTGTTTTTTTTGCTGCCAAGGCAACAGAACAACTCACTGGACAGTGATGAGAACCCAGGCCACAGCTATATATATAGTTATATCACACTTCCATTCTTAACAGCACGAAGACTTCAGAGGAAAGGAAAAGAGAGCAGAAAAGTCGACACACAGTTTCAAAGTTTAATTACCATACAAATTAGAAGGAATCAGCAATATCTTAACACTTCTAAAACTTTTCTAGTTTGGTGTAAATGGAATTTACTGATAGTTTTAGCTTCAAAACAGAGAAAGGGGTAGCAAAACAGACGATGGTAGCAAAAATACCTCAAATTCTCTAACAACAGCAGCAAAACCTGGGTTTTTCTTGCACTGCTCATCCAACAAAGCTATATTCTTATCAAATTCTTTGATGTATGTGGAATACATTTTTAGATATGGTCCCTTCTTTACAAAGATATCAGCAATTCTTTGTTGTTCCGTCCTAAGGAGAAGGGATAGACAAGAAAAAGAGTCATTACAGAATCCAAAATATATCCACTGATAAGCAGAGTCCCATTTCCAAGCAATCCGTTTATCTTTTCTTCCTCTCCTTGTAAGAAATATCCCCTAATGCCCACTCTTTCCCATGTCGATTGTCATTATATTTTGCCTGGTCTCTGCCAGTCCTGACTGGTCTTTCCTGCTTATGTACAGCCAGAGACTTCAGAAAATTCAGATGAATTTCTAAGATAATTTTTTGTAAGAAGAATGATACAGTACGGACCAGGAAATTCTCTGTAATTACATTGTATTTTAGCATGCCTTTAAAAGAGAGCTTTTAGTCACTCCTCAGTCCTTAAACTGTGTAATTATAGTTTTAGTCTTTCCTTAGCCCTTAAACTGTATAAGTATAAATTTTATACTTAGGCTACAGTGAAGTATTAATCACCATTTAGCGTATTTTCCCAACATGTAGAGGCAAGATATTTCCAAAACAGGCAGAGGTATTTTCATGGATTATATATAAATAAAACTTAGAGGGAAATTTTTTTATCATGAAAGTAGGTGATACACAGTGTTGTTGTTCTAATAATTTGGGGGTTACCATGAACTTCAACAGTAAATCCAACTCCCTAAACCAAACTCGCCACCCACTTCTAAAGATGTCACCAAACTTTCTATTACTGTCTAAATATCATAATGGGCTTCCCTGGTGGCTTAGATGGCAAAAAGAATCTGTCTGCAATGTGGGAGACTGGGGTTTGATCCCTGGGTTGGGAAGATCCCCTGGAAAAGGAAATGGCAACCCACTCCAGTATTCTTGGCTGGAGAATTCCATGGACAGGAGAGCCTGGTGGACTATAGTCCACAGGGTCACAAAGAGTCAGACAGGATGGAATGACTAACACACAAATACGGGTAATGGCAGTCAACCTTTGGTATTGTTTTTCGGTTGTGAAATCTACAGCATCTACAATGATGTCATACATGTGTAAATTTTCTAAACCAAACAGAAAAATCTCCCTATTCTCTTGGTTAACGGTCTCCTTTAGAAAAGGCAGTTTCCTCTTTTTGAGGTTCCAAAAAGACAGACATTTTAAAATGTTTCCAGTGTGAATATATCAACTAAACCCTCCTCCCAGTCTCAAAAATCTTGATTATCAAAGGGCACCTACAGAAAGTTAAATCGGCCAAATACAGGCCCTTCTTGCTTTTGAGATGACATTACTAAAGAATTAAAAAATGTAGAGTACTGAGCTCAGTGCACCAGTGAATTCTGGCCATCTAACGTGATCAATCTAGGGGACTTCCCTGGCAGTCCAATGGTTAAGACTACAAGCCTCCACTATGCAGGGGGCACAGGTTCAATCCCCAGTCTGGGAAATAAGATCATGCATGATGTGCTGTGTGGCCAAAAATAAATAAATATATAAATAAAGTGATCAATCTCCAGGTAATTGCCAAGAAAATTCAATATACTGAATAAACACAATGTAAGGAACAGCAAATCTTTGTCACGTGTAGGTCCCTCCTGCCTTTATCTAAAACTGGAAACTCTGGGAAAGCTGGTCGGCCCATTTTTACCAGTTTGACATTCTTTCCTCCAGCTCCTTCAGGAGATCCCGATTGAGCTCATACAGCTGAGGCAAGTAGTACAGGATCTGATTTAGGATCCGGTCCTCAATCACTGGTTTCCCAAGTTGCCTGGAAGCATGGGCTACTGCACCCCGGAAATCCTGTTGCAGTTCAGAGGAGGAAAAACAATGTACACACACATACCACTTAATATAATGAAAAGCTTTTCCCCCAGTCACTCTCTTTACCACAACAATATAAACTGCAAACTGTATTTCCCATGTAGAGTTCAAATTGAAAGCACCCACTTCCTCTTACCCCACTTACTTGGATAAGAAAATACACACAAACACACACACACACACCCACACCCCCCAAGAGGCTGGGGTGGATATTTGGTTTTTAAACAGAACATGTGATATTTCTCTTAAATCTTTTGGTTTGATCTCCAAACTTAGCAATTATATTAAGGAGGTATCTGCAAATTATACTAGAACTCTAAGTAGTCCTCAAAATTATTCCAATACTGCTATATGAACAAAATCCATTTATTTAAAAGTCCCCAGAAGATCTTAATTAATTTTACATTGGGAGCATCCTTTCGTCCACTTTCAGTAATTATTTGCCAACTTCTGGAACATTCTAACTGAGGCATTTGGAGGGTGGTACATTCTTGATTATCAGAGAATATTGGATATAAGCCCTTGTTCCTATTTCACTGTATTTCATTGAGCTAGCTCCATTTTCCTCATCTGTTAAATGGTTTATAAGACTTTAATTAGCTACTGCACACAAAGCTTTCTGCAATGTATCTGGCACACAGATTCAACAAAACATTATAACTCTGGACTTAAAACTCTCTCTTCCCTCTATCCAACCTCCCCATAAATTCACCAGAATTTATACTTTATAGAAATTAAAAATTTTTCTCATCACACATTCTTTTTCCTTGACTTTTCCCTATAATAAGACTATTTATACCATGTTTTAAGACAAGTCCACCCTACTCCACCCTCTCTCTCCAGAGAATTTGGAAAGGGTGAGGCTGGAGATGGTACCTGGCCAGAATTCCAAATATCTTGAGGCCTATTCTCAGGATAAGTAAGACAATAGTAAACTGTATCACAGTCCTGAGGATTAAAAAAAAAATTGTTCCTTCTTAGAAAGGAAATTTAATTAAAAACTTTAAGGCAAAGGTGGAGTAAAACAGACTCTTTACTAGGCTTTATCTTCTTTCTCCTTTCTAACTGCTTCCCTTTAGGAATTCACTGGGCAAATCAAAAAACAAAACAAAAACCCTGATTTCTTCCCTGACCCCTTTTAACACCCACCCTGTACATACACACACTAACCATTAGTATCAGTATTTCTTGAGCTTCTTGTGAAGGACAACAAATGTTAAAGTGAAGTTGCTCAGTCATGTCTGACTCTTTGCGACCCTGTGGACCATAGCCTACCAGGCTCCTCCGTCCACCGGATTCTCCAGACAAGAATACTGGAGTGGGTTGCCATTTCCTTCTCCAGGGGATCTTCCCAACCCGGGGATCGAACCCGGGTCTCCTGCATTACAGGCAGAGCTCTGAACCACCAGCGAAGCCCAACAAACTCATATCTAATTTGAAAGTAAACAAAAGCTGCCAGAGTAATGAAAATAAAAACAACGGTAAACAAATGGAACCTAATTAAACTTAAAAAGTTTCTGCAAAGCAAAGGAAACCATAAACAAAAGGAATAAACAATCCACAGAATGGGAAAAAATATTTGCAAATAAAGTAACCTACAAAGTATTAATCTCCAAAATATACAACTAGCTCATGCAGCTCTATGTCAAAAAAACAAACAATCCAATCAAAAAATGTACAGAAGATCTGAATAGGTATTTCTCCAAAGAAGACATACAGATATCCAAGAGGCTCATGAAAAAATGCTCAACATCACCAACAATCAGAAAAATGCAAATCGAAACTACAGTGAAGTATCACCTCATACTTTATTTTATTGGACTCCAAAATCACTGCAGATGGTAACTGAAGCCATGAAATTAAAAGACGCTTGCTCCTTGGAAGAAAAGCTATGACCAACCCAGACAGCATATTGAAAAGCAGAGACATTACTTTGCCAACAAAGATCTGTCTAGTCAAAGCTATGGTTTTTCCAGTAGTCATGTATGGATGTGAGAGTTTGACTATAAAGAAAGCTGAGCGCAGAAAAATTGATGCTTTTGAACCGTGGTGTTGGAGAAGACTCTTGAGAGTCCCTTGGACAGCAAGGAGATCCAACCAGTCCATCCTAAAGGAAGTCAGTCCTGAATATTCATTGAAAGGACTGATGCGGAAGCTCAAACTCCAAAACTTTGGCTACTTGATGCACAGAACTGACTCACTGGAAAGGACCCAGATGCTGGGAAAGATTGAAGGCGGGAGGAGAAGGGGACAACAGAGGATGAGATGGCTGGATGGCATCACCGACTGAATAGACATGAGTTTGAATAAGCTCCGGGAGTTGGTGATGGACAGGGAGGCCTGGTGTGCTGCAGTCCATGGGGTTGCAAAAAGTCAGATACAACTGAGTGACTGAACTGAATCACCTCATACAGGTCAGGATGGCATCATCAAAATATCTACAAATAATAAATGCTAGAGAGTCTGTGGAGAAAAGGGAACCCTCCTACACTGTGGGTGGGAATGTAAATTGGTACAGCTACAAGGGGGACAGTATGGACGCTCCTTAAAATACTAAAAACAGAACTACCGTACGACCCAGCAATCCCATTCCTAGGCATCTATTTTATCAGGAGAAAATCATGCTTCAAAGGATACATGCAAATGTTTACTGCAGCACTATCTGCAATAGTCAAGACATGGAGGGACTTCCCTAGTAGTCGAGTGGCCAAGATCCTTGTTTCCACTGCAGAAAGCACGGGTTCGACCCCTGGTTGAGGAACCAGATTTTGTGATTCTGCATGTCACCTCGTACAACCAAAGGGGAAAAAAAGAAAAAATGACTCCTCTTCTAAGGCATATTTTAGACAAGTCAAATGCTATGCTCGACAAGTGCTAATAAACCCTTCACTTAGTCCTCAGTGTGTTCAGTTGCTAAGTTGTGTCCAACTCTTCATGATCCCATGCACTGTAGCCCACCCAAGGAATTTTCCAGGCAAGAATACTGGAGTGAGTTACCATTTCCTCCTGCAGGGGATCTTTCCGCGTCTTCTGTGCCTCCTGCATTGAAAGGTGCATTCTTTACCACTGAGCCACCTGGGAAGCCCTCAGTACCTGGGACTAACTTTATCAACCCAAATAGTCATAGTAACCCATAGGAACCAAGCTACTTCCACCAATAACTAAAGAACTACTTTTACAACTAATTACTGTAATATAAAATAAGGATTCATTACTTGTATAAACTAAAATTCAGAAAACCACACAAAACAACTCCACAAACCAAATGGATCGGGGCCAAATTCCACCTCCAAACAGCTTGTTTTTATCAGCACTCACATATAGTAAGAGAAAATACAGCTAACTTAACATTTTTGACAGTCATCAGGATTTCCATCAGGCAGAATTATAGAGAATGTATTTACATATCACAAATAACATCCTCAACTATAAATATACTCAAAGCACTATAGTTAAACATCTTCTGTGGCGTTTTTTCATTTTCCCAGTTTAACGACTAATGTAATTAAGATGCAAGAGTTCCTTTTTCAGCAAAACAAGAAGCAGTGTCCTTTCTTCTGATAGGTTAAATGATGGATATGTTTGTCTCTTGGCAGGAGGATAACTTTTATTTTCCAGTTAGAAGGCATTTCCTCAGCCAGGACAGTGACAGCAGACATTAGCTGCTAAGCAGCTTAAGAACCTGTTTGACACAGCTTTTGCTAGACTCTGCATTCCATGTCTGCCACCACTGCCAAAAAGGAAACTGGTTTATTTAAGACACAGTCAACAGAGACCAGCTAGTATGCTGCACTGATGAGTAAGGTGGTCACCTCTAACTTGGGGTTGTTGACACACATCTGGCAAAACTGTGGGTTTTGGTTTTTTTTTTGAGTATTACTGGGTAATGTCAGCAGTTCTGCAGGAACGAATGGCCCAAGATGCCATTTTGGGGGGTTGTACTGTGCTTTTCTTGGAAGAAAAGCTATGACCAACCTAGACAGCATATTAAAAAGCAGAGACATTACTTTGCCAACAAAGGTCCATCTAGTCAAAGCTATGGTTTTTCCAGTAGTCATGTATGGGTGTGAGAGCTGGATCATAAAGAAACTGAGCACCAAAGAACTGATGCTTTTGAACTGTGGTGCTGGAGAACACTTTTGGAGTCCCTTGGACTGTAAGATCCAACCAGTCCATCCTAAAGGAAATCAGTCCTGAATATTCATTCAAAGGACTGATACTGAAGCTGAAGCTCCAATACTTTGGCCATCTGATGTGAAGAGCCAACTCACTGGAAAAGACCCTGATGCTGGGAAAGACTGAAGGCAGGAGAAGAAGGGGACAACAGAGGATGAGATAATTGGCATCACCAACTCAATGGACATGAGTCTGAGTAGGCTCCGGGAGTTGGTGATGGACAGGGAAGTCTGGCATGCTGCAGTCCGTGGGGTTGCAAAAAGTCAGACATGACTGAGCGACTGAACTGAACTGTGAAGCACGCAGGACCTTAGTTCCCAGACCAGGGATTGAACCCGTGATCCCTGCAGTGGAAGCACTGGATCTTAACCACTGAACCACCAGGGAAGTCCACCATGATGTATTTTTTTAAAATTATGACAGCATGTCAAAATAAAAGAGAAATAATTATAAGAGCAAAAGAATAATGTTTATGATGACCTTAACTGCACAGGGCAGCCCTGGCCCCCATCTCATTTCCCCACCCTGTGGGCCACCATCCCCTGAAAGCCATGTGCAGTGGCCACAATGCCAGATGTAACTAAGTCACACAGAAACTACACACAATCTAACTTCTCAGCTCTTCATGAACCTCGACCACTGCCAAACATGTGACACTGGAAGGAGGAAAAAAAATTTTTTAATCGAAAGGATGATTACAACATATGTCTGGTTCTTCTTCTAAATGCTAACAGCCAGGATAATTTGGGAAAGTGTGATGACACTTAAGAGCCAGAGGCAAAACTATTTTGGGGCAGAAGAATCTAAAGTTGCCAACACCCCTCCTTGAATAAGTCAGTGAGGACACAGGACCATAGGACTAGTACTTTCAGTTAGATCCGGAGTATACTTTTTCACACTGGAAAAGCTGAGGAATTAAAATAAATGGGTGCAGGGGAGCTATAGTATAAAAACGTTAGGTGCTGGCATCCCTGGTGGCTCAGTGGTAAAGAATCTGCCTGCCAGTGCAGAAGACAGGGACCCCTGGTCCAGGGGTTTGACCCCACATGCTGCGGAGCACCTAAGCCCGTGCACAACTACTGAGTCTGCGTTCTAGAACCCAGGAGACAGAACTACTGAAGCCCACACGCCCTAGAGCCCATGTCCCACAAGCGAAGGCCGCGCAGAGCCAGTAAAGAGGAGTCCCCGCTCGCTGCAACTAGAGAAAAAGCCCGTGGAGCAACAAAGTCCAGAAACAGTCAAAAATAAATAAATAAATAAATAAAAATAAAAATAAAATTATTTTTAAAAGTTAGGTAAATGCGTGAGTTTTTAAAAATATTGACTACATATACTTCAGTCTATTCTTCTAACATAAAACCTACCAAAGAGTCTATGCAAAACAAGTTTCTAATTACCACCAACCTGGCCTTTTTAGAAATAGAAATGGGTGTCTCAATTAAAAAGTGTAGTATAATATTATTCTTAATAATTTGAAGAAAACCTACAACCAGATCAACTTAAAAAAAAAAAAAACTCAGCTCCTGTGAGGTATTAACATACTAGTCTTACCACCTCTGATCTCCTGGGCAAAAGCAAGCAAAAATCAATGCAAACAAAATCGAGACTGAACATTTTAACATAAGGAAGCACAAAGCAGATGGCCTTGTTCACCAGGTCAGACTTGATATCCCCAGGGCCAAAGAGAAGCAAGTGACTTAATGACCAGCTGTCCTGACTGGCATGACGTGACCTTAAGGCATTACTTAACCACTATGAAGACACAGTGAATTACGAAGACCAAATGGATATATGGGCAGACAAGGGGCTCTGTAGAGCTCCCTGCCTATGTGAAGGGTACTAATCAATTCATATCAAGCAAAAGCAAAGGCGCTGCTAAGATCAGAGAGCTATGACAAATAAGCAAAAGGCAGTGTGATGCTATGAAGTAAAAGTGGGGACAGGGGGTAGGCTCTACATTAATAACTTGATTTTGTTCTAAAATGAAAATCTTTGACCAAGGAAGTTACTCCTCTCTTTCTCTATGTTCAGACCTGGTGATAAACGGAAAGCAAGCCAATAAACTCAAAGATACACCAGAGCCTATACAGCACAGCAGACATTCCAAGTAACAACTTTTAATCAATTTCTGAACATTCACTTAGCATGTGGGTTCAAAGGGACCAGAACTTAAAATCTGGCTTTGCCATTTAGTAATGGGGTACTTTTGGCAGTAAGGTCACTTTCTTCATTTAAAAAACGGACATAACACCCATTTGACAGGGTTGTTACGAGGACTGAAACAGATAATTTATGTAACACGGCATGCTGCAAGGTGCACAGAGAGCACTCAGTAGACAGCCATTTATTTCATTAAAGGAGATTCAGTTATTTTAAATGATCACATGATCACATGACCACCACTTACAATCACAAGTCCCTGGAAGCTTGGAAAAAGAGCTCTCAAACAGAGGTCTATAAACAGAAGGAAACATCAAAGCAAGGTGAGGAAAACCAATAGTCCAGCGGCAAGACAGAGACACGTTTGACAATGAACTTCATTCAGTGAAGGAAGCCACTCAAAACTGAAGGTTTGGTGTCCATGTCAACACACACCACAGGAGGATGCTACACAACTAAACACCAAATAATAATTAAATAGTTCACAAAACTGAAAAGAGACAGTGTATTTGGTGAAACAAGACAGTCATTTTAATATGGTAACAACTGGAGGCTTCTATGAGGAAGTCTTTTATTCTTTTTATAGTGCACTTTTAAAAAAAAGATATATTCTATTTACTAACAAACACCTGAATGTCCAAAGTAACTCTGCCTCTAACTCTATGGATTTTAACTTGCAGTCTTCTCAAATCTTCAGGGTAATGTATATCCCAGCCTAAGGAAATTGGTGGAACAAAAATGCCTCATTACAAGTACCACTTATCTACAACTTAACCAGCCCATCTTTGTTCGAAAGACCTGAAAGTCTCGCTCATTCTCTCTTAAGATGTATTATTTACATCACGCTGTTTAGACATTTATAAAATAAGTTTATAGATACATCTATTAAACCAGTCTCCCAGCAGAGAGCAAATCAGATAACAAAAACAAAACAAAACCAAAACAACATTGTATCATTTGTACTTAATTATATTAGATGTCTAAGGTGTTTTATCTTGAAAATGGTACTTATAAACAATATTATAGCAACCTCTGGATTGGACAACTTCTGATACAAAAAAGGAAAAGAAGTATAATTAACTAGAGCTCTACCAAACCAAGAATTATTCATCACTTTCCTATCATTCATTTAATAGATATTAATTTAATGGGATAACACAAACAAAACAGGCAAAAATCCCTGCTTTCACGGAGCTTACTTTCTAATGGAAAAAGAAACCTAGTAGGGTATTTTTCAGGAACAAATTCTATTTTGATTGATTTGAGTAAAAGCTTACTTGGTAACAACAAAATTAAATAATACAGATTTTGACTGATACAAATAATTCTAAATAACAGCACATTAACCTGAAGAATGTCCACTTAACCTGCAGTTAACACTAATTAAGTGCCTAACATTTATTTTGTATGATCACATTTAACCATCACACCAAATGTGATCATTATTTCCACTTTCAAGAAGAAACCAAGGCTTGATTAATTTCTGCAAGAGCACAGTTAGTGGCAGAAGCACAATTCTTAACCACTAGCCAATTAGTCGCATTCATTCACTCAATAACATTTACTGGGGGCCTTCCACACAATAGGAATGATGGGAAACTCAGAAGATATCCCTGGGTTGGGAAGATCCCCCCCTGGGAAAGGGAATGGCAACTCACTGCAGTATTCTTGCCTGGAGAATCCTATGGATAGAGGAGCCTGGCAGGCTACAGTCCATGGGGTCACAAAGAGTTGGACATGACTGAGCAGCTAACACTTTTACTCTTTTTTCTTTTCTGAAACTATAGGATCGTTGCCCTCACCTAGCTTACATTTTAGAAAGTGAAGTAAAGTGAAAGTCGCTCAGTCGTGTCCGACTCTGTTAACTCCACGGACTGTAGCCCGCCAGGCTCCTCTGTCCAAGGGATTCTCCAGGCCAGAATACTGGAGTGGGTTGCCATTTCCTTCTCCAGGGGCTCTTCTCAACCCAGGGATCGAACCCAGGTCTCCCACATTGCAGGCAGATTCTTTACCATCTGAGCCACCAGGGAAGCCCTACATTTTAGAAGAGACCAAAACCAAACAAGTAAACAAATAGATAAACAATATGTGTGAAGTATCAAGAAGAAAACAAACACAGGAAAGTTGAAAAGGATGGTCAAAGAAGACCTCTTTGAGAAAGTCACCTTAAGCTCAACCGGAAGGATAAAGAAAGAACTAGCATGAACAAAGGAAGGAAGGATAAATATTCCAGGACACTGCACTGGCAAAATCTCTCAGCAGAAATAACCTTAGCCTGAACTAAAAACTGAAGGCAGGCCACGATGGGACAGAACATAGTCTTTTACAAGTGAGAGAAGGCCTTCCTCTCTTTCACTGCCTTTTCATCTCATTGCTGCTGCTACTGCTAAGTCACTTCAGTCGTGTCCGACTCTCTATGACCCCATAGACGGCAGCCCACCAGGCTCCCCCGTCCCTGGGATTCTCCAGGCAAAACACTGGAGTGGGCTGCCATTTCCTTCTCCAATGTGTGAAAGTGAAGTCGCTCAGTCGTGTCTGACCCTCATCTCACTTCTAGAAGCCAAATACAGAGCACCTTACAGGCACAGGGAACCATAACTTACTATCCAAATTAGATCATTTCTGACAGTAGAAGGAAGCTCTATTAATAATATTTGTTGCTGCTGTTTAGTCACTAAGTCATGTCTGACTCTTTTCCAACCCCATGGACTGTAGTCCGCCAGGGTCCTCTGCCCATGGGATTTCCCAGGCAAGAATACTGGAGTGGGTTGCCATTCCCTTCTCCAAGGGATCTTCCTGACCCAGCAATTAAACCTACGTTTCCTTCATTGGCAGGCAATTCTTTACCACTGAGTCACCCGAGAAGCCCATTAATAATATTATGCCAAGACAATAACCAAGATGGTCAAAAGTGGACTAGGGCAGATTATCATCCTATTTACAGGACTTGGGCTTGCTAAGTAACGGTTTTTATTCTTAACGCAATGGGAATCACGTAAACAGCTTAAAGCAGGAGAGTGACATGACCTAATACGTATTTTAAGAAAATCACCCTTAATACTTCACATGAAAAAATATTTTAAGGGACAGACTGAAGGAGGGTAAGAGTGGAAATAGGAAGCCCAGTTAAAAGGCTGATGCTATTTTGAGTAAGAGATAATATGCTGGACTAGGATAGTGGCAGTAAAGAGGAAATAAAATCAGCAGGGTTGCTGACAGTTTGGCAAGAGAGGTGAGAGGGAGAAATGAAGAACAAATCCTAGTTTTCTGGCTTTGGCAGCTATATGGATGCCACTACTATTTTGAAAAGAGAATCTCTTTTTTCTTTGGACTCAATAGTGTATTGACTTAGAGACAATGTGTATATTGGACCACTTTTTTAAATCCAGGTCAAAGTCTAAGCGCTCATGGTAGATAATGCAGAGTAAGGACCATATAAAACATTACTTTTATTTTATTTTATTTTTTTTAAAACATTACTTTTAAAGTCTTGCTACTGCCTCTGCAGGCCCAATTTTTTCTCGCAAGCATCAGAAGAATCAAAGCCTTCAACTAAGTACACCGATTCTCAGAATTTTGAGTATACTTTAAATCACATGATCTCTACCCCAGTCTAATTCTTTCCAATGTAATACGATAAAATTCATTAGTTTAGATTTACAATCACTTTTATGAGCTATATCACCTAGTTCATCAAATTTGAAACAAAGAAATGATAGTGAGCTACAGTGATATATTAAAGTGATATATAAAGTATTGGTGAACTACAGGGATACATTAAAATTTTGAGTGTGTCTACTATACTAGACAGTGCAGATATTGAACATTTCTGTTTCAGAGAAAGATCTATTAATGCTAATCTAGAGTCTTGAATATGGGAAACTATTAATGGGAAATCATATATAACTGAAATAATAGCTCCTCCCAAGCCACTAATATAGTGGGTTGATTTCCAAAAGTACCCACTGGGTTATCTAAAGCCTGTTAGATATTTTAAAGCAGTCATATTCGATCATTAACACAGTAGTTAATTCCTTTAGATGAAATCAGATAGCAGCAGCACTCAGGATTACGACTATCCATGAGCTACCTTTGTGGTAGGAGAGTAAACATGAGCCTTAATAGCATGATTGGAGTGCTGGATTGAAACAAGAGATGCTTTTGGCTTTACCCACATTATCCTGGTGACGAAGCCCTCTTAGCAATGGTTCAGAATTTGTCTTAATGCCTGGCTGTTAAGTCACCCACTAATGTTGGGCTCTGCTGAGTTACCCTTTGCACATACCAGACAGGATGTTAACATAAGGCTGGCAGATGATCTATTCTCACTCCTACATTAAAAGCTCAGGCAGTTTTGAAGATGTACAAATCAAGGTGAGTTATGGATGATTCACTCTCACATCACTGGGGAAGAAGCTGAGGCCATCTATCAGATCTGAGATGATAAAGGAAACATTTTGGTCTAACTGTCTATTCTCATGGTGCTTTTGTTTTGTTCCAAAAATACAGAGGTAAGAATGAGGATACATTTTTTTTTTTTTTTAAATCAAACACTCTGGTAATGCTTTTATTGGGCTTGCCTTGTGGCTCAGCTGGTAAAGAATCCACCTCCAATGCAGGAGACCTAGGTTCAATCCCTGGGTTGGGAAGATCCCCTGGAGAAGGGAAAGGCTACCCACTCCAGTATTCTGGCCTGGAGAATTCCATGGACTGTATAGCTCACGGGGTCACAAAAAGTTGGACATGACTGAGTGACTTTCACTTCACTTCATTTCAATGCGTTTAAGTGCTTCTCTACCTACTGGAATCAGAACTTCCTTCATGAGAATGAAACTTTAGTTCAGGAGTAGAGGAAAAGGCATGTGAAAGCATCAGAATCGTGAAAAGTCTACTGCCTGGTAATATTAAAATGGATACTTCATTCACTGATGCTCTACATGGGAAGAATGAGAAGAAGAAAACAGAACAGCAATTTGAGATCCTATCGTATACTTTATAATATTAAGTTTTTTCACATACTTTATTTCACTGATTCCTCATGACCTGAGAGATGGATTTTTTTTTTTCCCAGCCACACCCCAGCTTGTGAGACCCTGAGTTCCCTGACCAGGTGTGGAACCTGGACCCTCAGCAGTGAAAGCTCAGAGTTCTAACTGCTAGACAGCCATGGAATTCCCCAAACTGTTTTCTAAAATTCACATACCTAGTAAGAAACAGAATCTACTTAGCTAATGCTTCTCCAAGTGTGGTCTACAAATTGCTATAGGTATACAAAGACATTAGTCAAAAAAAGTAAGAATAAGGGATTAGAAACTTTTCTATCCATTTGACAAGTCATGAATTTGTATTGCATTTTACAAAAGTTTTGGTCCACCATAGATGTGCAATTTAAACATTCATTTGCTCACCAAGGCAGTGTGAGAAGCAGTATATTAGACTACAGGCATCCTGAACATATGTTCCATGCAAGGTTTGAATAGCACAGTGAAGTTAAACAGCAATTTTTGCCTCTACCAGTTTTCCTCATTCACTTGCAGATGCTTCAAATTTCCTTGAGGAGGTCCTGTGTCTATTTAAACATGTCTATCAGAAAATATATCAAATAGATACAATGTGCTCATCCTGGAGATAAATTCTAAGTTTTCCAGAAAACAGCGATTCAGCATTGTCTTCCACCTCTCCCACTACAATTCCTTACTCAGTAGAGACAGTTGGGGCATAGCAGCCAATGATAGACAGTTTATTTTCAAAAGTCACTTACTTATCAAGCTTATCATTACTTTTTTAAATGACAGTATTGTTGTCATTCAACAGCTCTGCTGCTGCTAAGTCGCTTCAGTTGTGTCCGACTCTGTGTGACCGCAGAGACGGCAGCCCACCAGGCTACCCCATCCTTGGGATTCTCCAGGCAAGAACACTGGAGTGGGTTGCCATTTCCTTCTCCAATGCATGAAAGTGAAAAGTGAAAGTGAAGTCGCTCAGTTGTATCTGACTCTTAGCAACCCCATGGACTGCAGCCCACCAGGCTCCTCCGTCCATGGGATTTTCCAGGCGAGAGTACTGGAGTGGGATGCCATTGCCTTCTCTGATTCAACAGCTAAGATATTGCTATATATATAAATTTTAAAAGAGAACCTACCAATATAGTCAAGAGTTACATGAAAAACAATTCATGGGAAAAACAAATTAGCAATGTTAAGAAATTTTTAAGAAAAATCTTCCAAAGCTAGAGACTTTTCACACAGGAATTAGGTCTCCATGTGCCCACTGGACCAACTACAGAGCACAGGGGATTGTTTGGTAAATGTTACCCACCTTTAAGTGTAACCCTCTTTTCATGTTTATATAAAAGAAAACAGAAAATGATATTCTTTTCAGAGACATGAACGGGTATATATTTTGTAAACCTACCACTCCTCAGTAACTCAGTTAATAATTACCATCTAAGTAAACTTGGATGGTAACTTAATTCACTTCCATGTCTTTTAAATTGTTTTCTCTATTTCAAACTTTACTTTTCTAAATCTTAATATCCTGCTAAAATATAACTAAAACAAAGTAACATCAAAGGCACTTTAATTGCCAATAAGTAATGAAACTTGTGGAAACTTGCAGGAGTGCATGAGAAAAATGACTACACAGCCAGACACATTAACTGTTTCCCAACAGGTTTGTTCAAGTTTACAATTACAAAAATTGAAAACAGAACTTTAAAAATGTTTGCTTTTAAAATATCTATTTTAAGTGTCTTTCTAGGAGATTGTTCATATAGAACAGTTTTGAACACCAACATTCTTTATCCATTGCTGTGCAAAATTCTACTGAAGCAGAGACCTTCTGCAAATGGCCAAGAAGAAATATTATCCTTTTAATAACTCTTTATTATGAGGATAAAAGGTTTAAAGATTTGGAGATACAGACATAAAGGCTCTATTTTTCAGAAATCATCTGGCACACTACACAGACATGAGATTAATGCACTTTAGAAAATTTCTGTCTTCACATAAATGTGTGAATTTACTAATATAACCGTGTATTAGAAAGCACATACGTGTATATACATGTTAATTTAATGACACTGAACATATTGAAGGACAGGGAAAGACGTAAAAGAGGATAGTCAGACTTCAAGAAAATATTAGCAGATACTTACAATATGCAAAAGTTTTAACACATCCACAAACCTGTAAAAAACAGCAATGAGAGACATGTTTTAAACGAACCAATGAGGAAACAAATAGTCTTCTGAATTGGAAACTGGATACCTACACTTTTTCTGAGCTCATGATCTCTTTGGCAATATGATGGACTTTACGTTTCATTCCAGTATCTTCACCCTGTGGATAAGAGTGCATTAAGAAAGCATGAACTCATAAAAGGATAAGGAAGATCAGCTTGGAGTTATTCAGATGTACATTCAAGCTCTGATACTTACAGGTTTCAAATAGAACACATTTCATACTATATAATGTCTCAAATGGCAAACATGAAGAATAAGATGTGGTTATTAAACCATGATACAGGAGAAGCTAAGAGCAATCAGTAATCCTCACTGATATCAATGCCGGATTCATGGAGTACCCTGAGGAACCCCAGAGCGCCAGTGGGGCACACTGTTAGTGGCACAAAACTGAAGTTACATTCTGCAGGGAAAATAGACACCACATGAACGTGTGTTCTTGGGGTGCATGCAAGTAATTTTAGTTGGTAACTATTTAGTAGGCCTGTATAAGTACTTCACCTTCAGTAAAGCCATTTTAAGTCAGACACCTTAAGTGCAGAATGGAAAGTGCTCTTCCGTGGTCTATAACCCCACACATCACAGCCATAGGCTTTCTCAACTCACTGAAAATACCTTTTGGAAATATGCTCTTCCTGGAGTAGATTGCTTCCTCACAGTACTCAGCTCTGCTGATACACTAATCCTGGACATTTCCCCTCTAGAACTGAGACAATAAATTTCTGTTGTTTGGGCTTCCCTGGTAGCTCAGTGGTAAAGAATCCGCCTGTCAGTGCAGGAGACATAAGAGATATGGGTTCGATCCCTGGGTTGGGAAGATCCCCTGGAGGAGGGCATAGCAACCCACTCCAGTATTCTTGACTGGAGAATCCCATGGATAGAGGAGCCTGGCGGGCTACAGTCCATGGGGTCTCTCAAACAGTAAGACATGACTGAGTGACTAACACTTTCATTGTAATTTGAGGTTGCAGCTGCCTCCTATCACTGAAGGCAGAGTTTATATTTCTTATCCTCATCCTCTTTGTTATTCTGAAGTCATTCCCAAGAGGAAGAACGTACCATTTTTACTCCATCATTTAAAAATCTAAAGTTAGTAATTCACTATCTGAAATCACTGCAGATGGTGACTACAACTATGACATTAAAAGACGCTTGCTCCTGGGAAGAAAAGCTATGACAAGCGTAGATAGCATATTAAAAAGCAGAGACATTACTGACAAAGGTCCATCTAGTCAAAGCTATGGTTTTTCCAGTAGTCATGTATGGATGCCAGAGTTGGACCAGGAAATCAGTCCCAAATATTCATTGGAAGGACTGATGCTGAAGCTGAAGCTCCAATACTTTGGCCACCTGATGTGAAGAATTGACTCACTAGAAAAGACCCTGATGGGAAAGATTGAAGGCAGGAGGAGAAAGGGACAACAGAGGATGAGATGGTTGGATGGCATCACCGACTCAATCGACATGAGTTTGAGCAAGCTCCTGGAGTTGGTGATGGACAGGGAAGCCTGGCGTGCTGCAGTCCATGGGGTCACAAAGAGTTGGACACAACTGAGCAACTGAACTGAACTGATCCCTCATCTGATAGCATGGTTAGTAGGAGAAAACAGCTTCACCATCAGTTAATTCATTGCTCTGTAGCTGAAAACACTTCTGATCATTAAAACCACCAGGCAATGCATGAGACAGCGTGCTCAGGGCTGGTGCACTGGGATGACCCTGAGAGATGGGATGGGGAGAGAGGGGGAGGGGGGTTCAGGATGGGGAACACATGTACACCCATGGCTGATTTATGTTAATGTATGGCAAAAACCACTATAATACTGTAAAGTAATTAGCCTACAATTAAAATAAATTAATTAAAAATAAATAAAACCACGAGGCAACTCTTATTAATTTTCAGATTCCTAGGTAACTATCTTGGAAATTCTGATTTTGGACTTCTGAAATGGGGCATGAAAGTAGATGTTAGAAGGGATTGAACATAAATAAGAAATAGCTCCAGGCTTCAAGAAGTGAACAAGGGAGCAAACCACACATACAAATAACTATACATAAGGACATGGACTTGCCTCGTGGCTCAGATGGTTAAAAATCTGCCCGCCATGCAAGAGACATGGGTTTGATCCCTGGGTCAAGAAGATCCCAAAGAGTAGGAAATGGCAACCCACTCCTGTATTCTTGCCTGGAGAATTCCATGGATAAAGGAACCAGGTGGGCCACAGTCCATGGGGTTGAAGAGTCCAACAGGACTGAGTGACTAACACTTTGACTTTTCATATACAAGGACAACTGTGAAATGTGCTGATATCTTGAAGGAGAGAAGGATCATAACCAGGCAGCGGTACGATCATAATCAGGAAAAGATTGACAAAGAATAAAAACTTTGATGACCTTCAGTCACTCCTTAAACAGACATAAAATACTCACATGCCAGATACTATACATATCCACTGATCAAAGCCAGAAACCTGGACTCGACTTTCTTCTCCACTCTCTATGATCACAACTGAATCACTGAGCCCTGATCTGTACTTCTGAGTATCTTACTAATCTTTTCCTCTCCTTTCATCCTGCCTCCTTATTTCCGGTCTACACTACTGCAGTAATCTCAGTGGCTCCCTTGCTCTAGATTTACCCCACTGCAACCATTCTCTGCGCTGCCACTAGACTACGAGGTTCTTAACTCCGAATATAATCCCATCTGCTCTCAGGCGGAAGCACATTAGCAGCCCCCTATCACGGAACTTTCTTTTCTACGTGTATTAGGCACTCCACAATGAGGGTCTAGTTATCTTCACTAGTCTCATTCCTACTCCTCCACAGTGTGTACTCTCGACTCCAGCCAAACTGGAACCACCTTGAAACTCCAAGTGTGCTCTGCCCTTACATGTCTGTCTTGCTTCGACTTCCCTCCTTGCCAGCTCCACCTCCCCCAAAGATTTCTGCTCATTATATTCCAACCCATCTTTTAAAGTGGCAGGCACTCAGTTTTCTCCTTGACAAAGGCTGCCTTTATAGTCTCTCCCTACCATCCTTGGGGATGTCATTTGGATGACAAGATTATTCTCTTACTGGTGTAAAGTTTACACAACGTAACCCAGTGGGTTGTGTTTATTTGCTGACACGTCTAAATCCTCTCTAGCCTGTGATCTTATTCACCCTTGCCCCCTTATGCACCAAGGAGAGTACCTGGTTCACTCTCCACTTAAGATGCATGAATGAGCAAGTGTACAAGGGTGGCTACCATCTTCTCAGAATCTAAGACCAGACAGCACTACTTTTGAGTAACAGGAAAATGTAAATTCAAACTAACAAACAAAAGGCTCATTACAGCTATTTCGTCATATAAAAGAACAGAATGTTGGACTAGATGATTAAAGGTCTGCTGCTGCAATTCTGAACTTCTAGGAGTCTGTATATTCTGTTTTCTACTTTACCTTTTAAACTAGGAAGATGGCAGAGCTAAAGAAGGACAGAAACTACTGGAAAATGATTCAGAGGATTACAATCATTTTCAAAGTAGAGAGAAAGCCAAAGATAATCAAAAAAACAAAATAAAAAGCTCTATATTAACTCCAACTTGTAAGAACAATGATTCTGACCCAAGTCCAACTATGATGGGAAAGTACATCCCACTGTAAAACCTCAAGAGAGAGGCCTTATTTGGTGTCTTAATTTCTCTGTTAATGTAAGTCCTCACTTAAACTACATCACATTTCAAAGGAGGCTGCCTGTTAGATAACTGCATGTCCCCAAGTACACAGTCATGGAAGTTGAAACAAGAGTCACAAATGAGATTACTTTGTTAAGGTCATAAAATAATTCAAACAAATTCCAAACAGAACCTTTGATCTGAAATTTAGTTTTATGTTCTGATCTCCTGATAACAGCCCAGCTTTGTGAATTCTTAACTGTGTTCTCTTCTTTTCATATTTGTTCACAAGTAAAATCCAGTGAAATTTATCCATTACTTTAAAACAGAATTCGTAAAAGATCTCTGCTATAGCACTTGAGTTCTACTAAAAATAATATATGTGGAATTTAGAAAGATGGTAACAATAACCCTGTATGTGAGACAGCAAAAGAGACACAGATGTATAGAAGTATTATGGACTCTGTGGGAGAGGGAGAGGGTGGGATGATTTGGGAGAATGGCACTGAAACATGTATACTATCATATGTGAAACGAAACGCCAGTCCGGGTTTGATGCATGATACAGGATGCTCGGGGCTGGTGCACTGGGATGACCCAGAGGGATGGTATGGGGAGGGAGGGGGGTTCAGGATAGGGAAAATGTGTACACTCGTGATGGATTCATGTTGATGATGTATGCCAAAACCAATACAATATTGTCAAGTTAAAAATAAAAAAATAAAACCTGAACAACCAGGTCGCCCAAGAAACATCTCCATATCATTAAATAATCTCACAAATGAGGTGACACCATGATGAACTAAAAGAAAAAAGTCCTTAGGTTTTCACCTCTCTCTTCATGGTATGTATCATATGAGCTGTTACACAGACAAAAAAAAATGTGGGGGAGGGAGGCAGAGAAGTCAATATTTAGGAGGGGTGAACAGTGGCGAATATTCTAACCATAACGAAGCAGAATGAATAACATATCTCATTCTTAAACAATCATTTATTAAGTACTGAAAATAAAGACCACAAAATATAAAACTAAAAAATTGGAAAAGAAAAAATTTGCATGGCCATTCCTCCATCCCAAACACATTCCATCAACATCATTCAGATTCTGTGGCTCAAACCAAGTTATTAGCAGTGACAGATTTTGGCTAAAAACCTCAGTTCCAAAGGTTCCAAGGCAAGTTATTTAACCTGTTTTTAAAAAGTCCCTTTCTTCATGTGAAGAAGAGAAAAACAGGACAGCTGTCAAATCTATATTCCAGGATGATTTTGAAGATTAAGTATAAGAACCTGCACATAGATAGGCACAGATACACAGATGTGGCAGAGGGAAGTTTTCTTGCTTTTATGGTGGCACTTTTAGCTTTCCAGGAATAACTTTTTGAACATCAGTTTGTTGTTCCTTCACAAGTTAAAGATAAGGGCGCAGTGGCCCTCATTCTTTCTTCTTTCCTTCTACTGAGTCTGGCACTTTGGTGAGGGAATGTTATTGGCATCTAGACACATATTCCGGAGAAGGCAATGGCACCCCACTCCAGTATTCTTGCCTGGAAAATCCCATGGATGGAGGAGCTTGGTAGGCTGCAGTCCATGGGATCGCTCAGAGTCAGACATGACTGAGCGACTTCACTTTCACTTTTCACTTTCATGCATTGGAGAAGGAAATGGCAACCCACTCCAGTGTTCTTGCCTGGAGAATCCCAGGGACAGGGGAGCCTGGTGGGCTGCCGTCTATGGGGTCACACAGAGTCGGACACGACTGAGGTGACTTCGCAGCGGCAGCAGACACATATTCATGATGTGCCCATTATACGTCCATGGAATGTGGTATTTGCTATAGCTTGAAAAAAGTCCCTCCAAAATTAATGTTCAAGTCTTAATCCCCAGGACCTCAGAATGTGACCTGATTTGGAAATAGGCTTGCTTCAGATGGCTCAGACGGTAAAGCGTCTGTCTACAATGCAAGAGACCTGGGTTTGATCCCTGGGTTGGGAAGATTCCCTGGAGAAGGAAATGGCAACCCATTCCAGTACTCTTGCCTTGAAAATCCCATGGATGGAGGAGCTTGGTGCAGGCTACTATCCATGGGGTCGCAAAGAGTCAGGCACGACTGAGCGACTTCACTTTCTTTCTTTCTTTCTTGTTTCAGATGTAGTAAGTTAAAAATGAGGTCATTTTGGACTATGGTATGCTCTTGATCTAGTAAGACTCGTTTCCTTATAAGAAGAGGGGACACAGACACACACACACACAGGGAGCACCCCATGTGCTGACGGGGGCAGGACTGAAGCGCTGTAGCTATAAGCCAAGGGACCCTAGGGATGGCCGGCAGATCACAGGAAGAGGTAAGGAAAGACTCTACCTTAGAGCTTTCAGAGAGAGCTCGGCCTTGCCAACACCCTGATTTTGGAATTCTGACCTCCAGAACTGTTAAATAATCAGTTAATTATTAAATGTTAATTTCTGTTTTCAAGACTCTCAGTTTGTGGTACTCTGTAACAACTTCCCTACGAAACTAATACAATCTACTACAAACAGAAGCACAGACGTACATTACACGTGTTTAATGTGCAGACATTTCTTTGAGTCACGAAGATTTCCAAAGTGTTTTGGCAACTATTAGCCTGCTTGAGACTCGAAACATTACTGTCCCGCTGAATAAACTGAGAAATGTAAAATCAAAGAAGTTATCAAAGAAGGTCTACTCCTATGCTTCTACACCGAAGACTTCTTTTGGAAACTATCACCTTTTCTCCTTGAGTTACTGGCTGGCTACAGCCACATTTGTGGTCCACCCTTGGCTGATGTATATGGACTATATGCTATGCATGTGCTGTGCGCAGTCGCTCAGTCGTGTCTGACTCTGTGTGACCCCATGGGCTGTGGTCTGCCAGGCTCCTCTGTCCATGGGATTCTCCAGGCAAGAATCCTGGAGTGGGTTGCTGTGCCCTCCTCCTCTGTACTAACCTTTCTCTTAGCACAATTATTTTCCCTTTACCAGGATTTTTATCTTTCTTTAACAACTTTTCTGAGATATAATTCACATTTCATAAATATATTTTTGTCTTTTTAAAATATATAACTAAATGGCTTTTTAAAATGTGCAGGGATGTGCAACCATCACCACAAGCTAAGTTTAGAATGTTTTTATCACCTCAAAAGAAATTAGTGGTTCTGCCCAACTCCACGATCCAATATTTTATAGAAACGAAGTCTTGTGAATAATAAATATCAGAGTCATTGCATTCTTATCACGTTCTGGACAGTATTCCAAGACTTTACATGTAACAACTAATTTAGTTGACACAATTCTATGAAATAAGTACTAATTTTTCTTCATAACACTGAGTTCTTTAGCTCAAAGAGGTTAAATAATTTGCCCAAGGCTATTGAGATCATAGGTGGTGGCACTGGAATTCAAATCTAGACAATTACAAAACATGTGCCAATCACTTAAAGCTGAAAGTTAATTTAAACAAAGCAAAACTATAGTAAAGAGGAAGCACAATGGTCTGATAAATTATGACATGGGAGTTAAGTGACATGGATTCTCTCTAGGGCTTGATAAGTTTGCTATGTGAATCCTTTCAAATTCCACCTTCCTGTAACATTTCAACACATTCTGGGGATATTGCTGATAACACTATTTTTTTTTCCACTGCAACTATTTCTTTATTCAAAGAATTATGATTTAAAATGAAACATATGCATATCAAACTAGAGAAACAGTGTCATGAATTCCCATGTATCTGTGATACATCTTAAATAATTACCAGTACATGGACAATCCTGCTTCATGTATACAGAAAATACACACATAGTAGATTATTTCAAAGCACATCTTGAGGTACTACTGACAGCAATCTTTATTCTATCCCTAAAAAGACCTGATTGAGGATGAAATGCATCTAATTCCTTTCTTTCAAGTAGAATCACTGGCAGTACAGGAAGCAATCCTAAGAAGGGTTTTTATTATCAAAAGAAAATCAAAGGACATTACCAAAAACAGTTTCTCGAAAATTACTAAATAATCTCTAAATGACATGTTCTTTGAAATATGAAAACATCTCAGGCACATATAGCAAGAATTAAATAACTAGAAAGATGTTTTATAAGGTTTTGAAAACTAAGGAAGGATTTTATGCCTATCATGATAATCAATATTACTTCTGAGTGTCCTGAGAGGCCAAAAAACACAAAAGTAGAAACTTGTAAATACCAACAACATACCTGTTTATCGTCCAGCAGATCAGGCTCCCCTTTACTAGAAGCAGAGCTGACATCATCTTCATCTGAACTGTTGCTGACTTCCTCTTCATCTGAAGGAAGGTCACGAAGACCAAGGTCCAGATCACTGTGTCCCTCCTGGGATGCTCCAGAACTGCTTTAATAGAGAATATCGCCTTAGACACCCTTGAGAACAAGAAATCCTACCAAAAACAAACTGTGAGGGCTTCCCTAGTGACTCAATGGTAAAGAATCTGCCTGCCAATGCAGAAGACACAGGGTTTGAGAATTCCATGGACAGAGGAGCCTGGTGGGCTACAAGGAGTTACAAGAGTCAGACATGGCTGAGTGACTAACACACACACACAAACACACACACACTAATTGTGAGAGGTAAGCAAAGCACATCTAAGGGATCTGGAGGGATGCAAAGAGTCAGATCAACCAAACTCTCCCTTCCCTTTCCCCATCTCAGTTGTCAAAAACCCAAATTCATCTTGGATTTAAAATGGATCACCTTGAAAAACATGTTTGTTTGTTTGTTTTACAACAAACCAGCGAATATAACATAAAAAAGGCAGACTCACAGATACAGAGAACAAACTAGTGGTTACTAGTGGCAGGGGGAAGGTACAATACATTGGGTGTAGGACAGACTCAAATGTATTACAACATGGGAAATATGGCCAATATTTTGTAATAAATGTAAATGGAAAGTGATCTTTAAAAATTGTATAAAAAAACAAAAACAACACCCAATGGGGCTTTCCTGCTGGTCCAGTGGTTAGGAATCCACCTGCTAATGCAGGGGACATGGGCTCCATACCTGGTCTGGGAAGATTCCACATGCCAAGGGGCAACCAAGCCTGTAAGCCGTACCTACTGAGCCCATGAGCCACAACTACCAAAGCCCACACAACCTGGAGCCTGTGCTCCACAAGAAGAAAAGCCACCTCAGTGAGAAGCTGGTGCACCGCAACTAGAAAGTAGCTCCTGTTCTCCGCAACTAGAGAAAGTCCGCAGCAACAAAGACCTGGTGCAGCCAAAAAAATAAATACAGCTGGATAAATCTTAAAAACAAAAAAAACAGACCAAACCTAACATGTACTTCTGTGACAAGAAGGTGGGTAAGGAGCAAGTTTCCCAGATGCCCCTATTCTATGCTTTAATATACCCTTACTCTGGATAATCAGGTCTCTACAAACACAAACCAAGAAGCTTCATAAGAGGTGGCCTGGGTTACTGATCACGTTAATGTTTCAACATTAGAAGAGGTGTTGCTTCCTTAGGTCTCAGAGGTTCATTTTTTAAAAAAGCAATGAACAAATCTGTAAGTACTGGGAGGTAATGATGGTGACCACGATGCACAATCCACGTGCTGTTGTGAACATGCACCCACCTCTCTGCTCATCATTGCTGCCTTTCATGTAACCACATCTGAGGATGGGCACAGAATCCCCAGCTTGCTCCAGACCTGCTGAATCAGAAGCTCTATAGAGATGAAGGGCCCCGAAGGGATACAGGCTAGAGTTTGAAAACCCTTGTACAAGGCCATTTATCAGCTCCTCCTCACCAGCCTGACATCAACAACATTTCTCACTCTGTACTGAGACAGAATTCTTGAATCTAAAAGACACTGTGGCAATCCAATCTATGAGGGGAATTCCATAGGAAAGCTCCCAAGGAAGGCAACAGAAGTAATTCTAGCTTTAGTTGCGAAGACTCAGGAAGAAAAGGACTGTAGTAACGGCTTTCCTGTTTGTAGTCTGTAAGAATATCTGCAGAACAGAAGAGTCAGGAAAAGATCCATAGAAAATCACCAGGGAAGACACTCAGGCAGAATAAGGCGACAGTTCCATGTCCTGTGGCAGGTTCCTTTTCAGGTCATGGGCAGGTCACTCAACCGCCAAGATTCCTAACAAGTCATGAGATTTTCTAACGGGAATCTTAAAAGTTAAATTTTCTGCCAGTTCCTGATTACACATTGTAGGATACAGACTTGCCTCAGAACCCATTCCTGAAGCCCAACTGTTATACACACCAGTTGGATGGAGGCAGAACGCCAAAAGAACACTCCCTCCTGCCAAAGTTACAGTTTCCTATTACTCAGGGGCAGAGGGCCTCAGGGAGTAATATCACAGCCTCAGTAAGGTGGGTGCATATCTTATCACAGCTCCCCCTGGCACAGAGAAGATTCACCCCTGGGGTGGTGGGTGGGGTGGACAGCAGAGCAGTCAAATCACTGGCAATATTCACTTGTCTCTTGGTGCAGGGATAGGAGCCCAACCCAGCTGGGTAATTAGGTGATTGAGATGAGAGACATTCATCCCTATAAGCAGAAGGAAATATACCTTCAACTTGCTTTTTATCTTCGTTCTTAATCTCTTCACATCCTCTGAAACCCTGCTCCTCAAAACATATTCAGTCTATTAGCAACTTCAGCATCACCAGGAAGCTTTTTAGAAAAATAAAACTGCAGTCCCACCCCACCCCAATGAATCAGAAGCTGGTTTTAACAAAACCCCAGTAATTTGATTTTTTGGATTAGCCTATCCATGAGTTCTTTATGATTCAACAGTATAAAAATTCCAAATAGTAATACAGCTGTGGCACCTATGAGGAAATTAGGTTTATTTTGTTTAGAGAACACTGGATTAACATTCGGAGAGCTACCTTTTTTTTTTTGGAGAGCTATTTTAAAGAAGACAACAACCAGTTGGTCGCCACATCCATTCGCGGACACAAAAGTTCACAAAAGTTAACATTTAAGAACAAGGGGACAAAAAGTAAATAAATAAAATATTTAAATAAGGATCCAAGGAATAAAAAGCTTTAAATATTAAAAACAAGTATCAAAATGTACCTCCATACAACTTCAGGAGATTTTCGTTCTGAAAATTGATTACCTAGAGAAAACCTTCCCTGGCCATCCTCTACCTACTCCAAATTAGATTATCTGGCTCTTCTCAATCCTACATGCTCTTACTTGGTGGTACATTTTTTTTCCTCTCATTAAAATGTAAACTGTTAAGGACAAGGAAATTGTCTTTTTCAGTTGAACTGCCATCACATTACTTGATATGTAATGTGCCCTCAATATATTTTTATTGAATGAACAAAGGTTATTAGAAACCAATGGGTATTAAATTGCAGAAGTTCAGATAATGTATGTGGTACTGGTGATGCCAGATAAAGGCCTGGAGCAGGGGGAATACTGGAAAAATGATGGTTTTTAAAGGAAAAAGGATCTCTGGGCATCATCATCAATGGTACAGAAGAATGCTGGTATTCACAAAACAAAAAAAACATTTTGCCTACCAAAGGAGTCTCTTGTGAGTAGTTAATGGGAAACAAGCTTGGAGAAGATGACAGGTGCCAAGCTGTCAAGAAGCATGAAGAGTTTACACGCATCTTACAGGCCTTCAGCAAGGAGACTGAGACCTTCCAGTGGACCTCAGAGATCTCCTCAATATATCTCCAAGATGCATGTCACTACCACACTTCTTTCTTTTTTTAAAAAAGTCTTCAGTGGGTTTGTTACAATATTGCTCCTGTTTTATGTTTCACTTTTCCTGGATGAGAGGCATGTAGGATCCTAGTTCCCTGACCAGGGATCGAACCTGCATCCCTTATACTGCAAGATGAAGTCTTAACCACTGGACTACCAAGGAAGTCCCTATACATCTTTCTTATTAGTGCCAACAGAGAAGACAATGGCACCTCTTCCATCAGTCAAGTTTTGTAAACACAGTACCTACCCCTCTCTCCCCATATCCCACCCCCTCCAAGCAGAGGAAAGGATATCGTTGTTTATTAGCATCAGTGAGGTCATCTTGATGATTTCAGAGCCTAAGTCGAAGCTAAAGCAGCTCCCCACATACCTGGATGGTGAACAGTAGAGATCAATTATGGTTTCTGAAGCTTAAGAGGGAGGAACTTTTGTAGACCAAAATAGGGTTTTGCTGCTGCTACGACGCTTTAGTCGTGTCTGACTCTGTGTGACCCCATAGACGGCAGCCCACCAGGCTCCCCCGTCCCTGGGATTCTCCAGGCAAGAACACTAGGAGTATTAATCTTGTAACCTCAAACCAATGAACTGAAATGGAGATAGGCAGAGCGACAGAAAGGGAGGAAGACCCAGGAGGTAATTTCCATAGTGCAGGCAGCCTGAGCCAGGGAGGCTACATCAGAAATTGAGAGGAAGGGCTGAACATACAAGGAAAACACATCACCAGAGCTAGGGCAAAGAGGGGCAAAAAACTCAAGTCTTCCTTCAAGGTCTCATCAACAGCCACCAGCAGAATGAGGGAGACACATCAACTGAAACAGAAATATACCAACAAAGCATTTGATTTTAAAAGAAAATGGAGTCAGCAGCAAAATCAGGAAAGATACCACCTAGAACCCACATACATGCTCATCTCTCCCTGACTAAACAGAGAAAAACTGTTGATTACTCTATTTTCCCATATAACCGTGAACTTTCAAGCCTATCTAATAATTTTAGATTCTTGATAATGAAACATGGATTTCTTGCCTATGCTAGTCACTGAGTTCAGGCTCCTCCATTCCTTATACTCCCTTCCCACTCTCAGAAAGATAACATCCTAACACAGTCTGCTTTTAGGGTTAAAGGGACAAGACATAGTGTTTCCTCCACACTTTCCTGCCTAGTTATTACATAATTTGACAACTGAAATAAAAGGACAGTAAGCTGCAAAAACAACCAAAACAGAGTCACAACTGGGCTCTCCTTTTGCAGGCCATCGTTTCCAAAAGTACACTCGGATAAAAACAGAGACAAGGGGAGCCAGAAGTAAATTTCTACTAATTTAGCTAACTGTTCCCTCAATCTCACATGCCAAGGATCCTTGCAATTGGAGTGGTGATTATTTACTGTCATCACTTAAAAAAAAAAATTGACTTTTTTGTTCATGTTATTTTCTGTATATAAACAGTATACTTTATACTGGAAGTATATCAAACTTCTCATTTTAACACATCAAGGATGATCTCTCTTTTTAAAAAGTAATTCTTTAAAAAAAAGATTCCTATTTTATTTCCTCAAAGAGTTTTTAGAAACATAAAACCTGCACGGAGCCAAGCTAGGCATAAAAGTTGCTAGGGTTCACCAACAAAACATCCTTGTGAACCTCTATTAAATTAGAGTCTAGCAAGGGGAGGGGAGAAAGCCAAGGATGGCACAGAAATGAAAAGAGGGACAGAATCAACAGAACACGTTTTCAAAGCACTGAAAGCAGTTTGGGCAAATCCAGTTACCTTTTACCTCTCTTGCCTGTGATCTTATTTTGGAGCCCTTAAACAAAGAAAATCCCCCTGCAACACAGGAGACCCAGGTTCGATCCCTGGGTCGGGAAGATCCCCTGGAGAAGGAAGTGGCGACCCACTCCAGTATTACTGCCTGGAGAATCCCATGGACAGAGGAGCCTGGTGGGCTACGGTCTATGGGGGGCAAAGAGTCGGACACGACCGAGCAACTAAACAACAACAAAACAAAGAATATTCCATGTAATTTCTCCAAGTGTGAAAACAAGAAATTCACTCCAATATTCTCACCTTCAAAGTTTCTCTCGCATTTTCAAGTGACAACACGTAAATCCAACTTTCTGTCATCTTTTGTCTCTTCTTTCTACTCCTCGACCAAACTGAACAGAACACCTGCTAGTCTTCAAGATTTCAAAATTCTTTTGCAAATGCTGTCTCATTATGATTTGGTGATTATGAACCCACTCCAGTATTCTCGTCTGGAAAATTCCATGGACTGAGGAGCCTGGTAGGCTATACAGTTCATGGATTTGCAAAGAGTCGGACACGACTAAGCAACTTCACTTCACTTAGCTACTTTCATATTTATCAGAGTAAGTGGGGAAAATGACCAAGAAAAACTTGAAGGATGAACCAGGAAAAAATTTTTTTAAATAAGTCATATATTATAAAATGTAAAGTATACAAGACAGGTTTACAATTTTCACTGGAAAATTGTTTCTATTTAGTTTCCCCAGAAAACTTTTTACTCTTTCACTTCAGTTCCTTTATGGAATTGCAGATTCCACTGTCAAGTTGAAAACTAGGCATTAAATCAACAACAACAAATTTTAAAAACCATTCATCTTCTTATTTTCAGATTCTCTTCTCAATTATCCAGTATGTGTGGAATTTTCTCTACCCACTACGCACATGACTACCCCCAAAATAAGAAAAGATTTCTACTTCTTTTAGGAAATACGGAACAACTCGGGAATTTGCCCTACATAACATTTTCATCCTCTAACAAAGCAAGACTCATTAATCACGTCATGATTTCAGGTTTTCCAAACACAAGATCTTGCATGATTATTTTCTGTCTGTGCAGAGCCAGAGTGACAGAACACAAAAGCCAAGAGATAACAAAGAGTTTGAGACAAATTTATCTGACTTCAACAAAGCTCAAGTTCCACAGGTGTAACCCTTCTGGGCTCAGATCATCTGATAGGTCTTCTTCATTGCTAACTGTTTTGACTAAAAATAAACACTGATGTCTCCATAATAAGTAAGGCTGAGACTTTTATTACTGATTTCAGAAAAAGAAATTACACACACACACACACACACACACACACACACACACACACACATATAAAGAAAGAAAAGCAAAAGGGAAAAATGACTGTCTGAGGAGGCCTTACAAATAGCTGAGAAAAGAAGAGAAGTGAAAGCCAAAGGAGAAAAGGAAAGATATACCCATCTGAATGTAGAGTTTCAAAGAATAGCAAGGAGAGGTAACAAAGCCTTCCTATAGGAAAGACTAGAGATCGCTTCATGAAAATCAGAGATACCAAGAGAACATTTCATGCGAAAACGGGCAAAATAAAGGACAGAAATGATATGGACCTAACAGAAGCAGAAGAGATTAACAAGAGGTGGCAAGAATACACAGAAGAAATATACAAAAAAGACCTAATGACACAGATAACCACAATGGTGTGATCACTCACCTAGAGCCAGACATCCTGCAATGTGAAGTCAAGTGGGCCTTAGGAAGCATCACTACGAACAAAGCTAGTGGAGGTGATGGAATTCCAGCTGAGCTATTTCAAATCCTAAAAAATGATGCCGTGAAAGCGCTGCACTCAATACGCCAGCAAATTTGGAAAACTCAGCAGTGGCTACAAGATTGGAAAAGGCCAGTTTTCATTCTAATCCCAAAGGAAGCCAATTCCAAAGAATGCTCAAACAACTGCACAATTGCACTCATCTCACAGGCTAGCAAAGTAATGCTCAAAATTCTCCAAGCCAGGCTTCAATAGTACATGAACTGAGAATTTCCAGATGTTCAAGTTGGATTTAGAAAAGGCAGAGGAACCAGAGGTTAAATTGACAACATCTGTTGGGTCACAGAAAAAGCAAGAGAATTCCAGAAAAACATCTACTTCTGCTTCATTGACTATACTAAAGCCTTTGACTGGGTGGATCATAATAAACTGTGGAAAATCTTAAAGACACAGGAATATCAGACCACCTTACCTGTCTCCTGAAAACATGTATGCAGGTCAAGAAGCAATAATTAGAACTGGAAATGGAACAACAGACCGGTTCCAAACTGGGAAAGGAGTCTGTCAGGGTTGTATATTGTCACCTTGTTTATTTAACTTATATGCAGAGTACATCATGAGAAACACTGGGCTGGAAGAAGCACAAGCTCGAATCAAGATTGCTGGTAGAATCAAGATTGCTACGCAGATGATACCATCCTTTTGGCAGAAAGTGAAGAACTAAAGAGCCTCTTGAAAGTTAAAGAGGAGTGAAAAAGCTGGCTTAAAATTCAACATTCAAAAAATAAAGACCATGGCGTCCAGTCCCATCACTTCATGGCAAATAGATGGGGAAAGAGTGAGGAGATTATTTTCTTGGGCCCCAAAATCACCACAGATGGTGACTGCAGTCATGATATTAAAAGATGCTTGCTCCTTGGAAGAAAAGCTATGACTAACCTAGACAGCATATTAAAATGCACCAGAGACATTACTTTGCAGACAAAGGTCTGTATAGTCAAAGTTTTTCCAGTAGTCATGTATGGATCTGAGAGCTGGACCATAAAGAAGGTTGAGCATGGAAGAACTGATGCTTTCAAACTGTGGTGCTGGAGAAGACTCTTGAGAGTCCCTTGGACTGCAAGGATATTAAACCAGTCCATCTTAAAAGCAATCAATTCTGAATATTCATTGCAAGGACTGATACTGAAACTCTAATATTTTGGCCACCTGATGCAAAGAGCCAACTCATTAGAAAGGACACTGATGCTGGGAAAGATTGAAGGCAGAAGGAGATGGGGACGACAGAGGACGAGATGGTTAGACAGCATCACTGACTCAATGGCCATGAGTTTGAACAAGCTCTGGGAGATGGTAAAGGACAGGGAAGCTTGACATGCTGCAGTCCATGGGGTCACAAAGAGTAGGACATGACTGAAGCGACTTAGCAGCAGCAGCAGCATGTACTATATTAACTTTTTAGAGTTAAATGCTTTAATAACCACAAAATATAAATAAATAAAATCACTAAAATAAGGGATAGGACAGGAGGTGTTTTTTACCAAAAAGAAGTTTAAAAAAAAAAAAACTTGCAGCATAAAATGTACATAATTAGTGTTTTTACTCATTGTCAATGAGCAAAAACATCCAAGCCTTTAAAACAAGGTATTAACATCCAAGCCTTTAAAACTAGCAAGCTGGAGATCTATAGCTTTAGAAAAACAAACCAGAGGAAAATATCCAGTGTCCACTGAAATGTAAACTAGATTATTTAAAAACTGGCTTCAGAAAACAACAACAAATAAAACAACAAAAAACTAGCTTTGTGTAATGAACTTTGAAAATCAGGTCTGCGTCATTTTCCAGGGGCAACTTCTACCGTCATAAATTCAACATTCATCCCCTTCCCCAGAAACACATTTATTACTAGGATTCTTTTTTGCTTATTTAATTATAATTGAAGGATAACTGCTTTAAAATATTGGTTTCATTTCTGTCTTACATCAACATGAATAAGCCATAGGTGTACACATGTCCCTTCCCCCTTAAATGTCCCTCCCACCCTTTCCCACCCCTCTATCAAGGTTGTTCAGTTCAGTTCAGTCACTCACTCATGTCCACCTTTTTGAGACCCCATGAACCACAGCACGCCAGGCCTCCCTGTCCATCACCAACTCCTGAAGTTCACTCAAACGCATGTCCATTGAGTTGGTGATGCCATCCAACCATCTCATCCTCTGTCATCTCCTTCTCCTCCCACCTTCAATCTTTCCCAGCATCAGGGTCTTTTCAAATGAGTCAGCTCTCTGCATCAGGTGGCCAAAGTATTGGAGTTTCAGCTTCAACAACACTCCTTCCAAAGAACACCCAGGACTGATCTCCTTTAGAATGGACTGGTTGGATCTCCTTGTAGTCCAAGGGACTCTCAAGAGTCTTCTCCAACACCACACTTCAAAAGCATCAATTCTTCAGCACTCAGCTTTCTTTATAGTCCAACTCTCACATCCATACATGACCACTGGAAAAACCATAGCCTTAACTAAACGGATCTTTGTTGACAAAGTAATGTTTCTGCATTGAAATATGCTGTCTAGGTTGGTCATAACTTTTCTTCCAAGGAGTAAGTGTCTTTAAATTTCATGGCTGCAATCACCATCTGCAGTGATTCTGGAGCCCCCAAAAATAAAGTCACCCACTGTTTCCACTGTTTCCCCATCTATGTGCCATGAAGTGATGGACTGGATGTGATGATCTTAGTTTTCTGAATGCTAAGCTTTAAGCCAATGTTTTCACTCTCCTCTTTCACTTTCATCAAGAGACTCTTTGGTTCTTCTTTGCTTTCTGCCATAAGGGTGGTGTCATCTGCATATCTGAGGTTATTGATATTTCTCCTGGCAATCTTGATTCCAGCTTGTGCTTCTTCCAGCCCAGTGTTTCTCATGATGTACTCTGCATATAAGTTAAATAAGAAGGGTGACAATATACAGCCTTGACGTACTCCTCTTCCTATCTGGAACCAGTCTGTTATTCCATGTCCAGTTCTAACTGCTGCTTCCTGACCTGCATATAGGTTTCTCAAGAGGCAGGTCAAATGTTCTGGTATTCCCATCTCTTTCAGAATTTTCTACAGTTTACTGTGATCTACACAGTCAAAGTATTTGGCATAGTCAATAAAGCAGAAATAGATGTTTCTTTGGAACTCTCTTACTTTTTCAATGATCCAGCAGATGTTGTCAATTTAATCTCGGGTTCCTCTGCCTTTTCTAAAACCAGCTTGAACATCTGGAAGTTCACAGTTCACGTATTGCTGAAGCCTGGCTTGGAGAATTTTGAGCATTACTTTACTAGTGTGTGAGATGAGTGCAACTGTGTGGTAGTTTGAGCATTTTTGGGCATTGCCTTCCTTTATGATTGGAATGAAAACTGACCTTTTCCAGTCCTGTGGCCACTGCTGAGTTTTCCAAATTTGCTGGCATATTGAGTGCAGCACTTTCACAGCATCATCTTTTAGGATTTGAAACAGCTGTACTGGAATTCCATCACCTCCACTAGCTTTGTTCATAGTGATGCTTCCTAAGGCCCACTTGACTTCACATTCCAGGATGTCTGGCTCTAGGTGAGTGATCACATCATCGTTATTATCTGTGTCGTGAAGATCTAGGTTGTTACAGAGTCCCAGTTTGAGTTCCCTGAGTCATACAGCAAATTTCCACTGGCTATCTATTTTACATATGGTAGTGAATATGCTTCCATGTTTCTCTCTGCATTCGTCTTACCCTCTCCTTCCTGCCCCTCGCCCGTGTCCCTTAAGTCTGCTCTCTACGTCTGCATCCCCACTGCTGCCCTGCAAATAGGTTCATCAGTACCATCTTTCTATTACTAGGGTTCTTCAGATTGTATTCTCCTGACAGAAACAAAATCAAGATCAGTACCCTGAGGCTGTTATTTAAAATACAGTCACAGAAGGACAAGGGCTTCCCAGGTGACTCAGTGGTAAAGAATCTGCCTGCCAAATCAGGATCAGGAGAGGCAGGTTTGATCCCTGGGTGGCAATATCCCCTGGAGGAAGAAATGGCAACCTACTCTAGTATTCCTGCCTGGAAAATCCCATGGACAGAGGAGCCTGGTGTGCTGCAGTCCATGGGGCCACAAAGAGTCGGACACGACTAAATGACAGCACACATACGCATGGAGGGACAACTCTGAAAACTAGCTAGAAAGCAAAATGGAATTCAAAATTCCTTAAAGTAGCAGATAACCTACCCAGATGCGAGCACTTGACGTAAGCAGATTCCAGAGTCAGTAAGGTTTAACCACAAAACAAGCAGTTTTAAAAGAAGTTTCCATCAATGGCCGTTAGTAGGAGGCTGGTTAAATAAACTGGGCATATTCATACAATGATAGAGTAAACAGCTATTTTAAAAATGAAACAGGTCTATGCACAATGGTATAGGTTGCTCTCCAACAATATTGCAAGGTTCAAAAGGAGTCAACGCACAGAGCAGTGTGCATCCATCTGTGTAAAAAGGAAAAACACACACATATATGTGCCTATGTGTCTATCTACATAAATATATGCATATAAAAGGTATGCAGACAGGCTGCTGCTGCTGCTAAGCTGCTTCAGTCGTGTCCGACTCTGTGTGACCCCACAGACGGCAGCCCACCAGGCTTCCCCGTCCCCGGGATTCTCCAGGCAAGAACACTGGAGTGGGCTGCCATTTCCTTCTCCAATGCATGAAAGTGAAGTCGCTCAGTTGTGTCCGACTCTTAGCGACCCCATGGACTGCAGCCTACCAGGCTCCTCCGCCCATGGGATTTTCCGGGCAAGAATACTGGAGTGGGGTGCCATTGCCTTCTCTAGGGGATCTTCCTGACCTAGGGATTGAACCCAGGTCTCCCACATTGCAGGCAGACGCTTTAACCAGGGAAGCCTGAAAGAGTCACAAGAAACTGATAAAAATCATTGCCTCTGGGGCTACAGTCTGAGATGAGAGACTTCATTATTTACCCTTTTCCTGCTTTAAAAAAAAAAAAAATTTTTTTTTTCTACTTACTTTTTCAAAGACAACACACACACATCCCAAACTCAGAAACTGTAAAGTTTTAATTCGAGCACCAACTCTTTAGGCATTCTGCCCACACCCCAGGTTTAGATTTCTGCGTATTTTCAAGACTGTCTTTATTTTTTCCCTTTAATTGCTTCTTAAATGGGAAAGATACATAGATCATGCCTTCTCTTATAGTCAGTATGTAGGGACTTATTTAGGAAAACCATTGGCATGAGTCTCTAGATAATAGGTAGGAGGAGAGACCTTCTGGCCAGTCAGTTGATAGCTTTAAAAAAGAGAAAGAGAGATTGTAAAGGGATTGTTCAACAGTCTATAGAGGCCACAGAGTAACCACACAACTGTTAAGAAGACCACAGTAAACAGCACCATATTATTAGGCATCTCCCAGAGGGCTCTGTCTGGGTTGTGGGAAAACTCCTGGCCTGTAAGATCATGCCCTCCAGAGCTCCTGGTCCAACCTTAAGGACAAAGGAGAAGTCCAAAGCCAATCACAATCCAACAGACTCCCCTGTCCCTCCAGCTTGGGGCTTCCCAGGTGGCTCAGTGGGTAAAGAATACACCTGCAATGCAGGACATGCAGAGACACAGGTTCAATCTCTGTGTCGGGAAGATTCCCTGGAGAAGAGAATGGCTACCCACTCCCATATTCCTGCCTGGAGAAACCCATGGACAGGGGAGTCTGGAGGGCTACAGTCCATGGGATCGCAAAGAGTCAGACACAATTACACATGCATGCTCCTCAAACTTAGGCATCTGGTTCAAGTCTGAGCTGTTCTGAGTTACAGTGTAATAAATTGTTATAAAAATGTCTTCTCAAACAAGCACTAGCTAAAATAAGTGCCAAACATTTAACTACCAGCAGTTTTGCTTTCTTAAGGGATTTGAGGAATGAATGATTCTTTAAAATGCATTTCAAGAAATATAGATAATAGAAATCTGTTTGTTAACACAAATAGGAAAGAATTCTACTGAGCTTAGAATTGCTTCCCAATTAAATACAGCAGGTTCCCAACCCGGCTTTCTTATTGCAGCAAAGATGGTGTTTATTTTGTTGAAAAGTAATGTTTAAATAAAGAGATGTTGACCCAACATCATTTCTTCCCTTTACCTCCTCATTATGTAACATGGAATTCACTAGTACCACACCAAATAGAGGCCGCTAGAAATAATGAGGTTGGGATGAATATATGAGGACACTTCATATTTAGACATGCACACACACAGATACGCACACACACATATATTGCACATATATACATCTATTTTCACACATGTGAGAAATGGAGTATTTCCGGCCATGTCAGTAAACAAGGATGTCACAGTCATCAGTGATTCCAGCCCTCCGGGGCACTCAGGAAGGAAAAGAATACCTGCTAAAGCTGGCAGCCGTGAGGCTGTAGCCACTCCCTATGCTGAGCACTGCGGAACTCAGGATGTGAAGAAAACACAGGATTCTGACCCAGGATAGCCGAGGTGCATATGAAAGCAATGACTTCAGTGAGCCCAGACTCCTGCATCTTCTCGTACACAGAAAAACACTAAAGTACTTACCTTGAAATATCTGGTTTCCTTTAATTAATTGTTGTTTAATTAACAAAAATCTCTTGATGTTCCAGCTACCTGCCCTTTGTTGTGAAAATTCTATAAAGCCTGGTTTCTTCCCTTGCCTCCTTGAAGCAGTTCTCTCAGGATTATGTGAGAAGCTGCCTCCCAGGCTTTAAGTCCTAAAAATTTCCACCAAATAAAACAGAACTCTCAACGTTAAGGTTGTGAATATTTCTTAAGCTAACATATATATTTTATATATTATAATATTCAATATATAAAACTGCTAACCATTTATTTCAATAAATATTTACTGTAGGCTTATTATGCATTCTATTGTAGGCACTAGATGAAGATTCTCTAACAGAATTAGTCATAGATGATGTTCAAACTGTAAATTCTATTGGCTGCTTTTCTTTTTACCTGCTAATTGAGACTCTCTTAAACTAATAAATGCAAAAGGAGTCAGGATAACTGCAGTAAATAGGGTAAAAGGCAGGGACCATTTTCTCAACAGAGAACAACTAAAAGTAGTGAAAGTGAAGCCGCTCAGTCATGTCCGACTCCGCGGACTGTAGCCTACCAGGCTCCTCCCTCCGTGGGATCCTCCAGGCAAGAGTACTGGAGTGGGTTGCCATTTCCCTCTCCAGGGGATCTTCCCAACCCAGGGATCGAACCAGAGTCTCCCGCATTCCAGGCAGACGCTTTAACCTCTGAGCCACCAGGGAAGCCCGAACTAAAAGTAAGTGCATGCTAAATGTTAAAGGCAGCTCACAGGCACTAAGGGCTACAGAAGCAGAGAAAGAAGTACCCCATGCAGACTGGGGTAGTCAGATAAATTGGAGGTATGGGCACCTGGGAGAAGATACTTCAGTGAATGAAAGGAGAAACAAAGATCTCCTAAATAGGAGAGGACTGGGGGGAAAACTGTGAGCAAAGGCATGGAGGCAGAAATGCAAGTGATGTGGTGGGTGATGGGAGATGGTGATAGGAGGGTGACTGCATTTCTGTGTGATGAGAAATGAAGATATTTACTAGTTAGAAAGAGGTTCCTACAGCTAGGAAGCAAGCAAGGCACACAAGAAATAATCCATTTGTGATGGGAGCTGGGATCCAAATTCAACCCTTCCCCTTAGCTTTATCAAGTTTCAACACTAGACGGGGAACCTAGCAGGGGAGTCAGGCTAGGAGAACGGACCGCGTGGTGAGCAGGCAGGGATGAACAGCTCACCCTCTGACTACCATCTCTAACAGGGTGACCATGTGCTTTTGTGTCAATCGTATGTGCCACATTGCTTCTGCTCATGTCTTTTCATCATAATCCTAACAGTCACTGAAAACGTGGTGAGATTTTTGGAAAATATGACCAGGTCCTCTGCCCCTGCTACGCTCTTGATCGTGACTCAGTATGAAGCCACTATGGTGTAGGGGCCCATACAGTGTTCTGCCTTGACATCGGGGGGAAGTGAAGAGAGCCCCAGATGGCCTAATGACAAGTTGCTCTTCCCACTCTGCTCCCTCAGATAAGGCCCCCTAGTCAAACAACCTTCTTGACCATAGGGACTCTTGCGGCTTATCCATGAATAGGTGATTTTAGTTCTCAGTCACTGTGTGAAATCACTGAAACTAGTCAATCACATTCTCCCAGGGAATCCTCTTGATGCTACAAAGTCTGGCTCCCACAGCTCCTGGTGGTTCTCTCCACTTCCAGGGCAGCCTCTGTGTGGCCCTATGTGGAATGCGATGTCCTCCTCCCCTAGGGTGTACGTAAGTGATAAACTGCTGTCAAGCTTACCTGTCACCTTTTGGCCATCCTCAACCATCCCTCACCAACAGGGTGAACAGAATGTAACCAGAACACCTACCAAAGAGGATGTCATTTTCTGGGACCCTTATATACAAAACTGGTGCACTGTTGATTTCTAATTGGCTTATCCTCACATCATATTGAAGGGTATATGAACCTAGCGACATGAATTCCTAACTAAACTTTGCATTTACATCTACACAGACTCTGCCAGGATAAACGCAAGCAACTTCAAGTTAAAGTATTACTTCTATTATTACAGATAAAAGACATATTCCATGTCACACAAAATAAAATGTTGTATTACAGACCCCACTATAATAAAATAGTGGGGGATTATAAGGAAATCAGCAGTTAAACCAGAATCTACTTACTGTTCAAGATCTTATTGTATTCAAGCCTACTTCAGTGTTTCCATTTTCTAACAGGAACCACAACCTGTAATTGGGATTTCCCACTGACATGGAGGAAAAAGTAGGCTTCTTGGTAGCCCGTAAGTAGCTAAAGAGGGGAAGGTTAAACTATCGCTTATGAATAAATCAGTCTACTTCCTTATTTAAAATAAGCATGAAAAACTGTATTTACCATTTCTCTTAGACTACTCTAGATCAACTATGAATTGTCAACAACCCCAAAGATCCACCTGGGACCCATTTCTTCCTCAGAGTACACTGGATACAGGTCCATTTTTTTAAGACTGAGAGTCTGCAGATGGCCTCAGGAAAGTTTTGTCTTCCACAAAACAATATCAGTGTATCTTTGCACTGGTTACACTATTGACCTCTCCTCCTTTATCTCTGGCTCCCTTGACTGGGAAACAAACTAAATCACAACATTTTTATCAAACTTGGGCAACATTTTCTAGAGTCAGAGAAAATGGAAGGGAAGTAAAAATAAACATGTATTCAAGAAGTGAGATAAACGGATGCACTTTTGCAGGGTCACAAACATTTCATCATAGTTTCATAGTTTCTCAGAGTAGATGCTAGAAACACTCTGCCTTGGAACAACAAAAAAAAAAACTGCCTGTCTGAGTCCTCACCTAACCATTTACTAGCTAAGTGAAACTGACTTAACCTCATTATGTCTCATTTCCTCATCCATAAAATGGGGATATCATAGTGTCTACCTGACAGGGTTTTATGAGAATTAAATGAATTAATATAAATAATGCTCTAATAATGTCTGAGACATAGAAAGTTCACTTTCCTATATGCACTCTCTTTCTCATATACGTGTGTGTATGTGATCATCTCTAGTATTTAAAAGATTAGTACTCTAGACACTTAGAAGTCTAGACTTGTAGCAAAAAGGACTGCAAGAGAGAAGCTTCTGCACTGTCAGTCATGTGAAACAGCTCATCGCCAGCACACACATCTGAGTAAAGAACTGCAGTGAGATCATGTGAGCTGTGGTTTTGCAGGTCACTCCTGGGCTTGTTTTCCACGTTTAATTTCACTGCTTCTCTGTGGCAGTTTACTACTGGTAGAGGAAGACTGAAAGCTCAGTTTCCCGATACAGTCTCCTGTTTCTAAAAGAACTTCAGTCTCCAACATAAATGACTTAAAGGTATCCTGCTGAGTCTCAAGATGCTTTTTAGAGAAACTTTCGGAAAGCTAGCTTCATCCCTCTTTGGTACATGATGATCACAATGGTAACAACTTAAAGACCAATATAGGTAGAGATGGTCTATGAATGATATAGGAAGGAAGTGTCACTTGTGGAATGAAACTGCTGATTTCCTTGTCAATATGAACTTCACTTCGCAATGTAAAGCCAAATACTTGTACGACTTTCATAGGAGGTTAAATAGCATAGAGTCTGGTAGGCCTTCAAGACACTGATCCTCTGTTCTGAGCCACTAGCTAAAAGTGCAAAAAAAAAAAAAAAAAAAAAAAAGAGAGAGAGGAGGGAAGTAAAGAGAAATTAAGACACCAGGTAGAAAGACAAAGGGGCTTCCCAGGCACCTCAGTGGTAAAGAATCCACCTGCCAAGAAGAGGCAGGTTCATCCCTGGGTCAGGAAGATCCCCTGGAGAAGGGAATGGCAACCCACTCCAGTATTCCTGCTTAGAGAATTCCATGGACAGAGGAGCCTAGTGGGCTCTAGTCCATGGGGTCACAAAGAGTCAGACATGACTTAATTGAAGACTAAAACAACAACAGAAAGACAAAGCGTCCTCTATTCCTCCAGCTGTGATATGTGTTAATTCTGGCCATTCACTGAGCTTCTGGGGTGTTAGTTTTCATGTCAGGCATTGACACACAAGAAGGAAGATGCTATTCCTGCCCAGGGGGAAATAGGGCTGACAGCTTCTGTCTTTCTCACTTACTTCCAAGATAACAACAGCCTCCTAGGGACAGAGACAAACTACCCCTAAACTTTCCATTCATTCTAAAACTTTCCATACTACGAAGCAAAACAAAAACAAACAAAATCCTTCAAAACCCTTATCTTTCAGCTGGACCAGAAGAGGGTAATGAGAGGGAAAGGGAGTATTTTACTTTTCACTATCTCTACATTTAATATTTTTTAAAAATAAGGATTCTATATAACATTTAGAATTAAAATATAATAATATGTAAAATTAGAATATTTCCTAACACCATACACAAAGATAAACTCAAAATGGATTAAAGACCTAAATGTAAGACCAGAAATTATAAAACTCTTCGAGGAAAGAGTAGCTACTTGTCATCAAGTAGCTAGAACACTTGATGACATAAATCAAAGCAAGATCCTCTATGACCCACCTCCTAGAGTAATGGAAATAAAAACAAAAATAAACAAGTAGGACCTGATTAAACTTAAAAGCTTTTGCACAGCAAAGGGAACTATAAGCAAGGTGAAAAGATAACCCTCAGAATGGGAGAAAATGATAGCAAATGAAACAACTGAAAAAGGATTAATTTCCAAAATAAACAACCAGCTCTACAAACAACAAATGCTGGAGAGGGTGTAGAGAAAAGGGAAAGCTCCTGCACTTTTGGTGGGAATGTAAACTGATACAGCCACTATGGAAGATGGTATGACGAGTCCTTAAAAAACTAGGAATAAAACCTCCATACGACCCAGCAATCCAACTCCTAGGCATATACCCAGAGGAAACGAAAACGGAAACAGACACATGTATCCCATTGTTCACTGCAGCACTTATTTACAATAGCTAGAGCATGGAAGCAACCTAGATGTCCATTGACAGATGAATGGATAAAGAAGTTTTGGTACAAATACACAATGGATTATTACTCAGCCATAAAAAGGAATGCATTTGAGTTAGTTCTAATGAGGCGGATAAACCCAGAGCATATTATACAGTGTGAAGTAATTCAGAAAGAGAAAGGTAAATACTGTATACTAACACACACTTGTGGAATCTAGAAAGATGGTACCAATGAGTTTATTCTGCAGTGGCAGCAATGGACTTCCCTGGTGGCTCAGACGGTGAAGCCTCTGCCTACAATGCAGGAGACCTGGGTTCAATCCCTGGGTCGGGAAGGTCACCTGGAGAAGGAAATGGCAACTGGCTCCAGTATTCTTGCCTGGAAAATCCCATGGGCAGAGGAACTTGGCAGGTTACAGTTCATGAGGTCGCTAAGAGTCGGACACAACTGAGCGACTTCACTTCACAATGCAGAACAGACATAGAGAACAGTCTTATGGACACAGGTGATGCTTCCTAAGGCCCACTTGACTTCACAGTCCAGGATGTCTGGCTCTAGGTGAGTGATCACACCATCGTGATTATCTGGGTCATGAAGACCTTTTTTGTACAGTTCTTCTGCATATTCTTGCCACCTCTTTTTAATATCTTCTGCTTCTGTTGGGTCCATACCATTTCTGTCCTTTATCGAGCCCAACTTTGCATGAAATGTTCCCTTGGTATCTCTATTTTCTTGAAGAGATCTCTAGTCTTTCCCATTCTATTGTTTTCCTCTATTTCTTTGCACTGATCACTGAGGAAGGCTTTCTTATCTCTCCTTGCTATTCTTTGGAACTCTGCACTCAAATGGGTATATCTTTCCTTTTCTCCTTTGCTTTTTGCTTCTTTTCTTTTCACAGCTATTTTAAGACCTCCTCAGACAGCCAAGAGAACACTTTAACCCTTCAGATCTTTATTTTATATTCATCACTAAAGCCTTCTGATTTTCATTTTGAGTTCCTTTTATACTTCCCTAAATATGGTGCTCAATACACAATATTATGTAAGTACCTGTCAACTGGAAACAACTTTTAACACACTGAAGAAAGAGGTAATCTACTAAATAGCTTTCACAGGTTATCTGTGCAAATCCATAACAATATTTTACCTGTCTTCTTAACAGCTAGTACATGGGATTTTACCCAATATAGAATAAGAATACCAAATGATAAAATAGAGAGTTTTTTTAAAGTAACATTTTTCTAAAAGATTTTATAACTTTCTTAGATAAAACTCTTAACATCTTCCCCATCTGGATAGCCAACTAGTCCATGCTGGGGTTCACAACACATTTTATTTAGAGACAATGGAGCAGAGTCTGAAATAACGCAGACAGATGTTCAAATCCTGAGATAATTTTATGAATAATTCACTCTACAAGGGAAAACAGGTTTTCTGTAGCTAAAACATTCTGAGCATTTCCCCATATACATAAAAGTTGCACAAGGCCCTTTACCAGGCTCTTGACTTTGGGATATCTTAGTAAATTTTTGCTAACTCCAAAGGTACCTACAGACGGCCCAGATAGTTTCACTTTCAGTTTTACATGTAAGACATGGGGACAGTTCTTTCCTTAAGAAGAGTTTTGTAAAACTGTAATTTTTTCTAGTGATAGACAATTTTTAAAAATTGTTTTCTGAATAGCATATGAAGATTTTAAGATCTGCACTACTTATGAAATTGTTAAAAACTGTTCTGTAAGCTTGATAAAAGGACTAGTGGAATTAGAGAGATGGCATGTTTTGTGCATCACTATTCCACCATGTGGAAGGGTGCTCACTACATAGCTAAAAGACAGACGCACGTTAAGGGCTTTTAACTCAGCGTGTCTTCTCAAAGGGAGCTCTGTTTTACCGAACAGCAGTAATTCTCCAAATCGGTGTAACTGCTTTCCAAAATGATCAGGTGTTTCCTGTATATTCTGGAAGCCCGGTCATTGGGACACCGGTTTACTCAAAATGCAGCTGGACTCTGACCTCATGCAAGTAAAAGCAACGTATAACCTGACAACTATTTACTCAGATCTGTTCATCTATTTTGTGCCAGGTATGTGCTGGGGTCAAGGATACAACGGTGCTTATAATCTCCTACACCATTTGTTCTTTTATTTCATTTACTATGTGTCTTTTAGCGGGAGTGGTAAGAAGAAGGATAACAAAACTCTGGTAGAAGAATGAGTTAGTGTTGTGCAACAGCAGAACAAGGTGTGCCATGTACTGCTTGGTATACAGTCAACACAACACACGTTAGCCATTACCTGTATAATGCAACGAACAGCAAATGCCAGGCAGCATGCTGCAGGAGGGAACGGTGACACAGCAGCCACAAACCCACTTCCTTATTCAGCCTTTCAATAAATAGATACTATGTCCCTACCATGTGCCAGGCACTGTTCCAGGCATGGGGGACAAAGCAATGTAACAAAATTAAGTGTTTCTCATGTGGAGAAAAAGGAACCCTCCCACACTGCTGGTGGGTATATAAACTGGTGCAGCCACTATGGAGAGCAGTATGGAGGATCCTCAAAGAACTAAAACTAGAGTCACCATATGATCTGGCAATTCCACTCCAGGGCATATCCTGGATAAAACCACAATAAGAAGAAATAAACGCACCCCTATGTTCAAAGCAGCACTATTTACAATAGCCAAGATATGGAAACAGCGTAATGTCCACCCACAGATGAACAGCTAAAGAAGATGAGGCACATATAGACAATGGACTATTACTCGGCCACAGAGAAGAACAACTATGCCACTCGAAGAAACACAGACGGACCCACAGATTATCATGCCAGCTGAAGGAAGTCTGACAGATGTCTGAAAGACAAATGTCTTACATTATCACTTATATGCAGACGTTCACAGACACAGAAAACAAACTTATTGTGGGTAGGGAGAGGTAATTAGAGGAGTTTGGGAATAATAGATATACACTACTATTTATAGAAGAGCTAAACAAGGACCTACTATACAGTATAGGGAACTATAGACAATATTTTATAATGACTGATAATAGAAAACAATCTGAAAAAAATACATATGTGTGTTATTTAACTGAATCTCTTGCCTATATACCAGAAACTTATATAATATCCTGGTATGTGAAGTCAAGTGGGCCTTAGGAAGCATCACTACAAACAAAGCTAGTGAAGATGGTGGGATTCCAGTGGAGCTGTTTCAAATCCTGAAAGATGATGCTGTGAAAGTGCTGCACTCAATATGCCAGAAAATTTGGAAAACTCAGCAGTGGCCACAGGACTGGAAAAGGTCAGTTTTCATTCCAATCCCAAAGAAAGGCAATGCCAAAGAATGTCCAAACTACCACACAACTGCACTCATCTCACATGCTAGCAAAATAATGCTCAAAATTCTCCAAGCCAGGCTTCAACAGCACGTGAACTGTGAACTTCCAGATGTCCAAGTTGGATTTAGAAAAGGCAGAGGAACCAGAGATATAATTGCCAACATCCTTTGGATCATTAAAAAGGCAAGAGAACTCCAGAAAAACATCTACTTCTGCTTTCCTGACTATGCCAAAGCCTTTAACTGTTTGGATCACAATAAACTGTGGAAAATTCTGAAAGAGATGGGACTGCCAGACCATTGACCTGCCTCTTGAGAAATCTGTATGCAGGTCAGGAAGCAACAGTTAGAACTGGACATGAAACAACAGACTGGTTCCAAATAGGAAAAGGAGTACATCAAGGCTGTATATTGCCACCCTGCTTATTTAACTTATATGCAGAGAACATCATGAGAAACGCTGGGCTGGAAGAAGCACAAGCTGGAATCAAGACTGCCAGGAGAAATATCAATAATCTCAGATATGCAGATGACACCACTCTTATGGCAGGAAGCGAAGAAGAACTAAACAGCTTCTTGATGAAAGTGAAAGAGAGTGAAAAAGTTGGCTTAAAACTCAACATTCAAAAAATGAAGATCATGGCATCTGGTCCCATCACTTCATGGCAAATAGATGGGGAAACAGTGGAAACAGTGTGAGACTTTATTTTTGGGGGGCTCCAAAAATCACTGCAGATGGTGACTGCAGCCATGAAATATAAAGACGCTTGCTCCTTGGAAGAAAAGCTATGACCAACCTAGATAGCATATTGAAAAGCAGAGACATTACTTTGCCGACAAAGGTCCACCTAGTCAAGGCTATGGTTTTTCCAGTGGTCATGTATGGATGTGAGAGTTGGACTATGAAGAAAGCTGAGTGCTGTCAAATTGATGGTTTTGAACTGTGGTGTTGGCAAAGACTCTTGAGAGTCCCTTGGACTGCAAGGAGATCCAACCAGTTGATTCTAAAGGCAATCAGTCCTGAATATTCATTGGAAGGACTGATGCTGAACCTGAAGCTCCAATCCTTTGGCCACCTGATGTGAAGAACTGACACAATGGAAAAGACCCTGATGCTGGGAAAGAGTGAAGGAGCGAGGAGAAGTGGATGACAGGGGATGAGATCACTGGATGGCATCATCGACTTAATGGACATGAGTTTGAGTAAGCTCTAGGAGTTGGTGGACAGGGAAGCCTGGTGTGCTGCAGTCCATAGGGTCGCAAAGAGTCGGATATGACTGAGTGACTGAACTGAACTGAATTGATAATATAATTTATAGCATTCTTTGGTTAAAATGAAGACTAGCCAGCTTTAGTTCAGGTTAGGCAGGATGAACACAGGTGCTAAATTTAAAGAGGCATTTCAATTAGTTTACCCTTGGAGGTAGGTTTCACCAGCCCCTAGGTAGAGAGGGTCAACAATTGTGACACATGTCTGCAGTCCCAGCAATGACGCTAGAAGTGCTTTAGCTAAGGAAATTTCTTTCAACCTACAATCCAACTGAATGTTTTCCTCTCCTAGTTTCCAGGTCTTATCCTCTCATAATTCAAAGGCTCCAGAAATCCTACTTCCTCTAATCTGCAACTAGAGAGTTTATCACCTGCCTCTTTGGGGAAAAAAAATCCACCATTCACTTAAATCTAATTTTTCATCAAGATAATAAGGCTACTATGTATCATAAAAGGTACTGCAGCCCTACAAAATTATTTGCTTTGGAGAATCTATAAATAGTAGCTAATTTTAAATTACAGGGCTTTAGGGGGGCTTCCTCAGTGGTCCGGTGGTTAAGACTCTATGCTTCCACTGCCAGGGGGAACAAAGATCTTCAATACTGCCCAGCATGGCCAAAAAAAGAGAAAAAAACAACAAAATCCAAAAAACTACAGTGCTTTAGAACTCGGAAAGTACTTGACAGAAAACGAAATGAGGAACTGGAATAATAGATAAAAAAGCAAGTGTCATGTAAATCAGTGGGAAAATATGAGACATGCATAATTCTTTCTGTATCATTGATGTCCACATGCAACCAGGAAATGACAGGAACTTTTTAACTCATTCTGAATAGCAACCACCAACTTGACCAAATGCAAACACGGCATGATTATTTCCATTTTTAACCACTGAAACACCTATTCCCTAACCATAAAAGTTTTCCAATTCACAAACTTATCTTGCATGAAAAATCCTGGGCCTCTGAAAATGCTCATTAATGTCTATACAAATCACTGCAGGTGTCCCCGTGTTTTTTCCTCTAGATAGTGAACAAATTGGGCACAGTAATAAAAGTGAACAGGAACTAAAAAGCCTCTTGATGAAAGTGAAAGAGGAGAGTGAAAAGGTTGGCTTAAAGCTCAACATTCAGAAAACAAAGATCATGGCATCTGGTCCCATCACTTCATGGGAAATAGATGGGGAAACAGTGGAAACAGCGTCAGACTTTATTTTTGGGGGCTCCAAAATCACTGCAGATGGTGACTGCAGCCATGAAATTAAAAAACACTTACTCCTTGGAAGGAAAGTTATAACCAACCTAGATAGCATAAAGCAGAGACATCACTTTGCTGACAAAGGTCCATGTAGTCAAGGCTATGGTTTTTCCAGTGGTTATGTATGGATATGAGAGTTGGACTGTGAAGAAGGCTGAGCGCCGAAGAATTGATGCCTTTGAACTGTAGTGTTGGAGAAGACTCTTGAGAGTCCCTTGGACTGCAAGGAGATCCAACCAGTCCATTCTGAAGGAGATCAGCCCTGGGATTTCTTTGGACAGAATGATGCTAAAGCTGAAACTCAGTACTTTGGCCACCTCATGCGAAGAGTTGACTCATTGGAAAAGACTGTGATGCTGGGAGGGATTGGGGGAGGGAGGAAAAGGTGACGACAGAGGATGAGATGGCTGGATGGCATCACCGACTTGATGGACATGAGTTTGAGTGAACTTCGGGAGTTGGTGATGGACAGGGAGGCCTGGTGTGCTGCGATTCATGGGGTCACAGAGTTGGACACGACTGAGCGACTGAACTGAACTGAGCATTTTTAAAATCATAGTCTCCTGGGTAGACAGTCTATAATACGAACATGTTCTGATTTAAAATTATTATGTCTCAGGATCAGTTTTTCTGAATATTAGCTGTGTACCCCTGGGTGAGTTATTAAACCTCACTGAAGTCTTAGTTTCCTCATGTGTAATAAGAGATAGTATCCATCTTATAGGATTTGCATGTCTGCTAAGTCACTTCAGTCGTGTCGGACTCGTGTGACCCCATGGAATGTACCCTGCCAGGCTCCTCTGGGGATTCTCCAGGCAAGAATACTGGAGTGGGTTGCCATGCCCTCCTTCTAGGGGTCCTTCTCAACCCAGGGATCGAACCCAGGTCTCCTGCATTACAGGCAGATTCTTTACTGTCTGAGCCACCAGGGAAGCCCAAGAATACTGGAGTGGGTAGCCTATCTCTTCTCCAGTGGATCTTCCCAACCCAGGAATCGAACTGAGGATCTGCTGCATAGGATAATAGGGACTAAATAACTCTTATGAGAGTTCCTAGTATATCAGAAATATCAGCTGTTACTATTAAATATGGAATCTATGCTATATGATATTACCAGCATTTCTTATCCTTGATATCATCTGATCAATAAAGTTTTGGTGAAATGGGGAAAAAAAAAAACTGGATTGATGGGGAGAATCAGAGAGTTGAAGGAAAGCGACACTAATATACCAACATATGTTAGTGGCATGAGATTATTTGTAAAGCTTCTGCTTAGTTTTGTTAGGTAGGTAGAATAGGGAAAAGGAGTCCAAAATGGTGGTGGCTAAAAGACAAGCAAGGGAAATGCCCACGAAAATAGAACAAAAGAAGGTCCGAGGACTGGAGTGAGGACCTCAGGTAAAACAAACAACACTCCTGGCTGACCCAATTTCCATAGGACAGGCCCAGGGAGTGAGAAACATATCAAAAGAGAAGCCAAAGCTAGCTCGCTCTCTCTCCCGCGCGCTGGGGTGCTCTTCTCCTCTTATCTCTGGACTGACGTGCCCTCACGCCTCAAAGATGGATTTTCCTGCTATCTTCTAAATAAAATAGAGCTGTAACACTGAGCTGTAACACCGATTTGTCTGAGAGCTATAACATGGTCCATTCAAGACCTGAGAGCTATAACACAGTCTATCCAAGTCCTGAGAGCTGAGACACGTTGAGGGGGCTTTAGTGTCTGTCACTCCAAATATCTGTTGTGACGAGACAAAGAACCGAGGAACATACACTCACGTGACAGTCTGAACACTCCCCTCCCTGAAACCACCATTTAAAAAGTAGGAGTCATATAATTCTGTGCTTATATGCAGCTGTGTGGCAGCCCTCTTTCCTCAAACAAGGAACATTATCTGTCCTAGTAGGAGAAAATAAGGCCAAGGTACAAGCCATCCTGAAGCTTTCTGCAACTATTTCCTAAAACTTGTGGTCTCTGTAATACTTCCACAATAGCGTTAGAAGTGGAGATGTGGTATTTTGAAGCACCAGGTTGGAGCCACAGTTTCGCAATTTCTGTCTCTCTCCTGTAGGGAAAGTCAACAAATCGTGCTGTGCTGGGTTTTATCAAGTGAATGCGGAGGTTGGGCTGAATGTTTTCTAATGACTCCTCTAATTCAGAACTTTAATGATTCTAAAACTACATTTAAACTAAAACCATTAAAAGACACACTTCAATTTTCAAAGTTTTCAAACGACCCCAAAGGCCCCCATTTAAATGTCTTCATCCCAATCCCTACTTGCTCCCAGGGCCCCGAGCCCTGCCCCCAGAGTCCTCCCCACAACCTAACTGGGGGTTACAGAGGAACTATGCTTTATTTTCCTCTTCCTCACAGTGAAGCTATCGAAAGAAAAATTAAATAGTGTAAAAACTACTCATTTAAATTGAAATGTTTACTTATGACTGGAGATACATCTAAAGACCAATAGAAAGAGGAGGGGAAAAGGTTTCCAATTACTCCTTCTTTATTTATTATATATGTTTTCCTGATGTGAAATTACACTTGTCATGCAATTCAAATCAGAACTGCTTTTCACATTAAGGGCGGGGGTGGGGGATGGGACACAAAACAAAAACCAAGCTATTCTAAGTTTGTTAGAAAACCAGTCTTTAATTGGTTTACTTTAATTCCTAATGTTTAAATGATAATAATATATGACAAAATATATCAACTGTTACAAATATGTTACCAAGAAACTTACTTTAAAAAAAAAGTGATTTAAGTAAAACAAAGGTTTCAGTGGAAGCCACAGGAGCTAAAAGGAACAAGCACTGATATTTCAAACAGAAAAAGTCTAAATGTGTTTGTTTTCCTTTAAATTTTTATCCAAACAGTCAGGGGAAACTGACTTGCTTTGTTCAGTGTTTATTATTTCACCTTTCCTGAAGCTGAAACTAAAATACTTTGATAAATGGGAGTCTGGTAAACAGACCATTCAGAGTTAGGGCTTAGAACCACTAATCCATTTGCATTTCCATCTTGGCCCATTTTTCCTGAAGTCACTATTACCAGGATTGTTTCTTTACATATAAAAGGGTAATAATACCTCATACAACCTTATTCCAATTCACACTTACATGGAACCAGAATGGATCTGTAATACATGCAAACAAAAAGGGATAAGAAGTCTAAAAGAAAACTGCAGAAGAGAGCTATCCTTTCTGGAAATACTATCATAGTACTTTACTCCACTGATATCCTATTTAACCAATCAAATTTTTATAGCCCCAGTGATAAACTGTCTCTGCCTGATGACAAAACTACTCACAAATACTTTTTTTTTCCTCTAGAGATCCACAAACACCAGACCCAAACTAAACCACCAAAGAAGTCTTTCCATACTATCCAGAAGAAACGAGGCAGTTCCATTCTTGAACTTAACTCTTAAGCTAAGCTAAGTCACTTCAGTGTGTCCGACTCTGTGCGACCCCACAGACGGCAGCCCACCAGGCTCTCCCATCCCTGGGATTCTCCAGGCAAGAACACTGGAGTGGGTTGCCATTTCCTTCTCCATGAAAATATTCCATAAATGAATTTCAGTAACTCTTAAACATTCCACAAAATTTCCTAAGAACCTGTGAGAGTATAATACCTGGCAATCCTCTCTAAAACAGAAATTCACCTATTTGCTACATTACTGCTGATGATCTGAAATGTACATGATCTCTAGAAAATAACTGTACTGAATAAAACTGAAAGGATCATCCAAGTTCCTACATAATACCAAAGTATTTATCCAGGATTACTGAATAAATCATAGCAATTTGGTATCCTTTTCAAAGTCAGTCTTTAAAAGAAGGTCGGCACTGCTTTGTAGAGTCCCACACCCAAAACTACTGTAACTCGAACTTCTCTTTGTACCTCATACAGTTTCAAGAAAGTGTTAAAATAAACAGGCTAATATAAACAGGTCTACTTTTTAAATAAAGGGCTTTCCCTAAATATCAAGTTAATCTATGCAACCCCAGGAAAAGATGATGCATTTGAAAGAAATGTCTGGGAGAACCCAGAAACCTTACCAAAGTAGCATACAAGTACAGGCATTTAGTGAATACCTGAAATATGAATATACTCATCCCCTTTTGTTTGAACAGGGGCCTGCATGTGGAATTCCCCTGAACCACCTGGAGGACTGGTGGGCCAAAGGTCATCTTCTCCACCTCTTCGTACTAGTCCCTCCTCCCTTATTATTTTCCTTATCAACACACTAACCTTTCCCTCTTTGAATACATCAGCATTTAGAAGTCATAAACACTATTTATTTAATTTTATTGCCCTGTTTAATGCTATTGTCCCCGGCTCACTTCCCACTATTTTCCACTGCATTTTTCATATGCTAAAGATGCTCTTGTGATAAGGCTGGGAACCCAACTCCTGCTCATGGTTATTTCTAAGGCAAATTCATTAGGTTGCAAACATCCTACTGTTAGGTTTAATCCATTCAGACTGGTGGATTGTCTGATTATCTTTATCTATCAGGTCCTTACAGAAATTAAAAATGCTCAGGAAAAGAAGGAAGGCCCTTTTTGTTACCCTTCCCACATGTGCCCTTTCCCAAACAGAAACATTCCTGGGAAAATTTTTCCAGGAAGAAGATAAAAATTTCATTTTGCAAAGCAATTTCTACCTCATTGATACAATTCTTAATTGCAATTTTATGAAAAAAAAAATCATAACCTTGGTGAAATTCTAAAACTATATATTCAATTTTTACCATTGAAAAATCATGGAAAAACCAGCCAATTATCTCAAAACAATGTCATCTTTTTTCCCCCAAATGTGCAAATATCACCTATCTCAAAACAATGTATTTTTACCAAGGAAGACAGGATGCGCTCACACACACGCATGGACATGTGTGTGCACACACAATCACAATGTAGGATATTCATTCTTCTATTTCTGGCTAAAAATATGCTCTCTAAAAGTATAAAGTGATATTCCGTCACATAAAAACGTATGTATTTGACAAAATATTAACTTACCTGTTTTGGCAAGAGTGAGACCAAAGGAATATAGTTGGACACAAATACCACATTTTAATTCCTAGTACATATTTAAAAGGAAAAAAGAAAAGTTGCATAGCCAAGAAATAAAATCCAATGCTTCTAGTTGATGTTTCAAATGTAGGGTAAGTATGTAAACAAACAGATCTGCCAAAACCGTGTGGCTATGGTTCCAACACAAGAAGCACAAAGTTAAAGAGCCATACAAATTTTTGATATTTCCTGAGCTGATGCTGAAAATAACTCACAGGAAAGAGCTGCTGTTGAGATGTACGAGTCCCAGCCCCCACCCTTTAACTGTGCTTAATCTTCCTGGTGCTATGACAACCATGGAAGTGCTCATTAGGGCTACTAATTTATACTTTAATCATTATATTAAAATCCAACAAAACCACCAGATGGTAAACGTAACCCAGGAGAGACAGCTTCTGGCTGGGTCTGAAGATTTACAACACAAATGCCATACTGGGACTTGAGATTTGAAATGCCATTCGGCTGCTCTTTAAGCCCAGTTTTGTATTTAAACTAAGGAGAAAACAAAGAATGAAACCACTCTTACAGAGGTTGGAAAATGATCTAAATGCCAAATCCAATCACGTCCATTTTATAAGCCACAGGTCAAGTGTCACCATCTCTGTGAAGTCCAACACCCTACTTGGGATACAACTCAGACAAAGCTTGTCGTCTATAACTCAGCCCCACTGGGCAGAAACTCCTAGGGAGTAGCACACGCTTCCATCTCTGAATGCATACTGCTTGATACCGGTCAGCCTTGTGCAATAAATAAACTGACTTGATAGGTTACCCAGGAAAACCCAATTACCACACATTTTCCCTGAAGGGCTTATAATAAGAACAAACTACAACAACAGAGGAAAAAACCTGGAATGTTTCCAGGGAAAACTGTTCTGGATTATAGAATCAGGAAATCTGCTACAATTTTAAGAGGAAAATTCCACTGTTTGGGCCCTACTATTTTGTGATCTGTCCCTAACTCTTTAACATCAGAGGCCCAAACTTTAGAAACTTCCTTACGGAAATCACACTTCTTGGTCAAGTGAATGAGCACTCGTCACTTGCATGCCAGAGAGAAAGGCCCACTGCCCGTTGTTTTAGATGTATTATGTCTGAAACACATCAGGGAAGAGGGTCACTGTACCCCCCAAGAGCACTGGAATACTCCAAAGGGGCTCACCATCTTACTTCCAACAAAATTACTTCTGAGAACCCAGAGTAATGACCCAGTAGTGACCTACCTGGGAATACCTAAAGCTATGTTTCTATGCTTTCTATGTTTCTAAGCATCTAACTCTGGCTCCTTGGAAAAAAAGCTATGACAAACCTAGACAGTGTATTAAAAAGCAGAGACATTAATTTCCCAACAAAGGTCCATCTAGTCAAAGCTATGGTTTTTCCAGAAGTCATGTACAGATTTGAGAGTTGGACCATAAAGAAAGTTGAGTGCCAAAGAATTGATGCTTTCGAACTGTGGTGTTGGAGAAGACTCTTGGGAGTTCCTTGGACAGCAAGGAGATCAAACCAGTCAGTCCTAAAGGAAATCAACCCTGAATGTTCACTGGAACTACTGAACCTGAAGCTCCAATACTTCAGCCACCTGATGTGAAGAGCTGACTCACTGGAAAAGCCCTCGATGTTGGGAAAGCTTGAGAGTAGGAGAAGGGGGCATCAGAGGATGAGATGGTTATATGGCACCACTGACTCAATGGACATAAGTTTGAGAAAACTTATGGGAGATAGTGAAGGACAGGAAAGACTGGCATGCTGCAGTCCATGGGGTCACAAAGAGCTGGACACCACTGAGTGACTGGACATCAACAATAACGTTTCTATGACATCATCCACCCTGACCTTGAGATTTGGCTGCTCAACCACTCCTTACCATCCAGCCCCCTCCCTCAGTTTCTTCCACTCACTCTTTCCTGAGGTCAGAGACTAATTAGGTGAACTGCACAAAGGAGTCTGAGGAGGGTTAAGGGGAGGGGTGGGAACAGTAAAGGAGAAAGGAGGAAAAGCAAATCCAGTGCATCCTAATTCCCACCCACCCAGCCCTTCCCTTCTTGTCACTGGCAGTGCGTTGTAGTCTTTCTCAGCCCAGCCCCCAGTTTCCTCATTCTTCCTTAGCTGCCTCACCCTTTCCACAAACCCTGCTGCCTCCAAACAGCAACTCTGCTCCTGCCCTGCAGGCACTCGGCTCCAGCCTGGCCAACTCTCCTGCATTAGCACAAAGCACTGAGGATGAATCTACCTGGAGAGGGGCAAGGGGAGGCCAGGACAGTGATGGCTAATGTAACCCGGAGACTAAACTGGGGCTTATATCACCATCCCACAACTGTGTCTTTGAGAAATACACTAAGTTTCAAATCATCACAAACTTTTTTTTTTTTTTCATCACAAACTTTTAGAACACAATCCTCTTTGAAATTGGGGGCTGCCTGCAATTCTTTTCTGAAGAGTTAAAAACATGTTGTTATGAATCCGGAAATGTTAAGTTGTTGGATTCATGAAACATCTATACTCTAAAGAAGAAGACCATACAGGCTACCCCCATTATTCTGTTTACTAATCCAGAATCTGCTCGGTTATCTAAGTAGACTGTAAAACTAGTGAGTTTCTATGAATCAGTCCCCTCTACAAGATCCAGAACCTCTTCTCCAATGCCTAAGAAACTGTTAAAGACACTTGTTTGATTCACTTCAGCAGAAAAAATTTTAAGAGTTCATTTGTGTTTTTTCTTATCATTTTAGAAGCACAGGGTGTTGAATTTTAATTACTCTAAAACACAGCTCTTTATTTTCAACAGCCAGATTGTCAAACAGGATTTCCACTTGGATCCACTCAGCTCACCTGAAACAGACGCTCCACTTCTCATTTACCTTATTTTGGGGGTAGCCAGGTATCCTCCTCGGGAGGCTTGAATTCTCCTTTCTCTTTCCACGCTCAATGTTGTTTACACAAGGTACGAACTCTCAGGCAACACTGTTAGCCTGGCCTGTGACTGAAGGCTTTTGATTCAGCTGGCACATTTTAGGACTCCCCAGTCTGCTCAGGCCTCCCTGCGCCAGGCCTAAACAAAAATCTCCATGGAAAGCGAAATTCAAAAGCAGAGCTCACCCACTCTTTACCAGGCTGCCCTACTTGACAGCTTCAACCTGTCCAAAGCCGCCTTTGGTTTCCTGTGGCCTTGAGAAAAAGCCCTTCTTATGAATGCCATCCGGCTGCACTGGCTGGATATGTACATTAACCCCTTCCTTCCTCGTTTGCCCCTGACCAGAGCAGCAGTGCCCTAAAGGCATAAGAAGCAAACCAGATGAAGAACAAGTTCCAGAAGTTTACAGTTTGTATTAGAGATTATCACAAACCCTTCAGATCAAGTCTGAGGGTCAACAGAAAACTTCCAGGGTCAAATCTCCAATTTCAAGGAAAAAAACTTCACCTTAGCTAAGGATAGGAGTATGTCACAAAGCCCTGACGGTTCAGATGGTAAAGAACCCACCTGCAATGCAGGAGACCCGGGTACAGTCTCTGGGTCAGGAAGATCCCCTGGAAAAGGGAATGGCAACCCACTCCAATATTCTTGCCAGAATTCCACAAAGGAGTCTGGTGGGCTACAGTCCATGGGGTAACAAAGAGTCGGACATGACTGAGTAACTAACGCTTTCCCCTAGATGGTTATCTGGCACCACAAATCCAACATATCCCAAAAGCAAACTCACCACCCTTATTCCAAACCTAATCCTATCTTAATTGTTGGCATCCACTCATTGCTCAAGCAGAGAAGGTGATGGCACCCCACTCTAGTACTCCTGCCTGGAAAACCCCATGGACGGAGGATCCTGGTGGGCTATAGTCCACGGGGTCGCTAAGAGTTGGACACGACTGAGAGCCTTCACTTTCACTTTTCACTTTCATGCGTTGGAGAAGGAAATGGCAATGCACTCCAGTGTTCTTGCCTGGAGAATCCCAGGGACGGGGGAGCCTGGTGGGCTGCCGTCTATGGGGCTGCACAGAGTCGGACACGACTGAAGTGACTTAGCAGCAGCAGCATGTCACAAAGAACCCAAATTCGTCCCTTCGACATACACATATACACAATAACACACAAAACTTTGTTAAAAGGAGGGCAGTACCAGCAGAAACTAACACAGCATTGTAAAGCAACTATCCTCCAATAAAAAATTATTCAAAAGGAGGGCAGCATCAATAAAACTGTTCCATGGTGAGATGAGCAGGCATGAAAATAGGAAACAGACTTTTTTAAAAAGTTGGCTACTTTATTCCCCATTGAAATATTTATGCCAAGGGAGAGGTTTTCACCTAGGTACTAACATTCAGAGTGCTGCTAAGTCACCTCAGTCGTGTCCAACTCTGTGCGACCCCATAGACAGCAGCCCACCAGGCTCCCCCATCCCTGGGATTCTCCAGGCAAGAACACTGGAGTGGGTTGCCATTTCCTTCTCTAATGCATGAAAGTGAAAAGTAAAAGTGAAGTTGCTCAGTCGTGTCAGACTCTCAGTGACGCCATGGACTGTAGCTCACCAGGCTCCTCCATCCATGGGATTTTCCAGGCAAGAGTACTGGAGTGGGGTGCCACTGCCTTCTCTGAACACTCAGAGTAGACAGCTGTAAACAGGATGAAGTCAGATTTAGAAAAGTTAAGGCAAAGGAGGTAAGCCTTTTTGGGTTAAAGGAGGAAGGGCAGAGAGGATTATGAGCAAAGAAAAGTGCCACGAGAGCATCTGAAAGGTAAAAGAACAATTTATTTTACTTGGTGCAACAACTAAGATTTTGCTTAATTTGATTTATTCAATTCATCCAATAATCCTTTTTTTTTTTGAGGCTCTACTATGTGCCACATGTATTAATATTTCTACAGAAGTCCTATTTTAAGACCTAAGCACTCAAAGGCTTGAAGTCAGTCACCTAAGAAAGAATATAAAGACTTCCAAAACGGTCTGTGTGCTTTGTGTTAAACACAAAACACTTTCAACACAATGCCAAGGGTCCCTTTGTGACTAGGGAGAGAGAAGGAAGCTGCTCCTGGGGTTAGGAAGCTGCTCCCCTTTGCCCTTCTTTCGCTCATTCTTCCATTTAGTCAACCAAATCCACCGATCCCTACTAAGACCCTTGCATTAGCCTCATGCAGGATAAAAAGATATGACCAGAACTCTTCATGAAGCCTGAAACCAAACACCAATCAGGCATGGCAATAAACAATTCTACCATAAAGAAGACTGAGATAAAGGACACCACAGCATCAAAGCGTAACTGGGAGATCAGAATAGGAGGTAAACACGTCGTACTAGTTAACTGTGGAAGCCTCAGAAAGCAAAGGATTGCTGAGCTGGACCATGAAGGACAAACAAGGTTTCAAAAGAGACAGATGAAGTAGGCACACCAGGGGTAGAAGTATGTATACAAAAGTGAGAAAGGCAGGAGTTTTGTTTCTCTTGCATTTTTTCTATCTCCATCTGAAGTTAGTAATTAGCCTTCAACAAGTGAAATAAATAATCCTCAAAGAGTAGTGAATTTTGCAAATTTAGAGGTTTTATCTGACAAGGGCACCAAAGTTCAAGGGCACACAGAGATTTCAAAAACTTCACAGATTTCTTATACCTCGCAAATAAACCTCATTGACTTGGACAACTCCCTCCTCTAGGGTATTGCTCTGTATTCCAAGTTGGTACTTTTAAGTCAACGACTGAAAGGTTAGATTGCAAATACCCATCCTGACTACATGATAAAAAGAGACTGCACTTTGGAAATAACAATATATGCTTAACTAAACCACTCTCTCAAACTGGGTCATTGGTAGAGACGTGATGAACCTAGAGAGTTATATAAAATGAAGTAAGTCAGAAAGAGAAAAACAAATATTGTATATTAACCCATACATGTGGAATCTAGAAAAATGGTATAGATGATCTTATTTGCAGAGCAGAAACAGAGACGCAAATGTAGAGAACAACTATATGTATATCAAGGGGGAAAACAGGGATTGGAGGAATTGGAAGACTGGGAGGGACACATGTATACTATTGATATGATGTATAAAACAGATAACTAATGAGAATACAGTGTATAGCACCGGAAATTCCACTCAATGCACTGTGGTGACCTGAATGGGAAGGAAGTCCAAAAGGGAGGGGATGTAACGTAAAGTGAAAGTGAAGTCGTCCAGTCCTGTCTGATTCTTCGTGACCCTGTGGATTGTAGCCTACCAGGCTTCTCCATCCATGGGATTCTCCAGGCAAGAATACTGGAGTGGGGTGCCATTGCCTTCTCCAGATGATCTTCCCGACCCAGTGATCGAACCCGGGTCTCCCACATTGCATGCAGACACTTTAACCTCTGAGCCACCAGGGAAGCCTGATATAATGTATATGTATGGCTTATTCATTCTGCTGTATAGTAGAAACTAATGTAACATTGTAAAGCAACTATATGCCAATAAAAATTAATTAAAAAACAAAATCAAATAAACCACTCTCTTGCCAAGTGACCTGTCCCCACCTATGAGATCTTAACCTATCTCACAGGGTTGCTGAGGGTTAATTTCAGTGATACATGAGTCTGTCTGACACCTAAGTGTTACCTGGAATGCTGGTGTCTGGGTCCAAGTTGGAGCTGGCCATCTGGAGCTTCATACGGCTCCTCTACCTCATACACACTTGCATCAGTGTCCTCCACACTGCTGGAATTCTGCTGTTCCAACTCGGGAGTTTTCCCCATAGCCATAACAAATGGCAAGTTCTCATACTCTGGTATTTCCTCATAATGGCGTATATTTTCATACTCCGGTGCACAGTCGCTGGTAATAGATTTGCAAAGTGCCTGCAAGGACGACTCCCGGGAGAGCATTTGGTCATCCAGAGACTCGGCTCTTGGTCCATCAGGGGCACTGGTATGGCCCCGCAACTTCTTCCTCTTCTTCTGGGACTCCAGACTATAGTTATCTGCCGAATATGCCTTGATGGGTTTACTTCTCTTCTCCACCAACAAACCATGCCAATCACTCTCACTCCCTTTTTGCTCCCCAACTGCCAGGCTGCCTGAGGTTGTGTCTGCAAGCTGGCTATTCTTGGACCAAAATTTCTGGAAGTCACTCTTCATGAAACAGATGGACAGCTTCATATTGAGCAACTTCTTTAAAGAGCTCTTCTTGTGAGAGTCTTTGCAAGGCTTAGTGCACCTTTCCACATCCATAGCAGATAATGATTTTGCTCTAGGCTTGGTCAGGGCACTGGAAGTCTCACTGTTTGAGGATATGGTGACGGACTTTAAGGATTCTGGGGTCCCAGAGAAGGGGATAATGGGATGAGGTAATTTCCACACTGGCTTCTCAGAAGCCCATTTAGGCATATCAAAGGAGGATGACATACCATTGTTTGGGGCACATAAATGCTGCATGTGATCTCTTTCTAGACCCTTCTCTGAATCTTTTTCTTCATTTGAGGGGTAAGAACTTTTCTCCACAAGCTCCTCAGAGGCAGCCTTTTTAAGCACTCCGGCAGCAGGCAAACTGTGTCTTTGCGGTTTTTTGGGGACAACTTTTGAGGAACTTTCACCTTTTATCACAGATTCCTTTTGCATTTGAGGGGCAGACACTCCCGGGTTAGATGCAGTAGGCAAATGTTCGCTGCAGGTTAATTTGAGCTGCTTGGGCAGGCTCATAGATAGAGTATTGCATCTTATAAAATTGGTTCCTTTGTCCTCGGCAAGTGACATACCAGAACTATCTCCTGACTTGTTGTCAGAACTCAAGTTAGAGTCTGTTTCTAAAGGAGGTGACAGTTTTTCAGAGGAAAATGTTTCAGGACACATGGCTTTCTGTGAATAGACCGAGTTTTGTCTGTCACCGGTGAGGTCCACATTCAATTCACCTTTATTTTCTGGCTTCACTTTGTCCACCTGTTCCTGGTTACACAAAGCAGTCTGATGAAAGACACTGATTTTATTGTTTTTCAAACTATCTTCGAAAAGATGAGGCAAGCTGTCTACATTCTCTGGTTCTTCAGTACTTTCACTCGGAGTATCTATATGTCTCTGGCGTAAGAGGCGTGCAACACGTGTTTTTCTGGGCTTGGGAGTTGGAAACTTGGGAGTACATGGCACTAAGTGGATTTCCAAGGGACCAAGGTCATTGGCTTCTGATTTCTTACTATCTCCATCTGAAGATAAGAAAGGACTCCTTTTTCCATTTTCTAGAGCTTCTTGTTCAGATGAATGAGAGCAAGTGTTGCTTTTTTCACTGTCATTCTGATTAGTTTCAAAATTTTGAAATTCAGTGCTAGGAAGTTGTAGGTGGCAAGGGTGATGATTAGAAACGTTTTCCAAGCTGGACAGGGAAGGTGACAAGTCTGCAAATTCAATGCTGAACTGTCTGTGGGAATTACAGCCATCACTCATTTCTGGACTGTCTGTGGATCTGTGCTTCTGGGGGAAAAGAAAGGGTGACGTTCGTTGTGTTAAAACATCTTTGAGCTTCTCTTCGAGGATGCTTGCCTTTAAAACTACTTTACCCTGGCTCTTGACCCTTTCACCAACAGAATCGCATTTATGCTGATTTTTTATAGCTGAAGGGGACTCACCAATTTTGTTATTTTCTAAATTCTCATGCATTTCCAGGGGCCCTAAGACAAGCTGCTTGACACACAAATTCCCTCTGTTCTCAAGCTTATGGTCACATCCAGGATGGCAGGAACACAGTGGTAAAATATAATCACTGCTCGGATGTCCTTTGTTTTTGCAGTTCGAGTTGTCAGTACTTTGAGGGAATTCCTGTGTATGCTCTTCCAGGTTCACGACGATTTTCCTTGATGTTGACTGTGTGATGTCCTGGACAGGTGAGGCCTTCAGAACTTTTGGTTTTGGAGCTATGGATGGTTTGGTTTTCTTTGTTGACTGTGGAACACTAGAAACCAAGATCTCGGGTTTGGGTGCGACAGGAGGTGGAGCTGGCTTATTAGTTGACAGAACAAACTTTGGTTTGGGGGCCACTGGTGGCTTCTTAATCTCTAGATAGGGGGAAAAAAAAAAAGTCTGATAACCAAAAATCCAAAGCAGAAGATAAATGATTAAGTTTTAGAACATTTTTACTTTTGACAATGCATTTTACTAGGCAGATTATTATACTACATTATGCAGAGTCAGTACTACTTTTGAAAATTCTGTAAATTGCTCTTCAATTCAAGTACATACAGTTTTTGGTATAGTGTACACTGCTTAGTAAATCCAATACAGTTTTTCTTCTAACTCTGGAACAGATCACCATATCTGTAGTCAACACTAAATAAAACAACTGGCTTTTGCTTAGATCCATATAGTAGGAGAGGATACTGTGGTTCATTTACTGAGTCCAAAAGCTGAATTTGCCTAAGGTTTACATAGGATATGACCCAAACGTCTCATGTGAATAGCAGTATTCTTCTATCTCGAGGATATACAGTAGAGTTGTATAAAATGCCCTCTATCAATGACCTATCTCACTTGAACCCCAAAATAACCTAAAAGAGAATACAGAAACTAGAAATTTCCCAAACTTAAACACTGAAAATTATCAATACTGCATTATCTGAGGCTCTTAATAAAGTGGTATTTTTCCTGTGCAGGCGTTGTCAAATGGGAATTTTCATTATAATTCTTCACTGAGCTTTATTTTTAGAAAGTCACATGTCTACACTCTATCCCAGGTGATTACGATGTATACCCCTCATTTATAACCACAGTTCTAGTGTATTTAAAAGATGACTATAATTCCTATGGTAGCAATTCTTTCTTGACATTATATTAAAAGGACTTAATAAGCACCTTATAAGCACTGTGTTAGATTTCGACAGATCTGCTCTAGCCTACAGGAACCTAAAACTTCACACAAAAGGCCTATAAAATGAAGTTACATGGTCTGAACATCCACATTTTTTGAAGTTCTTTTATGTTTTTCTATCTATACTATCATTTTTCACCCTGTCATATTTCTTAAAAGACTTGTGGTAAAAATATTTTTGAATCTTTCAAAATATCATCTGCTGGACACTGTTTAAGTGCTTGGATACACAGAGGCTTTGATTCTTCACTTGGTGGTGAGTTTCTTTTCAACAAAGGAAATTAGTCACAGTACTCCAATTCGGGAAGATATTACAGGGACACAAGTAAGGAGAAAAAAAAAAAGTAGGGTGCTCTACTTCCTTTTTACCAACCAAGGAAGAATTTCCCAAACCTCTTCAACTAAGGTCACCCGATAACAGATGCCTTCTCATTTAATTCTTCAGTATAATGTTATAATAAAAAAAGATATGAGGTAGTTCCAAAATGCCTTAATATAAATTCCCAAAGCCATGCAATTTCAGTTAAATGTTCAATAAGCACGTTATTATTTTGCTTGTTTTTTTTTTTAGGTATAAAAAATTTTAAAACCACTCAAACCCTAATGATAAAGCTTTGTGTCATAGGCTATTAAATTAAACCCTTGACCTATTAAGTGAAGTCTTAACAGAAAGTATGACTGCCTGAGGCTTCTTCCTAACCTCCCATCTTATCCAAGATAAGGAAGACTGACAGACTGTCACACTGATTTCATTTCTGTAACCATTCTGAAAACATCCTACCTCTGGGCGTTTTGAAGGAATAAACAAAAAGTTTTGCAACATGGAAAGAGTTCTGGAGACTGGCAGCAGAGCGGTATGAATGCATTTACCACTACTGCTTTGCACACTTAGAAATAGTATTAGATGCTAAATTTATGTTAGGTTATTTTACCACAGCTAAAAAACCAAAAAACAAAAGCAAAAAAACCTCTGATCTCATTAACCTTTTACTGAATCTTAGAGTCTGTTCAGAAATTTCAGGGTCATTCACTCAATCAATTTTTGCTATTTCAGTTCAATCTTTTTTTTAAAATCTTTGGTATCAACTTTACTCTTTTCTTTAAATACACTTTGTACAGGGTCTGCTTCCAAGAATCATAAATCTCTTACTGTTCCAGGAACTCAGTTAACTACATGAACTATGGTGATTACCAAGAAATACAGCACAGCATTATGTACCTAACTTCCCCAACACATACTCAATGAATTAAATAAAGAACTGTGAACTCTGGCTTAGTTAATGCTGTTTCGGAGAAAACCAATAATGTAACTGGGAAAGCTGACTAACCTAACTGTGTGTTTTTATGCAGAATTGGTTGCCTCAGTTTCCTTACTTGTAAATGAGGGATTTGAACAGATTACTCTAGAGTCTAAATGATTTTGAGGTGATACGTCTGAGATACCTGCTTCAGGAGAACCCTTAGATTCCGGAGCCCTTTGCCCTGTGTGATTTTTCTTCAGTGTACCTCCCTCTGTCTTCCCCACAAGAAGACAAGCTCCAGGAGGGCAGGCACTTTGTCTCTTTGCTGTATCCGCAATGCTGAACATTGGGCCTGGGAACAGACAGAGCTGCCACATACACATCTTTACTATGTCTCAGTAACAAGATATTTCTTTAAAAAAATAAAAGTCAATATCCATTTAAACACAGAATAATAATATGTTTGTAGGAATCAACTTCAATAGGATTACTAAGTTCTTAATTAGTAGTAGGAATAAGTGTTCAACTAAGCCAGTAAAACACAGCAATATTTGAAATTCATCATTATTTTTAGTGGCTCTATTTTGAAAGAAACACAAATCAAAAAATAACAAGCCATTATATGACAGTCTGCTCCAATGTCAAACTTGCAATAAATCCAGCACCTTTGGATGTTAATACTATATCAACAGTCAGACTTGAAACTTTTTAGAGCATAGCAGCAAATCTTTTATTTACACAGCTGTTTGGCTCCAGGGAAAAGTAAGGTAAGAGTGTAAAGCACTAGTACCACTATTCTAACAATTACAAACACACTCATCATCTATTGCACACAGATGGCTGCGGTCCACGTGCAACACTTTGAGCTACTAGACCAGCCAAAAAGCAAAGTACGGCACATGTACTCTGAGACCTGTTCATGTTCAAAAAGGTATAAAATACATTCCTATAATTAGCTCTCTTTTTCTCATATACTGATTTTAAAAATTCTAAAATCTCTGTGTGGGCCTACTCTTTCACAGATGCAGAAAAACAAAGCAAGCTCTTTAGAATACATATAATTTAGATATTCTATATTTTGCTTATGTCCTTAAATTAAGCCAACCAGCCCAAACAATGCCACAGATTAGGTTCAGTGTAAACAAACATCTCCCCCAGCTGCAAATAATGTTCCTAAAGTTTTAATGAATTTAAATTTTGTCCCAAAGAGCATCATAAACAGCTTGTAAGAATGATGAACACATAATTTTGTTAGAAGATGGAAATAAAACCCCAGTTCTTTTCTATATTCTCCATTTAGACATGTGAAAAAATTATAATAAATCTTAACAGATGGGCAAGCAAAAAAGTAGTTAATGCTTCTCAGCCAGCTATGCTAAAAACCAACTAACTCAGCTAAACACAGGAAGTGTCCCTCTTTTTAACACCACAGAAATGTCTGTGGATTGAATTGTAAAGTTGATAAATATAAAAATAGCCTGCAATATTTGAGGGTCATTCAAATGAAATAATACAATTCCAAACTGAGACCTAGATCAGGTTTTCATATTTAAATGTCAATTAAATGCTTCTGTATCTGTTCATTTATAAACTGTTGGGATTGGAACTGAAAGTTGACACATCCAAAGTACGAATTTTAAATGCGTTTGACGAAGGAAGAGTTAAAACGGGCTGGAAGGATTTTAAAATCTCCAGTAATTTTAAATTTAAAATTTGTCTTGTTCATTACACTGAGGCACAGAAATTTAGGATGAAAATACTTCACCTCAAGTAAGTAGAAAGCCTTCTTTTGGTAAGGAAAGAAGAGTTTATAAATAATGTAATTCTCACTATATGATGACATCCTCTACACACACATATAACATCAAAAGGGAAGATCCACAACATCTTCAGAGATACTACTACAGGAACACTGCACTCCTTGCTTTCTTACTCCTATTGGCTAACTTCTCAGCTCCTTAATTTGTAATCAGATTACACCTAGCAATACAACCTCTAGCATACCTAGTCTTCAGAAAGAACACAAATCAGAACATTTAGGGTGCTCTTTGACAGTTTCAAGTTACAGGAATTTAAAACAAATGCCAAGAAAAGCTAAGAAAATTTAATCTGATACTTAACTGCTGATTCTAGAAGTAACTTTGGAGTCTTAGCTATTTTACTATTAAATGTATAATGAAGGTTTATTTCTTTCAATGTGGGCGAAATTGTCATTTTAAAAAACTTAAAAATTAAAAAAAATTCTAACTTTAAAGTTAACCTGTGTTCTTATAAGGGAATATAATATCACTTTAGTAATTATTTCGGAAAATAGGAACTGTTCCTTCTGAACGTTGTCCATAAAATTCTTCAGAGTGCACACAAAGGTAATACAACAGGCTTTGCCATATGGATGAAGGGAAAGGACCAAGGGAGGCAGACAGAAAATAAGCCTTTGTGTACACTAACCAGGTAGACAGAGGAAAAAAAAAAAGTCCACCAAAAAACCGGGTGAAGATGAACAAAAACCTTGGCATCGGCAGTTCTACTCCTCTAATTCTCAGCTAACAGGGGGGAACCCAGGAGTAACAAAGTCTACATCTCTTTACTAAGGGTCAGGGTTTCCAGTCCTCACTGAGGTTAAAGCCACACAGCCTAGTGGCTAAGTTCAACACTCCGGGAACGCTGCTGCCCTTTCCTAGAATAACTGATTTCTTAACATGGGAATCTAAACTATTTTCATACGCAAAGGCAAAGTCGCTCAAATTTTAGAAAAGAATAAATAAATGCCCTCTTTACATTTCCCGTTTCTCCTGGAGCTAAGAGACCCCAACAAGGTCTTCCTTTAAAGGGAGGTCCCAAGAGACACAGGATTTCCAAAGTGCCCCTCTAGGCGCGAAGGGACGAGAAAATCCGGCAGCAAACACCGTCTGCTCCGCACTTGCCGCAGTCCCGGAGAAACGCACAGAGAACACTACTAAGCTATCCCGGGGGAGAAAGCAGCCCCGAGCCCAAAGCCTGCAGCGCTCGCTACAAACTTTCCAGCGGCAGCTTGAGCGCCGTCACTTACCGGCAGCAGAAGTCATGATTCCCCAGTGAAGCTCGCTTCCCAGCTCGCCCCCCTTAATCCCCGCGCCCCTTACAGTCCATTGTTTCAAAAATTTGGGCAGAAGAGAAAAATCCTCGCAGAGCCCACATTCCGTCCTGAGGGACCGCGGCGCAACGTGAGCGCCGCACAAAGGAAGCTGCCGGCTCTGAGGACCCGGCGGCGCTCCCCGGCGCGAGCGCCGGCGACGGGCAGGCGGGCACGAGCACAGAGCAGCGGAGCTCCGGACGGACGTCCACGCGCGCGCACGAACAGTGCTCAACGCCGCTTCGCCAGTGCGCGGACTTCTCTAGCTCCAAAAAAAAAAATCAGAGCTCCAGGCGCCCCCTGCTAGCCGCGGCCGTAAAAGGCGGACAAAAGCCCCAGCCTCCTCCAATCAGAGGGCCAAATTTCATCCCGTTCCCGCCCCTCCCGCCCACATGCTCAAGCTCAGCTCCAATGAGCGGGTTTGAAAAGGGGGCGTGAGCTACAAGGCATGATGGGAATTGTAGTTTTCTGCACACAAGGACTGGCAGGGGCAGACGCCTGGGTGCAGCCTGTTCTCCCGCCTTCATTTCCCATCGTGCTGAGGCGGGTGGCATGGCGGAGAAGGATGACACCGGATTTTGACGAAGAGGTGGTTTTTGAGGTAAGGGAAAAATGGCGGTGCGTGTGAGTTGCCTTTGTTTGAGAAGGACGAGGGAGAAGGCGAGAGGCCGATCGAGGGAGCGAGGGAGCGGGTGACGCTCCTGCCGTTCTTGGTCACCGAATCTCGTCGATTTCCGGGCCTAGTGCTGGCCGCTGCCTGACAGGTGTAGCCTGAGGCGCCCTTGCCTCGCCCAGTCTCTGCCTCGGGCCATCCCAGAATTCCCAGCCTGGCCGGTGGACGCGAGCCCTGCGTGTTCCTTCCCGGGTGATGGAGACGCCTTGGCGGGGTGTGGGGGTGGGGTAACTGCTCCTGGTTGGGGCGGGGCGCAGTCGTGGATTTTGGAGACTCACCCGTACGACTTAGCCTCCCCCTTTTTCGTCCTTGATTTTTTGGGGTCAGTATCAAGAAGTGCCCGAGGTCACCGTTCACTGTCGCGGCGTGGCTCTTCGAATGAAGGCAGCCGGTGCTAGTTTTCTAACGTGGTTTAAGATCTGTGTGTGGGACCTCCTGTGGGTGATTAGGGCCGGGGCGTCTCAGCATCTAATTCTTTTGTCCTTTGCTTGTTGCTCTAGGTGTAGCTATTTCTTCTGTTTCGAGGCTTTGGTGAGAGTGCTTTTGTGTGGGGACTATTTTAAGACGTTCTCTGCCATCTCGAATGAAAAAAAAATTCTAGTGTTTCTGTTGCCATTTATCTATCAGGCACAGGCGCAAACACACACCTCTGTATGAGGCATGTGTATAATGCTTCACCAAAGTCCATTCATCCAACTTGATTTTAAGAAATTTAAGAAAAGAAACAGCTCATTCTTTACGAAAAGAGAGCTAGACAATAAATAGTGCAGAATGGTATATGCTGAAATATATGCAAACTGTCATTGGAGGATTGGTTTGGAAACTGCCGTCTGTTCTCGGAGACGCTACACCCAGTAAATGGATATTGGAGGTGGGTCTTGAACTGTGAGTCTATTTAGAGAGATCGAAGGGAGAAAATGCATTCTGAAGAACGAGAACAAAGTATGCCAAGCTTGGGAGGTGTGACGGTATCTGGTGCAGATATTTCTAGGACTTGAGTGTGAACTCTTACTATGTGAAGCGGTCTGATAGGGCTAGAATGGAGAACAGTGAAAGATAGGCTCTTTTACCGAAAGGAAGTGTCTTGATTTGAGGAGGTCAGTAGGGAATACAAGTGCCTGAGTTTCAGATATGAGAGAAGACTGAATTGAATAATGGCTTGGACAGATACTGCTAAGGTAAAATTGAGGAAACAAGTTACAAGATTGCATGTGGGACATGAGAGACAAAAATCTATGGTACTTAGATTGCTAGAGAAAAGGGACTGGGTGGATTTTTTTTTTTTTACCCTGTTATGTGGTTAGATATCTGAATATGATAATAATGCATGCTCATTTCTACAGCATTTCTTTGTAGAAAACAAGCCACAAAATTAAAATCACTCGTTATCCTTTCACCCACAGATGGCCACTATTAAATTATAGTGTGTATTCTTGCCAACTTTTGCTATGCAAATATGTTTGATTTTTTTTAACACAAAAAAGTATACCACATAGAATTGTATATGTATTTTTCACTGAGTGTTTTCTTATCATTACTCTTTGAAAACAACATAATATCCAATATATATATGTATCAAAATCATTTTCCCATTCTTGGATAGTTATATTGTTTCAAAATGCCATTATAATCAACACTGGCATAAGTCCATTTTTAATTGCATCTCTGATTTTTCCTTAGAATAATTTCTAGAAAGGAAACTAGTGGGTCAAAAGATACAAACATTTTTCAAGACTTTTACGTGGAAAGGTTATACTATTTCAAGTTTCTGTTAGGAATAAGAGTATTATTTTCACCAAATCTAGAAAATAATACTAGCAACCTTATTAATTTCTTTTAGTCTTTGCTAATTTGATAGGGAATAGAGCATTCTGCTGTTCTAATTTACATTTTTTGAATTTACTAGAAACATTTTTATTTCTTTTTGAGCATTTCTTTTTGTATTTTTCCCCCATTTTCCTGTTGGATTTAGATTCTCAAAAACTGATTTGCATACATTTTTCATAAGTTACTTAAACCTATTTTACTTGTAGAAATTTATTTATTTATTTTGTGGCAGAACCAGGGGGGCTTGTGGGATCTTAGTTCCCTGACCAGGGATCAAACCCTGCAGTGGAAGCATAGGATCTTAACCGCTGGACTTTTGGGAAGTCCCTAGAAATGTTTTTTGTTGTTTAATGTATTTGCTTTTTGTCATATACATTAATTTTTATTGCAGCATAATGTTCATAAGAAAAGTGCACAAATCATAAATGTGCAGACTGATCAATTGTCACATGTTGAATACACCCATGTAACCAGGACCTGTGTTAAACTGAACATCATCAGCACACCAGAAGCTCCCTCTTACTCTCTTCCAGTCACTTCTCTCCACCCCCAAAATAACCACTCTTCAGACTTATAATAATTAATTTAGATACCTTTTGACTTTTTTATAGTGTACACACTATGCAGTTCCATTTGTATATGCTCTGTTTTGTCTGACTTTGCTCTCTGATTTTGTCTGTTATAGTCATCCATATGGTCATGTAAGGATTTTTTATTTCTCCATAGTATTGCATGTGAATGTATACCAGTTTTTAATCTACTCTACTATTAATGGTCTTTGGGTGATTTCTAGTTTGAAACTACTATGAATAGTGCTAATGTGAACATTTCAGTATATATATCTTACTGAACATATTTCTGTTGGGTATATACTTAGAAGAGGAATTACTGAGTCATAGGAAATACATACGTTCACCTTGTGTGGATGTTGCCGAACATTATTCCAACTTGGTAGTACCAATTTGTACTCTTAACCAGCAGTGTAGGAGAGGTCCAGTTGCTCCCCTTAACCTCACTGACGCTGCTGCTGCTACTGCTGCTAAGTCGCTTCAGTCATGTCCAACTCTGTGTGACCCCACAGATGGCAGCCCACCAGGCTGCCCCGTCCCTGGGATTCTCCAGGCAAGAACGCTGGAGTGGGTTGCCATTTCCTTCTCCAATGCGTGAAAGTGAAGTCGCTCAGTAAGTGTCTGACTCTTCGTGACCCCATGGACTGCAGCCCACGAGGCACCTCCGTCCATGGGATTTTCCAGGCAAGAGTACTGGAGTGGATTGCCATTGCCTTCTCCCTGACACTTGTTAATTTCCGTCTTTTTACCATTCTAGTGTGTATACTGGTATCTCTTGGCTTTAATTTGCATTTCCCTGATAAGGAAAGGGAGAGGGGTTTTTTTATGTTTACGGACCAGTTGTGTATTCACTTCGTGAAGCCAATTCAAATTTGCTGCTATTTTTATTTTGGGTTATCTCTTGATACCAATTTGAAGGATTTGTTTACATATACTGAATGTGAGTCCTTTGGTGGATATATGTACCTCAACTGTCTCAGGTCTGTGGAACTCTCTTAATAGTGTCTTTCAATGAACAGAAGCTCTTAATTTTATTATAATCGAAGTAAATCTTTTTTCTTTTATGGTCAGTGCCTTTAAAGAAATATTTGCCTGCTCTAAGGTCACAGAGCTTTATTTTAACCTTGTGCTTCTAGATCTGCCATCCATATGGAACTGATTTTTGTGTGATATCAAGTAAAGGTCAACATATGTTTTTTTCCCACATGGTTGTCTATTTAACCTGGCATTTTCTGAACAGACCATGTTTCTTTGATGAACTACAATGTTGCCCTGTCATAAATCAGGATACCTTGTATGTGTGGCTTTGTTTTTGGATGTTCCCTTTTCCACTTGTTAATTTGATCATTCTTGTGCCTATACCACATTATTGTAATTACTATAACTTTTATAATAGTTCTTAGTATTTGATAGAATAATACCCGTCAGTTTTATTTTCCTTCAAGATTGCTTTGTCTATTCTTAGCCGTTTGTCTTTCTGAATGAATTTTAGAGTCAGCTTGTCATTTTCACTTTAGAAAAAGGAAACTGCAAAGATTGATTGAAATTGCTTTGAATCTCTGGATTAATTTGGGGAGAACTGACATCTTTACAGTATTGAATCTTCCAATCCACGAGCATTTTTATTGCTTGCCTTCTAAATGACTCAAGCAACTTCCCATCACTTTGTGCTCTAGGACAGATTTACAAACTGGGACAACAGGGGAGGACAAATAATTTTCCCTCTACCCTTTGAGTTCTTGGCTGAGACTCCTGTAATAACAGATAGATTAGATTAAAAAAAACAAAAACAAAAACAAAAAAATGTTAGCATTGTTATGAAGCGAAATTCATCTAGAGTAAATTTAAAAGGTCTTACAGACTTTGTTCTCCAATTTATGTATTGGGCAGCATCCCATCTAGCAGACAGAAAGGAGTTCGCGAATCTATTCAAAAGAGAGAGAGACTTTTATAGGCAGAGGAAGTGGGTCAGGGAAGTTAGGCTAGTAAAGAGATTGGTTGTATCAAGGTCACATTCTTTTAGGGGGTGGCAGGGGTCTGTCAGGCACATTACCTCACTGATGCTGATTGACTGGCTTAAGATTATATTTCTGTTACTGAACAAACAAGTTCCTATGCCCAACTTGGACTTACTAGTCCAAACACCAAAACATTGAAGTCTGGAACAGAGAAAGATTTATTGCAGGGTCATACAAGGAGAACGGGTGACTCCTGCCCCCAAAATCCTAACTCCTGGAAGGGTTTCACAAAGCATCTTTAAAGGCCAGATGAGGGGAGGAACATCCCAAGGTGTGTGATCTGGTCACTCAGAATTCTCTGATTGATTGATTTTAAGCTAATAGGGCCATTAACATTATCAGTTCTTAGGTACCAGTAGGTCTGGGGGCTACAGCCTCATGATCATCAGGTAGTTAATTTCTTCTATTTGGAGTTTTTTAGCATCTAAAAAACTCAGGAAATATGCAGGATATACTTGCTGTTTCTGATAGGAGCTACAGCAGAGAATATTGGGAGAGGGGCTCTGTCCCAAGAAGGCCCCATAGGGTCCTCCTCGGTTACATTTCTGGAAGAGGCCAAAAATGTAAGCTTTGGTTTGGAAAGTGGATCTTAGCATAAGTGACTCCATTTGGGGCGTGTTGTCTTGTTCTTAACAACATGCATACCCACATATATACATGGGAGATAGTGTTTTAAAAAAAAATGGAACTAGATGATAGTTAAAGCAGTAAAAACATATTTTATTCAGGACTACTGCAATAGGGGGAAGAGACCTCAGTATAGAACTGGATTCTATTGCAAATACATGAATAAGTGGAAATTTAATTACTAAGAGGAAATCATGGATTTAGAGGGGTTTTGGCTAAACCGATATACCAGGATTCTTGCTGAATACAAGCCAGGGTGGTCTGTTCCTTTGTTACTGCAAGCCAAATGCTGAGAAACTGAAGTTTGCCATAGAAGAGTACTCACAAAGCAGCCAAGGGAAAACAAGCAGAAAATCTACCCTCCCAAAGGTGGGATATTTATGGAGTAAAGAAGCAGGGTGGTCTTAGTTGCAAGGAAAGGTGATTGGAGGTACAGGAGAAGTGAGGTAATCAGTGTTCTTTGCAGTCATATCTAGGTTACATGCTTCTTCCAAGGATGCATGTTAAAAGATGGAGGCACTTAGCATGATTCTGGAGGTGGAGGTTTTGGCCCTCTGATGTCAAAAGGACGTTCGTCCAACACCTGCGTGGGTCCAGTCTTACAGCTTGTGATCTCAACCAGTCTTAGCCAGCTCTCACTGAACAAAAGCTGACTCTTAAGTTCCTAAAAATCAGCTTAAGCCCCTGTCTCCAGTACTATAGCAAGCCGTATATCGAGGTATTTTCTGTACGGTGCTTAAGGAATCTTGTGGTATATTACCTAGGCTCTATGAAGCTTGGGGTGTGTGCAGTTAAAGAGAGGGAAAAAAACTAAAGCAAGCTCACCAGTGAAGGCAATCTATAAGCAGAAGAGTTTTAACAAGCTGTTCCTTTATCTGTTCTTTAAGACAAGCTCAAGAATTTCTATTAATCACCAGCTTCTGTTAACCCTGTGGGGCTTGATTTCACCTGGAGGGATGGTAGAAGATGAGGAACCCATGAGGAGGATTGAGGGTGATCTGTTGTGGAGGATGAGAGACTCTTGCTAAACTGACATAGCAGGGTTTTGTTAAAACTAGACTTTGCAGAGAAGTGTGTAGAATTTTCAGGAGCCTGACAAAGTTGGGTTAAGGAAAGAATCTTTGTCAGGGGAAGGTTGTAACACTCCAAGATGTCTTAGATGATTCAGGCTCATGTACCGTCTACGTGGGGCCAAGGAAAGGATGTAGGCCTCTTGTGTGAGTGTGCTAAGTCCCTTCAGTCATGTCTGATTCTTTGCGACCCCAAGTACTGTAGCCCACCAGGCTCCTCTGTCCATGGGATTCTCCAGGCAAGAATACTGGAGTGGGGTACCACGCCCTGTTCCAGGAGATCTTCCCAACCCAAGGACCGAACCCGTGTCTCTATGGCTCCTGCATTGGCAGGTGAGTTCTTTACCACTTGTGCCACCTGGGAAGCCCCATGTATACCTCGGGAAAGTAAATATTTACTTTGCAAAGATAAATGGGTCCTTAGAAGAGCAGGTGGGAGATATGGCAAAGTTTGACTGGGTATATCCTCCTTTCCTCTGATGAGTCAATCTTCCTGGTTGATGAAACTCCCAAGTAGGGGATTTATGAGAATTGAGTTTCTTCTGAAAGATGCCCCAGTGACATAATTTTGGGGTGGCATATTTTGCTACCTTTCAGGAAGGATCTATTCCTCGAGGCCATAGCTAAATTGACCCTTAAACTGTCTAGACCTTTGCTGAGGGTGCACAGAACAGATGTAGTTTAGTGGTTCCTTTTCTTTTATGGTTAATGCTCAGTTCCAGTTTTCTGTTTCAGGAGATATTTGATAGTCTTTTTTATTCTGAAAGAGAGTGTAATACAGTTGTCAAAGGAATAGAATCTTGAGTTGGACGACCTAGGAAATCTTATCTCCAAGACATATTAATTAATGTGACTTTGAGCAGTTTACTCCTCTTTGTGTCGGTTTTCTCGATATTAAGTAGAAATAACAGTATCAATCTCATAGAGCAGTTGTGAGTCATTAAATGACTTAATGTAAGTGAAGTGCTTAGATGAGTACCTGGCACATTATAAGCATTCTGTAAGCGTTAGCTTCTCTGATAACTCAGTCGGTAAAGAATCCACCTGCAATGCAGGAGACCGCAGTTCGATTCCTGGGTCGGGAAGATCCTCTGGAGAAGAGATGGGCTACCCACTCCAGTATTCCTGGGCTTCCCTTGTGGCTCAGCTGGTAAAGAATCCTCCTGCAATGCAGGAGACCTGGGTTCAATCCTTGGTGTTGGGAAGATCCCCTGGAGAAGGGAAAGGTTACCCACTCCAGTATTTTGGTCTGGAGAGTTCCATGGACTGTGTAGTCCATGGGGTCACAAAGAGTCAGACACGACTGAGTGACTTTCACTTTCAAACTTTAGCTACTATTAAATTTTTCCTGAAAAAAATTCATGTTGGTTTTCAGAATTACTGGTATTGTGTGTTTCTTGAGTTAAAGACTTGAATACTAAAAAATAATTTGTAAGGTTATAAATGTCCCTGGGTGCTGTACTGGCTGTTTTTCATGAGTTTTGAAATGTAGTTTGTCTCATGGTTTTGTAATTTCCTTTGTGATTTGTTCTTAAACTCCGGCTTAACACCTAGGTGTATGGGTAAGGGATTGATGGTGGTAGTGATGACTTTTCTCAATTCAGGTGGTGAGAATTCTATTTAGCTAATTCCATTTAGGCTCAGCCAATCTAGTTAACTCAGGCTGCTGTAACACTCAGATTGGGTAGCCTATAAACAACAAAAATTTACTTCTCATAGTTCTAGAGGCTGGGAATCCAAGATTAGGGTACCAGTGTGGTTGAGTAATGAGAACCCACTTCCTTGGTTCATAAATGACTGTCTTTTCCCCTGTGGGCAGCAGGAGGGGTGAGGGAACTCTCTGGGATCTCTCTTATAAGGGCACTAATTCTGTTCTTGAGCGCCCTAACCACATGACTTAAGCACCTCTCAAAGGCCTCACTTCCAAATACTGTTACATTGGAGATTTAGGTTTCAACATTTGAATTTTGGGAGAACACAAACATTCAGACATAGCAAGAGTATAGAAGACAGAGCACTGGAGAGATACTATATTTCTAGTTTCCTCCTAGCAGGGCTACCATTTGGTAGTGATTGTGTGTTCCTGTAATTAAAGCCACAAGTCTTTTGGGGGACTTCTTTAACTTCATCTCTTTCGGGCTTCAGTGACACTGTTGCTTTCCTTTGACCTTTAGGCCCAAGGAAGTTAATAACTTACTGCTGTTGCCAGTCCCTGGATGCTTTACTGTCCCCTCCTAGCTGCCTCAGCCCTTCTTAAGGCTATGTAAATAACGGTTATTTGATTACTCTTTTCACTTATTCCTTTTGAGTGTGCCATCCACTTCTTGTAAAATCGTCCTGCAAGAGACTTTCTTGGTTAACCTACTTTGTAGCCCTTATTCCCTTCTCTAGGATTAACGTAACCATTGTCATCCACAGCCTTTGGTTTTGCCTTCTGAGAACTTATTCCTTCTCTCTTAGCACTCCTTAGCCTCATAGGAAATGGGTATTAAAGTATGCTTTACTTGGAGGCTGCATACTTTAACAGCCTGATTTCTGATATGGGTTTAAGAGTTGCTGTACAGGTTGAATAAATATGAGGTTGCAGGATTTTGGTTTCCCTACCAGTATCAGTTCAGTCGCTCAGTCATGTCCGACTCTTTGCAACCCATGAATCGCAGCACGCCAGGCCTCCCTGTCCATCACCAACTCCCGTCCATCGAGTCAGTGATGCCATCCAGCCATCTCATCCTCGGTCGTCCACTTCTCCTCCTGCCTCCAATCCCTCCCAGCATCAGAGTCTTTTCCAATGAGTCAACTCTTTGCATGAGGTGGCCAAAGTACTGGAGTTTCAGCTTTAGCATCATTCCTTCCAAAGAAATCCCAGGCTGATCTCCTTCAGAATGGACTGGTTGGATCTCCTTGCAGTCCAAGGGACTCTCAAGAGTCTTCTCCAACACCATAGTTCAAAAGCATCAATTCTTCAGCACTCAGCCTACTTCACAGTCCAACTCTCACATCCATACATGGCCACAGGAAAAACCCATAGCCTTGACTAGACGGACCTTAGTTGGCAAAGTAATGTCTCTGCTTTTGAATATGCTATCTAGGTTGGTCATAACTTTTCTTCTTCTTTTTTTTTTTTTTTTTGATGCTCTAGAAATTGTTTATTAGTGGTCATAACTTTTCTTCCAAGGAGTAACCATCTTTTAATCTCATAGCTGCAATTACCATCTGCAGTGATTTTGGAGCCCCAAAAAATAAAGTCTCACACTGTTTCCACTGTTGCCCCATCTATTTCCCATGAAATGATGGGACCAGATGCCATGATCTTCGTTTTCTGAATGTTGAGCCTTAAGCCAACTTTTTCACTCTCCTCTTTCACTTTCATCAAGAGGCTTTTTAGTTCCTCTTCACTTTCTGCCGTAAGGGTGGTGTCATCTGCATATCTGAGGTTATTGATATTTCTCCTGGCAATCTTGAATCCAGCTTGTGTTTCTTCCAGCCCAGCATTTCTCATGCTGTACTCTGCATATAAGTTAAGTAAGCAGGGTGACAATATACAGCGTTGACGTACTCCTTTTCCTTTTGGAACCAATCTGTTGTTCCATGTCCATTTCTAACTGTTGCTTCCTGACCTGCATACAGATTTCTCAAGAGGCAGGTCAGGTGGTCTGTATAGTTCCCTGAAATGTGGTCGAGTTTCAGTTTGTTAGCTTCTAGACAGTTTTATACACAAGCTGGTTTTAGAAAAGGCAGAGGAACCAGAGATCAAATTGCCAACATCCACTAGATCATGGAAAAAGCAAAAGAGTTCCAGAGAAACATTTATTTCTGCTTTATTAACTGTGCCAAAGCCTTTGACTGTGTGGATCACAACAAACTGAGGAAAATTATTCAAGAGATGGGAATACCAGACCACCTGACCTTCCTCTTGAGAAATCTGTATGCAGGTCAGGAAGCAGCAGTTAGAACTGGACATGGAACAACAGACTGGTTCCAAATCGGGAAAGGAGTACATCAAGGCTGTATATTGTCACCCTGCTTATTTAACTTATATGCAGAGTACATCATGAGAAATGCTGGGCTGGAAGAAACACAAGCTGGATTCAAGATTGCCAGGAGAAATATCAATAACCTCAGATATGCAGATGACACCACCCTTACGGCAGAAAGTGAAGAGGAACTAAAGAGCCTCTTGATGAAAGTGAAAGTGGAGAGTGGAAAAGTTGGCTTAAAGCTCAACATTCAGAAAACGAAGATCATGGCATCCGGTCCTTTCACTTCATGGGAAATAGATGGAGAAACAGTGTCAGACTTTATTTTTCGGGGCTCCAAAATCACTGCAGATGGTGATTGCAGCCATGAAATTAAAAGACGCTTACTCCTTGGAAGAAAAGTTATGACAAACCTAGACAGCATAATCAAAAGCAGAGACATTACTTTGCCGACTAAGGTCCGTCTAGTCAAGGCTATGGTTTTTCCTGTGGCCATGTATGGATGTGAGAGTTGGACTGTGAAGTAGGCTGAGTGCTGAAGAATTGATGCTTTTGAACTGTGGTGTTGGAGAAGACTCTTGAGAGTCCCTTGGACTGCAAGGACATCCAACCAGTCCATTCTGAAGGAGATCAGTCCTGGGATTTCTTTGGAGGGAATAATGCTAAAGCTGAAACTCCAGTACTTTGGCCACCTCATGCAAAGAGTTGACTCATTGGAAAAGACTCTGATGCTGGGAGGGATTGGAGGCAGGAGGAGAAGGGAACGACAGAGGATGAGGTGGCTGATGGCATCACTGACTCGATGGACATGAGTCTGAGTGAACTCCAGGAGTTGGTGATGGACAGGGAGGCCTGGCGTGCTGCGACTCATGGGGTCGCAAAGAGTCGGACACGACTGAGCAACTGAACTGAAATGAACCACAGAGAGCTCATTTGGGCCTAACTCTTAAATCTGAAATCTATAGAGTGTTTATGGTTCTCTTTTGGATCTTTTCTCCTCATTCAACTTCATGGCATTATCTACAAAAGAGGCCTGGTTGAAAAGGTATCACCTTTATTTAGATCCTACCAGCTGGGCTGGTTCTCACTAATAGCTTATGGTGAACAATGTCAGATTCTTGATCTCCAAAGATTTGGCTGTGGGATCAGGGATCAGGCTTGATTACTGAGAGCTTTTCTGTGGCAGAAGTTTTATTACAATGAGAAAGGACAGAGAAAGCTTCTGACACAGACATCAGAAGGGTGGAGAGCGCCCCCTCACTAGTCTTATCAAGGCCTTATATACTTTTACCAGGCCCACACTCACAACCTGTCTTAATATAACAAGATTAGTCAGAAGATTCTTGTTAAAGAGAAACATGTCCTTGAGCAAGATACATTGTTGTAATATAATTATTAGTACAGAGCTTAAGGAAAAACATACCCTTGAGCAAGATGGAGAAGCTCTATACAGTCAGCAAAAACAAGACCTGGAGCTGACTGGCTCAGATCATGAACTCCTTATTGCCAAATTCAGACTTAATATGAAGAAAGTGGGAACTACCACTAGACCATTCCGGTATGACCTAAATCAAATCCCTAACTATTATACAGTAGAAATGAGAAATAGATTTAAGACACTAGATCTGAGAGACAGGGTGCCTGATGAACTATAGATGGAGGTCCATGACATTGTACAGGAGACAGGGAGCAAGAAAAAGAAATGCAAAAAAGCAAAATGGTTGTCTGAGGAGGTCTTACAAATAGCTGCGGAAAGAAGATAAGTGAAAGGCAAAGGAGAAAAGGAAAGACATACCCATTTAAATGCAGAGTTCCAAAGAATAGCAAGGAGAGATAAGAAAGCCTTCCCCAGTGATCAGTGCAAAGAAATAGAGGAAAACAATAGAATGGGAAAGACTAGAGATCTCTTCAAGAAAATTAGAGATCCCAAGGGAACATTTCATGCAAAGTTTGGCTCAATAAAGGACAGAAATGGTATGGACCTAACAGAAGCAGAAGATGTTAAGAAGAGATAGCAAGAATAAACAAAAGAACTATACAAAAAAGATCTTCATAAACCAGATAATCACAATGGTGTGATCACTCACCTAGAGCCAGACATCCTGGAGTGTGAAGTCAAGTGGGCCTTAGGAAGCATCACTACAAAGCTAGTGGAGGTGATGGAATTTCAGTTGAGCTATTTCAATTCCTAAAAGATGATGGTGTGAAACTGTTGCACTCAATATGCCAGCAAATTTGTAAAACTCATCAGTGGCCACAGGACTGGAAAAGGTCAGTTTTCATTCCAATCCCAAAGAAGTGCAATGCCAAAGAATGCTCAAACTATTGCACAATTGCACTCATCTCACACGCTAGTAAAGTAATGCTCAAAATTCTCCAAGCCAGCCTTCAACAATACGTGAACTGTGAACCTCCAGATGTTTAAGCTGATTTTAGAAAAGGCAAGGGAACCAGAGATCAAATTGCCAACGTCCTTTGGATCATCGAAAAGGCAAGAGAGTTCCAGAAAAACATCTACTTCTGCTTTATTGACTACGCCAAAGCCTTTGACTGTGTGGATCACAACAAACTGGAAAATTCTTCAAGAGATGGGAATACCAGACCTCCTTACCTGCCTCCTGAGAAATCTGTATACAGGTCAGGAAGCAACAGTTAGAACTGAACATGGAACAACAGACTGGTTCCAAATCGGGAAAGGAGTACATCAAGGCTGTATATTGTCACCCTGCTTATTTAACTTATATGCAGAGTACATCATGAGAAACGCTGGGCTGGATTCCAGCAGAAGCTGGAATCAAGATTGCTGGGAGAAATATCAATAACCTCAGATATGCAAATGACACCACCCTTATGGCAGAAAGCAAAGAAGAACTAAAGAGCCTCTTGATGAAAGTGAAAGGGGAGAGTGAAAAAGTTGGCTTAAAGCTCAGCATTCAGAAAACAAAGATCATGGCATCCGGTCCCATCACTTCATGGGAAATAGTTGGGGAAACAGTGGAAACAGTGTCGCATTTTATTTTGGGGGGCTCCAAAGTCACTGCAGATGGTGACTGCAGCCATGAAATTAAAAAACGGTTACTCCTTGGAAGAAAAGTTATGGCCAACCTAGACAGCGTATTCAAAAGCAGAGACATTACTTTGCCAACAAAGTTCCATCTAGTCAAGGCTATGTTTTTTCCAGTAGTCATGTATAATTGTGAGGGTTACACTATAAAGAAAGCTGAGTGCTGAAGAATTGATGCTTTTGAACTGTGATGTTGGAGAAGACTCTTGAGAGTCCGTTGGACTGCAAGGAGATCCAACCAGTCCATCCTAAAGGAGATCAGTCCTGAATATTCACTGGAAGGACTGATGTTGATGCTGAAACTCCAATACTTTGCTCACCTGATGTGAAGAGTTGAAAAGACCCTGATGCTGGGAAAGATTGAAGGCGTGAGGAGAAGGGGATCACAGAGCATGAGATGGTTGGATGACATCACCGACTCAATGGGCATGAGTTTGGGTGGACTCTGGGAATAGGTCATGGACAGGGAGGCCTGGGGTGCTGCGGGCCATGGGGTCACAAAGAGATGGACGTGACTGAGCGACTGAACTGAACTGATATGCATCTAGAACCCTAGCTCAAGATAATTTGGAAAATATTACATTCAGCTCTTTCTTCTCTTTAATACAAGAGTTGCACTAGGCAGGAATGTAATTTAGAGGCCAGAAAAAAAAAGCCTACCACATCCATCATAGGATCTAACCTCTCTTCTAAGAAAATTTAATGGGTTTTTTAGTATGTCTGATGTAATACTATTATTATAATGATTTTCAGAATCAAAAATCAGGCTTATTTATGTCTTAATACTAACTCAAGGGAGTCATGTGCCCCATTAAAATTAAAATTTTGAATTTTAAATCAAGCACATATTTGGAAAGTATTCCAATCACGTCTTTTTTCTATTTCAAACATTTTCAAAATGACTTTGTTTAATACCAGTTTCCTTGGTTATTAGTCAATTGCATTATGTTTTCTTGTAGTTTGGGTCTTTTGTATTCTCCCTCCAGAAGCCACCTTTGAGCCCTCCTAGACTGAACAATGATATAGAGGATGAATTAAGAAATGGAAGGAAGAGTGAAGTTTCCAGACCCAGTTCCTGGTCCTTACCCTAGAACCTGACTGTTTTCCTTTCATCAGGGCTAGATTCCATATATATGAATATCTTGAAAGTTAGTTCCTTTATCTTGGAGCCCGACTACCCCCTGGAGGCTGAAATGGGAAAGACATCACCTCACACTTGGACCTCTGACTGAGTAGCAACGGGACAAAGTTTAGAAAATGATGGACTCCATATCTAACATGGGTATTAAGCAAAATAAATACTGAGGTACCAATATTGTCATTTTGGTCTGTTATTGGAATCTCTTAAGATGTTCTGAGGGTAAGAATTCTCTAGTCACCTTAGATGACTAGTCTGATTGCTCATTCATAGCTGTTGGATTTTTTTCATTATAGGTTAATTGCAGAAATTTTGAGTTGTTTATCCTATCTTGAATCCTTCTACTCCTAGAGGGAAGAGTATCTGAAAATAAAAATTTTTTGAAGGACTAATATTTTTACCTCTTTGCCTTATTTGTAGTGCAGCTAAGCCTTTTTTTGTTTTTTTTTGTAACTTTCTTAGAGGGACAGCAGCATCCTCAAGGGACCCTTTCACTCTGTAAGCTCTGTACATGATAACCTTTTTTTGTCGTTGAACTCCTTCTGGTATTTGTTGAAATTCATTCTTTTTGCCTTTGGTCATGACTGGGGAAGCTAACTGCTCAGACCTGGGAAAGCCCCTCTTCTCTTGACGTCTCTCCCTCCTTCATCAGTAAATAATTAAATGTTAACCCTTTGTTGGCAACGTGTTCAGGTTTAGCTTTCTCTGACCCCCAGCACTAAGGCAGTCAAATGAATGTGAGATGGCACTTACACAATCTCCCATGTCTATAAGAAAGGTACAAAAAAATCCTCTCTTGCTTGAGAGAGATTCTCATTTTGTTATATTTTAAAGGTTATTATACATCTCTGAAGAACAGTAAGGCATTTTTTATAAGTAACATTTGTAGGTTCTTTCCTATGTGCTTTATTGATTTGACTAATGGAAGGAAATTTTTTCTGTGTATGTTGATAGTATTTGCTGTTTTGATAATTGAGCTTTCTCTCTGAAAAAACTATACTTACAAAATTTTAGGTATTATGGTATCATATTATTATTCCTTAAAATGCATTTTCAGTTACCTGTAGTACATAAAGCTTTACAATTGTATTATATAGTTTACTTCTGACTAGTAGCTGAGATCAGAAGCATGACAAAATTCATGTTTTTATCATTTATCTATAGTAGAACGGATATTGATTAATGAAGTTATTAAATCAGAACCCTATTGACATATAAGATTGACCATTAAGACCAGAGCTAGTTTATTACCATATATACAAGAATAAATTTATTTAACATGAATTGTAAAATTTTTTCTTGAGGGACAAGTCTTCGCTTTTTTCTGTCTGTGTCATATTGTTTCTACTGTTTTGGCTTCATCACATATCCTCAGAGCTCCAATATAGATGCTAACATTAAAAAAAATATGTTGACAGTGCAAAAGATAGTAGGTCTCTGTTTATTGCTTTTATTAAAATGCAAGTTCCTTTGTCTGATATACAATCCTTAAGTTACTTTTACTGGTTATCTTGGTAGCGTATGTAGTTATATTAACGACTTTCATGCTTTGAAAACATTGTGGAAGGGGACTAATCTAATAGTCAAGAGATTAACATGAATTAGCAATGATATCTTAAATGAATCACTTAATTTCTCTAAAGCTTACTTGACATCTGTTATAGAGGAGTTATACCAGATCATCCTTGAGTATTAAATTTTTCTTGAATCTGGTAGGTTGGTTGAGTTAATGAGAGTAAGCCCCTAAAGGCTTCCGTTAATTAGAAAATACAGGAAGAGATTCTGCTCATTTCCAGTCTATTTTTAGATCAATAACTGTGGCTCAATTTTCATTTTCCTGATTCCACTCCAGGTGTTTTCTGAGTTCCCAGAAGCAAATCATGCGTAAGGATTTAGGAGAAAAGGCCGAAGCTCAATGTACTCCACAGGGGTATAGTGTTAGTGTACTGACTTCATTGCCTCTGGCTTTTTAGAATATTGCTTACATGCTTATTACTGTTATTCCCACTGCAGAAGATCAAAATCCCCATTTGTCTTTATCTGAAATATTTGATGATTTAATTTTTAATCCACATTGTAGTTTATTTTGCTGACAGAATCTGGCCAACTATATCCTGTTTGGGGATTTTTGCTGATAAATCCACAGTCATTAACCTCATATCTCTTTAACACCTTTATTAAAGTAGATTTTCTATTTTAGTATATATCTTGCCATGTTCTTTTCATTTTACTTTTCCTTTCAAAATCTCCTTGATGATAGAGTATAATGAATTATTTGAGAGAAAGATGTCGCCTCTGTCCCTTAACAGAATCACAAATTCTGCCTCCACATTTACTATTATTATTTAGAATAAGGAAAAAAGAAAATAAGGTTAGATGGGATCTAATAGGGCTTCCCAAACCTCACTTTGGTGTTTGTTGTATGCTCTTCTCACACCCAACATTTTGCCAATGTATTCAACATGGCTCCAATTTTTTTTTCAAAAGCAGTTGAAAATGATAGTTTTCCTTTCTCACATAGCTTCTGCTCTATATTCATTAAGTGCCCAGTATATGCCAGTTGATGAACAAGATACTGAGTAACATTAAGGGTAGCATCAGAACTACAGAAGGGTCAATCAGGATCACTGTCTTCCCTTTCCTTAGTTGAGACCAAGTTGCTGCTGCTCTTTGCTTTAATCAGTTGAGCCTGTAAGCTGTGTGAGTGCTCTCCCTTCACATCTCTTCATCTTTCTTTTGATGGATACGTTTTGTTTTGGATTAGATACTGTTGCACTTAAGTAATTTGTACTGTTATACAGGAAAAAATGTAAAGTTAATCTCTCTAAAGCTTTTTGTTGTTTATAACATTTCATGAAAAATTAACTGCATAGGATGAATTTCTGCTGGAAAACAGAAGCCTGCAACCAGGAGAATTTATGAATAGATGTCTTATTTGCTGCTGGTTTAAAAAAAAACTAACATAAATATTAAGTAATAATCTCTAATGGCATTTTTTAAACACCACCGTCCTTATTACTGCTTCTGCAGTTACAGAGTAATATTGAGTGGCACTGAAGAAATTATGTTCAGGTTTTTTCGAAGAGCTGCTTCTGATAGCAAAATGCTTAGTAATGATGAGGACACGCCCTCCAGTTCAGTGGCCATTTTGTACTGTAGTTCTGGAGAAACAAGTGGGAACCATCAAAGAAAGAAGTGTACGGATCAAAAGAATATGGTCAAGAGGCAATAAATTTTTCCTCTGGCTCAATTGGAGGATTTAGAACTATGCTGTCTGTGAGTAGTTTAATTAGTTGGACCCTAATTAAACCCATTTATGAACCTTTTTAGCTTAATCTTTTTTAATTCTATGATTAGATTTTTGCTTTGTTGATAATGAAGAACAATTAACACATGAATTTGGGACTTTTGGAATAGTAATTTAGAAGTTATGCTGAAATGTGTATACTCCAAAAAGTATTTCCTCTTATTTTATAATATCTTTAATTTTGCAATATACTTTTTCTATATTATTATTCAAGGTTTAAGGTGGGGGCAAAAAATAGTTATTTTTAAATTATGCTTTATGATTGTGTGCTGATTAGAGATAAATGAAAGGTCTATAGAAATTCCATATATTAGCAATATAGTTAATAGTAGTGGGAAAATGTATTTTCCTTTGTAGGGTTTATTCATTGTGACTGTTTTAGGTGTTGATATACCAAAAGTTTCTTCATTAAAAATAGAGAAAATAATTACCTTGTGTAATTTGGTAATGACAGTCTTCCTCGTCAGCTTATTTTGTGGAGTTCTTCAGTTAACTGTGAAAAAATAAGAAAATCGAAGCAATTGACAACAGTTCATCCTTTTCAATCACATTCTTCAAAAACAATGCTGTTCTGTATGTGATAATCACTGTTAGACCTACAACTTTACATTCAAAAATAAAAGATTTTTAAAACATTTATAATGGTTAATAAATTGTTTCAAGGCAAATATTCTCCATCAAATTCTTCTAATTACAGATATCTTTCTCCTTAAAGATTTTGTTTTGAATAAAAGATCTTTTAGAGGTTCTGTTGGTATGGTAGAAACGTTTAGAACTATGTAACTTAAATAAATACAGTACTTTTCTTAGACTTTTAAAGAAAAGTTACCTGCAAGTAATTTGATAAATTCTGTTAACAAGGGGATGGAATTGGAAGGCTTCTGAGAACAGATTTGTAGAGGTGTAAAGTCTTCATTAACAGTTACTTCTGCCTCACACAGTTTCAGGTTTCTGTGCCAGTGCTTCCTACTACTTTCTGTTGGTAATTAACTATTTTCCTGTTGCTTTTTGTGTTTAATAAAAACTTGCAGAGATCATATAGCATCTAACATTTGGCAGTAGTTAGCATTTTGCTTTGATATGGTATGATGCTTTAAATAAAAGAAGTGTGTAACAGTCAAGTAGACCATTAATTTTTATATAGAAACGTGCTCAGGATCATTCCATTCATTTGCTAAATTAAGAATTCAACCTCTCATATTGGGCACCTTTTCCCACACAAATAACACATAAATATATTTTCATTGTAATAATACTGTACTCTTGCAAACGACTTTGAAGTCTGGCTAAAACAGACTTTGTAGCCAGCTTCTAGGCTTGTGTAATCTGAGGCAAATTCATGTGAATTATGGCTCATCTGAAAAAGAAATGATGGGTGATAAATGTAGCTATTACTGGGAGACTTATGCTGATCTGTTTTGAGTTTTCTAACTTAATCTGTTAAGTAATTTAAAAATCACAAGTTCAGCTTCTGGTTAAAAAAATACACAAGCTGTACAAAATACTATATAAAACAAAGTTAATGAACTTCTTTACTTATTTGCAATGCAGTGGAGTAAATAATAGCTTTGACTCTGTCAGGCTGCCTTAGATTCATATCCTGACTCTTAGCATTTACTGTCTCTGTGACCGTGGCCAACGAAGTTACTTGGTCTCTGTGCCTTAGTTTCCTCTTCGCTTAAATGTGTTCTGCCATAAAAGGTTATTGTAAAGATGAGAACTGTTGTATAAAAAATGCTCAGAACAATGCCTGGCAGTGTGGTTACTCGGTCAATGTTTGGTGCTGCTTTGTTTGGGGAGGAATTAGTAGGGAGGGCATCAACAAACAGATGAGCGTCTACATTGATCATCTTCTTGTGAGAAATAAGTGCATCTGGTAGCACCAAACAGAATTAGCAGCTTCCACTGACATTTCCAAACTGGAAGCAAATGCTGTTGTAACCTGCAAAATGGGCAGAGGGAGCGGGTCAAGGACCATTTTGAGATATCCACTGCCTGTGGGCCCTGTAGCCTCTGGGAAACTGCAGCACTGGAATGAGTGAAAAGGAAAATGAAAGAGCCGGTAGGTCATAAGAACAGTAGTTCTGTGAAGATCTGGAGGAGCTGCCATTTTCAAAATATATTCACAGGGGAAAAAAAGCCACTTTGAGAGACTAGTTCTGTGAAACTTAACGCTAGCAGTGAAAGGGAATAACTTGAGATGAGGACAGCCTGAAGAAAAGGGGAAAATATATAACTGAGTTAAAAATAGTACCGTGCTGGGCCTGCATTTTAAACCTTACAGAATATGAAATCTGACATATAAATTTATTAGTCATTGTTTTACATTCTGTTTTTTGATGCATTTAACAACTTGGAGCCTTGCTGACCCTGCAGGGATTGCTTCTCCTTCCAGGTTACAAAAAAACTGCTCACCTGGCTACTGTCTGTCTGCCTAGTCACCCTGGGGTCACTACCAGGCCCTACTTGGGAGAGACCCTGCGCTCTAGAGCCTGCTGAAATCATCCATTTCGCCAGTGTGAAGCCTGCTTACTTTGCTGCCTTCCTTCCCACAGAAACCACAGTGAAGTCTCTCTCCCGTAATTCCCTCCTCTCCCTTCCGACTGACCCTGGTGCCGCCCATGTCCCTTCTCCTCCCCTATGGCACAGGCTGCTCCCATCTCGAGATCTGTGAATATAACAGTCTTTGCAATGGCATTGTCTCTTGATCTGTGGGCCTCACCATACCTGTATAAACTTTTGTGAGAGAAGCCTTAGTTGTTCCTTTTAGATCTCCTTTTTCCTCGGGCAATTTTGTGTTATGGGTAAGGATGTAGGCTTTGGACTCACCCCAGCTAGCTTCCATTCTGCTGGGTGACCTTGGATAAGTTATTTAACCTCTATATATCCCAGTTTCCTTCTAAAATGGGAGTGGTAGTAATAATACCTCTTTAGAAGTTTATTGTTAGGAGTAAATTAGGTATGGTAAAACAAGCTTCACTTATGCTTCATATATGTTCAACTCAATAAATCTTAACAGTTTTTACTGTTACTCTTACTATTTTCCAGCTTTGACTTTACTCTTTTCTAATATATTGATCTCTCTTAGGACCATCTTGTCTTCGTTATCTCAGGCTGATCTCATTTACGCCATGTGTTTTTCACACCTGTATGACATTGTATGGGCTTGTCAGCATACCTAATTCGCAAAAAACTCAAATATACACATTCAGATTAGGCCACTCTCCTGATCTCCAAATATCTTAGGTCCAAGTTACTTACATTTGAATGTCTCACAGGTGCCTCTAACTCATTGCCTCTCTCTTCAGACTTGTTCCTCTGTTGCTATTTTATTTTTGGTAAATAGCACCTCCTAATTGTTCAAACCAAAAATCTCAGAGTCATCTTAGCCATCTCCATTGCCAGCCACTTTCAATCATAAATGGATACCAAATTTAGGAGGAAGAATTCACAAGCTAAAGAATGTTTATTACATTTTGGGAGAGGATGTAGGGGTAGGATCAGGGGCAGGGGAAAAAAAGTTTTTATTGCATTTTATATCTTTTGATATTGTTTTAATTTTTAATTTAAAAACAAAAAAAAAATCCATGACATTGAGAATTTGAACTTAGTTTCCTTTTATAGGTAAAGCAAAGTTAACTTTTCCTTGAATATTCTGCGAGAGAAGTTAATGGCAAAAATTACTCTAACTCTAGTTAGTATAGTAGATGCTCTATAAATATTTGGTTAGTGGTAGATAAGCAAATGACGATTGCCATTTAAGTTTCCCTCTTGCTAAATCTTCCTGGCAGAATGCTGTAAGCACTCAGTCATCCGCATCTAGAAGACAAAGCAAATAGTTGATGAGGAACCAGAATCAGAATTCGGCCAGTAGTTGTTGCAGACTAGATATTGCTTTTCTAAAAGGGTAACTGAGCTCTCCTGGGAAAGAGGCGAGTATCCAGAAGGTGCATCAGGACCAGTTTGGAAAGAGCATCGTAGCATCCTGCGGGCATCTTCCAGCCTGATGCAGGTACGTGCTGGTGGGCCTGTAGCATTGACAGAGGTGTGCCAATAACCAAAGGAAGCCACTTCTTAGTAAGATGCCATCTGTGGAAGAAAGTGAGTTTACTTAGATATCCAAATTTCCTAGTTGCATATGTGGCCTCATTAGTCAGATATATTTTTTCTTTTCTTATGTTGAGACCCCAACAAATTTTTTAATAAGGAAATTATTTTATTGGGAAATTAAAGTTCAGGTAGATGAATAAGAAGTTCATTTAGAAATAGTCTCCAAATGTACCCAAGTGCTGTGATGATTTTGGTTTTGCACGGTATTAGTGACTGGTTGAAGTTTTAACGTGTTAACTCTGCTGCAGTTATTTCGAAGGTAACTCATTTCACTATTACAGAGCCTGTTGGGTTTTTGGATGGCAAGTCATGGAAAAGTAATTTTCCATTTTGGCTTTGGAATCTATCATGCTCCCAAAGTAAAAGGTAAATAATGAAAGCAGCTACTGGGCTATATATTTGGGGGGGAATTTTTTCAAACTGTGATTCCTTATACTGTAAAACAGGGTTTCTCAGCCTCGGCACTGTTGACAGTTTGGGCTGGATAACTTGTAGGGGTCGTCCTGTGCGTTGTCAGATATTGAGTATAGCCTTGACTCTCTCCATTAGATGCCAGTAAAGCTCATCCCCTCAGTTACAACAACCAGAATTAACTTCAGTTCAGTTCAGTTGCTCAGTCGTGTCCAATTCTTTGCGACGCCATGAATTGCAGCACGCCAGGTCTCCCTGTCCATCACCATCTCCCGGAGTTCACTCAGACTCATGTCCATCGAGTCCGTGATGCCATCCAGCCATCTCATCCTCGGTCGTCCGCTTCTTCTCCTGCCTCCAATCCCTCTTAGCATCAGAGTCTTTTCCAATGAGTCAACTCTTCGCATGAGGTGGCCAAAGTACTGGAATTTCAGCTTTAGCATCATTCCCTCCAAAGAAATCCCAGGACTGATCTCCTTCAGAATGGACTGGTTGGATCTCCTTGCAGTCCAAGGGACTCTCAAGAGTCTTCTCCAACACCACAGTTCAAAAGCATCAATTCTTCGGCACTCAGCCTACTTCACAGTCCAACTCTCACATCCATACATGACCACTGGAAAAATCATAGCCTTGAGTAGACAGACCTTAGTTGGCAAAGTAATGTCTCTGCTTTTGAATATATTGTCTAGGTTGGTCATAACTTTTCTTCCAAGGAGTAACCGTTTTTTAATTTCATGGCTGCAATCACCATCTGCAGTGATTTTGGAGCCCAGAAAAATAAAGTCTGACACTGTTTCCACTGTTACCCCATCTATTTCCCATGAAGTGATGGGGCCGGATGCCATGATCTTCGTTTTCTGAATGTTGAGCTTTAAGCCAACTTTTTCACTCTCCTCTTTCACTTTCATCAACAGGCTTTTTAGTTCCTCTTCACTTTCTGCCATAAGGGTGGTGTCATCTGCGTATCTGAGGTTATTGATATTTCTCCCAGCAATCTTGATTCCAGCTTGTGTTTCTTCCAGCCCAGCGTTTCTCATGATGTACTCTGCATATAAGTTAAATAAGCAGGGTGACAATATACAGCCTTGATGTACTCCTTTTCCTATTTGGAACCAGTCTGTTGTTCCATGTCCAATTCTAGCTGTTGCTTCCTGACCTGCATACAGATTTCTCAAGAGGCAGGTTAATGGTCTGACAGTCCCATCTCTTTCAGAATTTTCCACAGTTTATTGTGATCCACACAGTCAATGGCTTTGGCATAGTCAGGAAAGCAGAAGTAGATGTTTTTCTGGAATTCTCTTGCTTTTTTGATGATCCAAAGAATGTTGGCAATTATATCTCTGGTTCCTCTGCCTTTTCTAAATCCAACTTGAACATCTGGAAGTTCATGTTTCACGTGCTGTTGAAGCCTGACTTGGAGAATTTTGAGCATTATTTTGCTAGCATGTGAGATGCGTGCAATTGTGCGGTAGTTTGAGCATTCTTTGGCATTGCCTTTCTTTGGGATTGGAATGAAAACTGACCTTTTCCAGTCCTGTGGCCACTGCTGAGTTTTCCAAATTTTCTGGTATATTGAGTGCAGCACTTTCACAGCATCATCTTTCAGGATTTGAAATAGCTCAACTGGAATTCCATCACCTCAACTAGCTTTGTTCGTAGTGATGCTTTCTAAGGCCCACTTGACTTTACATTCCAGGATGTCTGGCTCTAGATGAGTGATCACACCATCATGATTATCTGGGTCGTGAAGATCTTTCTTATACAGTTCTTCTGTGTATTCTTGCTATCTCTTCTTAATATCTTCTGCTTCTGTTAGGTCCATACCATTTCTGTCCTTTATCAAGCCCATCTTTGCATGAAATGTTCCCTTGGAATCTCTAATTTTTGAAGAGATCTCTAGTCTATCCCATTCTGTTCTTTTCCTGTATTTCTTTTCATTGATTGCTGAAGAAGGCTTTTTTATCTCTCCTTGCTATTCTCTGGAACTCTGCATTCAGATGCTTCTATCTTTCCTTTTCTCCTTTGCTTTTCGCCTCTCTTTTCACAGCTATTTGTAAGGCCTCCCCAGACAGCCATTTTGCTCTTTTGCATTTCTTTTCCATGGGGATGGTCTTGATCCCTGTCTCCTGTACAATGTCACAAACCTCATTCGATAGTTCATCAGGCACTCTATCTATCAGATCTAGGCCCTTAAGTCTATTTCTCACTTCCACTGTATAATCATAAGGGATTTGATTTAGGTCATACCTAAATGGTCTAGCGGTTTTCCCTACTTACTTCAATTTGCGTCTGAATTTGGTAATAAGGAGTTCATGATCTGAGCCGCAGTCAGATCCTGGTCTTGTTTTTGTTGATTGTATAGAGCTTCTCCATCTTTGGCTGCAAAGAATATAATCAGTGTGATTTCAGTGTTGACCATCTGGTGCTGTCCATGTGTAGAGTCTTCTCTTGTGTTGTTGGAAGAGGGTGTTTGCTATGACCAGTGCATTTTCTTGGCAAAACTCTATTAGTCTTTGCCCTGCTTCATTCCGCATTCCAAGGCCAAATTTGCCTGTTACTCCAGGTGTTTCTTGACTTCCTACTTTTGCATTCCAGTCCCCTATAATGTAAAGGACATCTTTTTTGGGTGTTAGTTCTAAAAGGTCTTGTAGGTCTTCATAAAACCGTTCAGCTTCAGCTTCTTCAGCGTTACTGGTTGGGGGCATAGACTTGGATAACTGTGATATTGAATGATTTGCCTTGGAAATGAACAGAGATCATTCTGTTGTTTTTGAGATTGCATCGAAGTACTGCATTTCGGACTCTTTTGTTGACAATGATGGCTACTCCATTTCTTCTGAGGGATTCCTGCCTGCAGTAGTAGGTGTAATGGTCATGTGAGTTAAATTCACCCATTCCAGTCCATTTTAGTTAGCTAATTCCTAGAATGTAGGCATTCACTCTTGCCATCTCGTTTGACCACTTCCAATTTGCCTTGATTCAGGGACCTGACATTCCAGGTTCCTATGCGATATTGCTCTTTACAGCATCGGACATTGGTTCTGTCACCAGTCACATCCACAACTGGGTATTGTTTTTGCTTTGGCTCCATCCCTTCATTCTTTCTGGAGTTATTCCTCACTGATCTCCAGTAGCATATTGGGCACCTAATGACCTGGGGAGTTCCTCTTTCAGTATCCTATCATTTTGCCTTTTCATACTGTTCATGGGGTTCTCAAGGCAAGAATACTGAAGTGGTTTGCCATTCCCTTCTGCAGTGGACCACATTCTGTCAGACCTCTCCACCATGACCCGCCCGTCTTGGGTTTCCCCGCGGGCATGGCTTGGTTTCATTGAGTTAGACAAGGCTGTGGTCCTAGTGTGATTAGATTGACTAGTTTTCTGTGAGTATGGTGTCAGTGTGTCTGCCCTCTGATGCCCTCTTGCAACACCTACCATCTTACTTGGGTTTCTCTTACCTTGGGCGTGGGGGATCTCTTCATGGCTGCTCCAGCAAAGCACAGCCGCTACTCCTTACCTTGGACGAGGGGTATCTCCTTACCATTGCCTGAATTATCTTCAGACATTGCCAAATATCAGAGTTGGGGAATGAGGCCAAAATCTACTTACTTGGTCCATAGGAATATATTGAGTTTTTGTATTTAACTGTCTAAACATGGCTTCAGAAATCACATAGATGAAAATTGTTTATCCCACAAACTTCACATTAGTTTTTGAAAAGTAAATATGAATAATTGACATGTAGTTAGCCATTTATTTGTACCTCTGCTAAGACTGGTAACTTGGAATCTTGTTGCTAGAGAGAACTTTGTTGTATTCTCTTTCAGTAGATACTAAAACTACCAGTACCATTATATGGAAGTTTGTAAAGACTTGAGAATTTTTTTCTAAAATTTAATAAACTTATCTTTTTCCTAGATTAAAATAATAACTTGAATTTTTTCAATTTTTTTTTGCTATTTTCTTAAATCTTTTATACCAGACTCTGGAAAAACCTAGCATCTGACTTTTTAAAACTTTTATAATGAACTTTTAAAATTATACATAAGAAGAGTAATACAGTGAAAGTTCTGTGTGCCCATAACCCAACTTCAGCTTGAGCAGCTGTTAACATTTTGCCAAACTGTCTCATCTGTTCCCCTCCCACCCTCATCTTTCTTGGAGTATTTTAGAGCAAATCCCAGACATTACTTAATTTCACCCATAAATACTTCAGTATACATCTCTAACAGATAAGCACTCTCTCTGGTTTTTAATGCTAACTCCAATGCAGTTATCTAAAAAATTAATAATTCCCTAGTATCATCTAATACCTATGTTTGGATTGCCTCAGGTATCTCAGAAATGTCTTCTTACAATCAAACCAGGATCCTAACATCCTTCCATCACGTTTGGGTGATATGTCCCTTTAGTCTTTTGCAGTTTTCTTTACCTCCTCTACCTTTATTTTATCATTTTTTTGTTGCTGAAGAAACTGGGTGATTTAATCTGTAGAATTTCCATACTGTAGACTTGACTGATTACATAGGATAAAGTGGCATTTGAGTTAACACAAAATTCTGCATTATAATGTACCACTTTTTTGTCTTATTTCCCAAAGAGTGTCATGAGTTTTCTTTTACCACCTGAACAAGTTTAAGAACCTCATGGCATTCTTTGTACTTCAGGAAACTGAGACCAAGAGAGGGTTTTCCTGAAACCATCAACTTGGTTGGAAAGTATCAAGTGTACCATAGTTTTATCAGAAGTGTCATAGAATGAAACTTTTATAGCAAAGACATCAACCTGTTTTGTTTTCTCACCTGTGCCTACATATTACCTGCCACATGGGGGGATTTTTAGTATTTGTTATTATGAGTTGTCTAATTATGCTGGATTTGGCCTCTTCTTCCCCTTCTGGGCTAGAATATGAAAGATTACAACTTGCTCTACCTGTAAGGGTTTAAAGTGGTTTAAAAGAACATATTAATAAGAGCATTTTACACACCACCTCCATTTCTGCACAGTTAATCTTTTAAAATGCAAATCAGCAGTAATAGTACTGGCGCTTCTATGGAATGTACCATACATAAATCATGGAGAAAATAAACAGTTTGTTAAATGAGTTGTTCAAACTTTATATATCCATTGGCATGGGATCTCCTGTCTTGGGGAGAGCATGAAATGCAGGTAATCTGGGACTTAAAGAATCATTTTATTGCAGTGCTAGCAAAAATATTGGGATTTCCTGTCTTATTTTATGTTTACTTTCTTACAAAAGTATATTTTAGCCATCAGAACAATCTTAGCACAACCAAAGACTTCTGGCATTTTTGCATTTAGCAAAATTCTTTCTGGTGCTATGATGTGTGTTTTCTGTCAGCTAAAATTTACAGGAATAGTGAACCACAAGGATTTCCTGAGGAGAAGCTCCCACATGCTGTGTCTGGGATTTCTCATATTTCTTTTGGCAGCAGTAACATTCTCCAGTACTACAAAATTGTAGTTTGAATCCAGTGCTAATAATTTCTCTTCTAGAAAACAACTGAAACATTTTGATTCTATTCCCTTGAACCAAGGGAAAAAGTTATAACAAAGAAAATTCTTTATCACCACCTACTTTGCCTTACCCTCCACACACATACAAAAAGTCCCTTTCTAAAGCTGAATCAACCTATAATAATACTCATTATATGAATCACAGAAATTTCTGTGTATTTGTTTTTAAGCCTAATAGTCTCCCAATAGAGTGGTTAAGGATGTTGCAGTATGGAGTGTCACCTTGCTGTCAAAGAAAAAGTAATTTGTTTTATATTGGTTGATCACGTTTTATACTAAGACACATTATTTGCTTCTATTATTCTCTCTCGCATGTACAAAATATGAAGAGCTCACCAATATGGTTTCATATTTCATGTTAAACCTTTTCAAAATTATCACTTGTAGACTTTGATATGGCTATTTTTTGATAATACAGGTATCAGAGAAGACTTGAAATACTCCTCCCTTTCCAACTGCCTATCTGTTTACGGTCTGATTTTCCTTATATACTTCATCCAAAATAAAAACTTGCTGCTGATTCAGTGCAGAAACAGATATAAGAATGCAGCCACTTCCTCCTGTCATGCCAGGCTTTAATAAGAGATTTACAAAAATAGAAAACAATCCACTTTTCTCAATACATTTATTTCATTGTGAAGAAAATTTCATTAAAATCATGTTAAAATGTTTTAAATTGCTTCATGACTATTATAATAGGTTTATTATTATTTTAAGTAAGTTGATAAATATTTTAATTTTTTAGTTTAAAATTTCTAATATGATAAATATTGTTAGGCATCCAGATAAACAAAAACTCTTTGGGACCTTTAATAATTTTTAAGACTAGAAAGGAGTCCCAAGACCAAAAAGTTTTGAAAATCACTGGTCTTTATTTGGCTATCTGAGATCTTTCAGTTTGTGCATAGATGATTTGCTAGTTTCAGAGAGAAAGGTAATTTTATCTGCCAAACATTTTTTAAATTAATATAAAATAATTACTAAAAATCCCTTTGCATTCTTAAAATTTGTCTTACAAGGTCTATCATGGTCAGTTCATCTTGGCTGATGTTCAGTTTGTTAGCCAAAGGATGTTTGTTTTTCATTTGTGTGTTATCATTGGTTAAATTTTAAATTTTCTTTTGGTTCAAAGGTTATTGAGTCATAAAAGTGCAAATAAAACAGTAAAATAAATGCTACAGTGCAGAATTCTATCATAAATATAATCAATAAAGCTTTAGTGTTCATATAGTCTGTTTATATGTGTTAGAAAGTGATATGATTTGCATTAACAGCCAAAAAGAGAGAAGTACAAACATGAAATATGACAGTGACTGGAATTAACATTTTACTAAACCTGCTTTACCTTCATCCCCTGTCTCCAGAGGTAACAGAGGTCTTCAGAGAGGTCTCTGAAATTTTGCCAAAAGCTTAGTTACATAAAGCCATGAAACAAAGCAGTGATGGGCTTGGCAAGCCAGAGTTTACTAGACAATTAATAGTTGCTGTTTTGTGAAATATGAAATAGTGTTCAGACTGTGGTTATCCAAACTGAGGGTGTATGCTCTTAGTTAATGTGCAAACAAAAAGGGAGAACAGAGTATTTATTGTATCTCTTCTGTGTAATCACTTTTAAAAAATCTGTTACAGATACTTCATTTTGTTATTTTGTGAGCTGTGACATAAGCTGAAAAAGGAAGGGACATTGTAGTCAGTGTTGGACATAGCATCAGCTAGTTTACTGTAAGGTAGGGCCTTACAGTTTGAATAAAAAGAAATTTGGCCCGGTCCCCACCCACTAAGCCCCTTCCCGGACAACAGTTAGCAATCACAAGTGTGCCTCATGATCTTGATTGAGTAGGGAGTCAGTAAACTCCGGGCCAATTTGTACTCCTTCGATGCCTATTTTTATATGGCTGGTGAACAAAGAGCGGTTTTTACATTTTTAATGGTTGGGGAAAATATCAAAAGAATGTTACTTTGTGACACATGAAAACTATAAGAAGTTCACTATTTCCATAAATAAAGTTTTATCGGAACATAAGCACATTCATCAGTCTGTATCGTGTGGCTGCTTTCACACTACAGCAGCATACTTGATTAGTTGAGACAGAGACCATATGGCCTGCAGAGCCTAAGATGTTTACTATCTGGCCTTTACAAAAGAAGTGTGATGACCCTTGAATTAGAATAACTCCACTTTGATCCATTTTATTTATTGTTCTTCCCCATGGGAATTCGTTTGAAGAAAGGATTCTACTGTCTTAAAAACAAGTTTGGGTTTTGTTTTTTTTTTAAGTATGTAAACTTTTCTAAAGGTCAGCCCAAAACAACTAGTATTCTTGTTCTTTTGCCATTCTAGGGGCAGAGCAAGATGGAATTCACAGTTCAGTTTGAAAATACATATTGAATAACTCAAGGCAATATTTGAAAATACATTATGGGTAATACAAAGATTAATCATTTCTGCCGCTAGAGATTTTAAGTCTGATTTAAGGATGAGACTATAAGTTCTTTCTCCTTATTTTTAAATGCTTTGCCTATTTTTCTCAAAGAAGAGATTAAACATAGCTTCAAAGGAAGGCACTCATCTTCCTGTTCTCTCAAATTAATAGCCAGTGAATTGCTACCACTCCAGCAAATTCCCACTCTTCCTCATTTTTCAAATTCAAAGATACAGTCCCTTAAAGTATTGGTCTCATTTAGCTGCCTCTCCTCTGTTTCCATATCAACCAGTACGTTCTTGTAATTATTCATTTGCTTCATGTCTCTGTACTAAACTGTACGTAAGCTTCTTTTGTGTCTTTTCTAAACACAGGAGGCTGTTTGTAACTTTAGGTAATATAGCACAATATTTCAGAGCATTAGCTTTGGAGTGAGACCAATCCTGCTTTCTCTAGGTGAGTGAATCTTTCCTCATCTATGAAACGGGAATAACGGTAGTAATGATGGTAAAGCATTTATCTAGAATTGTCCCATGGATTTTCATTCGATAGTGATGAGGATGTTTCTGTTTGTTCTATTCCATAACCTGCCTTTGGCACACAGCTTATATAAAGTTGAGGTGTAAATTGAACAGTTACTGTGTGCTAGGGACTACTCCAAATGCTTTATATTTATTTAGTCCTAGAACCCTATGGTTTAGGTATTAATATTATACCTATTTTTAGATTAGACAGCCCAAGCATAGAAAGATTATAAATCACCGTGGGTTACCAAGCTGGTAGGAGGCAGTGTTGGGATCTAAATCCAAGTAGTCTGGCTCCAAAGTTTTTGTTCTTAACCTACACTGCCTCTTATTTGCCGTATGCTTGTATGTAAGCTTATTTTGGTAACTTTCTTGGTGTTTTAAGTTTGTTTTCAGTGCTGACAAATGATACATAATACTCATCTGTGCCTGGTTGACTTAATCAGTATGATTATATGATAAATTTATAATTGATACAGTATAATCATTGCTTCTTGGCTTCAAGTAATAACTATTTTTCACTGTGAGTCCTTTTTGGCACTATATTTAGCCAGGATTAGCTATTTCGAAGCGATTTATTCTAATACTGCAAATAATTTGGACAAAGAAATTGCTTAAATCTATTTATATTCCTAAATTTATTTTTTCTTGCTGGCACTCAAAGAATGTCTATTTTATTTAGTTTTTCCTTTTTTGAGTTAACCCTGCTGAATTGTTGATTTTTTTTTTTTCTTTTGATGTTAAGTGGCATTGTGTAAATAATTCAGTTTGGGCATACTTGTCATAATGTTGAATTTGGTCTCTAAAACTTTTGAAATAGGTGACCTTTGAAATATAGGGGGTTTAGAGGCACCCACCCGCATATAACTGCACAGTCAGTCCTCCCTACGCTCTGTTCCTCTTGCTGGGCTTCAGCCACCCCTCCATATATAGTGCTGTAGTGTGCATTTATTTTTTAAAATCATTAAAGTGGAGCCCTGTCATTCAAACCCATGTTGTTAAAAGGTCAACTGTAGTAATTATCTTGAAATTTATTTTATATCTCTTTCAGAATTCTCCACTTTACCAGTACTTGCAGGATCTGGGACACACAGACTTTGAAGTATGTTCTTCTCTGTCACCAAAAGCAGAAAAAAGCGCAGTGACAGAGGGACAGCAAAAGCCTCCTACAAGAGCCCTGCCAAAAGTAAGGAGGCATCTCCATTCTCTATGACTCAATCTTTTGTCTTTTACTGATTATTTAAATTGCCTTTATCCTTATCCTTACTAAAAAACACCTTATTGGCAGCTCCATGTTCTTCCCCTGCACTGGTTAAGACTTTAATTTTTATTTCATCAGTGGTATGTATCTGTTTAGATAAACATGAATCCTTGGTATTTTGGACTATGTCATGGTTAATTTGTATAATGAATTGAAATTAATATGATTGAGGATCAAAATATATTGCTTATTTAAATATTGAAGTTACTTAGAGTGAACCAGGAAAAAAAAACAAAAAAATAAAAGTCAGTATCTTAATAGGAGCCCAACTACAGGACGCCTACAATAACTAGAATTTTTTTCTTTAGATTTTTTTAAAGAGAAAGCAAATTAATATTTAATAAATTATTTCAAAGATATATAATGGAGTAAGTATATTTACCTCAATTTCTGCTGCCCTTTATATCTGCAGTATCATATATTTTTATATAGTAAGTATTTCATAGTTGATATATAGCATTGGGAGGCTGAGGTACTAGAAGAAGCCACCAATAATTAGGTTCACTAAATTGATTTGTGCTCTATTATTGTATTTACAAAATATTCCAGTATATTTCAGTTTTAACAAAAAGAATTCTAACAGAAAAAAATATAACCAGATTACCTCATTTCTTGAGCATTCTAGTTTAATCAGTGTTTTAATATAGGAGTCTTGTTACTTTTGGGAGGAAGATTTTAAAGTTTTCAGTTAATCATTTACTCTGTAAGATAGAAAGGGAAGGATCTTTCCTTTTGTTCTTCTTAGGAAAAAACTCTAAAATGTGAAGTAACCAAGCTGGACCCAAATGCAACAGCAGAGTAAACACCAGGGAAACGGTGTGTTTTTTTAGCTAACTCTCACAAGGAAGGAGTTAAGGGAGTGAGAGCGCACATAGACCAGAACCAGTTTTGAGGGCCCTCCCTACCTAAACCCTTTCTTCTCCTTGTTCCTTTCAAATACAGATATTTCTGGGGAAGGTTTTATTTTTTTATTTTTTTTTTGTTTATTTATTTATTTTTTTTTTTAAAGGCAATCATGATTTTTATTTTGTTTCTTTTTTTTTTTATTTTTTATTTTTTAAATTTTAAAATCTTTAATTCTTACATGCGTTCCCAAACATGAACCCCCCTCCCACCTCCCTCCCCACAACATCTCTCTGGGTCATCCCCATGCACCAGCCCCAAGCATGCTGCACCCTGCGTCAGACATGGACTGGCGATTCAATTCTTACATGATAGTATACATGTTAGAATTCCCATTCTCCCAAATCATCCCACCCTCTCCCTCTCCCTCTGAGTCCAAAAGTCCATTATACACATCTGTGTCTTTTTTCCTGTCTTAAAAGCAAAATCTAAAGATATATCTAAAAAATGATTCATAGATTAAAATTTGAATTTGAGATTACTTGGCAACAGAAGACAAAGGATGGGTCAAGGGATAGTGTTGGGGCTGGAGATGAACATTGACCTCGTGTGTGTGTGTGTGTGTGTGTGTGTGTGTGTGTGTAAACTTGGGTTTATAACTGTTTAGTTCTTTTCACTTATGACAGTATTTTTACATTTAGAAATATTGTTACTAGTTTATAAATAAATAAGAGTTTAAAGTTCATCCTCTCAGAAATTGAGGAGCAGTTAAAAGCATAGCCAGAAGGTGTTTTTCAAAATTACCACATATCCAGAAAGTTCATTTAATCTTCATGTTACATATTTCAACTGCGTAAGGTACATCTCTCTAAAATTAATTTTTTCTATATAAATCTGGGGCAGCTAAACTTTTAAAAAGATTTCTTGTTCCTTCTTAGGGGATATATTTTTAGAATTGCCCCCCAGATTCTGTTCAAGTGATGAAGTTCCAGGTATTTCCTTTGGAAAGCAAATTTTCTGTTTGAGTTCATGATGAAGCAGTCACCATTTTTAGACTTTTTTTAAAAAATGTGATTGTTAGGTACTTACTGAGTATTCTGTATTGGTATTCATTCTCTGTATATTTTTCTGGTTTCTTTTCCTGGGATTATTCTTAAACATTCCTTCCGTAAAGCTTTAGCATCAATCCTCTGTGTGGTCTCTTTTCCTCTGAGCTATCTCATCTACTTTCTTGCCCTCACTGGCGTTTTGTCTATTCTCCATTTTCACTGAGTTCCAGATACTTGTTAGATATTTCCATCTGCCTGTGCTCCAGGAAACTCATATTCAACATGCCTAAAGCAGAGCTTTTTTTCTCAGCACCCCTGAAACAAAGAAAATATTTTTCTGTATTCCCAAATTACTACCCTCTCAATTTATCTTACAGTTTCCCACACTCTGACATTGATTTGGTCAGTAAGTGACTTCAACTTCTTTCTAAAATCTAATTCGTAGTTATTGCTGTTTTTACTACCCTAGTGCAAGCTTTTATCATTATTTAGCTGGACTATTATGTACCCTCCTAATCATGCTTCTTGGCTACACTCATTCCTTGCTAGTACAGCCACTGCTCTGTTGCCATTTATTTTTCTAACATGCAAATTTTTATTGTTTCGCTTCCTTGTATTAACCTTCCATGACTCCTCATAGTCTATAGGATAAATTCAAAACTGTTAAGACCACAGTCTTTTGAAATCTATCTCAGTGTGCCTTTTAAACTTCATTGCTCTTCTGTTCTTCCCTTGGCTCTTTGTCGGCCCATACTCGTAGCTGCCACCGTCTGCATGGCATAAGCTTCCAGGGCTCCCTCCTGCGCTCATCCTTGTCCCTTGCCTGGGCTTAGCTCCAGTGTCAGCTCCTCTTGACCTTCCTCCTACACTTCTCCAGATTTTACATTGTGAAAGAAAGTGTGAAAGTCGCTCAGTCGTGGCCGACTCTTTGGGACCCCATGGACTATACAGTCCATGGAATTTTCTAGGCCAGAATACTGGAGTGGGTAGCCTTTCCCTTGCTTTAGAGGATCTTCCCAACACAGGGATTGAACCCAGGTCTCCTGCATTACAGAATCTTGTAATGCAGATTCTTTACCAGCTGAGCCACAAGGGAAGCCCAAGAACACTGGAGCAGGTAGCCTATCCCTTCTCCAGCAGATCTTCCCGACCCAGGAATTGAACCAGGATCTCCTTTACCAGCTGAGCTATCAGGGAAGCCCAGATTTTACATTTAGTTCAGTTCAGTTCAGTCGCTCAGTGTCCAATTCTTTGCTACCCTATGAATTGCAGCATGCCAGGCCCCTCTGTCCATCACCAACTCCCGGAGTTCACTCAGACTCACGTCCATCAAGTCGGTGATGCCATCCAGCCATCTCATCCTCTGTCATCTCCTCCTCCTCCTGCCCCCAATCCCTCCCAGCATCAGAGTCTTTTCCAATGAGTCAACTCTTCGCATGAGGTGGCCAAAGTACTGGAGTTTCAGCTTTAACATCATTCTTTCCAAAGAACACCCAGGACTGATCTCCTTCAGAATGGACTGGTTGGATCTCCTTGCAGTCCAAGGGACTCTCAAGAGTCTTCTCCAACATCACAGTTCAAAAGCATCAATTCTTTGGTGCTCAGCTTTCCTCACAGTCGAACTCTCACATCCATACATGACTACTGGAAAAACCATAGCCTTGACTAGATGGGCCTTTTTTGGCAAAGTAATGTCTCTGCTTTTGAATATGCCATCTAGGTTGGTCATAACTTTCCTTCCAAGGAGTAAGCGTCTTTTAATTTCATGGCTGCAATCACCATCTGCAGTGATTTTGGAGCCCCCAAAAATAAAGTCTGACACTGTTTCCACTGTTACCCCATCTATTTCCCATGAAGTGATGGGACCAGATGCCATGATCTTCGTTTTCTGAATGTTGAGCCTTAAGCCAACTTTTTCACTCTCCTCTTTCACTTTCATCAAGAAACTTTTTAGTTCCTCTTCACTTTCTGCCGTAAGGATGGTGTCGTCTGCATATCTGAGGTTATTGATATTTCTCCTGGCAATCTTGATTCCAGCTTGTGCTTCTTCCAGCCCAGCATTTCTCATGATATACTCTGCATATAAGTTAAATAAGCAGGGTAACAATATGCAGCCTTGACGTACTCCTTTTACATTAGTTTGTAATTATTTGTACTGTCTCTTCTAAGTTCTTGAAAACAGCAGTTATGTATATTCATCTTTGTTCCCGTAACCCTTTTTCAGTACCTGGAATATTATAGTCACTCAGTGAATGTAAACTCCATTTACTGGCCTGCTCAGGAAATGAGCTAATAAGGTAAACTGAATTTTTGATTAATTCAATAATATAACATATTTCAATATGAGATAGTTATTCTGAAATTGTTAAATTTCTTCTTTGATATTGTAGAATGAAATGTTCTTAATATTTGAGAACTTGGAGCACTTGGTTTCATTTTGAAATACCCATGTCATCATCATGTTGACATAGGTGGTATTAATACATAGTGTACTCAAGGTTTCCAGGTCTTATTCCAAACTCACTGAATCTGAACGTTTAGTGGGGGGGGGGGCCTGGGAGTATGGTCCTAGCTAAAATCTCCAGGTGATTCTGATACACAATTAAATTCGGGATCAATACGGAGACTGAGACACACTGGCAAAACATATTATATAGCATATAATACAACCTATATGATTTTAACTTTATTTTTCTGATTAAAAAAAATGTGATTTATTAGAAGTAGGTTATTTGAAGTTTTTCTGATATTTAGGTGCGGTTTAATAATCTTGCACAATGTCATTCATCTCCTTCAGCAAGGTATCCCGTTAAAAGTGGCTGAAACCATCAAGAGTTGGATTTTGGCTCAGTCCGATAAGAATGATGACTTACTTCACAAGTTGGTAAGTGTTCACTTCACATTTTGGTTACTTTTCAGGGCTCCAGTTTTTTTTCCAATGAGAAAATCAAGGAATCCAAATTTGTTTTGCCACTGATTTGGGCAGTGACTAATTTTAATTAGAAATTCTGGGCTGTTCTCTAAAAGGAGATTATCTGCTTCATGAAGTATTAAAAAAGTTTGTATTGCCTAAGGAAAAAGGAAAAGGAGATTCTTCAATAACTGGATATCTTTGCATATGGACTCAGTAGTATTTCATAGATCTTCTAAGAGGTTGTTAGCTACTGAGGATAGGATATTCTGATAGTTATTGAAGACCTATTTGTTAGATTATTCATGTCCTGCTGCCATCTTCCTCCACTGACAGATATTCCTCACACTGAGTTAGAAAATAGATCCATTAGTGGGATCTTCCCTCTTTTCATTAGGAACTTGATTGTCTCTATTCCACAGCCTTTGATTACAAAGTTTGGGCAAAATCAAGAGTGTGGTTCCTCCCTAATTTATTTATCATTCATTTACCATTCTCTTTGCTGTGTGTTTAGTCACTCAGTTGTGTCTGACTCTTTGCTACCCCACGGACAGAGGAGCCTGGTGGGCTACAGTCCATGGGGATTCTCCAAGCAAGAATACTGGAGTGGGTTGCCATGCCCTTCTCCAGGGTAGCTTCCAAACCCAGGAATCAAACTCAGGTCTCCTGCATCTCAGGCAGACTCTTTGCCGTCTGAGCCACCAGGGAAGCCCACCATTCTCTGACAACTTCATGTATAAAATTTAGTCTTCTGGGATTGATAAATGAGAGAATTTCCCAAAGACTTGCTTGATCTCTGAGCCCCAAGAAGGAGTGCCTCAATGTTTTTAAATCCTAATATTAATAATAGGTAGTATAGTTTAAAAAAATAAAATTCTCTCACAAGTAAGCACATTTCAGAATCTTCTGCTGGCCTATGACCTTAAGATGATAATTTAATTATTATTCTTGTAAATTATCCTTTGATAAGGAATGTTTACAAAGTGCTTTCACATTTTGATTTGGTAATCTAAACACTATGTAAGGTTCAGTATGGTTTACCATTTGGAAAGCCTGAGCTTCAGATATTTCAGTTTGGTTAAGAATACTCATTAAGAGAGTTGTTCAAAAATGTTCAGCTAGAAAGTGAGTCAGAATTTGAACTCAAGTCTCCTGGTTTCAAAGCCCAGGCTCTTTCCATTATAATGTAGCCCTCTCTAGTTTGTGTGTTGTTTTTACTGACTAAAATTACCTTTTTAGCAATCCATTCGGGCAGGTTCTCTGTTTAGGGTTCATCTCTGTAGGTGTTTTGAGAAGGTCAATGAAGTATCTTTTCATCTACGTAGAATATTGTCTCTATCCAGGTGGAGCCATCTTCATTCTTCAGTGATACTAGGACTGTGGTAAGGTATGTGCTTGGTCTCGTCAGTTATGTCTGACTCTCTGCGACCTCCTGGACTGTAGCCCACCAGGCTCCTCTGTCCATGGGGTTCTCCTGGTAAGAATTCTGGAGTGGGTTGCTATGGCCTCGTCCAGGGGATCTTCCCTACCCCTGGATCGAACCCGCGTCTCCTGCACTGCAGGCAGGTTCTTTACACGGCTCGTTCTTTGCTGAGCCATGAGGGAAGCCCCGTGGTAAGGTATGTGGGTGCATATACATTTCCTGTGGTTTAGTCATAGTGTGCACAGTCCTGATCGTTTCATTCTTGGATCTTTGTCACTGGCCACATGCTTCATGTCATATTTCACTTTAAAGTGCCAGCTTTTGTATGCATCTCTTTTGTGCCTAGATTATGGAGAATTTTAGGCAGTACATACCTGAGAAATAGTTCACAAGTAATAACATAAGGAATTGCCCAGTTGGCATGTGGCATGAAATTGCTTGACTTTTTTCTCTTGATTATAAAATATTTAAAATTTTGTTAGCTATACAGATACTGAATGAGTCCCTCTTTCCTTTTACAAAGATACTGGCAATTGCTCCATGATATCTGAACATTTTATTATTGTTCACTTTGATTAAGATAGTACTTCTCTTCTTAAACACTAAAAAAGAAATGATAGCAACTGTGATACTAGTGGTATTAGCACTCTCTAAGCACTTTTTGGCCTATGAAGTGCTTGCCCAGAAGTTGTCTCACCTGATCCTCATCAGCTTAATTAAATAGCACTGTATATTTAAAAGTGTGTAAGATCATTGAAGTGTATTGACACATGAATATGTTTTCTTCATCCCTAGGGGCCACAGTAGAAATCTCTTTATTCTTTAGCAGTGCTTCTCACATTCTTCATTCCATCCAGGCAGTATTCTTACTAAGTTATCTTCTCATGCTGTTTCCCTGTTTAGTTTCTAAAAAGATACCTACTACCTATCAAGTCAAGTCCAGTTCATCACTTTGACTGGCATGAAAGTGTTTGCATAATATGGTCTTAATCTGCGTTTCCAGTTTTATCCACCAATATTGTACCAGCCCAGTATAGTCTTCCTTTTTGTTTATTCCTTGCCTAGTCTCTATATATGTACTATTATACTGTGAATTGTGTTCCATTTTTCTATTATTGGAATCTTTCCAATAAGCAGTTCTAGCTCTTCCTCAGGACCTTTCTCAGAAACTACAGCCTATTGGATCTCTTTTCTACAACAACCTTGTAATAATTATGTGTGCTATGTTCTGTAAGTTTTTATATTATACATGCTTTTCTTTACTGTACTTTTAAGTATTTCATATGTACTAACAACACTAACAGCTAACACTTACATAGTGCTTACTGTGCACCAGATACTCTTAGCAGTTTATAAATACTGACTTATTTAATCCTTGCAGCAACCCTATGAAGTGGATACTATTATTATCCTCTTTGCAGATGAGGAAACTGAACAGAAAAATTAACTTACTTGAGTTGTGAGACCAGGCTATAAACCCAGGCACTAAGTCTTGACACTAAGACTTGTTGAGGGTAAGCCAAAGTTCACATAGTACACTTCGCCCCCAGCACAGAGCACCAATACTATCAATACTACCTCAGATCACACTGGTTTGGGGGAGGCTTTATCCCCAAACCAGACCTGGTGCCAAGGAAGAAAGTGAATTCCTGATGAAGCAGCAGGTCCATAAGAGAGCCTGTGTAGAGGAATAGCTCCCATCTATGTTAATAGCTTCCCCCTCTCTGTCAGTGTTGGCCTTCATTTAATTAGGCTTCTTTTAAACTTACCCATATATAAGTACATAGAAGTCTCATAAAAGGCCTACTTTCAAGTTTTTTGTAGCAAAAGTTTTATTTTTAATATTTCCATCTGAATATGGTCCTGTCTGATGGGAGAATCCAAACCAAATTATAAGGCCACTACATGAAGATTTATTTCAAAGATTACTTGAAAAGCTACCCTGCTTCACCCACTGCCCTCCCTGCCTCCCATTGCCCACCTGCTGTTGATATTCTGCAGCCCCTGTCCCCTTCCCACCCTCAACAGTAGTATAAAGCAAGTCGTGATGTTCTCTGTTTATGAAAGTGGGATGGAATGTCAAAAAATCGAGTAGCGCCTAATGTTAGGGTTGTAAAAGAGAGGAAGCGGGAGTTCAAACATGAGCCATAGAAGTGCTGCAGAGGTACGTCCAGGGTGTACCAGTAGATGCTAAAATCTCTATCAGGCTAAACAGAAGATCAGCATTGCACTGAGATGCTTTATTATTATTATTATTATTGATAAGAAATATATCCAAATAGGCTTCATATTAAAAAATACTCTTCTCTAAAAGTGATGTGTACAACCCATGATCAGGAGGATAGGTACTTGTAGTATGTGGATCACTGCGCTCTTGCTTAAGTCCTCATGATGAGCTCGGGCTACAGTTTTAGTGTGGGAATGATTAACTAAGAAGAGGAAACCCTAGGCCTAACTGATTTTACTTTGATTGCTAAAGGCCTTGTCCATTGAAAGTTATCTTTTATTTTTTATCATACAAGATGATTCTATTCTTGAATCAAATGCAAAATAAAAACTTAAATTTTCTGATAGAGAAGACTATATTCAGGAAAGCAGAATCAACTAACTACCAAAGACATATGATTTAAATCAGAACTCTGGAAAGTTACTTAGTTTCTTTGAGCTTCATTTTTCCTCCATAGAATGGACAGAAAATGATGATGTACGTGACAGGGTTACTGAGAGAACTGCTCTAACATTGCTACTTCATCTCTCATCTCTCCACCAGGTATACTCTGCCCAAAACTAATGTTGGTCACTTACAGGTCCCCACACTAGAAGAGGCTTGCTTTCATTCTGTCTCATCCCATTCTTCCAACTCTTTCATCTGGTCATTCTTGTGTATCCTTTAAGCTTAGGCTCTTTTACTTTCTCTTTGTTGCCGGTTTATTCCCTCAATGCCGTTTTCATAATAACCTAGTTATACTTTGTCATACTTGTCTGCACTTTATATTGTAACTGCTTACCTTTCAGCCCTCTCCTTTAAACTCTGAACTCTCTAAGAGTAAAGACTTGTGTGTCTTGTTTATTTTTTTGTGTTTTTGGTGTTAAGCATGTTGCCTGGTATGTTATGAGATATTCCTTGGTAGATGGATAAAAGGGAAAGAGGGAGGTAAAAATGAGCTGGTATATGTGAAAGCATTTTGTAAGCTATAAAATGCTATGCACGCATTAGGGCCATTTTATGTTCTATTCCTTAATGATATATTTTTTTAATATTCGAATGTTTCATTTTTAGAAAGCCTTGATCCTATTGATGTTATTCTTGGATGTTGGCTATATTGTTAGAGTATCTAGGGACAGCATATCTGTTAGAGGATTATATTTTCCATGTTGTTTTGCAGCCATTTAATTAATTAGGCTTAACAGGTTTATTAATCTGTAAAAAATACATATTTCACTCAATATATGGCTCAATGATGTCTACCTCTGTTTTTTTTTGTTTGTTTCATATTTACTGTGAAAATATAACCCTGTACATCATGCTGAAAATTGATTGACTATTGTTTCTTCTTGGAGTCTGTACTGAAAATAAACACCTCTAATTTTATTAGCATGGTAGAAGCTTAATATTTAATACAAAATTATGTGTGTATTAATACCTCTCTTCCGGTCTTTCAATGGCAAGGATATTGGATTCCGACTCGATTCACTTCATACTATCCTGCAACAGGAAGTCCTGTTACAAGAGGATGTGGAGCTGATTGAGCTGCTTGATCCCAGTATCCTGTCTGCAGGGCAACCTCAACAACAGGAAAATGGACACCTTCCAACACTTTGCTCCCTGGCAACCCCTAATATTTGGTACTGTCCAGAAAACATCTATCCTTTGTTTACATTTAGAGTATCAGCAGAGGAAATCCGTCATCGTCCTCTCCATTATAAAGGCATTATAAACATTTTAGCATTGTAATTAATATAATGATATGCCAGAGGTTTTTTTGTTTTTTTTTAAAAAAAGGATACCTTCTAACTAAATACTATTTAAAATGAAAGTGGGAAAAAACATCCAGTTTGACTATTATGTACTTGCAACTCAGTGTAATTAGTTCTGTGTATAACAGCCCAACAAGCAGGATTAACATATGCCAAAAAAGAGTCTCTCTTATATACGTGTTTGCATGAAGTCCTAGCCAGTTCTTCATGTTTCTTTACCCTTAATAGATTATATAATAATTACATTGTAGAGACACCCAGGAGAGTATGAGACATGGAGATAAACAGTCGATTCCTCCTTTGTTAGGTGAGATGAGATTATAGAGAACATAGATAATTCATATTGTCGTAAAACTTGTCAACCACTTGAAGTATTTGTGTTTAATGCACAAGTCCTGGGCCATCATCCATTTAAAAAGAAATATATATGTATAGTAATAAGGAATTGTATATTCAGAACTGTTAATATCCTCTTTCTATTAAAGTATGAGTTTATTAAATGAACTAAATTATTGCTCAAACTGTTGAAGTTATATGGGTAGTTACATTCATTGGCCTCAGTGTTCTGAATTTATCTGTCTTTCCTGTCATGTTGACAAATGCTTCATTCTGTAACAAGTAGTCTATGGGGTCGCACAGAGTCGGACACGACTGAAGCGACTTAGCAGCAGCAGCAGCCATGTATAGTGTTTTCTAAATGTGTAGTTACTCAGATACTGTCATAATGAAGTATACAGCATCTTACCATTTAAAAATTTAAGAACTTAGGGAGCTGCTAAAAGGAATCATAGGTTTTCAGAATTTTACAACTTTGTATTCCTTTGACTACAAAGGTAATTAAGCAAGTCTGAGGCCTATAAATCCTTTCTAGGTTTGCTATAAGTATATAAAAGTATATGATGAGATTTTGCTATGATATTACCAATATTGCCTAACAGTAAAGAATTCCAACGGAGATTTTGGCAGGCAAATATTTATTAAATATTCTTATATGTTATTTTCTTTATAGTTTGACTGTAACTATCTTCAAGTATTAATGATGATGTTTCTTGGATATCCTTAGATATGACTCCCCTGCCTTTGCCTTCTTATACGTAAACTTTTTCATCAGAGCCTTCACTGCTTGAAAGAAGTTTGTAATTGGCCTAAATTTAAAAATATCATACGTATTTTGATTTCACTTAAAGCAGTATAAAAGTACAAAGCTTCTCCATATTATGGTCTTCAGTAAATATGTATATTCCAGAATTGTAATGATAACAACTTAAAATTAGATGGCTTTATTCAAAGGAATTACTCACGAAGTATATATTATTTCTAATTGGAAAAATGCTTATAGTTTGTTGAGATATTATATGTTTCCGCACAAATAATTAGAGTCTGATTTTAGGAAAAAAGACTTCATAATATCTCCAAATATGAAACGTTTTTAGTTATTTTTTAACTCTTTATTTTGTATTAGAGTATAGATAATAAGGTTTTAGTATTAAAAACTAGTAACAATTAAAGCTTTTTACTTTTATATTTATAAAATCATATTTTAAAATCTGTAATTGTTTTTAGGTTAAAGAGTATGTATCTTTAAAAAAAGTTTATTGAGAAGACACCTATTTATATCTATTACCTAAACTTATTAGCTTTAGACTGTGGTATCTAGCAACTAGATAGTGGTACTAGATATTTTTTAACTGTTGCATGTTATTTTTTTAATGTCATATTTTATAAAGTCATAGTTTATAGAGAAGCTAGCATTTTATCTATTTTGCTGCTGCTGCTGCTGCTAAGTCGCTTCAGTCGTGTCCGACTCTGTGCGACCCCATAGACGGCAGCCCATCAGGCTCCACCGTCCCTGGGATTCTCCAGGCAAGAACACTGGAGTGAGTTGCCATTTCCTTCTCCAATGTGTGAAAGTGAAAAGTGAAAGTGAAGTCGCTCAGTCATGTCCAGACTCTTAGCGACCCCATGGACTGCAGCCTACCAGGCTCCTCCATCCATGGGACCTTCCAGGCAAGAGTACTGGAGTAGGGTGCCATTGCCTTCTCCGTTTATCTATTTTAGAAAACTTAAATTACTGACAAGAGAAACTCATCTTTCTCTGGACTGATGGATATCATTTTCTTGGTTTCTCTGTTCCAGGGATGTCTCAGTGGTATTTGCCTTCATTAGTTTGCTTGTTATGCTTCCCACTTGGTGGATTTTATCTTCCTGGCTGGTATGGGGAGTGATTCTGTTTGTTTATCTGATCATAAGAGCTTTGCGATTATGGAGGACAGCAAAACTACAAGTAACTCTAAAAAAATACAGTGTCTATTTGGAAGATATAGCAACAGATAGCCGAGGTTTTACTAACCTTGTGAGAAAAGCTTTACGTCTCATTCAAGAAACTGAAGTCATTTCCAGAGGATTTACACTGTGAGTTCATTTTTCATTTTGTTTTTTAAATAACTATTTTCTACTACCTAGTTAAACTGGAATATTTATTACCTATTTTCATTTCTGTGTTGTATTTACAGAAAAAACTAGGTTTCTCTTTAGTATTTATTAAAGTCTATTAACTACTAAGTGAAGATATAAATACATTATATGCTCGATTTAATAAGTAGTGTGAGTCTGTTTATTTACTTTGAGAAACCAAAGTGTTTGGAGAATCATGACTATTTCTCTGTGTTACCATGTGGTTATATGAGATAATATAGAGACCTTAATATTATATATATATATTATATATTTTATAAATATATAAAACCCTTGCATGCAATAGTTACCCAATAAATATTTGTTCCCTTTACTCACCCCCAGATGCTCTCTTTACTCAGTTTACATGATAGATGATTTCACATGAATTCATTCTGAAAAATCTTGCCATGTATTAATAATATTCTGTAGGTTAATATTAGGAGATATTATGGCACTGACACTCTCATATGCTCTCACTGATATTTAATACACGAAATTAAATATTCACTAATCTAGCTGTAAGTGTACTAAGGTACCAGATAGACAGCCTATGTATTGTGTTATTAAAGAGAAAGCACCAGTTATGTTCCATATACTGTGCTATACAATTTTGCATACAACTAAAGGCATTCAATTATAAATGGTTGAGCAAATGTTCAAGTTCATTCCATCTGACTCTAAAATTTGGTTTCCTGTACACTGCCGCCTAAATACTCATACATGACAGTTGTACTATAGTGTATTTAATACTTTATATAACCTTTGTAGCCTGTAGGTGGGAGGAAGTAAGTATATGGTAAAGAAAAAATATTGCTCTTGATTAGTTATATCTGGAAAATCATGAAAAGAGGTGGGCAGAAGAACTTTGAGTGATCATTACTTCCTTCACTCTGCTGTGCTCTGGAAAAGAACCTAAATAATCTTGAATAAAAGCTGTATTTGGAACATCAGGAAATAGGAAAGTAGAAGAGTCTCCAGTAGTCATCTCATTCTTCACTCTGTTGTGTTTTGGAATAGTGTTTAAAATTTCTGAGACATGAGAGAGGTTTTATAACTTCTCTTTCTGCTCAGTTCAAAACGTAACAGCCCTCAGTGTCTGTTAATTTTGGTCCTCCCATTGTAAAGTCCAGTTATTGACAGAGCATAACAAATATTGAATGTCAAATTTTAAAAGTTAAAAATTATGCTAAGTAAAAGTAATAGCTCCTTTTCATTCTTGTGCAACATTTTATTAGGAGGACTGAATGGTTAAGCAGAGTGGCTTTGTGTCCAATTAATGCTTAGCCTTGTGGTGATGGTTCTGTGCCTTTTGTCCTTGTTCCATTTTTACCCATATGTATACAATTAGAATGAAGAGCTAAAATGGGCCAGTTAGGCATGATTTCCCTCTGGATTATGACATATATCTACTCAAATGCAGACAGAAAAAATCTTGGAAAAATTGTATTTGTGTCCATCTAAATATAAATGGATTGGAAAAAATTATGAGGAATAATAAATTTTGAATCATAATTTTTTAGAAATATTTTTGTTTTTAAGACTGAGTAAAATGTAACACAAACAATAGTGTCCATATGTTGAAAATATTACTGCTGTTTTATTCTGCCTCAGTTTTTTCCTCTCTAGCAAATAATTGAACCTTTCTTTGCCTCTATCAGTCATTGTCCTGTTTTTTATAGATTTTTAATACCTGAATGTGTTTTAATTTGGTTTAACATTTTTTTTTAAGTTTTGAGTTAAACGCCTTTTTTTATAAATTTGTGGTTATAGTGTAATAAATTTATAAATTCCAATATTTTGTCTTATTATTAGGAGTGGTTACTAGTTAGGTGAAAGCCTATTGTCTGGAAAACTGTAATATGAAATCAAAATTTCATTTATAAAAGCATAATACATTATATGGCATTGTTGCAAATAGGTAGTCCTCCATTTACCTTTGGAAAAGTGCTTATGAAATGTGCTTCCTCTTGAACAGTTTTGAGAGTAGCTATGCTCCTACCTAGTAACCCTTACTTTGCCTTTCTACTTGCATTCCCCTGTTAGCCACTGGTTCTGTTATCTTTCTGCATCTTTCTGTTATCTTTCTACTTCATTTTGGGTAGGTAAGTGCCAGTGGCTGCAGGTGGGTAAGTAATTTTACCCTACTTTTATGAATGTACAGAATGTATCTCTATACAGTATTTGAATGTTCTGTACAAGTGACCAAAAATATGATTGATAAACATATGTAAATGCATATTAAGGACATGAAAGTTTATAATTAAGGCTTTCCTACTTACTGTAGATACCAGGTTTTTGAAAACTAAATGTAAAGTAGTACCACTTTGGTATATTCTAGCAGATAGAGTATCTGTATTAAAAAGTTAGTATCTTAAATAAATATCCCTACGTTTCTACTATTATTTCAATTAAAATTAATTGTTCCCCCCCTATCAGAGAAAGTATTCTTTTTTCAATTGTCTTTTTTCTGGTGGCTATATATGTGTCAGGGAAATATCTGTTAAGAGACCTGAGTTGAATATTTATAACCATTTTCTAATGAAAAAATAATTTTTTCCTAAGTTTAATAAAATTGTGGATTTAGAAAACACAAACTTTAGGACACCTGTACAGTTGTATCACATTTTACTTTTCAAGTTTGCTTGACAGGGTCAGTGCTGCTTGCCCATTTAATAAAGCTGGACAGCATCCCAGTCAGCATCTCATCGGTCTTCGGAAAGCTGTCTACAGAACTGTCAGAGCCAACTTTCAAGCAGCAAGGCTAGCTACTCTATATATGCTGAAAAAATATCCTTTTCTGTCTATATGTAATAATAAGCAATGTTTCCAGAGTCCTGAATATAGATATTATAGCTGCATCCTGTAAAACTTAACTGTAAACTGAAATCACCTATTTGGAAGCTGATTTCCATCATCACTTCTATTTTGAAACTGGAAATGCATTCCAGGGGGAATGACAATAATAGACAGGAAGAAAGTTCTTCTGCTCGCATGTGGCTCATTTTTAACAAGGAAAAAACTTGATGTCCCTTCCTTTAGTGGTCCAAATAATAAAGTCAAAAGAACCTGGCTTCTCCAGGTCACAGTTTTTCAAATTACTGAACATGGCAAATTTGCGTCATGATATGGAAATAAACTGGCAGCAGAAAATCCTTCCCTTTTCAAAAAAACAGAGGCTCTAGAGTCAGATTGACTTTCTGAATTTTGGCTGTATCAGTTACTGTGTCAGAGACCATAAGCAAGGTTCTTAACTCTCTGTACCTTGCTTTATTTATTTGTAGAATGACAAAAATAACAATCCTCCTGACTGTTTTTGTTAGATCAAATGAATTATTGTATATAAAGTGCTTAGGCAGTGTCTGGTATATAATAAGCACTTAAAGACTGCATGACAATAAGTCGGTCTCTTAAATTTACTAAAATAGGAAATTAGTTCTAGTAGTCAGAAAATAGAAGTGTGTAAGATCTTTATTTTAGTTAAAATTCATAGATTAAATAATGAGTAAATGGGATGCAAAAACTACTTTGTTGAATATAATGCTTAAAGTTTATCATTATATCCTGTACAAACCTTTCCAGTTAGATTTTCTTATCCCCACTTAATGAGAAAATGAAATAAAATCACTACTTTATATGAGATTTACCCAGTGTCATACAATTAATAAGAGATAAAATTGTATCTTTATTGTAGGACTTAGGACTGTAAGCATTTTCTATATGTGTATAGATATACTATATCTAGATTTATACACACACATACTGTACTATGCTACCACTTTGGATATTGAGAGAAAGTACTTTGATCTTAGTCAGGAACTTGTGTATTCAGTTCCCTTACTGCCTAAATACTTGCTTGTATTGTGCTAGGAAGACAGAGCAAAAACCTGTACTGCCTACTTCTAAAACCTTCTGAGTGTAGTCAGTAGATACTCCTAATACAGTAGAGTGCCTGGGGTGCCTTCCAGCATAGCAGGACAATGTACTTGGCCTGTGAAGTCAGAACGCTTTCAGGGAAGCAACACCTGAGCTGACCCTCAAGGAACAAGTTGGAGTTGACCTTGGGAGAAAAAGTCTGCATTTCAAGTAGAAGGAAGCAAGATATAGAAGGAAATGGAGACATGACAGTGTGGCATGTTAACTGCCAGTAGTTATTCATTTAGTGAATATTATGCCAAGCAATATGCTGGTCACTAGATAGGCAGTGATCAACATAGCAGACGTGGTTCCTGCCTCAGGGAGCTTATAATTTCTTAGAAGTGGGGTGGGGGCAGGTGAGGGGGCCTAACAAAGATTGTAGATTGTTGAGTTCCCAGTGCCAGTCACTTTTCTAGGTATGAGGGACCTAGCAGTGAACAAGATAAACAAGATCCTCGTTTTTAGGGAGTTTGCATTCTAGTGAATGATGAATAAAGAGTGAACAGAAAATTTTCAGATGTTTGCTATAAAGAAAAAAAACCCCAGGGGAATAGGATAGAAAGTGCTTGGTAGGTTGCTGTTTTTGATTGGATAATAAGGGAAGGCCTTCAGTTTAAATGGAGACTTGAGATGGAGTTCCAGTCAGATGCACCAGCAAGTATAAAGAACTTGTGTCAGGAATGAATTTAGCATGATCCAAGTGTAGAAAAAGAATCACCATACTCCAAGACAGGAGCACAGCAAGTTGGGAGTTGGAGTATGAGATAAGATCCAGAATTAGGCAGGGGCCAGATCATATTCTTCATAAGGGAAACCTTAAGAAATTAAAAACTGTTATCTACCAAGTATTTCTTTGAAAAGACGTAATACATTATATAAACCCTAGCATCCCTGTTCAAAGTAAAAAGAATGAAAATATACAAGATTAGTAATGAGAATAGAGCAAGAAGCTGAAATTATTATATAAGGGAACAGCAACTGAGCACACATGTAACTTTCTGGCCGCAGCTCTGAAACTGTAGGGGAAATGGCTCATTTCATATGAAAATGCAAACTCAAAAACTGACCTAGGAAGAATTGAAAAGCTGGAGATTAGACGTATCATAAAAAGGATTCCATTAAAACAGAAAACACACTTGGTTATATATATAAACGGTGGGAAAATATGCAGCTATAAAAAAAAGTTATTGGTATACTGTTGTGGAATGTTGTTAAATAAACAAAATGCACACAGCGATATTTATGCTACCCTTCCATCTGTGCATAGAAGGGAGCGTAATATGTGTGTTCAGTTCAGTTCAGTCGCTCAGTCATGTCCAACTCTTTGTGACCCCATGAATCGCAGCATGCCAGGCCTCCCTGTCCATCACCAACTCCAGAAGTTCACCCAGACTCATGTCCATCAAGTCTGTGATGCCATCCAGCCATCTCATCCTCTATCTTCCCCTTCTCCTCCTGCCCCCAACCCCTCCCAGCAACAGAGTGTTTTCCAATGAGTCAACTCTTCTCATGAGGTGGCCAAAGTACTGGAGTTTCAGCTTTAGCATCATATGTGTGTATGAGAGGATAAAGAAGTGTGTGTGTGCATGTGTATATATTCATATGTATAGCCACATACATATATATTTATGTTTAGATTTCCTTTTATGTATGTCCATAATCATAAAATATCTTAAAGTATACACAGATACTGGTAACAGTGATTGCCTTTGTTTTTGGGTAGAGGAACTAGGTGGCTAAGAGATAGAGGTAGCAAACAGTTTTTACAATACCTTGTAAAATTTTAATCCCATAAATACCATACTTATTCAAAAACTAAGTGAATGAAAAAAGTGTTTAACTCCCTGGTCCAGATGGTTTTATAATTTAACAAAAACCTATTTTAGACCATAGAAAAGATTAGATAGAAAGCTACTCTACATCATTTTATTTATGCAGATACTATAATCTCACTTCTAAAACATGATGTAATATACAAAATAAAAACTACAGACCAGTCTTGCCAATGGAGATACAAAATATTTAAATAAAATATTTATAAATTTGGCCTAGTACTGTATCAAAAGATTATTATAATATGACCAAATAGGAATATGCTATAAATGCATGGATAGTTCAAATATTAATATCAAGAATTGTATGGATATAATTCTTTACAAATACAATTGAAGAGGAGGAAATCACATAGTAAAGTTGGTAGCTGCCATGAGGAAGAGGGAGACAGAAGGAACAGCAGCCTGTGTCAGACAGCCTGGATGCAACAGGCTTAGTGTCATATCAGTAGTTGTATGATTCCAGGTCATCGTTGTCAGGCAGTGATGTCCTGCAGTATGCAAGCGGGGAGATAAAGGGAAGTATCTACTCTAGGGTGATAGGGGCGTGAGCCATGCAGTCAAGCACGGAATACAGTTTCAAAAGGCACGTGTCAAAAATAACTGAGTTAGTACTTTAGCACTTGGGAAGAGTTGGACTTTTACCTGTCTAGTTATATTTTATTCTCACATTTCCTATGAGATTTGAGGTATATTAATCTATTAGATTTTAAGATTAATTTCTTTTCAAACTGATGTAAATCTCCAAGTTCAGATACCTTTACTTACCTTTTCCTGAACTTTGAGGAGAATTACCTCACTTTTTAAAAAGAAACTAATCTTAAAATCTAATAGCCGACTAATTGGAAAAGACCCTGATGGTGGGAAAAATTGAGGGTAAGGGGAAGAGGGGGCGACAGAGGATGAGATGGTTGGATAGCATCACTGACTCAATGAACATGAGTTTGAGCAAACTCGGGGAGATAGTGAAGAACAGGGAAGCCTGGCATCCTGCAGTTCATGGGGTCACAAAGAGTTGGACATGATTTAGCGAATGAAAAATTGTACCCTTTATACTTTAATGAAAAGGCTTTGTTGATTGCCTTAACCTAATTTAACCTACCCCCTGAACTCCGAGAGTGACAATGTAACCAACTACATCTGTGTGGTGCCTTTTAAGGAGCTGGGCCTTGGACTTAGTGAAGAGCAGATTTCAGAAGAGGAAGCACATAACCTTACAGATGGCTTCAGCCTGCCTGCGTTGAAGGTAATCCATTTGTGGATGTGAAGGGCTAAAGAAAAGATAGATGGATTTGGGTTGTGTTTGTGCTTTCTGAATGTACATGGTACACCTGTCCCCCGACTTTTGTTGTTTGCTGGATACCATTACCATAATAGCCTTACTGGTGTTTTTGAAGCTGCCTTTAAAAATGGAGAGTATTATAAAGATTGGATGAGGAAATCCTTATAGTTCGATGTTAAAATACTTAAAATTCTTAATAAATGTATTTCTTGAATTAGAATTTGAAGATAAATGAGTTTAAAAGGAATCCAATGTGTGATTTTATTTACTAGCCATTTGTTTCAACAAACATGGATAAAGAACTTACAAGATCTACCCCTTGGAAAATCTTCCAAATCCTTGTTTAGAACAAGAATTTTTTCACATGTTAAAAGTCTCTTAAAAGGATATATTTGACTACACAAACTTCTAAACTTTAAATGCTGCTGCTGCTAAGTCGCTTCAATTGTGTCCGATTCTGTGCAACCCCATAGACGGCAGCCCACCAGGCTCCCCCGTCCCTGGGATTCTCCAGGCGAGAACACTAGAGTGGGTTGCTGTTTCCTTCTCCATTGCATGAAAGTGAAAAGTGAAAGTGAAGTCGCTCAGTCGTGTCTGACTCTTAGCGACCCCGTGGACTGCAGCCTACCAGGCTCCTCCGTCCATGGGATTTTCCAGGCAAGAGTACTGGAGTGGGGTGCCATTGCCTTCTCTGAAACTTCAAATGCTGTATCCTTTAAATGTGAATAAGCTCGCGGGGAGGGGGAATGCAATGATTTATAAGCAAAGGGCTTGAATTCTTTCTATATAATGAACACTAAGATATGTAAAACCTATTGAAGATAGGTCAGGTGCATGAATTGCCAGTTAATAAAAGAAGAAATAGAAACGGCCAATAAATATGATAAAAAATTTCAATCTTATTACTAATGAAAGTAACAAAGAAAAATAATTACATATTTTGCCAAGGATTTTGAAAGTTGATAATACTCTTCGTCAGTGAAGACTTTTGAGAGAACTCACACCAGTGGTGAAAGTGTCAACTGCATCACTTTAGCAGTGAATACCAGTCTTTACAAATGTACCCTTTACTCCATCAACTTTAGCTTATAGATTCATCTCAGAAAGTAATTGAAGATATATTCAAAGTATGTTCATAATATTACTACAGCAGCAAATACTGGAAAGAAAGGAAAAGTTCAGTGATATGAGATTGGTAATGATTTATGGTGTATTCATTTACTGAACTGTTTTGGAGTTAGTAGTAGAAAAAAATAACATGAAAAAACATAAGTTAAGGAATGTTACAAAACTGTATGTATTGTAAGATTCCAGCAATATTTTTTGAAAGTCAATCCAAATGTCTTGAAGTTCATTTTCAGTATTTAGCAAACTCCACTTCAGTATTTCTTTATTCCTAGTCTTTAAACTTTACTTGATACTGTGGAAATCAGTACAAGTGTAATTAACAGAGTATTTTTCAACATCCGTTTTGTTTTGAGACTGTATGAACTTTCACATCTTTGAAATTTTCAGATCCTTATAAAAGTTCTCGTTCTCCTGTTTTTCTTTCTGGTTACTTGAAATTCACCTTGACTAATTTTTAATATAATTCTAACCCATCTTAATAAATGTCACCATACAACTTATTAAACTAGATACCTCTTCACTGTCATCTTATCCCTCTTTTTACCCCTCACATGTAAGCTATCAGTAGATTTTTGTGCCACCTTTAAACTACATTTTAAACTCTTTCCCTTATTTCATGTCATTTCACACCATTCTAGTCATAGCTGCCATCATTCTTATCAAGGCCACTACAATAATTTTCTTTTTTGGTTTACCTTAGTTCCTTAAAATTTGTTTCAGAATGCCCTTGACATGTACAGTGCCTTAAAAATGATAGAATCAGTAATTCCACTTATGCAAATCTTTCCTAAGGAAATTATTTCAAGTATCTTAAAGCTTTATGTACCAAGTTGCTTACTAGCTCTGTTCATAATAGTTAAAAATGGAGCACTGCCTAGATGTGCAGCAGTAGAGGAATAGTTGCATGAATTACGGTAAATCCAGTAGGGACCATTCAATAATAGCTACAACTTGCGTATAAAGATTTTGTAAAAACTTGGAGAAACCAGTGCAACAGTCAGAATAAGTAAACATATGTTTAGTATGACCACAACTCTTTTTTTAAAAAAGACCATGAGAAAATACTAATATATTAACTATCCTTAGGGTGGTTGCACTATAGGTAATTCCATTTACTTCTAAATTCAATACCATGACCATGCTTTATTCTGTGAATGGAAATAGTCATTTTCAAAAGACAGTTTGGGAGATGAAAAAGCAGGGAGTTTGGAATTAAGCAGATGTGGGTTTACATTTTAGCCCTGACATTAACTAGTTGTTTGACTTCAATGAGTTATTCTTTGAATTTACTAAGCTGTAAAAAGGGATTACCATACCTGCCCTACATGGTTTTAGATTAAATGAGAAAACATACAAAATACCTACAACAAAGCTTGGCTAACCCAAAATGGTAATAGCTGTTACTCTTTAAGAAGGATTTGGAGAGAGAATTATGGTCATATTTCTTTCTTTTTTAAATATTTTTTTCTTTACTCATCAAGATGTCTCAGTTATTTCCCTATTTTTCTATGCTTTTTAAAAAGCTTGTTAAATCCTGGATTATATTTTGTCCAAGTACAGGCAGCAAAGAGAAAAAGTGAGTCTCTTGGAGTCAGACTTCTAGGTTTGACTCTTGCCACCTGACTATTGATATGGTCTTGAACAAGTCGTCGCTTCTGTGTTTATAAAAATGAGATAATGCTTATCACTAAAGGATTGAATATTTGCCAGTCCAGTGCCTGGGACTGAGTAAGTGATTAATAAATGTTAGCTGATTTTTTTAATTCCATCTGACATGACCTATTCTAAAATGTGGGACGCGTTCACTTATCTGTTCCACATACTATGATGAAGGATGTAGCTGGATCCTCTTTGCTCACCCGTATTATTTTACAAATGAAACTTTAGTGTTTTAATTTTGTTTTATTTTGACATATAACTAATATATAACTAAACTTGGTGATTGTGTTCCATTGCTACCAGGAACATCAGACTCCAAAAGTAGCCTGTCTTGAGATTTACTTTATAAACTGCTAAAAATTCCCGTAATGTTCAAAAACTGTGTAGGGCTACCTTGTTCAGTTGTCATTATATCCAGATAAAGAATTTCAAAGTGAATTTTATAAGCTAAATTTTAAAAGAAAATTATTTCTCAAAAGAGCAACACTAATTAAAGCTTTAAAAAAATGTAGTGAAAGATGGTTTAGAAATAAATTAGGTCCTTTTGTTTTCCTTTGTAATCTTCATTACGTCTTTTAAAGAAAATGTTTTGTTTTGTTTTTTCAATTGCTTGCATATCTTCTCTCAGGAGAGCTTCAGTTCAGTTCAGTCACTCAATCGTGTCCAATTCTCTGCAACCCCATGGACTGTAGCATGCCAGGCTTCCCTGTCAATTATCAGCTCCTGGAGTTTGCTCAAATTCATATCCCTCTAGTTGGTGATGCCATCCAACCATTTCATCCTCTTTTGTCCCCTTCTTCTCTCACCTTAAATCTTTCCCAGCATCAGGGTCTTTTCTAATGAGTCAGTTCTTCACATCAGATGGCCAAAGTACTGGAGCTTTAGCTTCAGCATCAGTCCTTCCAACGAATATTCAGGACTGATTTCCTTTGACTGGTTTGATCTCATTGCAGTCCAAGGGACTCTCAAGAGTTTTCTCCAACACCACAGTTCAAAAGCATCAATTCTTCGGCACCCAGCCTTCTTTATGGTCCAACTCTCTCATCCATGCATGACTACTGGAAAAACCATAGCTTTGACTATGTGGACTTTCATTGGCAAAGTAATGTCTCTGCTTTTTAATAGGGTGTCTAGGTTTGTCACAGCTTTTCTTCCAAGGCGCTTGCTTCCATAAAAGCAAGTGTCTTTTAATTTCAAGGCTGCAGTCACCATCTACAATGATTTAGTAGCCCACAAAAGTAAAGTTTGTCCCATGAAAATAAACTTGTTTCCATTGGTTTCCCATCTGTTTGCCATGAAGTGATGGGACCAGATGCCATGATCTTAGTTTTTGAATGTTGAGTTTTAAGCCAACTTTTTCACTCTCCTCTTTCATTTTCATCAAGAGGCTCTTGAGTTTCTCTTCACTTTCTGCCATAAGTGTGGTGTCATCTGCATATCTGAGATTATTGATCTTTCTCCCAGCAATCTTGATTCAAGCTTGTGCTTCATCCAGTCTGGCATTTCCCATGATGTACTCTGCATAAAAGTTAAATAAGCAGGGTGACAGTATATAAGCCTTGATGTACTCCTTTCCCAATTTGGAACCAGGTCATTGTTTCATGTGTGATTCTAACTGTTGATTCTTGATCTTCATATAGATTTCTCAAGAAGCAAGTAAGGTAGTCTGGTGTTCAGGAGAGCTTAGCAGTAGCAAATGCTGCATCTTTGGAAAGGAAAGAAACTTCCTAATTGTATCCTAAAGTGAGACATATGTGAAATATCTAGTACAGAGTCCTTACCCCTCTTTTTTCCTTAGTTTAAAATTTTAATTAGTTTTTTGTAAAATTATTATAAAGAGTATCTTTCCTGCTGTAAAAAGCAACTCTACATTTTGTGAAAATGCTTTTTTTTGTCTTGCTGCCTGGCTTGCAAGATCCTAGTTCACTGACCAGGGATTGAACCAGGGCCACAGCAGTGAAAATGCCAAGTCCTAACCAATTGACCGCAGGGGACTCCCTGAAAATGCTTTAAAACAGCATTTCCTAATTGCCCGTAAACTATGGTTATCCCCTCATCCAGAGCGGCTTCCCTTATTCAAAGAACAAACAAGAAAAAATGCGTATTTCTGAGTTTCGGTTTAATTGGATAACATGGCAATGATTAGATGATAGTCTTTTTTTTTTTTTCTATGAGGGCAATAAGCTATGCCAACTTGATTTTTTACTTGTCTGAAACAACTAGAATTTGAAACCCTAGAATCATCCTTGTTAACACTTTTACTCATAAACCATCTATCAAGAGATTCTGTCCATTCTGTATGTATCCAGAGTTTGTCCTCTGCTTACCTTTTAATAAAGCTGAATGGTTCTGTGAAGACCTACAAAATCTTCTAGAACTAACACCCAAAAAAGATGTCCTTTTCATTATAGGAGACTGGAATGCAAAAGTAGGAAGTCAATAAATACCTGGAGTAACAGGCATATTTGGCCTTGGAGTAAGAATAAAGTAGGGCAAAGGCTAATAAAGTTCTGCCAAGAGAATGCACTGGTCATAGCAAACACCCTCTTCCAACAAAACAAGAGAAGACTCTACAGATGGACATCACCAGATGGTCAATATTGAAATCAGATTGATTATATTCTTTGCAGCCAAAGATGGAGAACCTCTATAGTGTCCGCAAAAACAAGACCAGAAGCTGACTGTGGCTCAGATCATGAACTTTTTATTGCCAAATTCAGGCTTAAATTGAAGAAAGTAGGGAAAACCACTCCATTCAGGTATGACCTTAATCTAATCCCTTACAATTATACAGTGGAAATGACAAATAGATTCAAGGGATTGCATCTGATAGAGTGCCTGAAGAACTGTGGATGGAGGTTTGTGACACTGTACAGGAGGCAGGGATCAAGACCACGCTCAAGAAAAAGAAATGCAGAAAAGGCAAATTTGTAAGGCCTATTTGTAAGGCCTCCTCAAACAGGAGAAGCCCTTACAAATAGCTGTGAAAAGAAGAGAAGTGAAAGGCAAAGGAGAAAAGGAAAGATATATCCATTTGAATGCTGAGTTCCAAAGAATAGCAAGGAGATAAGAAAGCCTTCCTCAGTGATCAATGCAAGGAAATAGAGGAAAACAATAGAATGGGAAAGACTAGAGATCTCTTCAAGAAAATTAGAGATACCAAGGGAATATTTCATGCAAAGATGGGCTCAATAAAAGACAGAAATGGTATGGACCTCACAGAAACAGAAGATATTAAGAAGAGGTGGCAAGAATACACAGAAGAACTATACAGAAAAGATCTTCATAGCCCAGATAATCATGATGGTGTGATCACTCACCTAAAGCCAGACATCTTGGAATGTGAAGTCAAGTGGGCCTTAGAAAGCATCACTACAAACAAAGCTAGTGGAGGTGATGGCATTCCAGTTGAGCTATTTCAAATCCTAAAAGATGGTGCTGTGAAAATGCTACAGTCAATATACCAGAAAATTGGAAAACTCAGCAGTGGCCACAGGATTGGAAAAGGTCAGTTTTCATTCCAATCCCAAAGAAAGGCATTGCCAAAGAATGCTCAAACTATTGCACAATTGCACTCATCTCACACACTAATAAAGTAATGCTCAAAATTCTCCAGCCCAGACTTCAATAGTACGTTAACCGTGAAGTTGAACCGTGAACTTCCAGAATGTCAAGCTGGATTTAGAAAAGGCAGAGGAACCAGAGATCAAATTGCCAACATCCATTAGATCATCAAAAAAGCAAGAGAGTTCCAGAAAAACATCTACTTCTGCTTTATTGACTATGCCAAAGCCTTTGACTGTGTGGATCACAATAAACTGGAAAATTCTTAAAGAGATGGAAATACCAGACCACCTGTTCTGCCTCTTGAGAAATCTGTATGCAGGTCAGGAAGCAACAGTTAGAACTGGACATGGAACAACAGACTGGTTCCAAATCAGGAAAGGAGTACGTCAAGGGTGTATATTATTGCCATGTATATTTAACTTGTATGCAGAGTACATCATGAGAAACATTGGGCTGGAGGAAGCATAAGATTGCCGGGAGAAATATCAATAACCTCAGATATGCAAATGACACCACCCTTATGACAGAAAGCATGAAGAACTAAAGAGCCTGTAAGAGGAGAGTGAAAAAGTTGGCTTAAAACTCAACATTCAGAAAACTAAGATCATGGCATCTGGTCCCATCACTTCATGGCAAATAGATGGGGAAACAGTGGAAACAGTGACAGATTTTGTTTTGGGGGGCTCCAAAGTCACTGCAGATGGTGACTTCAGCCATGAAATTCCAAGGACGCTTGCTCCTTGGAAGAAAAGTTATGACCAATCTAGACAGCGTGTTAGAGAAACAGAGACATGACTTTGTCAACAAAGATCCGTCTAGTCAAAGCTCAGGTTTTTCCAGTAGTCATGTATGGATGTGAGAGTTGTACTATAAAGAAAGCTGAGCACTGAACAGTTGATGCTTTTGAACTGTGGTGTTGGAGAAGACTCTTGAGAGTCCCTTGGACTGCAAGGAGATCCAACCAGTCCATCCTAAAGGAAATCAGTCCTGAATACTCATTGGAAGGACTGATGCTGAAGCTGAAACTCCAATCCTTTGGCCACCTGATGTGAAGAACTTACTCATTTGAAAAGACCCTGATGCTGGGAAAGATTGAAGGCGGGAGGAGAAGGGGACGACAGAAGATGAGATGGTTGGATGGCATCACCAACTCTTGGATATGAGTTTGAGTAATCTCCGGAAGTTGGTGATGGACAAGGAAGCCTTCAATCCATGGGGTTCCAAAGAGTCGGATACAACTGAGCGACTGAACTGAACTACCTCTTACCTCTCACCATTATGTACAAAGTACCTTGTTAACTCCCACCTGCATTATTGCAGTAACCTCCTGTCTTCTGCTTACCTCCTTATTATCTATCAACACAGCAGCCAGAATGATCTTGTTAAAGCTTAACTTGAATCATATTACTCTAATGCTTAGAAACCTTCAGTAGCTCCCTGTTTCTCTTAAAAATCCAATTACACACTCTCCCCCTTGCTTATTGTATCCCTCTGCTATTCTCTCCTTCCTCTTCCTCTCACATATGCACATACAATCACACATTTGCGGTTCCCTTTCTCCGTTATATTCTCCCCATACCCTGTCAGCCAAGAAACTTATCTTTTACTTGTTAATATCTGTTGCCCAACTACTTGAACATAAGCTCCATCAGGGCAGGGATATTTTTCTCTTTTGTTCTCTGCTGTATTATTAGCCCCTATAATACTGCTTGGCACATCATGGATGCTTAAAAAACACTTGTTGAATGAAGAAATAAAGGGATAAAGAAAAATTTTGGGGGGGCCATACGGCACAACTTGTGGGATCTTAGTTTCCCAACCAGGGATTGAGCCTGGGCCACAGCAGGAAAAGTACAAAGACAGCCACGAGATCACCAGGGAATTTCCAGGAAAATTATTTTAGTGATAAAATTTAATGGTTAAGTAAGACTTCTGCAATAGCTTGTATTTATATTTAAGAATTCTTGGTGTATCTTTAGTGATTTGGAATTTTGGCCTTGCTTATTAAAAAAATGTTAATAGTAAAATAGGTTTACATTAAATTATCTTAATTCATTATTTGCATAATTTAAAAATTCATTTAATATACCAGTTTAAATAATGTCCATTTTCACATTTATAAAAAACTAGAATCCAAATTATCCAAAGTGGTTGAATCCTCTGTGTTATCTGCTAACTCTTTTTCATACTAGATTGTATTTATATGTTGGATATTGTCCTCTTGAATAGGATGATTTACAGGAATCCATTGCTGCCGGGATCAAGATGTGTCTTTCAAGAATGGTTGTTGTAGTTTCTCATACCAGACATTCCTGAGTATGATCACTCTGGAACTGATTTTTATGTTATTTCTTAGCTATTTCCAAGGCCAAAATATTGGTATAATTTTGAACTCCAAACTCTGGATCCATCAATGACTTATTTCTTTGGACTTACACAGATCCATCATTCCTGCTCTCTCCATTTCTCCTTTGTATACAGTTTTAAAAAAATAATTCATCAAAGAACATTCATTTCTAATTAGGTGTGTCTCATTCCATCAGCATTTCTCTTTTAGGATAGTCAGTCAGTCCATTCAGTCGCTCAGTCGTGTTTGACTCTTTGCGACCCCATGAACCTCAGCATGCCAGGCCTCCCTATCCATCATCAACTCCCAGAGTTTATCCAAACCCATTTCCATTGAGTCGGTGATGCCATCCAACCATCTCATCCTCTGCCATCCCCTTCTCCTCCTGCCCTCAATCTTTCCCAATATCAGGGTCTTTTCAAATGAATCAGCTCTTCGTATGAGGTGGCCAAAGTACTGGAGTTTCAGCTTTAGCACCAGTCCTTCCAATGAATATTCGGGACCGATTTCCTTTAGGATGGACTGGTTGGATCTCCTTGCAGTCCAAGGGACTCCCAAGAGTCTTCTCCAATACCACAGTTCAAAAGCATCAGTTCTTTGGCGCTCAGCTTTCTTAACAGTCCAACTCTCACATCCATACATGACCACTGGAAAAACAATAGCCTTGACTAGACGGACCTTTGTTGACGAAGTAATGTCTGTGCTTTTCAATATGCTGTCTAGGTTGGTCGTAACCTTCCTTCCAAGGAGTAACCGTCTTTTAATTTCATGGCTGCAGTCACCATCTGCTAAACTGGTATAAGCTGCTATAGGATCAGAAGTTTGTATGTGCTGTGACGACATAATTTGATGTAACATGAGCTTCCCAGGTCTCGCTAGTGGTAAAGAATCACTTCCAGTGCAGGAGCTGAAGGAGTTGTGGGTTTGATCCCTTGGTCTGGAAGATCCCTTGGAGAAGGGCATGGCAACCCACTCCAGTATTCTTGCCTGGAGAATCCCTTGGACAGAGAGGCCTGGTGAGCTACGGTCCATAGGGTCACAAGGAGTTGGACATGACTAAAGCAACTTAGCATGCAGGCATGCGTTCTTTGCTACTCTTAGTTCAAGCTCAGCTATATTCATTACTTAGGATGAAGTGAAAAGTTTAATCCAGAAGTTAAGATTAAGAAATTTGTAGTTTGTTTTGAATATTGGCCAATATTTTTTTATTGATCTTGTTCTTTTTCTCTTTTTAGGTTCTGTTTCAGCTCTGGGTGGCACAGAGTTCAGAGTTCTTTAGGCGGCTAGCCCTGTTACTTTCTACAACAAATTCACCTCCTGGGCCCTTACTTACTCCAGCACTTTTGCCTCATCGTATCTTATCTGATGTGACTCAAGGTCTACCTCATGCTCATTCTGCCTGTTTGGAAGAGCTTAAGCGCAGCTATGAGTTCTACCGGTACTTTGAAACTCAGCACCAGTCGGTACCCCAGCGTTTATCCAGAACTCAGCAGAAGTCAAGAGAACTGAGTAATGTTCACACGGCAGTACGCAGCTTGCAGCTGCATCTGAAAGCATTGCTGAATGAGTAAGTTTAGAAGCCGTGTAAGGAGACATCCCCATGACTAGCAGGCTTCTTTCTCATGCCATTGTGGTTGTTGGCTTGTGTCCTAGCTGAAAAGAAGCAACAAAATGGAGACACGCAGCCTAAAGGATGGTTTCAACCTACAAATGTAACAAACTGATTTGTTAGTACTATAATTGGGGGGATTCATTTATAGTTTTTACTTTTTTTTAATTTCAACAGAAAACCTAGAAAGATAGGACAAAAGCTGAGAAGTATTATTATATGTAGTTGAAGAGTATTATATTGCTATTTTTGGACAAGAGGTTTGGACATTTTTCTATAGCATAGAACAACTTTTTTGGCCCCAATTGGATAGTAAAATTGGAGAAGGCGATGGCACCCCACTCCAGTACTCTTGCCTGGAAAGTCCCATGGACGGGGGAGCCTGGTAGGCTGCAGTCCATAGGGTCACTCGCTAGGAGTTGGACACGACTGAGCAACTTCACTTTCACTTTTCACTTTCATGCATTGGAGAAGGAAATGAATGGCAACCCAGTCCAGTGTTCTTGCCTGGAGAATCCCAGGGACGGCAGAGCATGGTGGGCTGCCATTTATGGGGTCACACAGAGTTGGACACGACTAAAGTGACTTAGCGGCAGGATAGTAAACTGTAGGATCCATAGTTTATATTTGTTGACCTTCTACTTCGCATGGTGTTGTTAGTACTCCACCTTAGTAAAATGCAGTGTCCAGTCATTTCAGTGAAATTTTTCTATAACAGATACTCATAGTATAGGACTGGATCAGATGAATGAGTTGGTTCATGTTGTCTTGTAATCAGGGAAGGTCGGAGGAATTTAATGAGTTGAGAAGATTGTAGGTGATGTACTTGACCTTGGATACCAAGCAAGATGTGAAAGGGGGAGGGCAGCAGTTGATTTTCAAAGATGGATCAGAAGAACTTGAAGTCTCAGTAAAATCAAAAGGCTAATTTATCAGAGTAAAGAAGGATGTGATGTACACAGATAGGAAATTAAGGTCAGAAAGACATTTTAAAAAGATAAGTTTTTAACCATCAATTCAAGGTCTGAGATAGGTAGATAATACTCATGTAAAGGTTGAAGCATAGGAAACAATTAAGACACTATAAGGCAGTAATGTTCCATTTGTCTGTTGCTGCTATTCTAAGAAAGCTATCTCCCACTGGGAATGTGGGAGATAAGCCTGTCCATTTGAGTGGGTGGCAAAAGGTGGATCATCATGAGAGGAAACAGTGGATGGAAAGGTTGTGTTAGGCAAACCAGGGTCTATCAAGAATTAATGTTTGGCAATGGAATCAGAGATGTACAGGGTGTAATAAAATGCGTTGGCATGAGGAAGATGGTTTAGGAAGAAAGGGTACTACACTAGATGGACATGAAAATGACAAAGAAGGGCTTGGTGCCTTGGCCAGGGATTATGGCAAATACATGGGAGGTATGTTTCCTGTTAAAAAATGAAAGATTTTATGTACGCCACTTCACCCTTCAGAATACTTTCACTAGAGAGCAGTCCAGTCACAGAGCATCATATCTGATTTGCTCTTCAGTACTGCCACACACAGCTTTGAAAAGTGTTATCTAAAAAATTATTCTGTGTTTCATTCCTCCCCCTTGCTTGTCCCATTTGCCGTTCCCCACTCTCACTTGCCTACAGGAGAACATTGACTCTGTAAGTGTTTTCCTGGTCTGTAGAGTGCCTGCTGCCAGATGAACATTTCTGAGCCTTATATTTGCTTTCTTACTTATCTGAAAATTTTCCCTGGATTTGGAGTGAGTGTAGCAGCTTAGACTGAGTGAAACATTCTGCAGAAAGGGCTAGATGTAAACTGACTGCTGTCTGCTCTCTGTCTTTATTTCTCATTCCTTTACCTCAGTCCAGCCAGACTGTATAAAGGCTGTTTCCCATTCCATCTAGAGTGGCCTTCTTCATCTTCTGTACACGCTCAGGTTTTATCCATCCTTCAGTGCTCCCTCAGGAGTGCCTCTGCCTTAGCACAGTAACTTGCTCCTCTTCTGAATTCTTTTAATCCCATCTTTCTGTCTGTCGTTTTGTGCCTGGATATAACCCAGCTTTACAATTTACCAGCTGTATGACCTGGGCAAGTTTCTTCAACTGTCTAGAACTAATTTCTCATCTTTAAATTGGAAATAAAATGTTAGTTTTAATTTTTTATGATATTATATATGTATCACTTCTCTGATGTGGTTTAAGTTTCTTATAAGTAGGAAATAGGTTTAACTTATCTTTTTAGTTTGTAAAAATGCCTGGTATATATGCAAGAAGTATTTGTTGAAGAAATATATGATACTCTTTATAAACTTTTTTTAAAACTGGTAAATGCATATAATGTAAAATTACCACTTAACCTTTTTTAAGCTACAGGTAAATGGCGTTAAGTACATATACATTGTGTGCAATCATCACCACCTTCCACATTCAGAACTTTTTTTCATCTTACAAACTTTTTTTTAAAATAAACTTTGTGAATTACACATTTCATTTCATAGTTTAGAAACCTGTTTTTGTTTTTCTTTATTACTCAGGGTAATAATTCTTGAGGATGAACTTGAAAAGCTTGTCTGTACTAAAGAAACACAAGAACTAGTGTCAGAAGCTTATCAAATCCTAGAACAGAAATTAAAGTTAATTCAGCCCCATGTTCAAGCAAGCAACAATTGCTGGGAAGAGGCCATTTCTCAAGTGGACAAATTGCTACGAAGAAATACAGATAAAAAAGGTACCTATGAGAGAGTGCTTTCGCATACACTTACCAGACATACTTATTCCCCAGTAGGACTTCATCAGGTTTACTTCTTGTCTGTATGATAAAACTGACTTGATAAAATTTCTTAGTTGTCTAAAAAAAAAAAAGAGGTGAACTTATATGTGCAAATTGACACTGAATATAAAGTGTTGGCTCTTATTTTTGTAAATAAAAAATGAATATGATTTGAAGTTTCCCTGAATCATATACTTCCTTTTTTAAAATTTTAATTAAAAAAATAGATTTTAATAGTATTAATCCATTATTAGAAATTCCAGAAACTCTTTTCCAGTTAGGATAATAATGAGTTTTGATAGTCAGGGACCAGAAATTGAATTTACTTTTAAGATAAAATACTTCATTAACTTCACTAATTTAATTGTAAATGTTTGGCATATTAATCTTTAAACTTGTGCTGTAAGTCAATAATATGTTTATCCCTTGGACCTTTATTATGATGTTAAGAGGAAGGGGACATATATACACCTATGGCTGATCATATTGATGTTTGACAAAAAACAACAAAATTCTGTAAAGCAATTATCCTTCAATTAAAAAATAAAATAAAAAATTGTATTATTGCCAAAGGTGAGTAATGCTTTATCATCCTGTTAAGTCATTGTTTTGTTTATAGCTAGATCTATAATACTTTGTTTACTGTGTCGAGCAAACTGGACAAGTCCTTAGATAGTAAAAGTATTAGCATTTTTCAAAGGAAATGTAAACAAGCCAATTACTGATATACTATCAGTAGATTTCCTCAAATGTAAATAGTGAATAATTCTTTCTCCAAAAGTTAGATTTGCCAAGGATTTTTAATATGTGCAAATATTTATGCATATTAAACTTTTTTAGATGACTTAACTCTAGAGCTTTCGGGTGTATTTTTTATAAATAGAAACACTCAGGAGACCACTGGGTGTTAGAAGATGCATCCCATTCATGCCTCCCTTAGCATACTGTAAGATATTGGGTCTTAGTCACTTGAACATGATTGTTAAAACAGTCTCAAATCATTGGGCAGGTGATGAGCCATTTCTTGATTTGCTCATCGGTGGTAATGATATGAACTAAAATACAAGTATTCAGAAACTTTTCTCACTAAAATGCCCATCATAGCCTTGGATGCTGCTGCTGCTGCTAAGTCGCCTCAGTCATGTCCAGCTCTGTGCGACCCCACAGACGCCCCTGTCCCTGGGATTCTCCAGGCAAGAACACTGGAGTGGGTTGCCATTTCCTTCTCCAATGCATGAAAGTGAAAAGTGAAAGTGAAGTCACTCAGTCGTATCAACTCTTAGCGACCCCATGGACTGCAGCCTACCAGGCTCCTCCGTCCATTGGGATTTTCCAGGCAAGAGTACTGGAGTGGGGTGCCATTGCCTTCTCCAGTAGCCTTGGATACACAACTCTAAATAAAATTGTTGGTTTAAATTTTTTAAGAAACAGGTGCTTTAGTTAGCTATATCTTTTTATTTTAATTATTTCAAAATTATAGGAACATCACAAGAATAATTTTAAGTACCCCTTAATTCCAGATTTCCCAGTTTTTTACATTCTACCACATTTGTGTGTGTGTTGTCTATAAATTCTTTTGATGGTATTATTCTAAACCATTTGAGTTAAGAAACAGACATGAAATCCCATTGCCCCTGAGAACTTCTGTTCCTATTTTTAAAAATCAGACATTCTTCTGCATACCCACAGTATACCAATAGAGTCAGGAAGCAAGCCAAGGTCCTTCACCTGATGAGAACGTAAACTGTTACCTCCATCCACACAGCGGAATACTACTCAGAAATAAAAAAGAAATGGGCTACTACTGCTCCGTTAGTAAGATGGAGGATGCACTGTGCTAATCAGCGGAGGTTAGGCTCAAATCACTGCATACTGTGGGATTCCATTTATAGGACAGTCTCAAAATAATAAAGCTTAACAGGAATAAGAAACATATCAGTGATTACTAGGAGTTGGATATGGAGGGAGGAATAGGGCATAAAGAGGCAGCATTAAGTAGATGTTTTGAGGTGATAAGACTTCTGTATCGTGATCAGTGGTAATGGTGATTACATGACTGTGATTTATCTAAACTCATAAAATTGTGTATCACAAAGTGAATACATTAGCTTAAAATGTTTTCAGCCACTACTTTTAGCATCCATTGATAGTTCTTGCTTCAACTGGATATTGCTGTGGTGGTTTCAGATGGTAATTGTCTAATTCCGTTTTCCACCTACACTTACTAGTTGACACTATTTTAAGGTTAAGCATCCCCCTTTCTACTTATTTACACATTTATATTAGTATGGATTATTTTATTCAATACATCATAATTAGTTATTTTTATTTTGTATTGTTGCTCAGGTTGTCCATAGTTCAACCAGAGGGAGCCCATTCAAGGTGGTTCCTATCACTATCATTGTTTGAGCACTTGTTGACTTTGTCTCATACTTTCCTTGCCTCCAGCCCTAACATCTGCCTTGTCTCCAAAGAGCCTCATTCTTTTTAATAGAATATGACCTTTAGAAACCAAGAACCTAAGTGCTAGGGATGCTCATGGCCACTGGGATATTAACTGCTCTTACCACTTCTCAGTGTACAGAACTATGGAATACATCTGCACATATACATGTACAGGCTACAGTCCCTCGAGTCACAAAAGAGCTGGACACAACTGACCACACACACAACTCATATGCATGTACACACACATCTATCTCTACTTGTAGATCTGTCTGTCCATATATGTTATATACCACGCCTTCATACCAGTGCCTCCAATGCAGTTTCAGCACCACATAGTTTATTTTGGCCTCCCCCTCCTCTGTGTTTGCTCTTCCCTTTTGTGATGATGAGAAGCTTGACTGTCATTAGTTTCAATATATTTACTTATTTAGTCAGTCTTTTGTATGAAGCTAGTCACCTGACACTGTGGGCTAAGTCACATTTCTGCTGATTATACCCACTGAGAGTTCTCCCCCGCTAGCCTAGATTGCTCTGACCATACCAGCCCATGCTAGCCAAGAGTCTCCCCCAACTCTGAAAGCTAAAAATCTAGAGGCTTAACCCCTACTTCTTTAAAGTAGACAGATAATGATAAAAGAGAGCTGAATATGAAGCTAAATAACCCCAAGATTGGATGTCAAACACTGTTTTTTAATAATTAATGGAAATTAAGCTCACTTGAGGTAATGTTTTCAATTTTTTACTTATGAGACTCATTTCCAATCTCATTTCTCCTGAGAATAAAAATGGTATAAGGAAAGTGCAGAATTGAAGTTTGTTTTTTGTAGGGAAGAATGATGATAGACTGTCTTGAGTCTGTTTCTATGCCAAGAGTAAAGTTGATTGTTGAAGTATTTAGAGTACCTTCCGTGTGCCAAGTACTACAGTAAGGTGAAAAAGGAAGAGAGAAAACAGGTCTTCTTCTCCAAGAGTTTATTTAAATTATAAATCTACAGATGTTACTCTTTGTTACCTTTAGCAGATGCTCACTCCTTCCTGTGCTCCTTTTTAAGGGACCCCTGAAATGGCGTGTGAGAACCCCCGCTGCACTGTGGCTCCTGTGCTGCAGCCGCCTCTACACATTGCAGACAAAGATCCAATCCCTGAGGAGCAGGTAAGGATGAAAACTGCTTTTTTTCCCCTCTAAAGAATTTAATGTACAAACCTTACCTCCCTTTCTCTGTAATTGACATGGGTAATTGTTGAATTAAAATTATCTAAGGTTCAGTCCCTATTTGGGAAGATCCCCTGGAGGAGGGCATGGCACCCCATTTTGAGGGCTTCTCAGGTGGCGCTAGTGGTAAAGAACCTGCCTTCAAATTCTGGAGATGTAAGAGACACAGGTTCAATCCCTAGGTCAGGAGGATCCCCTGAGAAGGAAGTGGCAACCACCTCCAGTATCCTTTGGAAAATCCCATGGACAGAGGAGCCTGCAGGCTACAGTCCATAGGGTCACAAAGAGTCCAACGCAACTGAAGCGACTTAGCACAGAACAGTTGTTGAATAATTATGCACAGTTGTTGAATTTATATTTCTAATGATCTTCAAAAATCACAACCCAGTGTATTGAATTTATATCATATCATTAGTTCTTAGTGCCTTGAATTTTAATCCATCGAATCTACCAGAAGATTTTCTTGCTTATATCTAATTGTCCATTTCTTAAATACTTGAAAGTGATGAAACGCATTAAAAATTAGTACATTGGTAAAGGTACCTTCTGGGATGCTGGAAATGTTTTTCTCTTGATCAGAGTGGTGGTTCCAAGTATGTGTACATATGTAAAAGTCCTTTACACTTAAGATTTATGCATTTGAATGCATCTACATAAGTTATGTGAAAGATGCTTGGTTATGTCTGACTCTTTGCGACCCCATGAACTGTAGCCTGCCAGGGTCTTCTGTCCATGGAATTCTCCAGGCAAGAATACTGGAGTAGGTAGCCATTCCCTTCTCCAGGAGGTCTTCCCGACCCAGGGATTGAACCTGGGTCTCCTGCATTACAGGTATATTCTTTACCATCTGAGCCACCAGGGAAGCCCAAAAGTGCAGATCGTCAGGATGTATGTTAAACCTCACTTTAAAAAATACTTTTTAGATGATTAAGTTAGATATTGACAGCAGATTTCTTATTCTGAAGACTTTTCTTCTGAAGAAAACGACTTCTTTTTCTTCGTCATTTTGTCTATTCACTATTCTTAATTGCAAAGGGAGATGAACCCTACTTAGTTTAAGAAAGAAATTTATTTAAAACAGTTAGCTAGCTGACAGAATATTTCAGAGGGCCAGATAATGAGCTTAAAGCAGGGTGGGGTACACAGCCAAAGTCACTCAAAAGAACTGTTCCAGTGGCAGCGTCACTGCTGCGTCACTGGGTGTAGGCATTGCCACTTGTTGCATCATGCTGAATAATGAAAGCTACATTCAGGACCTCTACCTCTAGACACTGTCTGCCACCATCCTTGCCGGAATGGTTTCCTTAAAATGCCTGTTTCTTTTATCGCCAACTTCTGAATCAGATCTGACCCAGTTACACCTGATTTCAGTTCAGTCGCTCAGTCATGTCTGACTCTTTGCGACCCCATGAATTACAGCACGCCAGGCCTCCCTGTCCATCACTAACTCCCGGAGTTCACTCAGACTCATGTACATCGAGTCAGTGATGCCATCCAGCCATCTCATCCTCGGTCGTCCCCTTCACCTCCTGCCCCCAATCCCTCCCAGCATCAGAGTCTTTTCCAATGAGTCAACTCTTCGCATGAGGTGGCCAAAGTACTGGAGTTTCAGCTTTAGCATCATTCCTTCCAAAGAACACCCAGGGCTGATCTCCTTTAGAATGGACTGGTTGGATCTCCTTACAGGCCAAGGGACTCTCAAGAGTCTTCTCCAACACCACTGTTCAAAAGCATCAATTCTTCGGTGCTCAGCTTTCTTCACAGTTCAACTCTCACATCCATACATGACCACTGGAAAAACCATAGCCTTGACTAAACAGGCCTTTGTTGGAAAAGTAATGAATGTCTCTGCTTTTGAATATGCTATCTAGGTTGGTCATAACTTTTCCTTCCAAGCAGTAAGTATCTTTTAATTTCATGGCCGCAGTCACCATCTGCAGTGATTTTGGAGCCCAAAAAAATAAAATCTGACACTGTTTCCCCATCTATTTGCCATGAAGTGATGGGACCAGATGCCATGATCTTCGTTTTCTGAATGTTGAGCTTTAAGCCAACTTTTTCACTCTCCTCTTTCACTTTCATCAAGAGGCTTTTTAGTTCCTCTTCACTTTCTGCCATAAGGGTTTTGTCATCTGCATATCTGAGGTTATTGATATTTCTCCTGACAATTTTGATTCCAGCTTGTGTTTCTTCCAGCCCAGCGTTTCTCATGATGTACTCTGCATATAAGTTAAATAAGCAGGGTGACAGTATACAGCCTTGACGTACTCCTTTTCCTTTTTAGAACCAGTTTGTTATTGTCCAGTTCTAACCGTTGCTTTATAGGTTTCTCAAGAGGCAGGCCAGGTGGTCTGGAATTCCTATCTCTTTCAGAATTTTCCAGTTTGTTGTGATCCACACAGTCAAAGGCTTTGGCATAGTCATTAAAGCAGAAATAGGTGTTTTTCTGGAACTCTCTTGCTTTTTCCAGGATCCAACGGATGTTGGCAATTTGATCTCTGGTTCCTCTGCCTTTTCTAAAACTAGCTTGAACATCTGGAAGTTCACAGTTCATGTATTGCTGAAGCCTGGCTTGGAGAACTTTGAGCATTACCTTACTAGCGTGTGAGATGAGTGCAATTGTATGGTAGTTTGAGCATTCTTTGGCATTGCCTTTCTTTGGGATTGGAATGAAAACTGACTTTTTCCAGTCCTATGGCCACTGCTGAGTTTTCCAAATTCACTGGCCTATTGAGTGCATAAAAAATTAAAAAAACAGAAGCATTTTCACAGCATCATCTTCCAGGATTTGAAATAGCTCCACTGGAATTCCATCACCTCCACTAGCTTTGTTAGTAGTGATGCTTTCTAAGGCCCACTTGACTTCACATTCCTGGATGTCTGGCTCTAGGTGAGTGATCACACCATTGTGATTATCTTGGTCATGAAGATCTTTTTTGTACAGTTCTGTGTATTATTGCCACCTCTTCTTAATATCTTCTGCTTCTGTTAGGTCCATACCATTTCTGTCCTTTATTGAGCCATTCTTGGGATGAAATGTTCCCTTGGAATCTCTAATTTTCTTGAAGAGATCTCTAGTCTTTCCCATTCTGTTGTTTTCCTCTATTTCTTTGCATCGATCACTAAAGAAGGCTTTCTTATCTCTTCTTGCTATTCTTTGGAACTCTGCATTCAGATGCTTATATCTTTCCTTTTCTCCTTTGCTTTTTGCCTCTCTTCTTTTCACAGCTATTTGTAAGGCCTCCCCAGACAGCCATTTTGCTTTTTTGCACTTCTTTTTCTTGGGAATGGTCTTGCTCCCTATCTCCTATACAATGTCACAAACCTATGTCCATAGTTCATCAGGCACTCTGTCTATCAGATCTAGTCCCTTAAATCTATTTCTCACTTCCACTGTGTAATCATAAGGGATTTCATTTAGGTCATACCTGAATGGTCTAGTGGTTTTCCCTACTTTCTTCGATTTAACTCTGAATTTGGCAATAAGGAGTCGTGATCTGAGCCACAGTCAGCTCCCGGTCTTGTTTTTGCTGACTGTATAGAGCTTCTCCATCTTTGGCTGCAAAGAATATAATCAGTCTGATTTCAGTATTGGACCATCTGGGGATGTCCATGTGTAGAGTCTTCTCTTGTGTTGTTGGAAGAGGGTGTTTGGTATGATCAGTGTGTTCTCTTGGCAAAACTCTATTAGTCTTTTCCCTGCTTCATTCCACATTCCAAGGCCAAATTTGCCTGTTACTCCAGGTATTTCTTGACTTCCTTCTTTTGCATTCCAGTCCCCTATAATGAAAAGGACATCTTTTTTGGGTGTTAGTTCTAAAAGGTCTTGGAGGTCTTCATAGAACCGTTCAGCTTCAGCTTCTTCAGTGTTACTGTTTGGGCATAGACTTGGATTACTGTGATATTGAATGGTTTGCCTTGGAAACAAACAGAGATCATTCTGTCGTTTTTGAGATTGCATCCAAGTACTGCATTTCGGACTCTTTTGTTGACCATGATGGCTACTCCATTTCTTCTGAGGGATTCCTGCCCACAATAGTAGATATAATGGTCATCTGAGTTAAATTCACGCTGATAAGAGGATCCCGAATAATTTTCCTTAACCATAATTGCAACAGAAGCTGAGTAATAAGGATCCTACCCTTCACCTTAGAGATAAGGAGAACCATCAGATGAGGTGTTCCCTAATCCTAGTGATAGTGTTCAGACTTCCCGAAGAGTCAGAAAGAAACAAATGTTTATCAAACATACCTGACTACCTCTGTAAACCAACAGCCCTGCTAATTTTGATTGATTTTGACATACATAGCTAATAGAATCTTAACTAGATCTATCGAATGGTATCAGAGAAGAAAAATAATGACTGAAGTTATTAAACTTTCTTATCCACAACTCTTTTTAGTATCATAAGTTTCATTAAGATTTCAGTTTATCTGTGTTTGCTTTGTATGCCCAACTTGTGCTTCAGTGACCTATGCCAGGAGTCCTTATTTTTTTAATCTTGGAGTTCGATAGGTTCAAATCAGTGAATGCTACTAGAAAACTGTCTGCTTGAAGTACCATCCTTTTTCTTTTATTCATTTTCAGGAGTTAGAAGCTTATGTAGATGATATTGATATGGACACTGATTTCAGAAAGGATGATTTTTATTACTTGTCTCAAGAAGACAGAGAGAGACAGAAGCGTGAACATGAAGAATCCAAGAGGGTGCTCCAAGAACTGAAATCTGTGCTGGGATTTAAAGCATCAGAGGCAGAAAGGCAGAAGTGGAAGCAACTTCTGTTTAGTGATCATGGTAAGCACTGACTTGAGTAACAGTTTATTTCAGTGTAAGGGATTCTTTTTTCTTGAACTGTAAATCTTAGCCAACAGAATTCTTATGGTGTTCATTTTAGGGATCCACCAGTAAGTATAGTACTTTGTCTTTTAGACACAAAATCAATTAAAAGAGTCATTATATAATCCAATTTGATCAATAAAAGAGTTACTGTATAATCAGATTGGGAATATGACGTCAGACTTTTTCATCAGTTACTCTATTTTTCTACTAAATTTGTTTCAGTGGGTTCAAGATTCTAAACCCTGTTCTCAATTATAATTTTTAATATAACACAAAATTAGTAACTGTTCACTGTTGAAACCAATGAATTAAACCCTAGGCCCTTAGCTATATCACTAGGTTACTTAATAATAATTGATTTGAACACTGTAGAAGATGGAAGGCAGAGATGCTTCTTTATGTAACCACCCTCTTTTCTTTAGAACTTCATAGGAGGCAGGGGAGCAAGAGAGGGGAAGCTTAGTACTCAACAGTATCATCAGACTAGCTAATTCCTAATTCAAGAATTAATTCCTCTGGATTTCTAAGCAAGTAGAGTGGGACTTCCCTTCTATTTTAGTATATGCGGAGCCTCAAAATCAACTGTCTTCTCTTCCCTTTCTCTTTTTCACTAGAAGTGTATCGGTTACTCTGGAAGGTTCCTCATCATTCTCTTTTCTTCTCTGGGGCCCTCCTATCCTCCCTTGTCCAGATGTATACTTCTTGATTTTGTCCTTCTCCTTTCTTCCCATTGATCCCCTTTATAGCCCAGGTCCTCATAAGGTTGGGCTTCCCTGGTGATTCTCATGGTAAAGAATTTGCCTGCAATGTAGGAGGTCCGGATCCAATCCCTGGGTCAGGAAGATCCACTAGAGAAGGGAATGGCTCTCCACTCCAGTATTCTTGCCTGGAGAATTTCATGGACAGAGGAGCCTGGCGGGCTAGCATCCATTGGATGGCAAAGAGTCAGACATGACTGAGCTACTAACACTCACTTATAAGCTTATGCTCATTATTATAATAGCTTCTTAGCTAACTTGCATTTTCAATCCCTTTTTCTTCTAAGCTGTTCTTGAATATAGCTTCTAAGCCTTTAGGTTTGCTTCTGTCTATCCTTGAAAACTAATTTGATTTTTCTCAAACAGCACATAGAAAATAGCTCTCTGTCTGAAAAATCTACAGCAGTTTCCCTTTTTTATTGTATTTAATCTAAACTCCTATTCCTGGTTTCAAGTCTCTCCATCATGAGTCCCCCATATTCAATTATATTCCCCACTGTTTCTAGTATAGATATCTTCCTCTACTTATATCTAATTAGCAATGGTTCTGCAAGCTGGCTGTTTTTATTAATGAAAAGTCTTCATGGCGATCCCTTTCACAGGAATGCTGTCCTTTTCACCAGTCTCTCCTCCGTGAGTCCCCCTCTTACTGTTCCAGTCCTGCCACCTCTCTCACTACTACAGAGCCCTGCACGCAGGGGACACTGTTGTGAAATGAGAGGATTTCCTGAGCAACAAAGCAGAGTTCCTGCAACCTGCTTGTCCATATATTGGGCCTTCGTAAATCAGAGATTAGGAGTATTAGATTTTAGACACTATTGTTTCCTGTGTGTTCTATTTTTTTTGTTTGTTTCTGAAATTAAATTACAGTGTTCTTAAATAGGGGCTTTATTATCCCCCACGGTATTCATTTAGAAAATTACTCAATAAGTAGATAATAAGATATGGTTTACTGTTGAATCCCCAGCACATAGATCAGGAGACAGAAATCCGTACAGTCCTGGAGGTTTATATTCTAGCACAGTGTTAACGTACTAGCTCATTGATGCATTATACAGATTACCCGCCCTCATTTAATTAACAGTAATCAGGAATATCAATCAACTTCTAATATGTGTTGCTTTCTTTAAGAATTAACAGATTTATCAGCTAACACTGTACACAAAGTTGTACGCAAAGTCTGAAAATAGCACTGTATATAAACTTGTATCCTTTTTTATTGTTTAGTACTTTTTTCATGTGGCTTTAAAACTATCCTCTTGACAGTATGGGTAAAGATATAATGATGAGAGAAGTTTCTCTTTTCAGGTATGTGCTTTTGATAGTTTACATTTGAAAAGGCATAATGCTAATTTAGTTTATGAAAATAAGTAAAAAGCTGATACCTTAAAATGCTTTTCCCATGAAAAATTTCAGTACATCTTCCAGAGTTGTTTTCATCTCTGCCTACAGGGGTAAAGTCCGAATGGAATTAGAGAGGGAAATTCTACACTGGAACCTGCTGTGGCCATTTTTTTCTGTTGTTGCTGCTTCTCTAGTGGAGTTACTGCAGCTTAGGGATCTGTTTCTTGGAAATGGACACGTTTTACAAATTATTTTTTAAAATAAACGCCAGATCTTCAAGACGCACTTTTTTTTCTTCCGTCATGCTTCATAACATATTGTATTGTACTAACCCCTCATACTGGGAGGAGAGACTGCATAGCAAGCAACCCACTGCCTACTAACATCAAGAGGGGCTAAATAAAACTTCATATTCCTTGAAAGGACAACTTCTGCCGTATGGATGTAATATTTATGTATTATGCTTTGTACAGTAGTTGATATGAAATACAGGTTTTATTTTATTTTATATTTTTCTGTGGCGTTAAAATATGTAGAAGTTATGGCTTTACTGTCATCAGGGTCTTATTAGGTGGTTAACAAGTGAGTTGAATTGTATGTTGTAATTTTTTCCATGATGTTTTAACTTGTAAATATGTGTGTGTTGATGACGATAGGATTATTACTTGAATTACTCTTAGGTGTTTCGTCTGTCATACTCTGGGTGAAACCATGCTGCTTATCCTTTAGTACAGTGGCTCTCAAACTTGCGTGTGCATCAGAATCTAGCAGAGGGCTTGTCAAACTGTAGCCAGTCCTCCTCCAGTTTCCGATTCAATAGGCATGGAGCTGAAGAATTTTCATTTCTAAAAAATTCCTAGGTGATGCTGACTGATGCTGTTGGTTCAAGAGCCACACCTTAAAAACACTGCTTTAATGTTTTGAATTAAGAGAATACATAAGGTGTTTTAAAATATTTATCAAAACCCCATCTCATTTTATGTCTGAGGTATTTTATCTCTTATAAAGTTCTCTGGTTTTATAAATTTACTTTGATTTACTAGAAAGCTTTATTTAGCTTTTATTTATTGTTCTTTATAAGAAAAACCTACTGGGAGTTTAAATTAAAGTTTAAATCATTGCTGGGTTTTTAGTTATTATTTTTCTTTCTTTTTTTTTTTTTTTTCCTTTGAAGCTGTGTTGAAATCCTTGTCTCCTGTAGACCCAGTGGAACCCATAAGTAATTCAGAACCATCAGTGGATTCAGATATGGGGAAAGTTGGTAAAAATGATACTGAAGAGGAAAATAATAAAACCTCTGCAGCTGACAATGAAATAAGTAGTAGGACTGAGTATTTATGTGAATACCCTCTAGATGGTAAAAGTAAAGACAATTCTGCAAATGAAGTCTTCTTCCAAGGAGCTGAAGAAAGAGCACATTACCAATGTAAGAGTGAAGATGAGTCTTCGCAGGCAGATGTAGATGGCCTGGCCCCTGCCCACCCAACCCCCAGGGTCTCATCACAGCCCTCCATCAAGCAGAGGCTGGCCCAGCTACAGCTGTCCCCTGATTTCACTTTCACTGCTGGCCTCGCTGCAGAAGTGGCTGCTAGATCTCTCTCCTTTACCACCATGCAGGAACAGACTTTTGATGATGAGGAGGAAGAACAAATAATACAAGAAAATGAAAATGAGGTAGAAGAAAAGTAAGAACCAAGATTTACGTGAAGGATTTTATTCTTTGTTTGTGAAAGTGTTTTAACTTCAAGACTAGAAATTCCACTGGAAAGGGAAAATGAGTGTAAGTTTACTGTATTTAAAGCTAAGATGTGAATTTATAGGAAGAACCTTGGTTTGAGCAACTGATCTGGAAATACTAGTTACCTGTAAATGGCAGACCTTTTAGGAGAATAAGAGAAAGGTAAGGGTTCTCTTGAATAAATTGCTGTTTTATTTGCAGCATGACTGATTGATCGTGGAAACTCTTTAAGTATCTTTAATAACAAATGAATTTATCATTTCTTGCCAGAATTTACTACCATAAAATGACTGGGATAATTCTGTTGCAAGAATATTAACATTTAGTAAGGCTCCTTTTTACTGTATTCTCGCAGTTAATAACTGCAGCTATTATGTCAATAACAAGTTGTTTGTATTTAATTTTTGTTTATACCAGTCTTAAAGATACACGTTCTGAATAAAAAAAGTTGAATTCATGAAATTGATGTGTACTGGGGTTTGGAACTAAAACATGGTTTTAAAAGTACTTGGGTTATAACATGTGTCCTTGTTTGTATGTGTATTCAGTATCTTAAGATTTCTTAATGATCTTGTGAAGAAAAACATTGCACCTTTTTAGGAATTATCCTTTAAATTTTTTGTGTATTTATCTTTTTCTGCTGTTGCAACTAAAAGAGATGATATCAAAATGGGATCTCTTTAGTTCGAGGCCTCATCCCCAACTTTATAAAAAAGTTTCTTTTATCAGTTTCCCTAGAGATAATGGGTGCCATTGACATCAGTAAATCATGATGCTGCTAATTTCTAGCCTGAAGCTATACCCTCTCCACCTTAATAAGATTATGGAAACATCCTGTTGACTTCTTGGAAAGCATTCTTGTCTCCTTAATACTTTATTTACAAACTACCTCCTAAGACATTGCTTTCCAAATTTTCTCAATTTCATCTGTTTTGTGTTGTGATTACATTTTCAAAGAGTGATATTTTCAAGAGTATAATGTTTTTTACTACCTATATCTCCTATGCACTAACATAGTTTACAGATGTTATTTGAGGAAAATGTAGGAAAAACTCTACGCTACTGTCCTAGAAAGGAAATTATGAGTCTGTGTGCCTTTGGAGTTAAGAAACACATTTAAATTCTTGTAACTTAGCACTTCAAATGAGTAAATTTTTGTATACCAAAGGGGATTTTTTTTTCCCAGTAATCTAAGGAAATTTATTTTTGGTCCTGAAGAAAAATTTGGTTCTGCTTTATATGAATAATAGTGATTTCATATACTATAAGTGATTCTGCCAGTTGCCAAATATTCTGGGACTTACCCATAATTAAGCTCTTAGGAGCAATATCTTAGGGTGGGCCTATAACATTTAGAAATAGCTAAATTTCAAGAAAAAATTTTGTGTTGTAACTATTATATTCTTAAGTGATAATGCTTAGAGTTTATTTTCACTTGAAATTGCTTAGTTTCCCATCTCCTCTTTTCCTTGAATTTAGAATTATGGAAAAACTTGGATAATCTTTCTCTAAATCTATATAACCTTATACACAGAATTAGAGTTTAATCATTTTTAATTCTGTTATTATATATATATTTTAACTACACCAGTTTGGGGAAAATATCTTCATTATATTATGCCAATTTTATTTAATGCTTTCTAAAATGATACTTTTTAATTTTGAAAGACTAATTTTAATCAGGAATTCTTTTTTATTATTATTTTTAATCAGGAATTCTTAACCTTCCATTCTGATCTGTTTTATTCACTAGTTGTTAGTTCTATGAAAATTCTACTTGAAATCATGATAATAAGGATCTTGGAATTGTAATTGAATGTTCTTTTTATGACTTCTCAAAATTTGTCATTTTTCAGAATATTTCCAAGGTAAAATATTATTTTCCCTGTGAAAATTCCTTATTTTCTCTTACAATAGTCTAGCAGTCAGTGTTTCTCTATTCCTCTCCCCTCCCTTCACCCCCCGTGGGGCCACCTGCATTAAAATAAACTGTAGGCCTTATTTTTTTTTTAATGTAGATTTGGGGCCATACTCTCAATTATTCTTAGTGGTCATTTTGGAACAAGATCTAGGTGATATTTATACCCAGTAAAAATCTAACAACTCTGTCGGGGACCTTATTGTTCTTGCCATGAATACCTTAGGAAATAAATAAGTCAGTGTAACATAACTAGATATTTTTGTTACTTTTCTCAGAATATTTCAATTTTTCTTATCAGGCTTGTGACTAGTTTTATAGCTGTCATCCTCTGTCCAAAAGAAGCCCTCTGGGGAAAATATTCCGTGGGGAAAACTTGTAATTGTGCTTTCCAAATTTAACAGTGGTATTTTGACAGAATAATTCTTGTAAGGAGTAATACCGTGAGAGCTTTTAATATAAATGTTTCTATAAAAAAGGAGTTTAGGTCACTCTTAAAGACAAGATTTTTGCCCCTTGCCTACAGTTAGGAAAGTCATGGCAGTAAATGATCTGGTGACAGTTAGCGTATCTTAAATCCTTTTTTTCCCCAAGCCTTCAGTGAAAGTCTGCATATCTGGCCTATCTAGGGCCAGACTCTTGCTGGTCCTGGATGGGCGGTTCGTTGCTTATTTTCACAAGTTGTCTCTTTGGTCTGACTTCCAAAGTTAAGTCCTCATTAAAATCAGTTGTACTTAACAGCGTGTGAATATATTTCATTAGAAACTGATGCCATTGACTCAAGTTTAATTTCTAAAGTTGTTGAAGATAAAGTCAGAAAAAAATGCATTTAAGGCAACTTTCTATGGAAATTTAAGAATATGGTTTTAAGGATTTAATATAGAAGGATAGACCTGAGTTTAAATCCCAGATCTCTATCATTTAAAAGCTATCAGTGCAGCTGAAGTAATAATATCATGGGGAGTTTTTATAGCAAAACCCAAATTCTCTGAATTACTAAATGATATTTGTGACTTCTGACTTCTCAGACACAGTTAAAAAGAAAATAAAACTTTTGAGGCTGCGAAATAAGACTATTTATATTAGTAACCAGTTAGGTAATATGTTAATAAAATAGGTCAAAAAATTTTAAACTCAACTTTTTTGAAAAATAAATAGTAATATTCTGATTCATATAATAAAAATGGTAAAGTTTTTAATCTTAAAGCATAAAAAGAATTAAGTTCTGATACATTTCACACAATTATAAGTCACTGGAGTATTCATCAAAAGCAGCCCTAGAGGTCATTTCAGTCTGATGACTGACTTTTACTTACACATCATCAGTAATTTAAAATATGAAATATTTTGATTAATTATTAAATATCATGTGGGAAGAAAAGGTCAATGGATCTGGTTTAATCATAGCATATTGTTTCTCTATCCAAACAAAACAAGAGCTGCATACCATAAGGCTGTAGTACAGCTCGTTATTTGAACTAAAGTGGATAACCAGAAAAAGCATAAAGATCGATTTATCCCTCCAATTCTATTTAAAAGACACTTATGCAAATCACACTGAGAATTACGAGATGAGCTACAAGTAACACCCTGGTGGTTCAGTGGTTAGGACTCCGTGCTTCCACTGCAGGGGCCATGGGTTCAGCTCCTCGTTGGGGAACTAAGATCCCACATGCCACATGGTGCAAACAAACAAAAAAGAAAACTACAAATATTTTAGAAGGGAAAATATCTTTAATACAGTAACAATTCATTTATATCATCATTGGCTATATCATATGCTAAGGCGGCTACCTTGCATAATTTAATTTTTCAGTAACTGAAGCAAATCCAATCAATTTTTTAACAGTTTTATAAGAAATATTCTAAAGTATACTTTCTACTTCTCTGCATTTGCTTTGTCATCTTTAAGAACATGCATGGGATGATAAACAGAAATTCACCCTTAGGGGCTGCTGAGATACAGAATGCCCCTTTACTACATGACCTTGCGTTGCTGTGCTTTTTGAGTCATATCTGTTTTTCACAGTTGCTCTATTTTCCCTTATAATCAGTTGTCACTTTTTGCTGCTGTCTTGTGTGCCTGCTTCTCACACTAGGCCCCTAACTTGCTGCTTCTAATCTGCTGTGGACTGAGAAACCAGATTGCCAAGCTTGCTAGAATTGTGTCTAAAATAAGAGTAAGTAGACTGAACAAGGCTTAAGGGGCTTTTCTGTCAGTACAGTGCATGGACTTTGTGGTACCTGTTTGGCTGCTCAGCATACTTTTGTTTGCTTCTTAGTCCTTTACTAAGAATTTGCTAAAAATACTTGTTTGAATATGTGATTGCCATACATTTAGAGTATTAATTCAGTTTTTATATGGTGATGTTTCTAAGACTCTCCATTAATGAATTCAGCCATAAAAGAAAATTTGACTATCTTTGTATAAATCACTGTATATATTTTAGGAAAATGTTAAATATTTTGTTCTTGCTAAGTGTTCTAATATAGTATGCAGACTTAAAACTTAGAGCATTATAAGTAGACTTCAACTCTGTTCACCGAGATTTATATTCTAGAACTATTGGTTTGAGACTAAACATGCATGGCTAATTTAGTAAGAACTGCCTAACTGAATATTTGGGGAATGAGTCATTCTAGATATCCCTGTTTTCTGTGGAGTTTAAACCTCTAAAGAGCTTTTAAAGTTTGTGGAATAATTACTGAAGAAAATCTTTTTAAAACAGTGTGCATTGCTGTCTTCTTAAGCAATATATGAAATACATTGAAAAGATTTTGATGTCAAAATGATTGTTGCTAACAACAGTTTTACTGTAATAAACTACTCAGGCACTGAAAGCTATATGCCCCTTTACTAAGTAACTCCATTCTGCTGTGCCTTTGATTTCTTATAGTTTGGATTTCTCTATTACTGCTCACTGAAGTGTGCCTGTAGCAATGTTCCTTCTAGACTGCTTCAGTTTCTTCATAATGTTCCTTCTAGACTGCTTCAGTTTTGGAAGACAGCTGACTGAGATAGCTAGCATAATGTATAAAAAATACAGACAGTAAACTGACTCAGTGAAAACCTGAAAAACTGGATTATACCTAACTACATGAATTATAACTGATTACCTGTTTCATTGCTGTCTTTAAGTGTACTAGATTAGAGTCCTGTTCTCAGAATAGAAGAGCTGTTAGTGTACCAAAGAAATTATTTTGTTTCCATTCTTTACCTTCTAAATATTTCACGCTGCTAATATTTTTGGCACTGATTAAAACCAGTCTAGTCAAATTAGCTTTTTCTATAGTACTTTCTATTTGAGTTAGATACCACACGATGCCAAGAATTTCTTTGGCTGGGTTGTTTTTGTTATGTCGGTTTCGTTTTTAGAGAAATGTATCCTTATTTTCAAAACACGAAGTAGGTTGAGCCCTGGAAAATAAGGAAACTTTTGTTATTGATACTGTGGAGAACTGAACGGTAATAAGGGTTTTAGACTCAATTATACATAGGAAAATTATTCTTTGATTATACAAGTTCTTAAGATAATATCTTTTATTCAATTAAATGTATATTAAAAGCTGGCCAAACATAAAAGTGTTAGATCTAATGATCTTGACAGATACTTGAATGACTAAATTCCCACTGTCATTCTGTATTTTGCATGTTTAAGTTTTAATTTCATGTGTTAATTAATCAAGCATGATTATTTTTCTTGTGAAAAATAAACATTAGATTTGCATGTTATATAATATTTGCAAGTAAAAATCCGGAAAAGGATACTTGTGTGAGATTAGCACTGAACTACTTGGTTTTACCGATAGTCTGATTGTGTTTTAGTAACCATATGTTGATTCATCCTGCCATCTAATTACATGGTAATTAGAGAATCAATCCACTTGTTTTATGGCCATGCCTCAAAGTCAGCTTTCAGTTATTCATGCTACTAGAAGGGAATTATGATACAATATTCATCAAAAAATAGATGACCCAAAACACTGTCTTAAGTTGAAGCTGCCATTACAAAATAGTTATGAAGCCAAACTTGGTTTGGTGATATAAGGAGAAAAATTCTCTTTGAGTGTAGTTGTGAGAAGAAAATGACTCTACCTAGTATAATTGCTGTAAATCAAAAAGAGGATGAATTGTTTCCAAAATTCACATATACAGAAGTTTAACATGAATAAAGAGTTGATTTTTATGGATATCCTAAAATGTGTGATAAATTAAAATACATATGTTTTAAATGCTATAAATTTTAATATATATTTTAACCTGTGAGCGATTCAATTAGTTTGTTTCATTTCTATTTACTAATTTCATTTGTTACATATCAAACATTTTACTGCAATAGGACAGAATTTAAGTTGTATATACTTTGGAATACACTATTTTTAAAAGTGAGTATATTCTGTGAGATACTGTTGCACAAGTATATTTCTCCTCTCATTTATATTTTAAGAGTTTCTCCAAATAAGAGATAATTTTACTATTTTGGACTCGACATTTTTCACTTTTTAGCATTTTCTTAAAGGTCGGCTACCTACAAATTATTTATCATTGAACTATTTTAAAAACTAACACATGTCTTTTACAAATAATTACATTATTCTTTTTCCCTTCCCAAGTACATCTATAATATATTAGCTCAAATGGAAATCTGTATTAGCTGAATCACAGTATTTTCTGCACTTTTATTTCACCAACTTGTACTTCTGTTCATAACATGATTTAAATAATGCTTACTCAAGCACAGGACTAGCATCTGGCAACATACAGAAAGCTCCACATATGTTACACCCATCCCTTAAAGACTGGCTTATGGTTCTGGTACAGCCCCGGAGGTCCATGTGAGTGAAAAGCCAGAAGTCCGCCTGAACTGAAAACACTCCCAAGGAGTTTGGTTTTGTTTGGGTTTGTTCTAGGTATGGTCCCAGGGATCCCAGATCAAACCAGGCCCCTGGGCCTATCCTAGAACCAACCTAAACTCGCGCATCATTCCTGGAACGTCAAGAGTGTGAAGGCTGAAGACAACCTGAAGCTGACGAGACATACTGAGTTTAACGTTTTTTGTGTGTGTGTGCCTGTGTGTGAACAAGAATGGGTTCATTAACCCTTCTCATATAGAGGGATGACAGTGGACAAGATAGTCTTGCCAGACTTTGACATTGTAGTCACTTATCACAATAGGAATGTGGTCTATAATATGGTTATTATTAATTGCCAGTGAGAAGCACTGTTCTTACAATTTTTATTATTTGGTCTCTATTTTTAGGGTAAGCAACTTAGCCACCAAAACAAATTTCCCTCCTCCCCAAATTCATGATTTCTGCTTTTGCTTTTCTCAAAAACTTTCTACTCAACAATATTATTACAGTCTCATTTAACTAATTTTTCGTGGTTTCTAAAAAGTCTTTGCTTTCTTGCTGCATTGTAGGTGACTCTTAAACTCTTGTTTCTGGAATTTAATGCCCTTTTTCTTTTAATCTGTTACTGAATCTATCACATTGCTCTCTGCTTGCTTTTTGAGGTTCAGATCTGGGGAGAACTTGAGAAACATTTGTAGATGCACCATCCCTGTTAGACTCAATGTAGGCTGCATTTTAGAATCTGCTATAAGATTTTTAGCAAGGTTCTTTATTTTTGTTCCTTGCTGCTCTGGATTTTTAAAATATTCTGACCTAGTTGATTTATCAAATGGCCTCATATAACATTGCTATAGTCACATACATGTTTTTTTTTTAATTTGGAGAACAAGATTTCTGGACAGGCATATTGAAAACACCCCAAAAGGTTGTTGTACACCTTTGGTTATTATATTTGTATATTATATTATACACCAAAGGTTATTAATACACAATGAAAATGTATACTTTTGGTAATACTGGCATTTCAGTAGATTTAGATCACGTTTGAAGTAATTGCAGACTAAGCAGGGACTATACCTGTGAAAGCAGCTGGAACTGTGCTATTCTTCCAAACCTTGTCACACTAGACAAATCTGGCCAGTGAGGTATCCCTTAAAATAGCACTGAGAGACTGTCGAGGCTCATGCTGAAGAACTCAACCCTGGGATTATTGCTGTATTACATTCGTTATGTAGATGCTTCATCCCATGGATTCTGTTATTTTTACCTTTTAAATCTTATTCTGTTTACGCTTCTCAATGTTTTTCTTCTTGCGCAATGTTTTTCTGTTTGTGTAAATCGAAGCACTGTACATGTTACTCTGTGTGTATATGTATTTTTAATAAAAGAGTAGACTCTGGGTCTAATGATTTTGAATTTTAAAGCTGAATTATTTAAATGCTTTTATTGTCTTGTAAATTCACTCTTAATTTATACCTCAAGTCTTCTCATTCATTTTTTTCTCTAACGGACTATATAGATTAAATAGGTGAGCCTTACTTTCATCTTCTGCCAGAATTTGACATTTTGTGTTCACCCAAACATGGAAAAGTTCTGTCGTCTGCATTCTTGTGTCAGTCCACAGTTCACTGTATTTCTTGACAGTTAGCCCAGCTTATGTTTATATACAGTAAGTATTCTTGGTTATGGGGAGGGGCCTGTCTACTCACTTTTAACATTGTTATTTATGAACACTGACAATAGGAATTTGCATACTGTCCTACAAAGTTCATGCTTATTTACATAGTAAGTTTCTAAAGTCTACCGTCACTTTAGATACTTTGGGAGTGTTAAGGTGTATTTTTAAAATATCATTTGAAAATATTCTTTCAGAGATGTTGTAATTTTTACTTTCTGACTACTTATGTTTTATATGGTAAAACTACATTTCCAACCCTACCTGAAGACTTGAGAGTATAACCTTTTTTAAAAGTAATTTCTTTGATAACTTTATGTATTTTATCATAATGAATTTTTGTGAACTGTTTTAAAAAATTTTACAAAATCCCAACAGTAGGTTTGTACATATCTGTATTGTTGTTCCTCCTAAGCCTAAGTCTCCAATAAAATCTGTACTTCTTTATACTTTGTACCTTTTGTATTCTGGTGTTTGTCACATGAATTAGCCAAAAGATAAACTTTTTCTGTTCCTTCTGTCTTTATTTTTCCATTGGACTTTTTTTTTTTCCTCCCCAAAATTTTTTCCCAAAAGACAGTGGTTGTCTAGGAAAGCCTTGGATTCATTAGTCTAAGTTTTGTTTGATCACTCAGGTGCCTCACATGATAATTTATCAGCGCAAATTAATAATAATTAATAATTTAAAAGCAGCAGATTAAGTTTAAAAATTCCATTTTACCCGTTCTCTGTGACTGTCAGTCACTGGATACATTCTCATCCTGTTACATTTGTTGCCTTACATGACCTCCCTTACAAAAAGGGCATATTGAGATAATAAGGGAGTTAAGGTCCTATGTAATGAACGGAAAGTTGGTTTTGACTTTCCTAAGCTTAGCTATAGTCTTGGGAACATTCATGGTAATTCCACAGTGGCTCTTCAGAGTGAATGCTGGTTAAAGAGAAAGTGATCTTCCTTAAACTGAACTTTTAAATAAATAAGCTACCCCTTTGCAGAAAAGATTTGAGGCAAGGAAATTTGGCTCTTGTCTGAGATTTTTTTAGTTAAAAATGTAAAGATAAACCAGATTGTATATAGTGTACTCTACCGGACCCTGAAGTCACTGGGTAGGAAACATCCCATATGATAATCACTCCTTGTCTTCACAGTTTGCTTTTGAAGATCCTTAGCAGATGTGCCATAACCATTGAAAATAAAGTTGGCAAATAGTAATTTTCCCTGAATATACATCTGTAAAAATTAAGAAAACTCTTACAGAAAATGGCCATATGAAAATTAGTCCTATTTGTTTGAAGTAACGTCTCAGATGTGTCTGTATAAAAAAAATATTAATTTTTATATACAAAATAATGTTAGGTAATAAACATGTTCCTAGAACCCAAATATGTTGTTTGAAGATTAAAAAAATAGGCTCAGTTGTTTTCTCACTCAGAGTCATACACATGAAGTGGCAGAACCAGTGTCCCAACCAATTCTAAAAAGATAACCAGCCTTCTTCATTACGGTAAGCTACTTGTGGATACATTTAATTTTACAGCTAACCTCTAAGATAAAGTAGAAAGACCTGAATTGGAAATTAGTAGAGTTGGATGGTGGACAAAGCTACTTTCTCAGACTCAGACAAATCACTTAATCATAATGAGCCACAGTTTTCTCAGTAAGAAAAAGACAGCTTCTCGTGTGAATGTGTGGCAAAAACCACCACAATGTTGTAATTAGCTTCCAAATAAAATAGAAAAATACAGTTGTCTTATGAATTGGACTAGACTTCCAAAATCCTCTTCTAGCAGTAAGATTCTCAGATTGTCTCTTTCTTAAAGAGATACAGTTCCACTATGTAAAGCCATATTTGTCTTTCTCTTCCAGGGTGCATTGAGCTAATATTTAGGCACAGGTGAGCATCTTGGAAATTATTCAATTTTTAGAGGCTAGAAAGGTTAAGAAGAGGTGGCAGGGGAAGGAGATAGTAGTTTTAAAACAATGTAGCTGGTTCCAACACAGAAAATAACCTACTAAGAACTAAGTATACCTTATTTTTAAAGCTGTCCAATACAAATGCTTTAACAGGGGACTGTAAGAATTCAGAAGAAACAGTTGTTCTCTATGATTACATGTTATTTCTTTCCTCTTAGCATGATCTTTAAATCACAAAAGGATGTCCTATTGCAAGGTTTGCTCAAGGAAGAGAATAATAATTATTATTTCATTTTAGGAACGAAAGACTCTCTCTTGTTTCCTATCTGGGATCATCTATAAACACTGGCAAAAAGGGAGCTTGGTGTGGTTCCTTGATCTGAAACATTCTTTGACTTTATTCTTTAGCACCCATGCCTGGCTGTTAGTCATGAAGCTGCTTATCTTGCCTGTACTTAGATACATGATTAATGATAGCCAGTGACAAGGGTACTATATTCAATGTATGAATATTTCACAAGATCTGAAGAATTTAACAATGATCATTTCTTAAACATTGATATCAGGGTAACTGGAGAAGGAAATGGCAACCCACTCCAGTGTTCTTGCCTGGAGAATCGCTATATTTTTCTACAAAGATAAATGTGAAACATTTGTATAATAGAAAAAGTGTAGTTTAAGAAATTGATTAGTTGCAAATGTGCAGGATTTCATTGTTTTGGGGCTTATAATCATCCATATAAGCCATCCCCTCTTAGGTCAAAATTGAGGCCTAGAAAAAAGGGAACAAAGCAGCAATCTTTTGTTCTTGCAGAAATAACTTAAGTCAAAATACAGAGAAATGTTAGACTAGAAAGAAAAAAAAAAAAAACTTTAAGTTTGTGTATGTCCAGAAGCCAGGGTATGACCAGACACAGTATTAAAATTAAAAATATTTTCTTACTGAAATGTTGAATTTGAGTTTCAGTTGAGCTTCAAAACCTGGAATAAATAATCCAGATGTTCTCAGCATTTTATCAAATAAAGACTTCTGATGTTATTTTCCCCCATGGGACGTATGCTTTGAAATTTTTTAATCTATCACATAATCTATGTTCATTAAAACCCCGTAGATTGTGACTTCCCAAAAGTCCAGTGGCTAAGACACCATACTTTCAATGCAGGGGCCTCAGATCTGATCGCTGGTCAAGGAACTAAATCCCACCTGTCATAACTGAGGAGTTCCCAAGCCGCAACTAAAGATCCTGCATGTTGCAACAAAGTTTGAAGAGCCGGAGTGCCTCAACTAAGACCTGATGCAGCCAAATAAATACTTGTTTAAAGCACTCTGTAAGTTGCATACCCTCCCAAGTCCCTCCCTTCTTTGTTTTTTCAACTAGCCGAAGTTGTAATGGCCATTTAATTAGAGTGTATGCTGCAGGCTGGGCTTCCCAGGCGGCACTAGCGGTAAAGAACCTGCCTGCCAGTGCAGGAGATATAGAGATGTGGGTTCAATCCCTGGGTCAGGGAGATCCCCTGGAGTGGGAAATGGCAACTCACTCTAGTGCTCTTGCCTGGAGAGTCCCATGGACAGAGGAGCCTGGTGGGCTACAGTCCACAGGGTTGCACAAGAGCCAGACGTGACTAAGCACTCTGCAAGAGGGATATGGAGGGTGCAGAGTGCTTTCGATGGTGGTCAGGTGTGAGGGAGCGAGGGAACCAGCCCCCACGAGCAGAAGAGTATTGCAGAAGCTGAGTGAAAGGGCATTGAGGCAGGAACAGACGTAAAGAGTCAGGAGCGGCTGAAGCCCCACAAGAAAGGGGCTGGCCAGTAAGGGAGGGTCTTGGAATGGACAAGGCTTTTACTTTGAGTTAGGAAGCCACTGGAGGCTGTTGGGCATTACAGTAACATGGCTTAGATTTTTGCAGGAGGCCTGTTGGCTATTGCAGGGATCTGCATGAGGGATGCTGGGTGGCGGTAGTGAAGGCAGCTAGGGGTGATCAAGTTCTGGATCTATGTCGAAGGCAGAGCCAACAGGACTTGCTGATGTAATGAATGTGCAGTGTAAGAAAGGGGGGGTCTAGAAACTTCTATGGTGTGCAGCTTGAGAAACTGGAGGGACAGAGTTGTCATTTATTGAGAAGGAGCACCCAGTAAGGTTTGGGTAGAAATTGAACTGGTTTTGGATAGGCTACACATGAAATACTTATTACTCTTTAGGTGGAAATAGGAACAAGCAATTCGATATACGAGTTTAGGAGAGAGATCCAGACTAGGAGATGTCAGTTTGGGATGTGGTTAAAGGTATGAATATAGGTCAGAGGATAGAGTTGAAACACTGAGATCTTTCTTTGGGGTATCTGAAGCTGGAAATCAGGAGATAAAAAGGAAACTGCAAAGATTGAAGGAGAGCAGTCAGACATGAGTGGTGTTCTGAAGCTGAATGAACAAAGTATTTTATAACAGAGGCAGTGATTAACATGTCAGTTCAGTTCAGTTCAGTCGCTCAGTCATGTCCGATTCTTTGTGACCCCATGGACTGCAGCACTCCAGGCCTCCCTGTCCATCACCAGCTCCCAGAGATTACTCAAACTCATGTCCATTGAGTCGGTGATGCCATCCAACCATCTCATCCTCCATCATCCCCTTCTCCTTCCACTCTCAATCTTTCCTAGCATCAGGGTCTTTTCCAATGAATCAGTTCTTCACGTCAGATGGCCAAAGTATTGGAGCTTCAACATCAGTCCTTCCAATGAATATGCAGGACTAATTTCCTTTAGGATGGACTGCTTGGATCGCCTTGCAGTCCAAGAGACTCTCAAGAGTCTCCTTCAACACCACAGTTCAAAAGCATCGATTCTTTAGTGCTCAGCTTTCTTGATAGTCCAACTCTCACATCCATACATGACTACTGGAAAAACCATAGCCTTGACTAGATGGACCTTTGTTGGCAAAGTAACATCTGCTTTTTAATATTCTGTCTAGGTTGGTCATAACTTTTCTTCCAAGGAGTAAGCATCTTTTTAATTTCATGGCTGAAGTTACCATCTGCAGTGATTTTGGAGTCCCCCAAAATAAAGTCTCTTACTGTTTCCACTGTTTCCCCATCTATTAACATGTCAAATGCTGCTAAAAGATCGAGAAAGGTGAGGCCATTTGTGTATCTTCAGAGCAATGCAGGAGACCTGGTTTTGATTGCTGGGTCGGGAAGATTGCCTAGAGAAGGGAAAGGCTACTCACTCCAGTGTTCTTGTGCTTCTTTTGTGACTCAGCTGGTAAAGAATCCGCCTCCAATGCAGGAGACCTGGGTTCAGTTCCTGGGCTGGGAAGATCCCCTGGAGAAGGCAAAGGCTACCCACTCCAGTATTCTGGCCTTAAGAATTCCATGGACTGTATAGTCCATGGGGTTGCAAAAGGTGGGAAACGACTAAGTGACTTTTACACACAGAGCAATGCCTGCTCAAGTTCTTTGCTCATTTTTTAACTGGGCTATCGGTTTATTTTGTTGTTGAGTTTTAGAAGTTCTTTATATCATCTGGATATTAATCTTTTATCAGATACATGCTTTGTGAATTTTTTCCCTTCTGTGAGTATGTTTTCACTCTTTAATAGTGTCCCTTGACAATAAACATATTTAATTTTGATGTAGAAAAAAAAATCTTATTTTTCTTTTGTTGCTAAATCTCCTCTTTTCAAGAAAGTCAAAAATAATAACACCTGGTTCATAGGATTATTATGAAAATTAAATAAATTACTACATGTGAATACTTATAAAAAGACTGGGACAATACTTACCAAGTCAGAAGCATTCAATAAATAGCCATTACTCAGGCTAAGTATAGTACAAAACTCATGGGTTAGAGGGATAGAATTATGTGACATGACAGCCACTGGAGCAGAGTCTCAAGACCACGATCAGCAATGTAAAATGATGCAGAGATGTCAGATAAGAGCCCACAAGGTAGGACCATGGTAAGACAGAGTTAGATGCCAAATTATACTGGACGGGAAAAAAGCGTTCGGCCCTTTTTTGTCCAGGGTCAAGTCCCCTACTGTTTACGCTCTTATGGTGCTCCAAAACAAGAGTAAGCCTGTGGGGGTTGCTAAGGCACAGATCTAACTCGATTTGGAGTCAGAACAACTAGGTTAGAGTCTCTGCTCTCCTACCACTTCATGCCTGCACTCTCTTCCAGAGTTTCCATTTCCTCACACTTGGAGGACAACTATTCCTATGTTCCAGAGAAGGCACTGGCACCCCACTCCAGTACTCTTGCCTGGAGAATCCCATGGCCGGAGGAGCCTGGTGGGCTGCAGTCCATGGGGTCGCTGAGGGTAGGGCACAACTGAGCAACTTCACTTTCACTTTCACTTTTCACTTTCATGCATTGGAAAAGGAAATGGCAACCCACTCCAGTGTTCTTGCCTGGAGAATCCCAGGGACAGGGGAGCCTGGTGGGCTGCCGTCTGTGGGGTCGCACAGACTCAGACACGACTGAAGCGACTGAGCAGCAGCAGCAGCATTCCTATGTTACGATATCAACGAGGGTTTGAAAAGTAAACATAATGGTAAGTCATTAATTAATATTGTCATAGTAAATGGTTCTAACTCCTCTTCTTATTCTAACTTTCTGATGTTCAGTAGCTCCCCCTGCGTGCCAGATCTTGTGTAGTGGGGTATTCCTGCCTCTCAGATAACGGACTTACAGGTTTTCAATGGTAATTAAGATGAGATTAATACATGTCTAGGGGCTTCCCAGGTGGCACTAGTGGTAAAGAACTCATCTGCAAACACAGGAGATGTAAGAGACACATGTTGGATCCCTGGGTCAGGAAGATCCCCTGGAGGAGGGCATGGCAACTCACTCCATACTCTTGCCTGGAGAATCCCCATGGACAGAGAAGCCTGGCGGGCTACAGTCCACGGGGTCACACAGAGTTGGACACGACTGAAGTGACTTCATACACACACACGCGATACACATCAAATGCCTATGACGATTTGGCATGCTGTTATATGCTACTGGGGCACTTTTGTCTGAGTTTTAGTGGTGACTCTATCTCCGGGTCTGCTTCCTGAGCCACTGCATTCCTCACAGCTGTGATGTTCACCAATTTAATTCATCTCCAACTGTTGCCATAAAAAGCAAGTGCTTAAAATATTACCATTGAATAGACCAGTGGATCTTTTTGTTCACTTTGTTTTGGTTGTAGACACGAGAATTTATTTAACTGAGTTCTGAGTGCACTGCAGAAGTTTGTTTGAGGATTTAATCTGTTCAGTGAACAGAACATGGGGCTCCTACTGAGTTCCTTTAGGTGCCTAAGCAAAGATGTTTTCAGCAGAGGAGCGGCCCGGGCCTGGTCACCCTCACCCTTGGGAGCCACATTTCAGGGCAGGACACAAGTCACATTTATTTACTCTGGTTTGCACCTTGTCGTGTGGCTTCTTTTATTCTTTTTTTAAAGTTTATATTTCTTTTTATTACATATCCCAAGATACCTTAGGAATGAATACATTTTCAAAACATAATAATAAATTCTATAAAGAATACTTCAATAGCCTTGCAAGGAAATCCAAATGAACTATAACTTTATAATATTTTGTTTGTTAATGATGGATGGTTACAAATGGAAAGAATTTTTAATTCAATACATACTTATTAGGGGCTTCCCTGGTGGCTCAGTGGTAAAGAATTCGCCTGCAATGCAGGAGATGTAAGAGACACCGGTTCACCTCCTGAGTCGGGAAGATCCCCTGGTGGAGGGCATGTCAACCCACTCCAGCATTCCTGCCTGGAGAATGCCATGGACAGAGGAGCTTAGTGGGCTGCAGTCGATAGGGTCACAAAGAGTCAGACACGACTGAATCGACCTAGCATGCACACACGCACGTACTTATTGACCGATTTTCTTTGTACTAGACACAAAAATCACCCTATGAGATATTCCCATTTTATAAATGAAAAGCGTGGCTCTCGAATAAGTTAAATATCTAGCCCAAGAGTCCAAGCCTCTTAGCAAGAAAAACTAATGCACTAGGTTCCCTAAAAAGGCTCTTTGACTTCAAATTAGATGTTTGTGTTTTGTCACTTTTCTCTTGTTTTCCTGCATAGGTCACACATACAAGGACACACATTCACACAAGCACGTGCATGTGCACACACACACACACAGAGGAATCCTAATTACCACTTCAGACAGCACAATCCCCTCTGTTGACATTTAGTTTAATCGCGGGATTCCTAAAAGAAGTCAATTAAATGGGCAATTAATTCCTCTGTGCACTGTTCACTCATACATTAAAACTCTTAATCTAATTTCTCTAGATATTGTCCCCCAAAACACTGTCCTCAGTGTTTAAATTCCTCATTACTTGTGAAGTTGACGTGAGAATCTTTTTGCAGGAGCACTTTGTAAACTGAAAAGATATTCTATTATCTAGTTGTGGGATCCAGTCTGTTCAGTTTTATTTGGTGGTGAGAGGTTAAATGTTTATCCTTTGTTTCAGGAACTGAATGAGTGGAACTCAAACCAAGCAAACAGTCCCTGATTTGCTCTCTCAAGCTAAAAACAGCCTTCTGGTGACCAAATATTGACTACATGAAAGCAAAGATATTCTAACTGCCCACTAAAGTCCTTTCCAATTAACCTTAATGAAATATCCCAAGATACTTCCAGACAGCTACTCTTTCTGTTAAGCAAAGACTAGAAAAAGGATATATGTTAGGAGAGTAAATCAGTTCAGTTCAGTTCAGTCACTCAGTTGTGTCCGACTCTCTGCGACCCCATGGACTGCAGCACTCCAGGCTTCCCTGTCCATCACCAGCTCCCAGAGCTTACTCAAACTCATGTCCAGTGAGCCGGTGATGCCATCCAACCATTTCATCCTCTATCGAACCCTTCTCCTCCCCACTTCAAACTTTCCCAGCATCGCCGTCTTTTCCAATGAGTCAAATCTTCACATCAGGTAGCCAAAGTATTATTGGAGTTTCAGCTTCAGCATCAGTCCTTCCAATGAATATTCAGGACTGATTTCCTTTAGGATTGACTGGTTGGATCTCCTTGCAGTCCAAGAGACTCAAGAGTCTCCTCCAACACCACAGTTCAAAAGCATCAATTCTTCAGTGCTCAGCTTTCTTTATAGTCCAACTTTCACATCTATACATGACTACTGGAAAAATCATAGCTTTGACTAGATGGACCTTTGTTGGCAAAGTAATGTCTCTGTTTTTTAATATATTGTCTAGGTTGGCCGTAACTTTTCTTCCAAGGAGCAAGTGTCTTTCAATTTCATGGCTGAAGCCATCATCTGCAGTGATTTTGGAGCCCCAAAATATAAAGTCTGTCACTGTTTCCATTGCTTCCCCATCTATTTGCCATGAAGTGATGGGACCAGATGCCATAATCTTAGTTTTCTGAATGTTGAGTTTTAAGCCAACTTTTTCACTCTCACTTTCATAAAGAGGCTCTTTAGTTCTTTGCTTTCTGCTATAACGGTGGTGTCATCTGCGTATCTGAGGTTATTGATATTTCTCCCAGCAATCTTGATTCCAGCTTCTGCTTCATCCAGCCCAGCGCATCTCATGATGTGCTCTGCATATAAGTTCAATAAGCAGGGGGACAATATACAGCCTTGATGTACTCCTTTTCCTACTTGGAACCAGTCTATTGTTCCATGTCCAGTTCTAACTGTTGCTTCCTGACCTGCATACAGATTTCTCAGGAGGCAGGTCAGGTGGTCTGGTATTCCCATCTCTTTCAGAATTTTCCACAGTTTGTTGTGATCCACACAGTCAAAGGTTTTGGCATAGTCAACAAAGCAAAATTAAATGTTTCTCTGGAACTCTCTTGCTTTTTTGATGATCCAATGGATGTTGGCAATTTGATCTCTGATTCCTCTGCCTTTTCTAAATCCAGCTTGAATATCTGGAAGTTCATAGTTCATATACTATTGAAGCCTGGCTTGGAGAATTTTGAGAATTACTTTACTAGCATGTGAGATGAGTGCAATTGTGCAGTAGTATGAGCATTCTTTGGCATTGCCTTTCTTTGGGATTGGAAAACTGACCTTTTCCAGTCCTGTGGCCACTGATGAGTTTTACAAATTTTCTGGCATATTGAGTGCAGCACTTTCACAGCATCATCTTTTAGTATTTGAAATAGCTCAACTGGAATTCTATCACCTTCACTAGCTTTGTTCATAGTGATGCTTCCTAAGGCCCACATGACTTCTCATTCCAGGATGTCTGGCTCTAGATGAGTGATCATGATTATCTGGGTCATGAAGATCGTTTTTGTACAATTCTTCTGTATATTCTTGTCACCTCTTCTTAATATCTTCTGCTTCTGTTAGGTCAATACCATTTCTGTCCTTTATTGAGCCCATCTTTGCATGAAATATTCCCTTGGTATCTCTAATTTTCTTGAAGAGATCTCTAGTCTTTCACATTTTATTGTTTTCCTCTATTTCTGTGCACTGATCACTGAGGAAGACTTTCTTATCTCTCCTTGCTATTCTTTGGATCTCTGCATTCAAATAGGTATATCTTTCCTTTTTTCCTTTGCCTTTCCTATCTCTTCTTTTCACAGGTATTTGTAAGGCCTCCTCAGACAGCCATTTGCCTTTCTGCATTTCTTTTTCTTGGGGATGGTCCCCTGCCTCCTGTACAATGTCATGAACCTCTGTCCATAGTTCATCAGGCACTCTGTCTCTCAGATCTAATCCCTTGAATCTATTTGTCACTTCCACCGTATAATCATAAGGGATTTGATTTAGGTCATACCTGAATGATCTAGTGGTTTTCCCTACTTTCTTCAGTTTAAGTCTCAATTTGGCAATAAGATGTTCATGATCTGAGCCACAGTCAGCTCCTGGTCTTGTTTTTGCTGACTGTATAGTGTTTCTCCCATCTTTGGCCACAAAGAATATAATCAGTCTGATTTGTATTGACCATCTGGTGATGTCCATGTGTAGAGTCTTCTCTTGTGTTGTTGAAAGAGGGTGTTTGCTATACCAGTGCATTCTCTTGGCAAAACTCTGTTAGTCTTTGACCTGCTTCGTTTTGTACTCCAAGGCCAAATTTGCCTCTTACTCCAGGTGTTTTTTTGATTTCCTACTTTGCATTCTAGTCCTCTGTGATGAAAAGGACATCTTTTTTGGGTATTAGTTCTAGAAGTTCTTGTAGGTCTTCATAGAACCGTTCAGCTGCTTCAGCACTACTGGTCGGGGCTTAGACTTGATTACCATGATATTGAATGGTTTGCCTTGGAAGCAAACAGAGATCATTCTGTTGTTTTTGAGATCACATCCAATTACTGCATTTCAGGCTCTTTTGTTGACTATGATGGCTATTCCATTTCTTTAAGGGATTCCTCCCCACAGTAGTAGATATAATGGTCATCTGAGTTAAATTCACCCATTCCAGTACATTTCAGTTCGCTGATTCCTAAGAAGTCTATGTTCACTCTTGCCATCTCCTGTTTGCCCACTTCCAATTTGCCTTGATTCATGGATCTAACATTCCAGCTTCCTATGCAATATTGTGGCGGCTGCATGGCACTGGAGTGACTGTGAGAAGATACCCTACGTCCAAGGGCAAGGGAGACGCCCCGGCAATATGGTAGGAGTATCAAAATCACATTTAGAATCAAACCCCATACCCGCCAGAGATGCCTATGGGGCTCAAACAAACCTTGTGTGCATCAGGACCCAGAGACCCCACAGAGACTGAGACAGAACTGTGTTTGAGTGTCTCCTGCAGAGGTCCAGGTCAGCACTGGACTGCCGCAGAGGCAGGGGCTCTGGGTGCAGCAGACCTGGGTATGGTATAAGCCCTCTTGGAGGAGGTCACCATTAACCCCACCATAGTGCCTCCAGAACTTACATAGGACTTGGGGAAGTAGACTCTTGGCAGGCACAAACAGAACCGTGTGTGCACCAGGACCCAGGAGAAAGGAGCAGTGACCCCACAAGAGTCTGACCCAGACTTGCCCGTGAGTGTCCAGGAGTCTCCAGAGGAGGCATGGGTCGGCGGCAGCTTGCTGCAGGGTTGGGGGCACTGAGTGTAGCAGTGCGTGCATGAGACCTTTTGAAGGAGGTCGCCATTATCTTCATCACCTCCACCATAGTTTGGTCCCAGGTAAATAACAGGGAGAGAACACAGCCCCACCCATCAACAGAAAGATGGATTAAGGATTTACCGAGCATGGCCCTGCCCATCAGAACAAGACCTAGTTTCCCTCTCAGTCAGTCTCTCTCATCAGGCAGACTCCATAACCCTCTTATCCTTCATCCTTCTCCATCAGAGGGCAGACAGACTGAAAACCACAATCACAGAAAACTAACCAATATGAACACACAGACCACAGCCTTGTCTAATTCAATGAAACCATGAGCCATGCCACCCAAGACAGATGGGTCACAGTGGAGAGTTCTGACAAAACATGTCCACTGGAGAAGGGAATGGCAAACCTCTTCAGTCTCCTTGCCTTGAGAACCCCATGAACGGTATGAAAAGGCAAAATGGTATGACCCCGGAAGATGAGCTCCCCAGGTCGGCAGGTGCCCAATATGCTACTAGAGATCAGTGGAGAAATAACTCCAGAAAGAATGAAGAGACAGAGCCAAAGCAAAAACAACACGCAGTTGTGGAGGTGACTGGTGATGGAAGTAAAGTCTGATGCTGTAAAGAGCAATATTGCATAGGCACCTGAAATGTTAGGTCCATGAATGAAGGCAAATTGGAAGTGGTCAAACAGAAGATGGCAAGAGTGAACATCAACATTTTAGGAGAGTAAATAGAGACCTCCAAAATACTCTCTCCCAGAAAAAAAGTCTCATTTACGGAAAAACAAAGAGGAGACAGTTTTGCTCTCTACCTACCCATACATTATATCCCAATGCAGTCAACAGACACTTCCTGTTCCCCATTTTGAACTATGAGTTAAGATGCCTGGGTTCAGACCTCAGTTCCTCCCCTTAGCTGTGTGATCTCCTCAAAGGCTCATAGAAACAGCAATATCATCTCATAGAATAGTTGCCAGGAGTCATGAAATTAGCTATGTGAAAAGGTATACTTCTCAGCAGATAGTCTTTTCCTTTGAGTCTCAAATTTTATTTTTTCCGTGGGAAATTCCTGCCTTGTAGAAAAGCCTGGGGCCTTGCTAAGGGCTGGGACAAAGGCTTGGTTGATAAGTGAAAGAGACAAAGCAAAGTAAAAATGGGTTTGGCCTTCCTGTAGGAAGGACTGGTGAGTATTCATTCACCCAGTCAAAAAGTACTTATTGCAGTCCACTATTTTCCTAGGCACTGGGATGTAGGAATAAACAAAAAGCATGAAGTCTCTGCCTTCAGTGGGTATACTGAAAATAAACCACTAGTTGCATAAGATGTCAATGAACAAACCAGGGTAAGGCATAGAGAGTGAAAGAGGCCCTTAGTGTAGAGCAGAAGGGGAAGGCCACTGAGGGGTGACATCATCTGGAGATGTGATTATGTGTAAGAGAATAAACTATTAAACTGAATGGAAAAAAACCAGCACAGAGAGTGCCACGTGTAAAGGCTCTTATGGGGAATGGCCGGGAGGCCAGAGTGGTAGGAGCCGAGTAGGCACGGAGAAGAAGGCAGCCAGGGGCCAGATTACATGACGTCTTGTGGTCCATGGAAAGGGCCGGGGATAAGTAGCCCATTCGAGGGCTCCAAGCAGGAGAATGCTGTCATCTGATTTAAGTTTTATGAAGATTACCCTGGTCGCTATATGGAGCACAGACAGTAGACAGGGCAAGAGCAGAAGCAGGTGAATCAAAGAGGAAGATGCCTGGAGGTGGTGAGATGGCACACACAGTAGGATTCTGGATATGTCAGCAAGGAAGGGGCTGCAGGATTGGCAGGTGGATTGTGAGCAGAATGTGAAAAGAGAGAAATCAAAATTTAATTCAGTAGTTTTGGTCTGAGGAAAGGGGGCGAGGGCCAATGCTTGATATGAGGAAGATACAGGGAGGAGCAGATATGGGAGAAAACGAAGAGCTCCATTTGGAAAAGCTGAGTCAAGATACCGATTTATCAAACATCTGAGGAAAATATTGAAGTGAGTTGGAATTAAAAGGAACCTGGAGTTCAAGGGAAACATGGCACTAATGTGGGGTTTTCTGAAAGCCCTGGCACTGGAGGAGAGCATCTCGAGCAAGCACCGATGGAACAGAAAACAGACCTGAGATGATCTACTCTTCCTAGAGGCTGAGCAACACAACTGACCCTTAACCCTGGGTGTCTGTAAAAGTCACTCAAGGGTCCATTTAAAAAATAGATACCCAGGGAATTCTCACTGATGGGAGAATTCACTCAGGGAATTCTCCACAGGTGGCCCAGTGGATAGGACTCTGCTTTCATTGCCAGGGACCCAGGTTGGAACCCTGGCTGGGGAACTAAAGTCCCACGAGATGTGTGGTGCGGCCAAGAAAAATGAAGAAGATACCCAGAATAAAACAAACTAGTGAGTATAACAAAAAAGAAACAGACTCACAGATATAGAGAACAAACTAGTAATTACCAGTGAGGAGAGGGAAAGGAGGATGAGCAAAATAGGAGTAATGGATAACGAGGTACAAACTATTATGTATAAAATAAATAAGCTACAAGGAGCTATCCCACGTTGAAGGTCAGGAATGGCGGTGGTAAGGAGATGCCCCTCATCCAAGGTAAGGAACAGCAGCTGTGCCTTGCTGGAGTAGCCGTGAAGAGATACCCCATGCCAAGGTAAGAGAAATCCAAGTAAGATGGTAGGTGTTGCAAGAGGGCATCAGAGGGCAGACACACTGACACCATACTCACAGAAAACTAGTCAATCTAATCACACTAGGACCACAGCCTTGTCTAACTCAATGAAACCAAGCCATGCCTGCAGAGCAACCCAAGACAGGTGGGTCATGGTGGAGAGGCCTGACAGAATATGGTCCACTGGAGAAGGGAATGGCAAGCCACTTCAGTATTCTTGCCTTGAGAACCCCATGAACAGTATGAAAAGGCAAAATGATAGGATACTGAAAGAGGAACTCCCCAGGTCATTAGGTGCCCAATATGTTACTGGAGATCAGTGGAGAAATAACTCCGGAAAGAATGAAGGGATGGAGCCAAAGTGCAAACAATACCCAGTTGTGGATGTGACTGGTGATAGAAGCAAGATCCGATGCTGTAAGAGCAATATTGCATAGGAACTTGGAATGTCAGGTCCCTGAATCAAGGCAAATTGGAAGTGGTCAAACAAAAGATGGCAAGGGTAAACGTCGACATTCTAGGAATCAGCTAACTAAAATGGACTGGAATGGGTGAATTTAACTTAGATGACCATTACACCTACTACTGCAGGCAGGAATCCCTCAGAAGAAATGGAGTAAGCCATCATTGTCAACAAAAGAGTCTGAAATGCAGTACTTGGATGCAATCTCAAAAACGACAGAATGATCTCTGTTTGTCTCCCAGGCAAACCATTCAATATCACAGTTATCCAAGTCTATGCCCCAGCCAGTAACGCTGAAGAAACTGAAGTTGAACGGTTTTATGAAGACCTACATGATCTTTTAGAACTAACACCCAAAAAAGATGTCCTTTTCATTATAGGGGACTGGAATGCAAAAGAAGGAAGTCAAGAAACACCTGGAGTAACAGGCAAATCTGGCCTTGGAATGCAGAATGAAGCAGGGCAAAGACTAATAGAGTTTTGCCAAGAAAATGCACTGGTCATAACAAACACCCTCTTCCAACAACACAAGAGAAGACTCTACACATGGACATCACCAGATGGTCAACACCGAAATCAGATTCATTATATTCTTTGCAGCCAAAGATGGAGAAACTATACAGTCAGCAAAAACAAGACCAGGAGCTGACTGTGGCTCAGATCATGAACTCCTTATTACCAAATTCAGACTTAAATTGAAGAAAGTAGGGAAAACCACTAGACCATTCAGGTATGACCTTAATCAAATCCCTTATGATTACACAGTGGAAGAGAGAAATAGATTTAAGGGTCTAGATCTGATAGATAGAGTGCCTGATGAACTATGGAATGAGGTTCGTGACATTGTACAGGAAACAGGGATCAAGACATCCCCATGGAAATGAAATGCAAAAAAGCACAATGGCTGTCAGGGGAGGCCTTACAAATAGCTGTGAAAAGAGAGGTGAAAAGCAAAGGAGAAAAGGAAAGATATAAGCATCTGAAAGCAGAGTTCCAAAGAATAGCAAGAAGAGATAAGAAAGCCTTCTTCAGCGATCAATGTAAAGAAATAGAGGAAAACAACAGAATGGGAAAGACTAGAAATCTCTTCAAGAAAATTAGAGATACCAAGGGAACATTTCATGTAAAGATGGGCTCAATAAAGGTCAGAAATGGTATGGACCTAACAGAAGCAGAAGATATTAAGAAGAGGTGGCAAGCATACACAGAAGAACTGTACAAAAAAGATCTTCATGACCCAGATAATCATGATGATTTGATCACTAATCTAGAGCCAGACATCTTGGAATGTGAAGTCAAGTGGGCCTTAGAAAGCATCACTGGAGGTGATGGAATTCCAGTTGAGCTGTTTCAAATCCTGAAAGATGATGCTGTGAAAGTGCTGCACTCAATATGCCAGCAAGTTTGGAAAACTCAGCAGTGGCCACAGGACTGGAAAAGGTCCATTTTCATTCCAATCCCAAAGAAAGGCAATGCCAAAGAATGCTCAAACTACTGCACAATTTCACTCATCTCACATGCTAGTAAAGTAATGCTCAAAATTCTCCAAGCCAGACTTTAGCAATACGTGAACCGTGAACTCCCTGATGTTCAAGCTGGTTTTAGAAAAGGCAAAGGAACCAGAGATCAAATTGCCAACATCCGCTGGATCATGGAGAAAGCAAGAGAGTTCCAGAAAAACATCAATTTCTGCTTTATTGACTATGCCAAAGCCTTTGACTGTGTGGATCACAATAAACTGTGGAAAATTCTGAAAAAGATGGGAATACCAGACCGCCTAACCTGCCTCTCGAAAAATCTGTATGCAGGTCAGGAAGCAACAGTTAGAACCGGACATGGAACAACAGACTGGTTCCAAATAGGAAAAGGAGTATGTCAAGGCTGTATATTGTCCCCCTTCTTATTTAACTTATATGCAGAGTACATCATGATAAATGCTGGGCTGGAAGAAGCACAAGCTGGAATCAAGATTGCCAGGAGAAATATCAATAACCTCAGATATGCAGATGACACCACCCTTATGGCAGAAAGTGAAGAAGAACCAAAGAGTCTCTTGATGAAAGTGAAAGAGGAGAGTGAAAAAGTTGGCTTAAAGCTCAACATTCAGAAAACGAAGATCATGGCATCCGGTCCTATCACTTCATGGGTAATAGATGGGGAAACAATGGAAACAGTGTCAGACTTTATTTCTTCGGGCTCCAAAATCACTGCAGATGGTGATTGCAGCCATGAAATTAAAAGACGCTTACTCCTTGGAAGAAAAGTTATAACCAACCTAGATAGCATATTCAAAAGCAGAGACATTACTTTGCCGACTAAGGTCCGCCTAGTCAAGGCTATGGTTTTTCCTGTGGTCATGTATGGATGTGAGAGTTGGACTGTGAAGAAAGCTGAGCACCGAAGAATTGATGCGTTTGAACTGTGGTGTTGGAGAAGACTCTTGAGGGTCCCTTGGACTGCAAGGAGATCAGCCCCGGGATTTTTTTGGAAGGAATGATGCTGAAGCTGAAGCTCCAGTACTTTGGCCACCTCATGCGAAGAGTTGACTCGTTGGAAAAGACTCTGATGCTGGGAGAGATTGGGGCAGGAGGAGAAGGGGACGACCCAGGATGAAATGGCTGGAAGGCATCACGGGCTCGATGGATGTGAGTCTGAGTGAACTCCGGGAGATGGTGATGGACAGGGAGGCCTGGCATGCTGTGATCCATGGGGTCACAAAGAGTCAGACAGGACTGAGTGACTGAACTGAACTGAACTGAACAAGGATATATTACACAACACAGGTAATACAGCCAATATTTTAGAGCAACTATAAACAAAATATTACCTTTAAAGATTGTGAATCACTATGCTGTATGCCTGAATCATATACTATTAACCATGGTGGTGGCAGTTTAGTCACTAAGTCGTGTCTGACTCTTGCAACCCCTTGGACTGCAGCCTGCCAGGCTCCTCTGTCCATGGATTCTCCAGGCAAGAATACTGGAGTGGGTTGCCATTTCCTTCTCCAGGGGATCTTCCTTACCCAGGGACTGAACCCAGGTCTCCTGCATTGCAGGAAGATTCTTTACCATCTGAGCTATATTCAAGTCTTAAGTTCTACACATCAAAATAATAATGATAACATGCACAATATTTTGTGGTTTATCAAGGTTTTGTACACATTTTCTCATTTGAACACATTCTCACATCAATCCTGGAAGAAACAGGTGAAGACTGCATTTACTTCTATTAACTCTAGCTTTATACTCAGGTCCTGTTCATATGATAATTCAGTGAATCCTTATGACATCCCCATAGTGGAGGTGGTGATTTTCGCCCCAGTTTACAGATGAGGAAACTGAGGCAAGCCACAAAAAGAAGTGGCAGATCTCAGATTCAAATTCAAGTGTCTGCCCTTATGCTCTTATTTCATCAAATATAAAAAAGTAATCACTGCTCTGCTTCATTTTCTTAAAATGTGACTGTAAACTAGGTTAGCTTTTTTTTTTTTTTTGACTGTGCTGGATCTTTGTAGCTGCATAGGCTTGTCTCTGGTTGCAGTGAGAGGGGGCTACAGTCTCTAACCGTGGTGCATGGGCCTAGTCGTTCTGCGGCATATGGGGTCTTCCCGGACCAGGGATCAAACTCCTGCACTGGCTGGCGGATTCTTAACTGCTGAGCCACCAGGAAAGCCCTAGAGTAGCTTTTATAGCCCGGAATCATTCATCTTATCAGAAATGATAAAAATAGCAGTGTACTGGGAATTCCTGATTCTGAAGTAATTATTGTGATAGCAATGTCAACCAGATTTCCACACTTCCTTGGTAGGTACTGGTTTTGCTCCCAGTATTTTTAACAAGAAAAGTTTTTTCTTAGAGATGCAGGTGTAAAATATGTAAGCTCCTCAAATAGTCCTCTAAAATTAGAATCTAAAAATGGAACGATAGGGTAATTGATTGCCCCTCACATCCAAGTCAGGCTGGTAGGATTTGGTGGAGGAAGTTATAAATTTTATACACATTAAGAGAGAAGTTTCATTTCCCTTCTATCTGTGATTATTCATCCCTTTCTAAAGCATGATTTTTCCCCTAAGGTTCAGCATTACAAAATCTGTTTCTTCCTAGTAGGTTTGATCACTAGTGTTGATAACCATATGCCCTCCTTGCCGTATAGTCTTAGGAGAATTTATAAATGTGGCTTTATAGAATGAGCCCTCCTAGTCAGGAAGAATCTTTACTCTAGTTCCTTAGAGTCAAATTAGACATGCCCAAACTAACTGCTTCCAGAAATTTTGTTGGTTTTCACTGTACCAGATTCACATCCTTAGAATTAACATTACAGATTTCAAAGCTGTGTCTTAAGGTTCTAGATTTGAGAAGAAAACAGAATAAAAAATTCAGTGCCACTATATAGCACAGAGAACTATGTTCGATAGCTTGTAATAACCTATAATGAAAAAATTTGAATATATGTACATATAACTGAATCAATTTGCTGTACACCAGAAACTAACATAGCATTGTAAATCAACTATACTTCAATTAAAAGAAAAAAAAGCACCATTGTACTGGCACAAAAATAGACACATGGATCAGTGGAACAGAAGAGAAAGCCCATAAATAAACCCATGCTTCTATGGGAAATTAATCTATGACAAAGGAGGCAAAAATATACAATGGGGAAAAGATAGCCTCTTCAGTAAATGATGTTCAGAAAACTGAAAAGCTACATGCAAAAGAACGAAACTGGACTACTGTTTCACACCATGCACAATAACAAATTCAAAATGGATTAAAGACTTCAATGTAAGACCTGAAACCAGAAAGGTAGAAGAAAACATAGGCAGTATTTTTTGGATATGTCTCCTCAGGCAAGGAAAACAAAAGCAAAAATAAGCAAGTGGGACTACATCAAACTAAAAAGCTTTTGTACAGGGAGGGAAATTATTAACAATATGAAAAGCCACCTACTAAATGGGAGAAGATATTTGCAAACAATTATCCAATAAGCAGTTACTGTCCAAAATATATACAAAGAACTCATATAAGTCAACATAAATAAAAAGCCCAAAACCCAGTATTAAAATGGGCAGAGTATCTGAAGAGACATTTTTCCAAAGAAGGTATGCAGATGGCCAACAGATACATGAAAAGATGCTCAATATTACTATTCATCAGGGAAATGCAAATCAAAATCACAGTGAGAAATCACCTCACATCTGTCAGAATGACTATTATAAAAAAAAAAAATACTTCCCAGGTGGTCCAGTGGCTCAGAAAGTGTTCTCCCAATGCAGGGGGCCCAGGTTTGATCCCTGGTCGGGGAACTAGATCCCAGATGCCACAATTGAGAGTTCCCATGCTGCAACTAAAGATCCCTCATGCTGCAATGATGATGGAATACCCCACGTGCCACAGCTAAGACCCAGTGTAGCCAAATAAATAAATATTTTTAAAATCCAAATAACCAGTGTTGACTAGGATGTGGAGATAAGGGGACCATCTTGCACCGATGGTGGGAATGAAGAAATTAGCGAAGCCACCAGGGAAAATCAGAAGGGAGGTTCTTTTAAAAATTAAAAACAGAACTACCATATGATTCAGGAATTCCATTACTAGCTATTTATCTGAAGAAAATCAAAACGCTAATTCAAAAAGATATATGCACCCCTATGATCATTGCAGCATTATCTATAATGAGTCAAGATATGGAAGCAACCTAAGTACCCATTAGGAGAGGAATAAATAAGAAGATGTGGTATGTATACACAATGGACTATCACTCAGCCATAAAAAATGAAATCCTGCTATTGGTGACGACATGGGTGGACCAAGAGGGTATTATGCTGAGTGAAATAAGCCAGATAGAGAAGGACAAATGCTGTATGATTTCATTTATATGTGGAATCCAAAAAAGAAAACAAACGACCAAACAGAAAAACAGTTACAGACACAGAGAATAAACAGGTAGTTGCCAGAGGGGAGGAGCTGGGGGGAGGAGTGAAATAGGTTAGAGAGATTAAGATGTACAAAATTCTAGTTGCCAAATAAATGAGTCATGGGTACGAAATGTACAATGTGGGAAATATTGTCAAACACTATGTAATATCTTTGAATGTCGACATATTGTAACTAGACTTATCTTGATGATCAGTTTGAAATGTATAGAAATATTGAATTACTATGTTGTACAACAGGAACTAACAGTGGGGTAGGTCAATTATACTCCAAAAACAAACTCATTGAAAAAGAGATCAGATGTGTGGTAACCAGACATGGTGGGTAAGGAGAGGGGCAACTGGAGGAAGCACAAACTTCATCAGGCAAAAATACAAACTTCCAGTCATGAGTGCTAGGGATGTAGTGTGCAACATGATAAATGCAATTAACACAGCTCTGTGTTATATATGAAAGTTGTTAAGATTGTAAATCCTGAGTTCTCACCACAAGAAAAAGTGTTTTTTTTTTTCTTTAATTTTATATCTATATGAGATGATGGATGTTCACTAACCGTATTATGATAATCGTTCCATGATGTATAGAAGTCAATCCATTACACTCCACACCTTAAACTTCAACAGCTGTTGTTTAGTCTCTCAGTCATGTCTGACCCTTTGTGTGACCCCCATGGACTGTAGCTTGCGAGGCTCCTCTGTCCACGGGATTTCCCAGGCAGGATACTGGAGTGGGCTGGCATTTCTTCCTCCAGGGGATCTTCCTGACCCAGGGGTCGAACCTGTGTCTCCTGCATTGGCAGGCGGATTCTTTACCACTGAGCCACCAGGGAAGCCCTAAGTTTTAACAGTGCCGTGTGTCAATCATATCTCAATAAAACTAGAAGGAAACAAATTCCATATTTATTAGTTGATTTTCTTCAGACTGTGTAATTCTTTTCTTAAACTCAATGCAGTAATTTTTTTTTCCTTAGAGGAAAAGTAGGAGTCCATAACAATCAGTTCAATTGCTCGGTCGTGTCCAGCTCTTTGCGAACCGCAGCACGCCAGGCCTCACTGTCTATCACCAACTCCCGGAGTTCACACAAACTCATGTCCATTGAGTCGGTGATGCCATCCAACCATCTCATCCTCTGTTGTCCCCTTCTCTTCCTGCCCTCAATCTTTCCCAGCATTAGGGTCTTTTCAAATGAGTTGATTCTTCACATCAGGTGGCCAAAGGATTGGAGTTTCAGCTTCAACATCAGTCCTTCCAATGAACAACCAGTACTGATCTTTAAGATGGACTGGTTGGATTTCCTTGCAGTCCAAGGGACTCTCAAGAGTCTTCTCCAACACCACAGTTCAAAAGCATCAATTCTTCGGCACTCAGCTTTCTTTATAATCCAACTCTCACATCCATACATGACCACTGGAAAAACCATAGCCTTGACTAGATGGGCCTTTGTTGGCAAAGTAACGTCTCTTTTTAATATGCTGTCTAGGTTGGTCATAACTTTCCTTTATAGCAATAGCTGTAAGTAGTTTTGACTCTGTGGTCCATTTTTTATGCTCTTACTAGTAAGGTATGAAGACTGAAGATGCTATTTAGCTTTCTTTATATTATGTTTACACCACTTCTCCCTACATTAATACTTCTAGCCAACCTCTGTGTTATCAGGTAGGGAACCCTGGTTAAAAGCTAACTTACTTAGAAGCACAAACAGCAATTTGATTTTCAATGCTTTCCCCACTAAGAGTCGTAATGGAAGAGTCCCCCAGCCTTCCTAACTAGATGTGTTATAGAAATGAAGCAGATTTTCAAAACTAAACTCCCAACAGATTCACTTTTTCACTGTGGAATGTAGATATGTACATATTAAGGCCCTGTCAAAACTAGAGCTCATAGCTACTTATATGATTTTCAATAACACTTTCCATGTTAGTAGACATGTGATATGAGTTAGGTCAGGGCTTCCCTGATGGCTCAACGGGTAAAGAAACCACCTGCAATGCAGGAGACACAGAAGACTTGGGTTCGATCTATGGATTGGGAGAATGGCACCCCACTCCAATATTCTTGCCTGAAAACTCCCATGGACAGAGGAGCATGGTGGACTAGAGTCCAGAGGGTCCCAAAGAGTTGGACATGACGGAGCAACTAAGCACGCAAAATCAGACTTCCTCTCTCCTGGGCTGCACACAAAGTCCAAGTGTTAGACGCTCTGTTAGTTCTGTTAGGTCCCTACCATTTCTGTCCTTTATTGTGCCCACCTATGCATGAAATATTCCCTTGGAATCTCTAATTTTCTTGAAGAGATCTCTAGTATTTAGATGCTAGAGTGGATAACCATTCCCTTCTCTAAAGGATCTTCCTGACCCAGGGATCAAAGCCAGGTCTCCAGCATTGCAGGCAGTTTCTTCACCATCTGAGTCACCAGGGAAACCCCAGGCGGCATGCAAAGTGCAGGCATACTTAGATGGACGAGGCTGAAAGCTGATGCTAACCCACTCACGGTGCCCTAGAAGGAAGGTCCAGAGTGGCTGCTGCTCTGGCTCCTTTCTCTCCTGGGGTCTTCTTAATGAGCTGGGGTCTTAATAATAACCTGATGAAGTCTGACTTGGACTCTGTGAATTGCCCTGATCCTTCAAAAGCCACTCCCACATTTAAGTTAGTTGGTTTCTGTTGCTTAGAACCACAGATCTTTAACTGATTGAGAAACCAAACATAGGCCTCAACACTCATAAAATAAAGTACAAAACTGGAAGGAAGAGTATCAGCTTCTTTCAAGGGCACTGCCTCTTTATTGCTATTCTATATATTTGTGATTAGAAAGTACGTTTAGAAATTCAAAAAGGTAGGAAGCCTTTGAGCTTTGGTGCAAAATAATGCATTCAGAACATTTGCTGGCTGAACCAAACAGGTTTCTAGTTTGTGTGCTCTTTGTAAAGTTCTGCATGCAAATCAACTTATATCTTTCTTAGCAAAAATAATTTTCATGACTTAATTTTGATCTCTGACTATATCCTTCTTGGCATTTTCTGAAGGTGGCACTAAAGAAGAGGTCCTTTTTCCCCAACACTTAAAATAGTTTTGAGATATAATTAACTTTGTATCTCCATTTTAAATTGTACGATTGAGTATTTTTTGTGTATTCACAAGGTTGTGTAACCATCACGACTGTTTTCAGAACATTCTCATCCCTAGAGAAACCCCCTACACATAGGAGTCACTTCCCATTTTCTCCTCACCCAGCCTCTGGAAACCAGTTTTCTACTTTCTGTCTCCATGGATAGATCTTTCTGGACAGTTCATATATATGGAATCATATAATATGTAGCCTTTTGTGTCTGGATTCTTTTTCTTAAGCCTAATGTTTTCAAGGTTCTTCCAAGAGATCTTCTTTGAGCATAGCTTTTAATCAGGTTATCTCATCAAATACAAAATATATCTCAACAAAAATACATATGTATATACATAATGCTGCCGCTAAGTCTCTTCAGTCGTGTCCGACTCTGTGTGACCTCATAGATGGCAGCCCACCAGGCTCCTCCATCCCTGGGATTTTCCAGGCAAGAACACTGGAGTGGGTTGCCATTTCCTTCTCCAATGCACGAAAGTGGAAAGTCAAAGTGAAGTCACTCAGTTGTGTCCAACCCTTAGTGACCCCATGGACTGCAACCTACCAGGCTCCTCCATCCATGGGGTTTTCCGGGCAAGAGTACTGGAGTGGGTTGCCATTGCCTTCTCCAATATACACAATATATATACATATAACATATATAATACATATAATCATAATGTATATACATATGTATCTACCTGCATCTACCTACAGATACATTTATATATATAGGAATCTACTGGGACACTTTTTCCATTAAGATCTTATAAGGGCTCATGCTTTTCCACTCTAATGATTTGGTATGAAAGAAAGGAGGGAAGGAACTAATTCTTATAGGAAATACTAAAACAAAAGCAGGACTTCTTAAGCAGCAATCTGGGGTCAGCCTTTTCTTTCTTTCTTTCTTAACCCTTTTTTGTTGCCCTTCTTTCTTTCTATCCCTCTTTTTCCTGTCTTTATTTTTATAAGAACATTGGTCACTCCCCAATATAATACATAGTATTGTCTCTTGCCCCACTAGAATGCTTGTTCCAGAAGAAGGGGAAATTTTTGTCTCTTTGTTAATGACTATATTCCTGGTGTCAAGGACAGTGTCTGGTGCATAGTAGGCACTCATATTTTGGGGGAGGAAAGAATGAAGAAGGTTTAGTGTGAGATGAGACTCTTTAGGTAGGGAGAAGGCATGTGACCAAGCAGCCCTGCTCCCTTCTCTGGAGTTTTCCCAGGACTGTGGGCATTATCAGGGCACCAGCTTGCTGGCCATGGGGACTCCATTCCCCCTTCAATCTTCTGACCCCAGGCAGAGTCCCCTTCCCCAGATCCCCTGCCTCCTTCCTATGGCCCTTTCAGATTGTCTCAATAGCCACCTAAAAGTTCTTCCCACTCAGTCTTGTCTCTCTCCAATTCATCAGCGGTATTGGGTCAATAGTGATCTTCCTAAACCATGGATGTATAATTGTGTCGCTCCCTGTTAAAAATACTTCAGTGCTCCTCATTGCTCTTACAAATCAAGTTTGTGCCTCTCTGCCTCCCCTTCCTCCTCCTCCGCTTCCTCCTCCTTTTCCCCTTCCTCCTCCTTCCCTTCCTCTTCCTTTTCCCCTTCCTCCTCCTTCCCTTCATGGCTCACGAGGCCTTACATTATTTATAATTTCATCTTTTGCAACTCTTCTCATGCCTTCTTAACCTTATACTTTATGATCCAAATGGATTTTGTATTTGGACTTGTTTCTGAAGTACCTAGAACACCTCCAATGGAGAGGCTCCAAGTCTTGGATGAGAAGTCGGGACTGGTGATGGAGATTTAGGTGTCACTAGCCTACAGCTATCAAGATTGCCAGGAGAACTATCAATAAGCTCAGATATGCAAATGACACCACCCTTACGGCAGGAAGTGAAGAGGAACTAAAAAGCCTCTTGATGAAAGTGAAAGAGGAGAGTGAAAAAGTTGGCTTAAAGCTCAACATTCAGAAAACGAAGATCATGGCATCTGGTCCCATCACTTCATGGCAAATAGATGGGGAAAGAGTGGAAACAGTGTCAGACTTTATTTTTGGGGGCTCCAAAATCACTGCAGATGGTGATTGCAGCCATGAAATTAAAACATGCTTACTCTTTGGAAGGAAAATTATGACCAACCTAGATAGCATATTCAAAAGCAGACTTGTTGCTTTGCCAACAAAGGTCCATCTAGTCAAGGCTATGGTTTTTCTAGTAGTCATGTATGGATGTGAAAATTGGACTGTGAAGAAAGCTGAGCACCAAAGAATTGATGCTTTTGAACTGTAGTATTAGAGAAGACTCTTGAGAATCCCTTGGACTGCAAGGAGATCCAACCAGTCCATTCTAAAGATCAGCCCTGGGATTTCTTTGGAAGAAATGATGCTAAAGCTGAAACTCCAGTACTTTGGCCACCTCATGCGAAGAGTTGACTCATTGGAAAAGACTTTGACATTGGGAGGGATTAGGGGTAGGAGAAGGGGATGACAGAGGATGAGATGGCTGGATGGCATCACCAACTCGATGGACATGAGTTTGTGTGAACTCCAGGAGTTGGTGATGGACAGGGAGGCCTGGCGTGCTGTGATTCATGGGGTTGCAAAGAGTCGGACATGACTGAACGACTGAACTGAACTGAACTGAGCCTGCAGAAAGAGTGAAACGTGGGAAAGGGTGAACATGTCGAGTTCAAAGAGGACTCGTGGCAGAACCCTGAGGAGGGCCAGAAACCCAGCAACCTCAACCAGGGATGCGCTTTTAGGTATCTTAACTTGTTCATGATCCAGATCAAAAGATCTAGCTTTCCTGCTTCGCAGTTCATCCTTCCCCTTTCTGGTTTTTAGTGAGGAGACAAAATTCTAAGACCTATGTTCTTTAATTTAGCATAGGCTACAAATTATCACTGAAGCAAGCCCCAGCAGTTCAACCACAAATCCAGGTATTTGACAAGACAAATACTCAGCAAGGCGGTACATCTTAGATGTAAGAAAAATGAGCATGCACACCCTAATTCCTCTGAGTAGGCAGCAGCAAAGATCCCCAAGTGATCCCCGTCTGTCCCCCCAACCGAAGACTTGCAAACAGCCCGACATGATCGCAGCCCGCTTGGCCCTGGTTTGCCCCAGTCACTGGCTGTGGTGCTCTCCCATTGCATCCAAGGCCACATGGGCCTGAGGAAGGACCAGAAAGGTAGTGAGGGACGGGGACGGGGAGAGGGCCATTAACATCATCTTCACTTTTCACTTGCAGTGCTCTCCTATCAAGAGGAAACCTGGGAGACACGTGATTTGGAACACGAGATCTGTGGAACGTTAAGAGTCAGTCAAAAAGGGGTTCTGCAGCTAAATGACAGAGAATTTGAACAAAACTAAAAGACTTCTTTAAAGGAAAAAGACTGTGAGTATTTACCCATGGGTGGCGCTAGTGGTAAAGAATCCACCTGCCAATGCAGGAGACGTAAGAGACACTGGTTCGATCCCTGGGTCAGGAAGATCCCCTGCAGGAGGGCATGGCAATCTACTCCAGTATTCTTGCCTGGAGAATCCCATGGCCAGAGGAGCTTGGTGGGCTACAGTCCATAGGATCACACAGAGTCGGACACGACTGAAGTTACTTAGCACACACACAGCATAAAGTTTATGACTTTTATGGCTTGTCATTATGAAGTCAAGTTTCTCAAGCTGTTTGCTATGAAGGGCAAAGAGCTTTCTGGTGATATACAAAGATTCATTATAATGATTACAAGGACTGTTGATTTGTATCCTTCAGATCATAAATATTTGTAATTGGAAACTGCATTTGTTAAAATAATGTTTGTTTACTTAAAACTATAAACTATATTTGTTCAACAGATTGATTTTATCCACCAAACTAGATAATTAGCTTCACCAACTTTTTTCTGTAGCATTTCTAGACTCTAATTGGTGCCTGAATAATAATGCTAACTGCTAAGTCACTTCAGTCATGTCCGACTCTGTGCGACCCCATAGACAGCAGCCCACCAGGCTTCCCCGTCCCTGGGACTCTCCAAGCAAGAACACTGGAGTGGGTCGCCATTTCCTTCTCCAATGCATGAAAGTGAAAAGTGAAAGTGAAGTTGCTCAGTCGTGTCCGACCCTCAGCGACCCCATGGACTGCAGCCTTCCAGGCTCCTCCATCCATGGGATTTTCCATTATTATTATTATAGTTAGAAAACGCCAACACCTTTTATCTGGACTTCTACAGACTGGTATTCTAATAAGCCTGGCAACTCTATGATTTCTGAAAATCATAGCAAATGTCAACTTGTCTCCATCACTTATCTGAGAGGATGTGTCTTTTTCATAAATGTTTGATCATCAAGTGGGACCTCAATAGAAATCCTGATATGACTGTCCTCAGAACATGCATTTTTCTGATGACTGTTTAGAGTTGGAAGAATACCTAATCCAGTCCCCCTTGATTTACAGATAATGAAATTGAGGAGTAAAACGGTTATCTGTTAGAGGCAGAACCAGGACTAGAATCAAGTTTTACTGCTTTTCCCCTACTTATCCCCCTCCCCTGTTTTTTCCTGTTATTGTAGTAGAATGTGTGAAAGTGTTAGTCACAGTTATAAATTTTATACACATTAAGAGAGAAGTTTCCTTTCCCTTCTCTCTGTGATTATTCATCCCCTTCTAAAGCATGGAGGAGACAGCCATTCTTGTCTCCAGGGGATCTTCCCAACCCAGGAATCAAACCTGGATCTCCTGCATTGCAGGCATAATCTTTACCATCTGAACCACCAGAGAAGCCCTGTAGTACGAACTTTACTACTTTACCCACTTTTAAGTGTTCAACTCAGCAACATTAAGCACATTCACAGCATTGTACAACCATCACCATTATCTACCCCCAGAATTTTTTCATCATCCCAAACTGAAACTCTGTACCCTTTAAACAGGAACTTTGCGTTCTCCCTCAGCCTAGGCCCCAGTAACCAATGTTCTATTTTCTGACTATGTATTTAACTGTTCTAGGTACCTCACATAAGTGCAATCATATAGTATTTGTCCTTTTGTGTCTCACTTATTTTACCTAGCCTAATGTCCTTAAGATTCATCCATCTTACCCCATGTATCAGAATTCCATTCCTTTTCAAGGCTGAACAATAATTTATTGTAGACATATACCACATTTTGTTTATCCCTTCATCTTTTGATGGACATTTGGATTGTTTCCACCTTTTGGCATTTGTGAACAATGCTGTTATGGAGCAAATAACTGCCCTGCTTTTAATTCTTTTAGATATATACCTAGAAGGAAAGTTGCTGGGTCATATGATAATTGTGTGCTGAATTTTTGAGAAACCACTGTCCTGTTTCCCACAATGTCGGCATGACTTCACATTCCCTCTCCTGGTTTTTTCATGTGCAGTAAAAAGAGTATTGAATTGAAAGTTGCCAGTCCAGCCCTAGGTGGCTCAGTGGTAAAGAATCTGCCCGTCAATGCAGCAGCCATAGAAGACTTGGGTTCTATCCCTGGGTCAGGTAGATCCCCTGGAGGAGGAAATGGCAGCCCACTCCAGTATTCTTGCCTGGAAAATCCCATGGACAGAGGAGCCTGGGGGACTACAGTCCATGGGGTTGCAAAGAATCAGACATGACTGAGCACGCGCGCGCACACACACACACACACACACACGCCTACAGTCCAACCTCAGGATTGATTTGCTGTGTAATCTCAGCTGAGCCACTCTACCACTCAAACTCATTTTGCCCAGTCAGAAAGAGCCAAACCACATTTGGCTCTCTGACCCCACAGAACCATTACAAGAATTCAACAAAATGAGATACAAAGACTGCTTTATAAACTAAAAGAAATGTTATTCAATGGAAGTTGTTATTAGTTGTTTGTGCTAAATTGGAGTCAAATCCAAAGTCAAAAGAGAAAACCATGAGGTATTAGGAAGGAAAGGGCTCATTAAAGAAATTTGATATCCAACAAAGACCTTGATCTAAAGATCTTTTTTTTCCCCCCACAAACCTAGGCAGTTTGGCCCTAAACAAAGAGCACCATGTCTCACTGCAAGTGCAAAGTTACAGCCAGCTTGGGAGAAGCTGAGAAAAGAGAAAATCAGCTCTTCAGAAAGCAGCAGGGGGTCACTCAGCTATTTGAGTCTGAAGCTTTGGAAGTCAAGTTTTATCAGAAGAATTCAGAACTGTGTTTACAATTCTCTGTAAACATATCATTCCTAGGACAATGCGGCTGATTCCTTTTGACTGATGATAAGGGTTGCTGAAGTATATCCAACAGATTTCTTTGTCTGAACTTAAACGTCAGGCTTAGTTTTACTCACATTGATTAAACAAGTTTCTGTAAATAGGAAGTGTTCAAGGTGGCCAAGATGGTGGGATAGGAAGACTCCAAATAGGAAATGTAAGCTACATGCTAGCTTTATAAAAAATTTAGAGATGCCATTGTGATTTGGGATCCTAAAATATTAAATTTACTCTTTCACCAAAAATCGGCTGTACAAATACTGATTTTGTAGCTACTCTAAAGAATGTATCAAAAATAAGAAGAGTAGAATCCCTGTCCTAAAGTGATTAAAGTCAGAATTAAGGATCTCAAGAGGTTAATACAGTGTTGATCAACTTTATAACTAATGACACAAGAGAATTATTTTCACTCTTATTTACACATACTAACATTATTGTACATAAAGAGCATCCCCTTTAAAATTTGTTTTCTGTTTTAAACACATTTAAACGTCTTTTGCCAGTTCTTTCCTGTACCCATCCTGAATAGTATTCCATTTTTAAGAACAATGAAGGCCTAGGATATTCTTATGATGTGACACTAGGCTACTCAACTATTCAACGGAAGAGGGTGGGAATTCCCTGGCGGTCCAATGGTTAGATCACAGTGCTTTGACTGATTGATTCTGTCCCTGGTCGGGGAACTAAGATCCCACAAGCTGCGTGGTGTGGCAAAAAAAAAAAAAAGGTTATTGGGCCTAGAGAGTGTCTGATTAGATTGGCCAGGAAAGAGAGAAGCCCTATGGTAGTGCGGATATGGCTCAGAGGCAGAGCATTTGACTGAAAAGCTCTTCAGTAGAGACAGGAATGCAAGAGCAGTGCTTTCTGAATCTGGCACTAAGGAGGGAGAAGGAGATGGTCAGGATGACAAGGTTGAGACGAGACTGAAGCACAGGGAAAGAAGGCAGATACCAGGAAGAAAAATAGCTGCCACAAGAAATGCGGTCAAAGAAACGGAAGAAGGTACCTTCTTAGAGTAGGAATTGCTTCGGAGATAACCCCTAAAAATTACATTCTAGCCTCTCAAAACGAAAGCTCACTGCTTTGCAAGGCTGTGCATTCCAACATTATCAGACAGCTTTAATTTTTCTAATGTACTTCTTTAAATAATTTAATAGCCATCAGTAAAAGCTATATTAAGTAATAAGTCATGGTACAGCCATTTATTGGAATATTATTCAACCAACATAAACGATGTTGTTGTAAAAGAATGTAGAAACAATACCTAGTGATATGGGGAAATATTTGTAATATTTCCTAATATTAGCACCACCTGAGCAGCGCTGGAGCAGCAGGCGGTGGAGAGGAGATGCCCCACGTCCAAGGTCAGGAGCAGTGGCTGCACTTTGCTGGACTGGCCGTGTGGAGATACCCCATGTCCAAGGTCAGAGTAGGCATGTCCAGTAAGATGGTAGGCACAGGAGCAGCTGTGAGGAGATATACCACAACTAAGGGCAAAGGAGAAGCCCCAGCAAGATGGTAGGAGGAGCGAATGTTTAGAATCAAACCCCATTCCTACCAGAGATGCTCAGAGGGCTCAAACAAACCTTGAGCGCACAAGGATGCAGGGACCCCACAGAGACTGAGAGAGAACTGTGTTTGAGCGTCTCCTGTGGAGGTGCTGGTTGGTGGTGGTATGCCACAGGGACAGAAGCTCTGGGTGCAGCAGTCTTGGGTATGGCATAAGCCCTCTTGGAGGAGGTGGGCATTAACCCCACCATAGAGATGCAAGAACTTACACAGGACTGGGAAATAGACTCTCGAAGGGGACAACAGAACCTTGTGCACCAGGACCCAGAAGAAAGGAGCAATGACCCCACATGAGACTGCCCTGGACTTGCCTGTGGGTGTCCTGGAGTCTCCAGAGGAGGCGTGGGTCAGCGGAAGCCTGCTGCAGGGTTGGGGGCACTGAGTGTAACAGTGCATGCATGGGATCTTTTGAGGGAGGTCACCATTATCTTCATTACCTCCACCACAGTTTGGCCCCAGGTAAATAACATGGAGGGAACACAGCTCCACCCATCAACAGAAAATTGTATTAACGATTTACTGAGCATGGCCCTGCCCATCAGAACAAGACCCAGTTTCCCCCTCAGTCGGTCTCTCCCATCAGGAAGCTTCCATAAGCCTCTTATTCTTCTCCATCAGAGGGCAGACAGACTGAAAACCACAATCACAGAAAACTAACCAATCTGATCACATGGACCACAGCCTTGTCTAACTCAGTGAAACTATGAGCCATGCCATGTAAGGCCACCCAAGACGGACCAGTCATGGTGGAGATATCTGACAGAATGTGGTCCACTGAAGATGGGAATGGCAAACATCTTCAGTATTCTTGCCTTGATAACCCCGTGAACAGTATGAAAAGGCAAAAAGATAGGACACTGAAAGATGAACTACCCAGGTTGGTAGGTGCCCAATATGCTACCGGAGATCAGTGGAGAAATAACTCCAGAAAGAATGAAGAGACAGAGCCAAAGCAAAAAGAACACCCAGTTGTGGAGGTGATGGGTGATGGAAGCAAGGTCCAATGCTGTAAAGAGCAATATTGCATAGGAACCTGGAATGTTATGTCCATGAATCAAGGCAAATTGGAAATGGTCAAACAGAGATGGCAAGAGTGAACACTGACATCTTAGGAATCAGTGAATTAAAATGGACTGGAATGGGTGAATTTAATCCAGATGACCATTGTATCTACTCCTGTGGGCAAGAATCCCTTAGAAGAAATGGAGTAGCCATCATAGTCAACAAAAGAGTCTGAAATGCAGTACTTGGATGCAATCTCAAAAACGACAGAATGATCTCTGTTCATTTCCAAGGCAAACCATTCAATATCACAATAATCCAAGTCTATGCCCTGACCTGGTGACTCAGACAGTAAAGCATCTGTCTACAATGCAGGAGACCCGGGTTTGAGCCCTGGTTTGGGAAGATCCCCTGGAGAAAGAAATGGCAATCCACTCCAGTACTATTGCCTGGAAAATCCCATGGACAGAGGAGCCTGGTAGGCTACAGTCTATGGGGTCGCAAAGAGTCAGACACGACTGAGCGACTTCACTTTCACATGCCCTGACCAGGAATGCTGAAGAAGCTGAAATTGCACGGCTCTATGAAGACCACTAGACCTTCTAGAACTAACACCCAAAAAAGATGTCCTTTCATCACAGGGGACTGGAATGCAAAAGTAGGAAGTCAAGAAACACCTGGAGTAACAGGGAAATTTGGCCTTGGAGTACAGAACAAAGCAGGGCAAAGGCTAATAGAGTTCTGCCAAGAGAATGCACTGGTCTTACAAACACCCTCTTAGAACAACAAAAGAGAAGACTCTACACATGTACATCATCAGATGGTCAACATTAAAATCAGACTGATTATATTTTTTGCAGTCAAAGATGGAGAAGCTCTATACAGTCAGCAAAAAGAAGACCAGGAGTTGACTATGGCTCAGATCATGAACTCCTTATTGCCAAATTCAGACTTAAGTTGAAGAAAGTAGGGAAAACCACTAGACCATTCAAGTATGACCTAAATCAAATCCCTTATGAATATACAGTGGAAGTGAGAAACAGATTTAAGGGTCTAGATCTGATAGACAGAATGCCTGATGAACTATGGATGGAGGTTCGTGACATTGTACAGGAGACAGGGATCAAGACCATCCCCAAGAAAAAGAAATGCAAAAAAGCAAAATGGCTGTCTGAGGAGGACTTCCAAATAACTGTGAAAAGAACAGAAGCAAAAAGCAAAGGAGAAAAGGACAGATATTCCCATTTGAATGCAGAGTTCCAAAGAACATCAAGGAGAGATAAGAAAGCCTTCCTCAGTGATCTGTGCCAAGAAATAGAGGAAAACAATAGAATGGGAAAGGCTAGAGATCTCTTCAAGAAAATTAGAGATACCAAGGGAACATTTCATGTAAAGATGGGCTCAATAAAGGACAGAAATGGTATGGACCTAACAGAAGCAGAAGATATTAAGAAGAGGTGGCAAGAATATACAAAACTGTACAAAAAATATCTTTATGACCCAGATAATCATGGTGGTGTGATCACTCACTTAGAGCCAGATGTCCTGGAATGTGAAGTCAAGTGGGCCTTAGGAAGCATCACTACAAACCAAGCTAGTGGAGGTGATGGAATTCCAGTTGAGCTATTTCAAATCCTAAAAGATGATGCAGTGAAAATGCTGCACTCAATATGCTAGCAAATTTGGAAAACTCAGCAGTGGCCACAAGACTGGAAAAGGTTAGTATTCATTCCAATCCCTAAGAAAGTCAGTGCCAAAGAATGCTCAAACTATTGCACAATTGCAATCATCTCACACGCTAGTAAAGTAATGCTCAAAATTCTCCAAGCCAGGCTTCAATAGTATGTGAACCATGAACTTCCAAATGTTTAAGCTGGATTTAGAAAAGGCAGAGGAACCAGAGATCAAATTGCCAACATCTGTTGGATCATTGAAAAAACAAGAGAGTTTCAGAAAAACATCTATTAGGATCTTGAAGAGATCTCCAGTATTTCCCATTCTATTGTTTTCCTGTATTTCTTGGCACTGATTACTGAGGAAGGCTTTATTATCTCTGCCTTGCTGTCCTTTGGAACTCAGCATTCAAATGGGAATATCTGTCCTTTTCTCTTTTCCCTTTTGTTTCTCTTCTTTTCACAGCTATTTGTAAGGTCTTTTCAGACAACCATTTTGCCTTTTTGCATTTCTTTTTCTTGGAGATGGTCTTGATTCCTGACTCCTGTACAGTGTCACGAACCTCCATCTGTAGTTCTTTAGGCACTATGTCTATCAAATCTAATACCTTGAATCTATTTGTCACTTCCACAACCCCTGGAAGCTTAGATGGCAAAGCGTCTGCCTACTTTGTGGGAGACCTAGGTTCAATCCCAGGGTTGGGAAGATCCCCTGGAGAAGGAAATGGCAACCCACTCCAGTACTGTTGCCAGGAAAATCCCGTGGATGGAGGAGCCTGGTAGGCTACAGTCCATGGGTCACAAAGTGTTGGACACGACTGAGTGACTTCACTTTTGCTTTCACTGTATAATCATAAGGGATTTGATTTAGGTCATACCTGAATGGTCTAGTGGTTTTCCCTAATTTCTTCATTTTAAGTCTGAATTTGGCAATAAGGAGTCCACAATCCGAGCTACAGTCAGTTCCTGGTCTTGTTTTTGCTGATTTTATAGAGATTCTCCATAGCTGCAAAGAATATAATCAATCTGATTGGTGATGTCCATGTGTAGAATCTTGTGTTGTTGTAAGAGGGTGTTTGCTATGACCAGTGCGTTCTCTTGGCAGATCTCTGTTAGTCTTTGAACTGCTTCGTTTTGTACTCCAAGGCCAAATTTGCCTGTTACTCCAGGTATTTCTCGACTTCCGACTTTTGCATTCCAGTCCCCTGTGATAAAAAGGACATCTTTTTTGGGTGTTAGTTCTAGAAGGTCTTGTAGGTCTTCATAGAACCGTTCAACTTCAGCTAATTCAGCATTACTAGTTGGGGCACAGACTTGGATTATTGTGATATCAAATGGTTTGCCTTGGAAACGAACAGAGATCATTCTGTCATTTTTGAGATTGCACCCAAGTACTGCATTTCAGACTCTTTTGTTGACTATGATGGCTACTCCATTTCTTCTAAGGGATTCTTGCCCACAGTAGTAGATATAATGGTCATCTGGGTTAAATTCACCCATTCCAGTCCATTTTAGTTCACTGATTCTTAAAATGTCAATGTTCACTCTTGCCATCTCCTGTTTGACCCACTTCCAATTTGCCTTGATTCATGGATCTAACATTCCAGGTTCCCGTGCAATATTGTTCTTTACAGCATCAGATTTTACTTCCATTACCAGTCACCTCCACAACTGGGTGTTCTTTTTGCTTTGGCTCTGTCTCTTCATTCTTTCTGGAGTTATTTCTCCACTGATCTCTAGTAGCATATTGAGCACCTACTGACCTGGGGAGTTCATCTTCCAGTGTCATACCATTTTGCCCTTTCATACTGTTCATGGGAGTCTCAAGGCAAGAATACTGAAGTAGATTGCCATTCCCTTCTCCAGTGGACCACGTCTTTTCAGAACTGTTCGCTGTGACCTGTCCGTTTTGGGTGGCCCTTCCTGGCATGGCTCATAGTTTCATTGAGTTAGACAAGGCTGTGGTCCATGTGATCAGTTTGGTTAGTTTTCTGTGATTATGTGATAAAACATGAATGTGTTGACTTAGTACAAACAGACGGGACCAAATAGTATTAAATAATGCAAAGTTTAAAAAATCTGAAAAACGTTTTGTGGTATAATTTCTAATTTAGTCATTCAACCTGACAAAAAAGAATTTGGAACAGAATCCTACATTAACATTACTCTATTGTCTACTATATAATGAAGAGTCTCAATATTTTTGGATCATGAACCTCCCCATTTTGGGGAGTGTGAACAGAGAGCAAACATTTACTAACCAACTCTTTTTTAAAAAATTTAGTCTTTCTCTTTAATCACTCATGCATTGGCAGGAAGGTTCTTTACTACTGAGTCACTTGGGAAGCCTGCTCATATAGTATTAGTATATCTATATGTGCTCTACTTTAAACATTTTTAATCTATGGTCAGTCCTGTGTGTTCACTGGAAGGACTGATGCTGAAGCTGAAACTCCAATACTTTGGTCACCTCATGCAAAGAGTTGACTCATTGGAAAAGACCCTGATGCTGGGTTGGATTGGGAGCAGGAGGAGAAGGGGATGACAAAGGATGAGATGGCTGGATGGCATCACTGATGCAATGGACATGAGTTTGGGTAAACTCCGGGAGTTGGTGATGGACAAGGAGGCCTGGCGTGCTGTGATTCATGGGGTCGCAAAGAGTTGGACACGACTGACTGACTGAACTGAACTGAACTGAATCTATGTTACTAGAAGAATAGGCCCACTAAAGTATTAATAGGTAATATAGATTTACAATAATATATAACTAACTCAGAATTAACTTTCTTAAAGATTATAAATTGGCAAGAAGTAGTAAATAAATTGTATTTGACATTAAAAAAATTTTTTAATTGAAAGATAATGGTTTTACAGAATTCTGTTGTTTTCTGTCAAACCTCAACATGAATCAGCCATAGGTACACACATATCCCCTCCCTCCTGAACCTCCCTCCCACCTCCTCCTCCATCCCACCCTCCAAGTTGACACAGAGCCCCTGTTTGAGTTTCCTGAGCTGTACATCAAATTCCTATTGGCTATCTATTTTACATACGGCAATGTAAGTTTCCATGTTACTCTTTCCATACATCTCACCTTCTCCTCCCCTCTCTCCATGTCCATAAGTCTATTCTTTATGGATGTTTTTCCATTGCTGCTCTGTAAATAAATTCTTCAGTATCATTTTTCTAGATTTTGTATATATGTGTTAGAATATGATATTTATCTTTCTCTTTCTGACTTACTTCACTCTGTATAATAGGTTCTAGGTTCATCCACCTCATTAGAACTAACCCAAATGCGTTCATTTTTTATGGCTGAGTAATATTCTATTGTGTATATATACCACAACTTTTTTATCCATTCATCTGTCGATGGACATCTAGGTTGCTTTCATAGTCTAGCTATTGTAAATAGTGCTGCAATATACAATGGGATACATGTGTCTTTTTCAATTTTGGTTTCCTCAGGATATATGCCTAGGAATGGGATTGCTGGGTCACATGGTGGTTTTATTCCTAGTTTTTTAAGGAATCTCCACACTGTCTTCCATAGTGGTTGTATCAGTTTACATTCCCACCAACAGTACAAGAGCATTCGTTTTTCTCCACACCCTCTCTAGCATTTATTGTCTGTAAACTTTTTGATGATGGCCATTCTGACTGGTGTAAGGTGATGGCTCATTGTAGTTTTGATTTGCATTTCTGTAATAATGAGTGATGTTGAGCATCTTTTCATGTGTTTGTTAGCCATCTGTATGTCTTCTTTGGAGAAATGTCTGTTTAGGTCTTTTCCCTACTTTTTTGATTGAGTTGTTTGTTTTTCTGGTATTGATTTGTATGAGTTGCTTGTATATTTTGAAAATTAATCCTTTTGTCAGTTTTTTCATTTGCTATTATTTTCTCCCATTCTGAGGGTTATATTTTCACCTTGTTTATAGTGTACTTTGCTGTGCGAAAGCTTTTAAGTTTAATCAGGTCCCACTTGTTTACTTTTGTTTTTATTTCCTTCAGTCCAGGAGGTGGGTCATAGAGAATCTTGCTATGATTTATGTCATCAAATGTTCTGCCTGTGTTTGCCTCTAAGAGTTTTATAGTTTCTGGTCTTACATTTAGGTCCTTAATCTTTTTTGAGTTTATCTTTGTGTATGGTGTTAGGAAGTGGTCTAATTTCATTCTTTTATATGTAGCTGTCCAATTTTCCCAGCACCATTTATTGAAGAGGCTGTCTTTGTCCCATTGTATATTCTTGCCTCCTTTGTCAAAAGTAAGGCACCCACAGGTGCATGGGTTTATTTCTGGGCTTTCTATCTTGTTCCATTGTTCTATGTTTCTGTTTTTGTGCTAGTACCATACTGTCTTGATGACTGTAGCTTTGTAGCATAATCTGAAGTCAGGAAATTTGATTCCTCCACTTCCATTCTTCTTTCTCAAGACTGCTTTTCCTATTTGGGGTCTTCTGTGTTTCCATATGAATTGTGAAATTTTTTGTTCTAGTTCAGTGACAAATGCCATTGGTAATTTGATAGGGATCGCATTGAATCTGTAGATTGCATTTGGTAGTATAGTCATTTTCACAATATTGATTCTTCCTACCCAGGAACATGGAATATCTCTCCATCTGTTTATGTCACCTTTGATTTCTTTCATTAGTGTCTTATAATTTTCTGTGTACAGTTTTTTTGTCTCCTTAGGTAAGTTTATTCCTAGATATTTAATTCTTTTTGTTGAAATGTGCATGGGATTGATTCCTTAATTTTTCTTTCTGATTTTTCATTGTTATTATATAGAAATGCAAGTGATTTCTATGTATTGATTTTGTATCCTGCAACTTTGCTAAATTCACTGATTAGCTCTACTAATTTTCTGATACTATCTTTAGGGTTTTCTATGTACAGTATCATGTCATCTGCAAACAGTGAGAGCTTTATTTCTTCTTTTCCAATCTGTATTCTTTTTATTTCTTTTTCTTCTCTGATTGCCATAGCTAGGACTTCCAGAACTATGTTGAATAATAGTGCTGAGAGTGGACACCCTTGTTCCTGATCTTAGGGGAAATGCTTTCAGTTTTTCACCATTGACAATAATGTTTTCTATAGGCTTATCATATATGGCCTTTACTATGTTGAGGTAGTGTCCCTCTGTGCCCATTTATGAAGAGTTTTAATCATAAATGGGTGCTGAATTTTGTTAAAGGCTTTTTCTGCATCTATTGAGATTCATGTGGTTTTTATCTTTCAATTTATTAATAATGGGTATCACATTGGCTGATTTGTGTATGCTGAAGAATCCTTACATTCCTGGAATACACCTAACTTGATCATGGTGTATGAGCTTTATGATGTGTTGCTGAAATCTGTTTGCTAAACTTTGGTTGAGGATTTTTGCATCTATGATGATCAATGATATTGGCCTGTAGTTTTCCTTTTTTGGGTTGTCTTTGGTTTTGATATCAGAGTGACGATGGCCTCGTAGAATGAGTTTGGAAGTGTTCCTTCCTCTGCAATTTTTTTAAAGAGTTTTAGAAGGGTAGGCATTAGCTCTTCTCTAAATGTCTGGTAGAATTCTCCTGTGAAGCCATCGGTCCTGGGATTTTGTGTTTTGGGAGATTTTTAATCACAGTTTTGATTTCTGTGCTTGTAATTGGGTTGTTCATAATTTCTATTTCTTCCTGGTTCAGTCTTGGAAGATTGAATTTTTTTAAGAATCTGTCCATTTCTTCCAGGTTATCCATTTTATTGCCATATTTATTACTCATAATAGTCTCTTATAATCCTTTGTATTTCTGCATTGTCTGTTGTAACCTCTCTGTTTTCATTTCTAATTTTGTTGATTGGATTCCTCTTTTTTTCTTGATAAGTCTGGGTAAAGGTTTGTCAATTTTGTTTATCTTCTCAAAGAACCAGCTTAAGTTTTATTAATCTTTACTATTGTTTCTTTTATCTCTTTTTCATTTATTTCTGCTTGGATCTTTATGATTTATTTCCTTCTACTAATTTTGGGGTTTTTTTTGTTCTTCTTTTCCCAGTTGTTTTAGGTGTTAACTTAGGTTGTCTATCGGATGTTTTTCTTGTTTCTTGAGGTAGGATTGTATTACTATAAACTTCTCTCTTAGAACTGCTTTTGCTATATCCCATAGGTTTTGAGTTGTTGTTTTTTCATTGCCATTTGTTTCCAGGAATATTTTGTTTCCCTTTTGATTTCTTCAGTAACCTGTTCATTATTTAGAAATGTGTTGTTTAATCTCCATGTGTTTGTGTTTCTTACAGTTTTTTTTTCTTGTAATTGCTATCTAGTCTCTATCCTCGTGGTCAGAGAAGATGCTTGATATGATTTCAGTTTTCTTAAATTTACTGAGGTTTGATTTGTGGCCCAAGATTTGGTCTATCCTGGAGAATGTTCCATGTGCACTTGAGAAGAAGGTGTTTTCCTCTGCATTTGGATGGAATGTCCAGAAGATATCAGTGAGAGCCATCTCATCTAATGTATCATTTAAGACTTGTGTTTCCTTATTAATTTTCTGTTTTGATAACCTGTCCATTGGTGTAAGTGGGGTGTTAAAGTCTCATACTGTTATTGTGTTACTGTCAATTTCTCCTTTTATGTCTGTTAGTGTTTGTCTTATGTATTGAGGTGCTCCCTTGTTGGGTGCATAGATATTTGCAACTGTTATGTCTTCCTCTTGGATTGATCCCTTGATCATTATGTAGTATCCTTCCTTATCTCTTGTAATCTTCTTTAAGATCTATTTTGTCTGATATGAGGATTGCTACTCCAGCTTTCTTTTGCTTTCCATTTGCATTGAATATATTTTTCCATCCTCTCACTTTTAGTCTATATGTGTCTTTAGGTCTGAAGTGGGTTTCTTTTTTTTAATATAAATTTATTTATTTTAATTGGAAGCTAATTACTTTACAATATTGTATTGGTTTTGCCATACATTGACTTGAATCCACCATGGGTGTACATGTATTCCCCATCCTGAACCCCCCTTCCACCTCCCTCCCCGAAGTGGGTTTCTTGTAGACAGCATATATATGGGTCTTGTTTTTGTATCCATTCAACCAGTCTGTCTTTTAGTTGGAGCATTTAATCCATTAACATTTAAAGTAATTATTGATATATATGTTCCTACTGCCATTTTCTTAATTGTTTGGGGTTGATTTTGTAGATCTTTTTTCTTCTTTTGTATTTCTTGACTATATAAGTCCCTTTAACATTTGTTGTAAAGCTGGTTTGATGGTACTGAATTCTCTTAACTTTTGCTTGTCTGTAAAGCTTTTTATTTCTCCATCAGTTTTGAATGAGATCCTTGCTGGGTACAGTAATCTTGGTTGTAGATTTTCGCCTTTCAGTGCTTTAAATATATCCTGCCATTCCCTTCTGACCTGCAGAGTTTCTGCTGAAAGATCAGCTGTTAAACATATGGGGTTTCCCTTGTATGTTACTTGTTGCTTCTCCCTTGCTGCTTTTAATATTCTTTTGTGTTTAGTCTTTGTTAGTTTGATTAGTATTGGCGTGTTTCTCCTTGGGTTTATCCTGTATGGGACTCTTTGTGCCTCTTGGGACTTGATTGACTATTTATTTCCTTTTCCATGTTGGGGATATTTCCAACTATAATCTGTTCAAAAAATTTCTCATACTCTTTCTTTTTTCTCTTCTTCTTCTGGAACCCCTATAATTTGAATGTTTGTGCATTTGATATTGTCCCAGAGGTCTCTGAGATTGTCCTCAGGTCTTTTCATTCTTTTTACTTTATTCTGCTCTTCAGAAGTTATTTCTACCATTTTATCTTCCAGCTCACTGATTTGTTCTTCTGCTTCAGATATTCTGCTATTGATTCCTTCTAGAGTATTTTTAATGTCAGTAATTGTGTTGTTTGTTGCTGTATGTTTAGTCTTTAATTCTTCTAAGTCTTTGTTAATCAATGCTTGCATTTTCTCCATTTTGTTTTCAAGGTTTTTTTTTAATCATCTTTGCTATCATTATTCTGAATTCTTTTTCAGGGAGTTTGCTTATTTTGTCTTCATTTATTTGGACCTCTGTGTTTCTAGTTTGTTCCTTCATTTGTGTATTATTTCTCTACCTTTTAATTATTTTTTTCTTTAACTTATTGTGTTTGAGGTCTCCTTTTCCCAGGCTTCAAGGTTGAATTCTTTCTTCCTTTTGGTTTCTGCCCTCCTACTGTTGGTCCAGAGGTTTGTGTAGACTTTGTATAGGGTGAAATTTGTGCTGAGTTTTGTTGTTGTTGTTTTGTTATGTCTATTTGTTTGTTTTTCCTCTGATGAGCAAGGCTGAGTGAGGTGGTAATCCTGTCTGCTGGTGACTGGGTTTGTATTTTTGTTTTGTTTGTTGTTTAGATGAGGTGTCCTGCACAGGGTGCTACTGGTGGTTGGGTGATGCCAGGTCTTGTATTCAAGTGGTTTCCTTTGTGTGAGTTCTCACTATGTGATACCCCCTAGGGTTAGTTCTCTGGTAGTCTAGGGTCTTGGAATCAGTGCTCCCACTCCAAAGGTCAGGGCTTGATCCCTGGGAACAAAGATTCCACAAGTGGTTTGTTATGGCATTAAGTGAGATTAAAACAAATACCCAAAAATGAGAAACCAAAAGTGAACCCCAGACAAATGGCAGTTACAAAATCAGGCAAATAATAATTAAAGTAATGGAATATACACATAACATATATACCCCTGAGCAAAGTCAAAACTGTCCAACAAAAATAAAGTACAATAGATTGACCTGGTGAACAAAGGAAATAAAAAATTATATTTACCGGTTAAGAACAAAACTAACTAAAGCACAAACTGGAAAACAAAACTAAAGCAAGGTGCCAAGTGGAGAATAAAGCAATGAAAACAAAACTAACACATATGTTGAGAGGAAAGAAAAAAAGAAAAGAAAGAAAGAATAGATATATGGAGTGAAATAGAGGTAGATGAAGATTTAAATACATCAAGGGTAAAAGAACAGTAGGAAAGGCAAGCAAAGGAAAAAACGTATAAAAAATATAATAGGTTTAAAAATTAAAATAATAAAAAAGAGAAAAAAGGAAGAAGAAAGGAAAAAGGAAAACTCTACAGAACTGCAAAAGCCCAATGCAGAAGCAGAGGTTTATAACAACAATAAAATGTGAGACTTCATATACATGTACACACATAAGCAAAATGAAAACTGTTCAACAAAAATAAAGTACAATAGATTGACCCAGCGAACAAAGGAAACCAAAAATTATATCTACCAGTTAAGAACAAAACTAACTAAAGCACAAACTGGAAAACAAAACTAAATCAAGGTGCCAATTGGGGAATAAAGCTATGAAAATAAAACTAACACATACGTTGAGAGGAAAGAAAAGAAAGAAAGAATAGATATGTAAAGTTAAATAGACGTAGATGAAGAAGATTTATATACATTAAAGATTAACTGGAAGGGAAAAAGAACAGTAGGAAAAGCAAACAAAGGAATAAATGTATAAAATAATACTAGGTTTAAAAAATTAAAATTAAAAATGAGAAAAGGAAAACTCCACGTAACTGCAAAAGCCCAACGTAGAGGCAGAGGTTTATAACAACAATAAAAAATGCGACTGAGGAGAGAAAATAAAAAGCTCAAAAGCTTAATTAGATTTCATAGTGCCAATAAAATTGAAAACTACAATAGAGGGGGGGAAAAAGAAAAGAAAAGTCAAAAGAATCTACTGTGCTTAGTTGCTCAGTTGTGTCCAACTCTTTGTGACCCCTAAACAAGTCAAACCATAAGAATAATAAATGTTTTTCTCGAGTCACTGCTGTCAGAGTCCAGCCTTGCTGGGAGTCACAGTCCGCCTCACCTCCCTAGGATGCCCTCCAACACTGTGCTGATCTCTGGACCTGCTGTGGGGGCAGCTCAGATTCTAATCTGGTCCTACACCTTGAGTGTTCTTGCTTCCAATGTCCGCAGCCATCAGAACTAGTGTGTTTTCTTTTGAGGGAGTTCTCAATGGCCTTTTATATATTCCATAGACACAGAGTCTGCCTAGTTGATTGTGTGGATTTAATCTGCAGCTTGTACAGCTGATGCTAGTGTGTGGGGAGAGAGGCTATGGTGATGGCTCTCTCCCCTACACATGACTCGGCAGAATCACCTTGCTTCCATGGCTGCCTGGCTTTCCTCCACAGGCATTTCCCACTAGTCTTCTCCTTCACATCCCCTCAATCTGTCTCTCCGCAGTCAACAGCAGCCCTCACCCTGGGATTGCACCACAATCCCTAAAGTCCAGCTCCCAGCCTCTGGGCCTTCCAAGGGACCTGTGTCCCTGTCAGGGGTATGTATGGCTACGGCAAGCACTGCCTGATTCTCGTTCCATTTAGGCTGCCACAGATCAGCTGTTTCACTCTCAGCCTTAAATGTTTCTTCTCTGACTCAGACAATTGCCCCGATGTGGGGATCAGACCCCTGCTTCAGTTCCCCCACCCGCCGAGGGCAGGTCCAATCCTACTGACACTCCTGTTTCCCGCCTCGTTCCTTCGTCCTACTGAGTTCTACGTGGGTCTATATATATTTTTCCCACTGCTCAGGTACCCCTGTCCTCTCTCAGCTGGTGTTCTGCATGCAGCTCTGTGTCTGAAGATGTATTCCTGATGCATCTACGGAGAGAGATGTACTCCACATCGAGCTACTCCTCTGCCTTTTTTCTTCAGACCAACCCTTTTAAAGACTCCTGAAGCTGGCACTCAACTCACTTCCTGTGTTGTCCTTTTAAAATGAGCATGTGACCGGTTCCACCATTCCCTCTACCGCATTATCATCACACACTACCATCATTTCCACTGATCACACTGAATCTTAGTACAGTGTTGCTGCCTATCTAGTTCTCATTTTGAAGACAGGGATCATGTCCAGAATAGAGAGAATAATGTAAAGCCACGGCATGGCAATCTGGAAATAACAGTCTACAAAGACAGCCTTGTCCCTCTTCAGAGCGCTGGATTATGAACACCCAGCACTCTAGCATGCTTGGATTAGAATGAACAACCTGGGTAGAGAATTGTTCCATCCCAGTGCATTTAAGTAAGCTGCTAAAATGAATTTTCAGCTGTTTACACAGTGCTCTTTACAAGCTTTCTGCCTTCATTGTCTATATTGTCAGGGAAATGCAGGTTAGTTTATTACGGACAATCACACTCATTATCTGTACTGCTTTGCCCAGAGAAATCCAGGCTCAATGTGGTTACGTCAGAACAATTTACCTCACATTTTCCCTTGAAAGATAAAGAAAACAGAATCATTCTGCCTTGCTCCTGAGGAAAGACAGACCTTCCCCCAAGACCCTCAGAACTCCATCTGGCTGCAATCTTTCCCAGAGTTTGCTGGCCGTGAGACAAAACACATTCATTTCAGATGGATCAATACTGTCACCCAGTGGACGGTCAGCTAAGCAGGTTCAGGCCTTTGCCTTGCTCTTGGCTTGAAAGTCAGAATTCTGACAGCCAGGAATTGAGTAGGAACCTGTTTGCTTTAGGTGATCGTGAGTAATGGTTGACATTTTCTTACAGGGAACTGGAAGGACCTCAGCTGATAAGTCTTTGATTTGGATTTCACAGATGAATGCAGCCTGGGGAGGACATATATTTCCATTGTGCTGGTACTTTTTTTTTTTAAGCCTCCAGTAAATTTACAGGAAGCAGAGACTATAAACCAAACATGCAGTCTGCCAAGACTCATAGGATCAAATAGGCTTGCAGGAGTTGGGTGATATTTGATCACCTGCCAGGTCTGTGGGAAGACTTCCCTACCACAGAATAAGACTCATTGTTTATTGTTCACAGTGACAGGGATGTGTATTTTGAAAACTGAAAGCAGAATTTTTTGTGCATATGTTGGTTGAAATTTGAGGAAGTTACTCAGTTTACTGTAGTGATATTAGTGGATGAGCTACCTCTGTTTTCTCTATTTAATATATATCTCAAAACACAAGTACAGATGCAATCTCTGCCCCATGTCTGAGTCTGAGTCTCTTTCTCTTGTCTAAACTGTCATTTGAACACTTGCAACCAACTGGCTAACTTTCATATTAAGGTGACAGGCTGTTTGCCTATAAATATTAGTGTTATAACCATCCTAATTATTACAACATCAATCATATTTGTTACTCCTAAAATTCAACTTCTATAAAGTACCTCTAGACTAGCCGATGAAATCATGGTACCCTTTTTAGTTATAGGGTCCTGTGAGTCAGCCAGGTTGTTGCTTCTCATTAAAATCATCTAAGGAAGCCTTTAAAAAGCACTGATAGCCCAAATAGACAGAGGAGAGGGTGCTTATTGTGTGAATGCTCTAAGTTGAAATTTTAGAAAAGGCAAACCTAATCTACAGTGACAGTAAATCACAACAGTGACAGCGATTGCCTGGAGGCGGAAGGACTCACAGCTCAAGGGCCAAAGAAAACTTTTGGGGGTGATAGCAGTGCTTTCCTTCTCGATTATAGAAGTGGTTTCATGAATATCCACATTTGTCAAGTCACTGGGACTGTACACTTTACAGTGAGTGCATTATATTTTATGTAAAATATATCATAATAAAGAGAATACTGATGCTGAGTCTCACCCACAGAAATTCTGATTTAATTATTCCAGGGTAAGGCCTAGAAATCATTATTTTTTCATGCGCCTAAAGCATTGGTTGGGATTGAGATCCAGTCCTCTCCTCTACCAGGTGAGAATAACATGGTTATAATGGAAGACACAGGACTAAAAACCATATCTCTAGGTATTTTGCCCCCCAAACCTTTACCTTTACTAATAATATTCCTCTTCTCTGGAATTTCTTTCTCCTCCTCTTTCTTACCTCTGTCAGAATCCCTCCCACCTTTAGAGCCCAGCTCATATATCACCCTTTTCAGGCTACAACTCTCCCCACTGTACTAGAAGCTCCATGACAGGAAGGAATGTGGGTTTTTCATTTGTGTATCCTCAGTTCCCAATACTGTGCTTGGCACAGAGCTTTCAATAAACATTTGTTGAACTGAAAAATTGCTGGAAGGGAATTAACACTTACTATCTGCCCATGATGTGCCAGGAATTGAAACAAGCAATTTAGGCACATTATTTTACTAAATTTTTATAATTTTATGAATTGGTTATTGTTATCCCCTTTGGTCACCTCAATGTTAAATGATATCCAACTTTTAACTTCACTAGGAATAATTATAAGGCTAAGATCTGCAGTCAAGGAAGTACCACAAAATGTTGTGATACAAGCTGATCCATTTCTGCATTCTTATAGCCTCTGTGCACTCTGTGAATTATCTCTAAGTCTGGCAAGCAACATACACAACAGTCAAAGAGTTATATATCTCAAAGCACATACCAAAAAAATTCCTGGGATGACGTTGTGCCTTTGAACAAGAAGTGGACTTTTGCTACTAGTAAATTTGGATGCAGTGATGACATTGTATTTCATCAATCGAAAGGCATCTGAACGACACTGAGAAAAGAAAAAGGGAAATTGTAAAGATATTGAAACCCAAGTAACAAATCTTTTGCTCCGTTCATCATTATTTGTATCCTTGAATCAAAAATTCTAGACTCGATCCCCACCTCTCTATTAGAAATGCCTTCATAAGCTCACTGGGCTTCCCAGGTGGCACAGTGGTAAAGAATACACCTGTCAGAGCAGAAGACATGGGTTCAGTCTCTGGGTTGGGAAGATTCCCTGGAATAGGAAATGGCAACGCACTCCAGTATTCTTGCCTGAGAAATCCCAGGGACAGGAGCCTGACGGCCTATAGTCTATGGAGTCAGAAAGAGTTGTCGTGATTGAATGATTGAGCACCCAGGCACGCACACATAAGCTCGCCAAAGACCTCTCTGTATTGCCAAGCCCAGGGGACAATTTTGTGTTTCTTTTATTACTTCACTGCTTCATGGCATTTAAAATTTTTGAATTGTACCTCTTTCTCTGTCTCCTGGATTTCAGTGGCCCCATTCTCTTCTGTTTTCTTCCTATTTCTCTGTCTTCCATCCTAGTCTTTATTGTGTACAGCTTTTTTCTACTTGGCCTCTAAACTTCTACTGTACTAAAATCTCCATTCTTGCCTCCGACCATTCAGTGTCTTCACACACTCCTTGGGCAAGCCACAATTTTAAGCACTCTTCTACATCTTCCAAAGTTAGTGCTCTGCTCAGAGCCAGACCTATAGGTTGAGTTGCCTATTTCTTGATGTCTCCATTTTGATGTCATTTGGGGACCTCAACTCAGCATTCTCAATCTGAATTTTTCATCTTTTTCTTCAAATACTGCTATGGCAGATTAAAGACGTCTATCAGTCCTTTGCCGTGCCATTCCTTGAGTAATGGGAATCTATTTCCACTCATCTGGGCTGGCTCAGTGGTACCCTTTAACCAATCGCATACTGTGTAACTTAAGAGATCTCCAGCTTGCATTTTCACCTCTTGGGATATTCCTTTTCAAAACACAGACCCCATGTTGTGAGAAAATCTGAGAAGCTATGTGGAAAGGCCCTCATGAGGAGGACAGAGACCGCTGGCCAGCAACCATAGCTGTGAGCTCCCAAATGGCAGCAGCACTACCTGCCAGCCTTGTGAATGAGCCTGTTCTTGAATCCTCTGGGCTTCTTCATCCTGCCTCAAGCAGCGCTACCTGAAGCATAGCCAAGCCAGTCATGAGCACACACGTGGCTGTTGTTTTAAGATTTCAAAGTTTCTGTGTTTTGTTATGCTGTGACAGATAACAGACATTTCTTCTTCTCCTGAATTCCCTCTCTCAACAAGGGGCACTGCCATTATTCTAACTGTCCACATGAAAAGCTGAGTGACATCTTAAATTCTCCCCTCACTCAACAAATTAAATCTTAGAGAGTTTTGCTTCTAACTCACACTTATACTCAGCATCCCTTTTCAGCCCCGCTGTCCTGGCAGATTATTTCTCACCTGGTAAAATGTATTCATAGTAACAGTGAAAGTGAAAGTCGCTCAGTCGTGTCTGACTCTTTGTGACCACGTGGACTCTAGCCTACCAGGCTCCTCTGTCCATGGGATTTTCCAGGCAAGAGTACTGGAGTGGGGTGCCATTGCCTTCTCCAGGGGATCTTCCCAACCCAGGGATCGAACCCGGGTCTCCCACATTGTAGGCAGACGCTTTACCATCTGAGCCACAGGGAAGTCATCATAGTAACAGGCCTCCCTGTTACTCTGACATTTTCTGGGTTGTTTTTTCAAAATGATCCTTCTAAAAAATTTTTTTTAAGTCTTCATATTACTTCTCTGCTTAAAATCCTGTAATGAATCCTTCTACTTTTCAAGGAGAGTTCAAATTCCTTATCAAACCTCACAGTCTGTTGTTTGTGAACCTCTAGTTGCTAGCTCCTTCAACATGCACCCCTTAATACTGATTTATTTCCAGTCTTCCAAATTCATCTTCCAATTTCCTACCCTCTTGCCTTCCATCATGCGTTATTCTAACGTGCTTTCCAAAATACAGTCTGTGGGAGATGTTCTCTGTCCAGTTAATTCTTCTTGGTGCTATAAGACGCTTCTTGCCCGAACGTTCTGTTCATACTTCTGACCGAGCACTCGGTTCACTGTGTTGTGACTGTCTGTTCTCTGGATTGTCTTTTCCTAGTGGATAAGATCAAAGTCTAATTCATTTTTCTATCACATGCTCCCACCAGTTCTTATCACATGCTCCAGCATTTGTAGAGCTCAGTGAATGTTCAAGTGTCAAAAGTGCTCACTGGGGACTTCCCTGGTAGTCCAGTGGCTGAGAATCTGCCTTGCTATGTGGGGGACGTGAGTTCTGTCCCCGGTTGGGGAACTAAAATGCCAGATGCCTTGGAGCAACTAGAGAGACCATATACAGCACTGAAAGATCCTGCTCGCTTCAGCTAATAAAGGACGCTCCTTGGACTGATTGCTGCTGTTCAGTCACTCAGTCTTGTCCAGCTCTTTGCCACCCTATGGACAGCCCCAAGTAGATATTACTAGTATTTTGGACTTATTTCTTCATTGCTAAAAGGGTGCAGCCAGGGATGGCTCCTTTTATCAACTGCATTGACCTCCCTAATTCCTGCTGGGTATACATACAAAGCCCCTTCCCCATATCCTGCCCCCACAAGCCCAAGCGTATATTCCTAAAGGGCTAAATATGAGCCGTTCCTCACAGCCCATTCACCTCATTCAATCCCACTCTTGCTTCCCTTAGCTGCTGATTTTCCTACTCCACGCTGCTATGCAGCATGCCACAGTGCTTATGAGCACAGGTCCTAGAGTAAGACTGCCTGGTCTGAACCTCAGCCCTACCACCTTCTGAGTAAAAACCGGACAAATAAATAACTGTCCTTTGTCTTAGTTACTGACCTGTGCTCAATAGATGCCTATGCAGAGAGGCGGCTATTTAGGGTTCTTTTGAGAATTTAATGATATATCAGGAAAACAGTGGTTGCAACACAGTAAGCACTCAATAAATATTTTCTCTCTTGAGCTTATCTTGATTTGCCATTTCTGATCATTTCAGCAAATGTTTACTGTCTACTGGTTGCCAGACATACGGTGTGGGATGGTCAGGCACCGGCTACCCCGAGGGTATCAGAGCCCTTGGATCTGATGCACCCTGCTGTCATTCCAGCGAGGAGTGGAACTCCTGACTGTAGTCTTGCTGTCTCATCAGCTTGGCTTGTCTGTCTCTTCAGGGGAGACCGAGCTCAGTTCACAAGTAAATAGTTCAAGAAGCCCCTTGCATAGGGCCCAAAAAGAATTTGCAGTGACCATATGCCCTCATAGGCTTCACAAATGGTGCAGTGGTAAAGAATCCACCTGCCAATGCAAGATACAAGAGACGCAGTTTCGATCCCTGGGTTGGGAAAATCCCCTGGAGCAGAAACTTGCAACCCAACCCAGTGTTCTTGCTTAGAAAATTCCGTGGACAGAGAAGATTTGCGGGCTACAGTTCATGAGCTTGCAAAGAGTAGAGCTCAACTAAACACCCACATACATATACTGCCATATCTGGCCCTCGGACTGAAGAGTCACTTACTCACTCATCAGTCCATTTATTCATTCAATAAATATGTTTTAAGTGTTAATCAATCCTTAGGTCCTGTGATAGCCATTGGGGCTCTAATGTGAATAAGACATGATCCTGCCATCCAGAAGCTTCCAACATGCAAGCAGAGGACTCCAGCAGCCTCTGCGGCTCAGGCCACACTTTTGGGAGCTTTGTCTGTACCCTGGATGCTTCCACCAGAGTATCCAGTGAATCCCACTGCTGTTCAGCTTCCATGTACAGCTTCAGCAATTTCAGCACTATGCAGGGGCCTCTACCAGGCCCCTACACACCACCAGGTCCCTGGTTAGGCAGAACTGTAGAGAATGAAGGCCAGACAACTCTGTTTGAGGAGACTGGGATTCTCAGGTGAATTTCCTGTGTTTTATAACCATCTCTATTCTTACGTGTATTCCCTTCAGTGTCACTGGTATAGTGAAAGTGAAAGTGAAGTCGCTCAGTCGTGTCTGACTCTTTGTGACCCCATGGACTGTAGCCTACCAGGGTCCTCTGTCCATGGGATTTTCCAGGCAATAGTACTGGAGTGGATTGCCGTTTCCTTCTCCAAGGGATCTTCCCAACCCAGGGATCAAACCCTGGTCTCCCGCATTGTAGACAGACGCTTTGCCATCTGAGCCACCAGGGAAGTCCTGTCACTGGTATGGGATCATTCTTTTCCTTTTTATGAGCTAAAACAGAATCTACTTTTTGGAAGCATAAGGTACACAGCCAGTAATGCCCAGATTCTCTTTCTTTACCATCAAAACTTACAAACTTTCATGTCACCTCCCTGCAAGGTTACTCTCAACTCTGCTGGATGAAATAATACTTCCTTAGCCAAATTTACATTTTAAATTTGTTGTTTACACTCTGCCTTTTTAGCAAAAACCTGAGATGGTTTATAGGAGGTAAATAATGCCTAAAAGAAAATCATAAATTATAAAAATTACAATGAGAAGATTTTAATATAAACAGAAGCTCTAGATCCAAAAAGAAGAAATGGATTTTAGATAAGTGGTCCATAACTTCTTACTGTATTGTTATGATTCAGTCTAAAATTTTGCTCTGTACTTTCAAGCAAAGTGAAAACAGAAACTCAGTTGGGCACCAAAAATCTCATTACCAGGGAAAAAGAAACCAACCAGATCCTCACAGGAAATAAAACTTTTCTAGCTTCTCATTCAAAGACAATTTTCACACTTCACTGCAATTCCAGGACATCAAACTTGTGGCAAATAATATAACATCCCTCAGAAGAAGCTCAGAGCATATTCAGGGCAACATCCTAAAAGGCATCTCACTGAAAGTAGTTCCACAAGGGGCCACGTGGCCCAAGCCCTCAGCTTTCACGTGCTTCATCCTGATGCAGAACAAGAGCTGGGCTATCAACAGCTCTGTAAAGTATCCCCTGGGGCTATAACTAGGGCTGGGATCATGAACTGACCAGGCAGGGCTGGAAAAGCCCCTGTGGGAGAGACCCTCAATGTCACACAAAGAAACCTGTACTGGACCTTATAAGAAATCCTTAGAGGGTTTTAAGCAGAAGATGATGCGTGTTCAGATATTAAAAGGAACACCTTTTGATGTGTAGAAAATATCAGAACAACCAAGACCAGAAGCAGGAAACTTTTTCAGGGAGTCCACTGGAGAAAATCAAAGTCTGAAATAAGCAGAAGCTTTGGGATTGAGATGAAGAAACAAATCGGAAAAAAAACGTCACAACAATAGAATGAATAAGACTTAGAGACTTACTGTCAGAATAAGAAAAACAAATATCGCATATTAAAGCATATATGTGGAATCTAGAAAAATGGTACTGATGAACCTATTTGCAGGGAAAGGATGGAGATGCAGATATTGAGAACAGACTCATGGACACAGTCAGGCAAGGAGAGGGTGGGATGAATTGAGAGAGTAGCATTGACATATATATACTATTATGTGTAAGAGAGCTAGCTAGTGGGAAGTTACTACATAACACAGGGAGCTGAGCCTAGTGTTCTGTGATGACCTGGAGGGGAGGGAGGCTCAAGATGGAGGGGAGATATAGACACATATAATTATGACTGACTCATGTTGTTGTACAGCAGAAACCAGCACAGCACTGTAAAGCAGTTTTCCTCTAATTAAAATGTAAATTTTAAAAATGACCACATAGAGATATAGAAAATAAAATTGTTAAACACTGGGGGGAAAAAAGATTCAGAGATTTATTAAACGAGTTGAGGGTAAAGGGTATCATGTAGAAGATGTTTCATTAGCGCCTTCTCAGATCAGCTTTTAGTGGCTATTTGAAATACAACCACAAATAAGAGTTAGGGCCCAGTCCAGGCTCAGTTGAAAATAATGGATTAGTAGGCTGCCACCTATGGGGTCGCACAGAGTTGGACGTGACTGAAGCAGCTTAGTAGCAGCAGCAGCAGCAACGTCTGCCGTGTATGCAGAATAGGAGCATGTTGGCATGACTGGTATTTACCATTCTTATTCTCTGACAGAGGAAACACAAAAGTATACTGTGTGTTTTTAAATGTGCACACTGTGTGATTCCATATCTGCAGGCAAGCATGCTAAGTTGCTTCAGTTGTGTCCAGCTCTTTTATCCTAAATAAATTAACCCTCTGTCCATATATTCTCCAGGCAGGAATACTGGAGTGGGTTGCTGTGACCTCCTCCAAGGATAATTCTATGTATGTGAAGATTTAAAACAGAAAAAACTAATTTATTGTGATAGAAGTCAGAATAGTGGTTACCTGGGATGATTAGGTGGTTGAATATTGACTGAGAAAGGGCAAGAGGGAGTTTTTTCACGTCTGTAAATACTCTATATCTTGATCTGAGTGGTGATTTTATAGGTGTATATACAGGTGAAAGTTCATTCATCTACCTATCCTTAAGATTGTGACCTTTGTTATAGGAAGGCCATACCTCGACTTAGAAAAATGGAGGAAAAACTCCTTCCATGATCCTCAAATAGGAAAAAGAGTACGTCAAGGCTGTCACCTTGCTTATTTAACTTACATGCAGAATGCTGCTGCTGCTGCAACTGCTAAGTCGCTTCAGTCGTGTCCGACTCTATGCAGAATACATCATGAGAAATACTGGGCTGGATGAAGCACGAGCTGGAATCAAGATTGCTGGGAGAATATCAATAACCTCAGATATGCAGATGATATCACCCTTATGGCAGAAAGTGAAGAAGAACTAAAGAGCCTCTTGATGAAAGTGAAAGAGGAGAGTGAAAAAGTTAGCTTAAAGCTCAACATTCAGAAAACAAAGATCACAGCATCCAGTCCCATCACTTCATGGCAAATAGATGGGGAAACAGTGGCTGACTGTATTTTTTTCAGCTCCAAAATCACTGCAGATGGTGATTGCAGCCATGAAATTAAGATGCTTGCTCCTTGGAAGAAAAACTATGACCAACCTAGACAGCATATTAAAAAGCAGAGACATTACTTTGTCAACAAATGTCCATCTAGTCAAGGCTATGGTTTTTCCAGTAGTCATGTATGGATGTGAGAGTTGGACTATAAAGAAAGCTGAGTGCCGAAGAATTGATGCTTTTTGAACTGTGGTGTTGGAGAAGACTCTTGAGAATCCCTTGGACTGCAAGGAGATCCAACCAGTCCATTCTAAAGGAGATCAGTCCTGAGTGTTCATTGGAAGGACTGATGTTGAAGCTGAAACTCCAATCCTTTGGCCACCTGATTTGAAGAACTGACTCCTTGGAAAAGACCCTGATACTGGGAAAGATTGAAGGTGGGAGGAGAAGGGGATGACAGAAGATGAGATGGTTGGATGGCATCACTGACTCAATGGACATGAGTTTGGGTAAACTCTGGGAGTTGGTGATGGACAGGGAGGCCTGGCATGCTGCAGTCCATGGGGTCACAAAGAGTCAGACACGACTGAGCAATTGAACTGAACTGAATGATCCTTTATGTGGCTGAGGAAATATACAAAGATATTAACATGCAAGTAAACTTTATTATACAGGTTGCCTTTATACACACGATACTTACTTGAATACAAGGCATGCTTCTATGTCTGTTCAGTTTCCTGTACAGTTTGGCCATTTCTTTCATAGTCTTGTCCTTCTTCTTAGCTGAGAACACATAGACTATAACTATCTGATCCACAGAGGACAGCTGGTCAAGTATTAGGTGATCATATTCCAGGTCTGTCACTTCAGGGATGTGGTAGGCGCTACACTGGCATTTGTTTCTTTCCTTCCCGCATAGTGTCCATCTCAGGACCACAGGACAAACCAGCTGGGAGGCAAACCATGCATCCTTGTTCTCGATGGGGAGAGGAAGCCTAGAAACGTAATGGTTGAGATCATGTTCAAAGAACTGAAAGGAGAGAAAAAAATCCATCTTTTAAAAACACCAAAGAATCAGAGTGGCTACTTCAGTAAAGGATCGAAATTTAATTCTGGATAGAATTCTGTTTGCCATCATGCTAAAATACGTGTCAATACACTAAAGGAGTTCAGTGTAAAATTTTTTTTTTCGGCTATATAGGCACCTAGGGTTCAGAAACCAAGCGACATATTCAGAGCAGTTTAACAATGTAAGAAGATTGTTGGTCTGTAAGATACTTACTTTATTTCCTCTTAGAAATGGGGAAACTGAGACTTAGAAAATTCAATAGTTTGACCAAAACCACACAAGTAGTAAAGGAAAGGGTTGGAACTAGAACCAGTGTGTGTTCTTTTCTATTATGGCCCTTCTATCTCACTGACTCCTGAAGATGAAGTGCCAGAGGCATGGTTCTGTGTTGATTTTCGTATGTTACTAGAGAGGGTATGCAGAGAGGCTCAGATGGTAAAGAATCTGCCTGCAGTGCAGCAGATCCAGGTTTGATCCCTAGGTTGGGAAGATCCCCTGGAGAAAGTGGGGAGGGGGGTGCGGAGGGCAGTCTCCAGTATTGTTGCCTGGAGAATTCCGTGGACAAAGGAGCCTGGAGGGCTACAGTCCATGGGGTCACAAAGAGTCAGACACGGCTAAGGGACTAACACTTTCACGTGCAGATGATACCAGTCTAATGGCAGAAAGTGAAGAGAAGCCTCTTGATGAGGGTGAAATAGGAGAGTGAAAACACTGTCTTAAACTCAATATTCAAAAAATGAAGATCATGGCATCTGGTCCCATTACTTCATGGCAAATAGATAGGGAAAAATGGAAACAGTGACAGATTTTATTTTCCTGGTCCCCAAAATCACTGTGGACAGTGACTGCAGCTGTGAAATTAAGACTCTTGCTCCTTGGAAGAAAAGATATGACAAATTTTGCTGTTTTTGTTCAGTTGCTAAGTCGTGTCCTAGTCTTTATGACCCCTTTGAACTACAGCACTAGACAACATATTAAAAAGCAGAGCATCACTTTGCCAACAAAGGTCCATCTAGTCAAAGCTATGTTTTTTCCAGTAGTCATATATGGATATGAGAATTGAACCATAAAGAAAGCTGAGTGCCAAAGAATTGATGCTTTCAAATTGTGGTGCTGGAGAAAACTCTTGAGAGTCCCTTGGACTGCAAGGAAATCAAACCAGTCAATCCTAATGAAAATCAACCCTGAATATACATTGGAAGGACTGATGCTAAAGCTGAAGCTTCAGTCCTTTGGCTACCTGATGAGAAGAGCCAACTCACTGGAAAAGACCCTGATACTGGGAAAGACTGAGGGCAGGAAGGAGAAGGGGATAACAGAGGATGAGATGGTTGAATGGCATCACTGCCTCTAAGGCACCTGGGCTGTGGAAGGAATGGTGAATATTAAATAAACTTGGGGTGCTATTAGGAAGGGTGAAGATAGAAATGATTCTTGGTTATTCAGTTAGAAAAAATGTTCACCAATGTCCACCACAAATGTAATGATTTAAAATGTGCACTTGCTGCAACAATTAGAAACAAGGCATGAAAAGTTAGGGAAAGGACTTCCCTGACAGTACAGTGGATAAGAATCCGCCTGCCAATGCAGGCAACACGGGTTCAGTCCCTAGTCCAGGAAGATTCCACATGTTTTGGAGCAATTAAGCCAGTGCACCACAACTCCTGACCCCACGTGCTGCAACTACTGAAGCCCCAGCGCCTAGAGCTTGTGCTCACAAGAGAAGCCGCTGCAGTGAGAAGCCTGTGCACCACAAGGAAGAGCAGCCCCTGCTCACCTCAACTAGAGAAAGTCTGTGCCCAGCAACAAAGATCCAGTGCAGCCCCCCACAAATTAAACAAATAAATAATTTAAAAAATCAATTGATCACATTAAAAAATTAGGGAAGGACATATTAATACTTGATTGCCTGTGAACTGTCATTCATACAGATCACTCTAGTGGGTAAAATTCTGTGCTTATGTGCTCCTCATACTGTGGCTGATTTCATTTCTTTTGTCAAGTAGTGCTTACGTAGACAGTGCTCAGAGTTCTGTAACTGAATACCTGTTTTACTTTATAGACTGCTATAGCCTTTAACAGTCTTCTGTAAAAAATGCTGTGCTATGTTGCACAGATGTTACTGGTTTTCTTCACTCTGATTTTATGAGTAGAATCTGGGCTTTAAAAATTCTGCTCTTATTCTTTGAAGCATGTTGAATACTTCCTAATAGGATGGATAGTTCTGAAAACAAAGGGCTATTTAAACTTGCCCCTGTAGTTCAACCTCATCAATGGTGACTGTGAACCATTATGGAGAATGTAGCAACTTGCTTGTGCCTATAAGGAGAAATTGGAACTGGAAGGTGTATTATATGGGGACTTCATGGGCTTAATTAATCTAAAACTAAATCTTAATGTGTTTGCTCATCTGATCATTTTTTTCAGCATTTCGAGTCATCCAAGAAATACTTTATTACTAGCATTTTCCTGTGCATTAACCTCTAAATGTGAAAAGTTACTGAACTTCTTTTTAAATACATGAATTTAAAAAATTAATGTAGATGCATTTTCTGTCTGTTTACTGCTCTTCTCTGATGTATACAATAAACTCGCATATAGCGGGTTACATTAAAATATTAACTTCAAATGCGCATCGTGACAAATACAGAGAATGAATATGAATTCCTTAAGCACACAACAAAACAGTATATATCTCTCACTAAGAGGCTAGACAATCTTAAAAGAAATCAACCCTGAATATTCACTGGAAGGACTGATACTAAAGCTGAAGCTCCCATACTTTGGCCATCTGATGCAAACAACCGACTCACTGAAAAAGACATTGAGGCTGGGAAAGACTGAGGGTAGGAGGAGAAGGGGATGACAGAGGATGAGATGGTTGGATAGCATCACCAACTCAGTGGACATGAATCTGAGCAAACCCCAGGAGATAGTGAAGGAAAGGGAAGCCTGCTGTGCTGCAGCCCATGGGGTCGCAAAGAGTCAGACACGACTTAGCAACAGAAAAACAAGAGGCTGAATGTTACATTAACAGTCTTATATTGGGGAGTGGGTGGAAGACACAGTGCTAAAAACTTGATCTGTATTATCTCATTTAATTCTTTTACAGTCTTGTGAAATATTTTTTATTATCCCCATTAAAGAAACAGAATCTTTGAGAGGTACTTGACTGCTGAGGATCTCACAGCCTGTATGCTCTGCTAGTGTGTTATCAGGAATTATGCCAGGTGTCAGCCTGTCCTCTGTGCACAGGATTTGGCTGGCAATTAAACCAGAACGTGGAACCCATACAAAACAGCGATTGCATGTAAGATGGGCTTTCTCACGCATGGAGCTTATTTCTAATTCATGAGCTAGGTGAATACTGGATTAGGTAAATGCTGTGTTAGGTGAAGCCTTTATGCTTTCTAAATTCAAGACTCAGAGTCCAACTGTGGATTTAAAAGTTTCAGTTAGGGTTTGCAGAAATAAAGGACACCCTTATTGGACTGATATTCATCGCTTCAAATGTCTGCAACTTGTATAACAGAACTGTAAAAACAGTGATATATTTCACATGAAATGATTGGATTTTAACTTCTTTCAACAAAGGTGAAAGCCATTTAATTTATTTACTTTTTAGATTCATTTTTATTTAGCCGTGTCAGGTCTTAGCTGAGGTACGAAGGATCTTTAGTTGTGGCATGTGGCATCTAGTTCCCTGACCAGGGATTGAACCCTGAGCCCCTGCATTGGAAGCACAGAGTCTTAGCCACTTGAACACCATGGAAATCATTTGAAAGCCATTTTAGCTCTAAAATACATGTGCCTACTTGCTTTCTCATTAGATTTTAAAAGATTTGGTTAGTTTTGTTATTTGCTCCCAGGCCTCACCTAGGGTCAAGGCCTTCCACGATCTGGCCCCAGCCCTGCCTATCCCGTCTTCTATATTCTGAGCATCAGTAAAACTAAACTGTTTAGCTTCTTGTGCTTTGCCTATACTGCCCCTCCATCATGCCTCTACTCTCCTGCTTGCTTGCTCTGTCTTTGGGGGTGGGAAGGGCATGGTAGGATTATTGTTACCCCTTAGGTGTGTCATGGATGTTAAACGGCATCTTTGGAGAACAGTGGTTAGCATGGTACTTAGTGTATATTCAGTGCTCAGTAAATGTTAACTGTCCCTGACATGACCAATATTATCAGTGTTCTTACTACTCATCAGAGATTACCCATCCCTCCCTGCTTGCATATCCAAATTCTCCTCATCACTCAGGATTCCACTCAAAGGCTCCCTTGTTGCTGTTGGTCAGTCACTCAGGCATGTCCGACTGTTTGCGACCCCGCGGACTGCAGCATGCCAGGCTTCCCTGTCTTTCACTGTCTCCCAGAGTTTGCTCAAACTCAGGTTCATTGAGTTTATGATGCCACGAATCCTTTAAAAAGTTTTTCTCCCTCCTCAAAACTTCTTCAGCATTTCACTTCTGTACAACTCCAATAGCACTTTCTTCTTTATTTTCCATTGATTAATAGTGTACATTCTTAACCTCTCTTTGCAGACTTGAAGCCTTTGGAGGGCAGGGACCAAGTCTGTATTTCTGGCTGACTGTGTCTCCGTGGATGGCAGATAACAGTTATTGGTTGAAGAAATCATTCCATGGCCAAGGGTCTGGTAGCGCTGCTTGTTTAGGAGCATTGTCTGCTGACCATGCTTCAGATACCAGAAACATTGCCTTAGTGGCACTCACCACTTTTCTAAAAAGTCATTATCTTCACCAAGTATTACTGAAACAATATTAAGATTGAGAGCTCTAGGGATTCTCAGGTCCTGGAAGTCTTGGCAGATGTCGGCCCATCTGGTTTTCTGTACACGTGGTGGGAGGAAGCACGGCATCTCCTATAGCTTCCGAATGCGGCCACCTCAGGGTGGATTCCAGTGTAGAGAGCAACCGCTCTTCCGACCACTGCTCCCTTTCCCCACGCCTTCTAGACCTGGGGGAAAATGACACTAGGACTTTCTCTGCCTGAGGCAGGAAGCACTGCTGTTTGTAGCTACTCCCAGAGATACAAATGCATAGAGAACTTGGCTTTTTATGCTAAGAAAACAAGAATGTATTTCTTTTGAGAGGATTACGTGAGAAGGCAAGGGAAGCAATAACTCCTGGCCCTCATTTACCATTACCAGAGTCAGAATTTTTTTTAATTAATTGTTTTAATTGAAGGATATTTGCTTTACAGAATTTTGTTGTTTTCTGTCAAACCTCAACATGAATCAACCAAAAGTATACATATGTCCCCTCCCTTTTGAACCTCCTTCCCACTTCCCTCCCCACCCCACCCCTCTAGCTTGATGCAGAGCCCCTGTTTGAGTTTCCTGAGCCATGCAGCAAATTCCCGTTGGCTATCTATTTTTCATATGGTAATGTAAGTTTCCCTGTTCCTCTCCGTACATCTCACCCTCTCCTCCCCGTTTCCAGTGTCCATAAGGCTGTTCTCTATGTCTGTTGCTCCATTGCTGCCCTGCAAATAAATTCTTTGGTATCATCTTTCTAGATTCCATATATGTGCATTCAGTTCAGTTCAGTTCAGTCACTCAGTTGTGTCCGACTCTTTGCGACCCCATGAATTGCAGCATGCCAGGCCTCCCTGTCCATCACCAACTTCTGGAGTTCACTCAAACTCACGTCCATCGAGTCAGTGATGCCATCCAGCCATCTCATCCTCTGTCGTCCCCTTCTCCTCCTGCCTCCAATCCCTCCCAGCATCAGAGTCTTTTCCAATGAGTCAACTCTTCGCATGAGGTGGCCAGAGTACTGGAGTTTCAGCTTTAGCATCAGTCCTTCCAAGGAACACCCAGGGCTGATCTCTTTCAGAATGGATTGGTTGGATCTCCTTGCAGTCCAAGGGACTCTCAAGAGTCTTCAACACCACAGTTCAAAAGCATCAATTCTTCGGCACTCAGCTGTCTTCACAGTCCAACTCTCACATCCATGCATGACCATAACCTTGACTAGACGAACCTTTGTTGGCAAAGTAATGTCTCTGCTTTTGAATATGCTATCTAGGTTAGTCATAACTTTTCTTCCAAGGAGTAGGCGTCTTTTAATTTCATGGCTGCAGTCACCACCTGCAGTGATTTTGGAGCCCCCAAAAATAAAGTCTGACACTGTTTTCCCATCTATTTCCCATGAAGTGATGGGACCAGATGCCATGATCTTCGTTTTCTGAACGTTGAGCTTTAAGACGATATTTATCTTTCTCTTTCTGACTTACTTCACTCTGTATAATAGGCTCTAGGTTCATCTACCCCATTAGAACTGCAGAGTCAGAAATTTCTGACATACAGTCAGTGTTCACTGAAGAGATAGAAACAGAGTCTTGATTCCTGATTAATTAAATTCTTTCTGCTAAATGCACAGCCTCTTGGGAAGCAGATTGGAGAGAACTCAAATGATTGAATCAAAGCATGTAAGTTTGTGTCAGTTTTTAAAAATCTTTTGGCCATACCATGGGTCATGTGGAATCTTAGTCCTCCCACCAAGGGTCAAATTCATGCCCCCTGCATTGCAAGCACACAACCTTAACCACTGGACCATCAGGAAAGTCCTGTCCCAGTTTTAAGAAAGATTTTTCACTGACAGCATGTAAGTGGCTACACCTTAACTCAGTCTGCTGGAGAACTCTTACATGAAGCACCTGAACAGCAGGCTTTGCTCAGCATTTGTAGGTGGACTGAATGAGATATTCATCTAAAGCTCTTGCAAATGTAAGTTGAACCATGAATTATTAAGACAAATGAAGCTGTTTACCTGAAGGGTGGACTGCTGGCTGGGGTCTTCTGAATTTGACGGAGGGGCAAAGGCTTAAACATACCCTTTAGTTTTAGGAAGGTATTTTGGTATCGAAGATATTCCTTATTCTCATTGCTTTCCTTTGTACTTTGTTTCAAAGGAAATTTTGCTGTTGAGATTCTTCTGACCACTTTTTGTGGAAACTTGGGCATTTTGCAAATATGTAGGGTTTCTAGTCCTGAAACATAAACAGAATATACTTTACTGCTTAGTGAACCTAGGTCACTATAGGCGGAGCTATATGGACTAAGTTGGCTGAAATAATCTGGACACTCCTTCACCCATTTACAGAACTGTCTTTCTGTTGGTTCTTTTCTTTTAAATGCACTACACGGTCTGTTCAGAGAATATATAGCGTCTATGTAATAAACAAAGAAAAATTTTAGGTTATCAACAGATCTGATCCATAGGAGAGAATGTCTGTACTTACCTTGTGCCAGGTAATGTGCTAAATACTGTAAATAAACAATCTCATTGAATGAAGCACCTTCACGAGGTACTCGTATTTTTAATATATCACAGGTGAGTCCAAGTCCACTCAGCTAGAAAGAGGCAGAACCAGGCTTTGAGCATAGCTATTTAATTCTGAAAGTTGTACCATATGATTAGACATAGTGCTTCACAAATTTTTCTCATCAAATCAAAAATTGTAGACTATAAACCCCTATATTTATTAGATCATTATCATAGAAATACGATGTAAAAAGAAAGTATGATGTATTTGTATGGTATGCAGTGGTAAAATTACTAGGCTCCTTGCAGGTGGAATCAACAATCTGAGGGGCTCAATCACCCCAGCCCAGCTGGTTGCCTGAGGACTGAGGGGTTCCATTTTTCAATTTCTGTGTTAAACATCTGTGGCACATCCTTTGGGGAACTCTGCTATATACTATGTGTGTGTGCATGCTAAGGTGCTTCAGTCCTGTCCGACTCTTTGAGACCCCATGGACTATAGCCCACCAGGCCCCTCTGTCCATGCGATTCTTTAGGCAAGAATACTGGAGTGGGTTGCCATGCCCTCCTCCAGGGGGTCTTCCCGGCCCAGGGATCAAACCCACATCTCTTCTGTCTCCTATTGGGAAGCAGGTTCTTTACCACTAGTGCCACGGGGGAAGACTGCTATACACCACAGTAGGTAGCAAATTACCTCCTCAAATGGAGAAGCTTGCCTTTTAGGTTTAGCATACAGTTGATGCTTATCACTCACAAATTCTGTATCTGTGAATTTGCCTGCTTGCTAAAATGTATTTATAACTCCAAATCAATATCTGTTACACTTCCGTGGTCAGAGTGACATGGAGAGTGGTGAAGTCTTTAATTGCTTCATACATATTCCCAGCTGAGATTAAACAAGGTGATGCTTTGCTTCTTGTTTCCCTGCTCATTCTGTAAACCAGTGTCCTTTACATGGTCTATTTTGTGCCACGTTTTACACATTTGTATGCGTTTTGTTGGTGATTTTGCCATTTATAATCACCTGCAAGCTTAGTACTGAAGTGCTGTTTACTGTTCCAAAGTGCAAGAAGGTTGCTATGTGTCTTAATGAGAAAATCCTTGTGTTACTCTTCAGGCACAGTTCATAGAGCTGTTGATCTGGGTTCAATTAATATATCAAATTATTATACAGAAATGCATATAAAATAGATTCTGTATTGATCAGTTGAAAATATTGTGAAGCTTGCAAGAAGCTTGCTCTAGAGTGGCAGTTTGATATCACTAATTCAATACTGATAGAGATGCTACAGAATCTGACTACCATGTTTAATGAGAATCCATTGCATTAAGTCACCAGTCAAGAACTGAAATAGTAACAGGTCGTCAGAAACTGTCATCAAATACAAGCTGTGAGTTGCCATTACAGCAGCACATGCCAGTGTGAGGACATGGGCCCCTTTCAACACAGCAAATTAACAAAGACATTAGCAAGGACAGAGGTTTGGGTGGAGAGATTGAGTGGTGAGTAAAAGCACTTTCTGATCCAAAAAATGAATATGAAAGCACCTCCCTTTATGAAAACACACAAGTTGGCCAAAAAGATTATCTTTTCCAAAAAGGAAGGAAATAAAATTAAGGTCGGCTCCTTTGATTTTCTTACAATGGTCAATCACCTGGATCTGTGTTAAGGATCTATACGTAGAGCACTTCCAGTTTACAAACTCACCCCCTGGGAGACCTTGGAAGGAAAAGGCATTTAAATGTTAGTCTGCTAGAAGTCTGAATGATGGAAATGGATTATGTGGAACAACACAATGGATTCTATAACTGACCTAAGGCAAATCTGTAGTGATTAACCCATTGAAGTAGGATATGCTTGGCCTTTATCTGTAGTCCTCTCAATTTAATAACGGCCACCACGTCAGACATAGGGCTTATGTCCATTACTGGATCAAATGCAGCTATATCCACTGAGTCTGTTAAACTTGAAGGCTTCAAAACAAGAAATTTCATATATGTTTATTAAAAAGAGAGAGGCAATTTATTATATAATTATCAAACATCTGTTCATTCATTTACTCATTCATTCATTCAGTAGGTTGTCCAACAAATGTTTTCCTAGTGTCATTTACAGGCCAGGCATTAGGAAAGAAACAAGGACTGAAGATATCTATCTATTTATCTATATATATATGTGTCATGTTCCCTTGTGAATATGTGACACTGACACTGTTCCCTTGACACTGAATTGCACATTTTAAAATGATTAAAGGGTAAACATCATGTTATAGGGTAAATATTATGTTATATATATTCTAGCACAACAATAAATGAGGGAAGAAAAAGCCATGTTCTCTTGGAGCTCACAGTCAGCTCAGAAGAACTAGATAGATAAACACTATGGTACAGCACTTACGTTATCCATAAGTCCAGAGTGTTTTGAGCACAAAAATAGAAAATTTACCACTTGCAATACAGAGTTATTTAGCAGAAGAAAGTTTCAAAGTAAATAATAGAGGCATTAAACTTCAAAATAGGTAGTAGTATGTATGATCTATTCACAATGAATTTGGGTATATTAGAGTAGATACTCTGAGAAGGCAATGGCAAGCCACTCCAGTACTCTTGCCTGGAAAATCCCATGGACGGAGGAGCCTCGTAGGCTGCAGTCCATGGGGTCACTAAGAGTCGGACATGACTGAGCGACTTCATTTTCACTTTTCACGTTCATGCATTGGAGAAGGAAATGGCAGCCCACTCCAGGGTTCTTGCCTGGAGAATCCCAGGGACAGGGGCGCCTGGTGGGCTGCTGTCTATGCAGTCACACAGAGTCAGATACGACTGAAGCAACTTAGCAGCAGCATTATGTGTTATTCACTCAGTTGTGTCCAACTCTTTGCAACACCATGGACTGTAGCCTGCCAGGCTCCAGGGAATACTCCATGCAAGAATACTGGAGTGAGTAGCCACTCCCTTCTCCAGGAGATCTTCTCGAACTTGGGTCTCCCATATTGCAGGCAGATTCTTTACCATCTGAGCCACCAGGGTATACATAATTAGAGAAACATGTATGTATACATGAGAAACATTTATGTATGAAACATATGCATAACTGAAATCATTATCCAGGTGTCATTTGCACAATTTGAGTGTATTATGACAGGGACAGATGAAGATATGAGAGATATTCTGAACCCAAGAAGAATGTGAAGAAAGGAGAGAATTCAAAGACCCATAAGGAGAATGATGAAGTAAACGATGAGGTTTTGAGGAATGTGGTCTGCAGAAATCAGGCAATAAAGATGAACTTGGGAAAAAACAACCTGATCTGAAGGATAAGTTCAGACTTGAACTCTCTTGTCATGATGACTCTAAAAAGGACTTAGAGAACCCATTTGAAAGCTTGATAAAAATTACCCCCAAAAATGCATGTCTTAGGTCCTGAGCCTCAACCTCAAAAATAAGGAGATGCTGGATAAATAATCCCCAGAGAAGTTTAGAATTTAAATAGGGAAATAAAGTAAATCAAAGCTTTAATGTGTATAAAGCAATTTTGAATTACTGGGATACTCGTGTATTTGTTATGCTTGCAATATTAAAGCTGTTTTGGTAAATTAAAGAATCTGAGAGATTCCTCTTGGGCTTTCAGTTTAAATGGAGTTGACTGATTTTACACCTGTGATTATTAAGTTTAAAACTTCAATATAATTTAACTAAATTCAAAACTACAATTGGAATATTTAAGAGAATTTGAGATTCTTCCCAAATTTATTTGCTTTATAAAAGTTAAGAACTAGAGAATATTTTGTTTGAGTATAAATATGCATTTGAGGTACTTAGATAGGAACAAAATATATAAAAATATACACACACTTTAAAATATATAAGGGATTGTTATTCATTGAGTTGTATATGAGTCATTGTTAAAGGAAGTTTAATCAGTTCAGTTTGAGTTAATCAAATATTAATCAAGAAAAAAGGAGAAGTTGTTATTTTAGTAGAGTTTATAGATAGAATAAATAGGTTTTTATTGACCTTAAACTTAACGAAAACTGGGTGTTTAATGGTCACTCCAATAAAATAAGTTTTAATTTCAACACTAAAGTGATTGCATTTTTCCATTTACAAAAATTTTGGAGGTATTAAAAACCTCCACATTGATTCCTTGCTTTCTTAAAGCCTCTCCTCATTACATGTTTACTAAGTTGGTTAATCACAACCAAAGAGAATTTCTTTAAAGTTTTTAATAGAATGAAGTTGGCAGAAATTTATGCGTCTTCTGTGAAGAAATGTCTATTCAGATCTTTTCCCCAATTAAAAAATTGGTTTATTCATCTTTTTATTATTTAGTTGTAAGACTTCTTTATTTTCTAAGTCCCTCATCAGATATATGATTTACAAATATTTTCTTCCATTCTTTAAGATGTCTTTTACTTTCTTGATGGTATTTTTTTCCAACACAAATGTTTTAAATTTTGATCAAGTCCAATTGATCTGTTTTTTAATTTCTTTTTTCACTTGTGCTGTTGTATCTAAGAAACTATTGCCTAGTCCAATATCATGAAGATTTACACCAATGTTTTTTTCTTTCGTTTAGCTCTATCATTTAGTTCTATAAAGGACAAGATCCAACTTCCTTCTGTTGCCTGTGGATTATCCAGTTTCCCAGCACCATTTTTGGAAAAGACCATTCTTTAGTTGCCTTGGAAATGTGGCCAGAGTTTTTTCATTAAGAAAAAAACTTCATCGCCTCACATTTCCATAGAAGGAGGGTCCTTCGTGTCCTCTCTTCAAGAAATCTTATGAGAGTGGGTATGTCTTGTTTCTTCTTCTGTCCCCTCATTCTCTCACATGGGAGGATACAGTTTAGCTAATAGAAGAGCAGACAATGGTTACTTAACCTGACCATATTCTCCAAAGTGGCACCTTTTCAACAGTTTTTAGGGTATGTTGTTCAGACAATTGTTGGGACTACAATGAAAGAGATTTTGTTAAAGCAGAGTGACAGAAAGACCCTGAAATAAACAGGGAAGGCACAAGAAGATTTCCATTTAAATATCCTCTCCCACAGTAGCCAAGGAGTGCAGGTGAGACTCTGCCACACTGGACCACCTTTCCTTATTTGGGTCAGAACATAGTTTTCTCTTGCTGACCACTTGCTCATATGTAGCATGAGTTTGCCCTGCATATCCTATTCCCGTGTGACAAAACCACCAGTAGATGTGTCTCCACTCCCTGTTACAATTTCCCAGCTTGCGCTCTGATGAATAGAGTTACTAGTTTTTTCAATTAGGGGAAGGATTTAGGAAACTCCACTTTGGCCTGAGGTTCGAGCTATCTTCTCCAATCCACCTCTACCCAGGAGGACTTTCAGTAATAAATGCCTTGATTTCTTTTTTTGTTTTTAAAATGTATTTATGTGTTGGTTGCCCTGAGTCTTTGTTGCCCTCGGGCTTTCTCCAGGTGTAGCAAGTGGGTACCAGTGTTATTGTGTGCAGGCTTCTCATTGTGGTGGCCTCTCTTGTTGTGGAGCACAGGCTCTGGGCACGTGAGCTTCAGCGACTGCAGCGTGCAGGCTCAGTGGTTGCGGCTCTCGGGCTCCACAGTGTGGGCTCAGTAGTTGTGGAACACAAGCTTAGTTGCTCGCCGGCATGTGGAATCTTCCCAGACCAGGGATCGAACCCGTGTCTCTTGCATTGGCAGGTGGATTCCTATCCACTGCACCACCAGGGAAGTCTCAATGCCTTGACTTCTATTTGGCTCCTTATCCCTGTTTGGAATCAGATTCAAAAAGGAGGAAGAAAAAGGGGCTTCCCTAGTGACTCAGATGGTAAAGAATCTGCCTGCAATGCAAGAGACCTGGGTTCAAACCCTGGGTCAAGAAGATCTCCTGAAGAAGGGAATGGCAACCTACTCAAGTATTCTTGTCTGGAAAATCCGACGGATAGAGGAGTCTTGTGTGCTACAGTCTATGAGGTCGCAAAGAGTTAGACACAACTGAGTGACTAGGCGTACACACACACACACACACACACACACACACACACACTCTTCCACTACAGGGGACACATGTTCAATTCCTGGTCATGGAACTAAGATCCCATATGCCACTTGGCACAGTCAAAAAAATTAAAATAAGTAAATAAAAGAGGAAGAAAGAGCAATAGGCACTTTCAGATTACCAACATTTTATCTCATTCAGTTACAGGTTATGTGTTATACAAAGTTCTATTTCTGTTTCATTTTTCACTGGGCTTTTTTGGTTGAGTTGGATTCATATAACTTATTTTATCTTTTTTAGATTATTTTAAAATTTATGTATCTATTTTTGGCTGTGATAGGTCTTCCTTGCTCAATAGTAGATTTATTACAATTGTTGGTGTTTTGGTATGCTAAAATTAGTTCATCAGCTATTCCTGTGAAAACAAATTATCAGGAAGAAATGAAACAACAAAAAACCTTCTTTGGAATTTCATGCTTTTACATTCTCCTTTGGAAATAAAGTACAAAGAAAATATGAAACATCTAAAAAGCAAAGAATCCATCTTTCAAAATGATTTTTAAAAGATAAATTGTCACAGTTGAGAAGATTCTTGCTCGCACAGCCTTGAACAGTTATTTCTGAGGGGAAGGGAAAACTGCTGATTGTAGGAGTTTTCAGAAGTTACAAAAGGGGACTGATAATTACTTTGTGCTATTTGGGAATTCAAGAGATAAATATGTCCATCCTTATTAAGGATATAACACAAGAAGCCTTTTCATGCCCTGTGGAGAAGGAGTCCTCGTCCTAAATCTGACAGAAAAAGAAAGTGAAAGTGAAGTCGCGTCCGACTCTTTGTGACCCCATGGACTGTAGCCTACCAGGCTTCTCTGTCCATGGGATTTTCCAGGCAATGGTACTGGAGTGGGTTGCCTTTTCCTTCTCCAGGGGATCTTCCCGACCCAGGGATCGAACCCGGGTCTCCCGCATTATAGACAGACGCTTTACCATCTGAGCCACCAGGGAAGTCCTGACAGAAGTGAATAAACTACAGGGCTCACACTTTCAGAACTGCATCGCATTACAAATATCAATTTTTTTCTGATTTGGTTTCTGTTAATATTATCCACATTGTTTTTACCTTTGTGAGTCCTTTACACATTTAAAAATTTTTTTCTTATTTCAAAAGTAATGTATTCAACACAAAAAAATAGGCATACACCCTTTCAGTCTTTTAAAATACACATATAAGAATCTATTTTTCTTTTCTTTTTTGGTTGCCTGGCATTCTAGATCTTAGTTCCCCCATCAGGGATCAGACCCATGCCCCCTTCATCAGAAGTGTGGAGTCCTAGCTTTTGGACCACTAGGGAAGTCCCAAGAATATATTTTTCTCTGAACAAAAGTGGAATCAAACAGTACGTGCTGCTTTGTCATCTACTTCCCCCCTACACAGGCGCTTACCACTTTCTATGAACATCAGAGGGTTTTATTTTGTGATATTACGTCCCTTAGGAACTAAAGACTATGCATATGGGGGAAAAAAGTAAATTCCTTATATTGGAAAACTGTGACTGTAAGCATATTTCAGTCAGTTTATAAATACTATAAGGAGCATCATTTATAAACATTGTTTTATATTAAATAACTAAAAAATGATCACCAGTTTAACAGTGCCAAGATCCCTTGACAACTTAAGCACTGAAGATTATCCCACTCAGTGAGAGAAGCTGTAGAGGCCAGGACCAGAGTGCATGGATTTGCCTTCTTCCATCTGAGACAGAAATCAGCAAAGGCCTTCTCACGTGGCATCAAATGCAGAGGCGTGGAAATTATGGGGAGGGAAAGGCACTTCAGAAGGATGTGGCAGAGCAAATAGAGGGAAATAGGGTTTGGGGTCCGCAGAAAAGAAATCGTGTCTTCTGAATGTAAGCTTGCCAGATTGTTTCCTCCCCAAACAACTATAGAACCAAACCTATGGGGATGCTTTAAGTCTGCCACAGTGAGGAAGAAGGAGAATTTGAGGACCACTGTCACGGCAACCTGGGGATCAGAAAGCTTGCCAGTGCAGAGTGAGGCATTTAAGTGGTCTGACATGTAAGAAGTTAAGCAGTCTAGAAAACTTTGAGAGTTGAGGTCTAAAACACCCCTCTTCTTTCATACCAAACTAATCCAAAGCATAGGCAAATGCCAACAATAACACAAGAATCTCCAAGTACAGTATTCAGGTATCTGCTCCTCAACTTATTGTAATCAGGATTCCACTTCAATCTGTCCCTGAAACGGCTCTTGTTGAAATCACTACTGATCCCCATAGAGACAAACCCAATGGGTACTTTTTATTTCTCATTTTCTTGGCCTCCCTGAAAGGCTCACTCTGTTACCGCTCCCTCATCTTGAAACTCTTTCCCTTTATTTTGTGTGTAGTTTTCAATTTCAGGAAATAAAATCCCCTCCAGCTATTTTGTATATAATTATAAAATCCCTGGACGAGCAGAAGGGGCGATCTCTAGCTGCTCCCAGAACACCAAACTGACCGGCCAGGGAGGCTGCGGCTTCTGCCACATCAGGACGGTGCGCTCAGGGCACTGCCACTGGGCTGGTGGGCTCAGGAGCAGTGGCCTGACACTGTGCCCTTGGAACCTGGAAGCTGCCACAGTTACATCTCAGTAACCATGACTGGATGATGCAGCACTGTTGGAAAACCCAATTTCTTCATGATTTTGCTTGCCTAAGCAGGAAGAAGGTGTTCCCTTATTTCCATCTTCCAAATCTCACATTAACGCATCTAACTGATGATCTTAGTCCAGAAATCCATCTGCCAGGGTGTCTGGAAATAGTTTTCAGCTTTCCAACCCCTGTAGTACACTAGAGATAGAGGAGAATGGACACAGTGTCCACATGGTTCTCCTCCTACCTGGATACCAGACCGTTAAGTGTTGGCTTACTTGCCCTCTTCTTTCCTTATTCTACCTACTCTTCCTTAGTGACTGATTCTTCATCTCAACACATAAGCCAGAAAACAGTCCTATGACTTCTGCCTCCCAATTAACTTGTACTCCTGTCTATTTTCCATCCTCACTACATTAGTCCAGCCCACAATATCTTGGCTAAATTAGTGCAGTAATCTTATGACTGATCTCCCCGCACTATGCACCCAAATATGTCCCCAGGGATAATTGGCATAGAAAAGTTCTCAACCCAAGTGAATACATTTTCCTTTTGGACATTCAGAAATGTGCATGGGCCTTTGACTGATGACATCAGTTCAGTCGCTCAGTCGTGTCCGACTCTTTGCGACTGGATGAATCACAGCACGCCAGGCCTCCCTGTCCATCACCATCTCCCGGAGTTCACTTAGACTCATATCCATCGAGTCAGTGATGCCATCCAGCCATCTCATCCTCTGTCGTCTCCTTCTCCTCCTGCCCCCAATCCCTCCCAGCATCAGAGTCGTTTCCAGTGAGTCAGCTCTTTGCATCAGGTGGCCAAAGTACTGGAGTTTCAGCTTCAGTATCATCCTTCCAAAGAAATCCCAGGGCTGATCTTCTTCAGAATGGACTGGTTGGATCTCCGTGCCGTCCAAGGGACTCTCAAGAGTCTTCTCCAACACCATAGTTCAAAAGCATCAATTCTTCAGCGCTCAGCCTTCTTCACAGTCCAACTCTCACATCCTTACATAACCACTGGAAAAACCATAGCCTTGACTAGATGGACCTTAGTCGGCAAAGTAATGTTTCTGCTTTTGAATATGCTATCTAGGTTGGTCATAACTTTTCTTCCGAGGAGTAAGCATCTTTTAATTTCATGGCTGCAGTCACCATCTGCAGTGATTTTGGAGCCCCCCAAAATAAAGTCTAACACTGTTTCCACTGTTTCCCCATCTATTTCCCATGAAGTGATGGGACCAGATGCCATGATCTTCATTTTCTGAATGTTGAGCTTTAAGCCAACTTTTTCACTCTCCTCTTTCACTTTCATCAACAGGCTTTTTAGTTCTTCTTCACTTTTTGCCATAAGGGTGGTATCATCTGCATATCTGAGGTTATTGATATTTCTCCCGGCAATCTTGATTCCAGCTTGTGCTTCTTCCAGCCCAGCGTTTCTCATGCTGTACTCTGCATATAAGTTAAATAAGCAGGGTGACAATATACAGCCTTGACGTACTCCTTTCCTATTTGAAACCAGTCTGTTGTTCCATGTCCAGTTATAACTGCTGGTTCCTGACCTGCATACAGATTTCTCAAGAGGCAGGTTAGGTGGTCTGGTATTCCCATCTCTTTCAGAATTTTCCACAGTTTATTGTGATCCACACAGTCAAAGGCTTTGGCATAGTCAATAAAGCAGAAATAGATGTTTTTCTGGAACTCTCTTGCTTTTTCCATGATCCAGCGGACGTTGGAAATTTGATCTCTGGTTCCTCTGCCTTTTCTAAAACCAGCTTGAACATCAGGAAGTTAACAGTTCATGTATTGCTGAAGCCTGGCTTGGAGAATTTTGAGCATTACTTTACTAGCATGTGAGATGAGTGCAGTTGTGCGGTAGTTTGAGCATTCTTTGGTGTTGCCTTTCTTTGGGATTGGAATGAAAACTGACCTTTTCCAGTCCTTTTCCAGACTGATGGCATAACAGGCACTTATTGATAGTTTGTGGGGACAAGAGATGTGTTTTGAAATATTCTAGGTAGTACTGCATAACTAAGAGCTGCTGCTGCTGCTGCTGCTAAGTCACTTCAGTCGTGTCCAACTCTGTGCGACCCCATAGATGGCAGCCCACCAGGCACCCCCTTCCCTGGGATTCTCCAGGCAAGAACCCTGGAGTGGGTTGCCATCTCCTTCTCCAATGCATGAAAGTTTAAAGTGAAAGTGAAGTTGCTTAGTCGTGTCTGACTTTTAGCGATCCCATGGACTGCAGCCTACCAGGCTCCTCCGTCCATGGGATTTTCCAGGCAAGAGTACTGAAGTGGGGTGCCATTGCCTTCTCCAAACCAAGAGCTGCTGCTGCTGCTGCTAAGTCGCTTCAGTCATGTCCAACTCTGTGCGACCCCATAGATGGCAGCCCAACAGGCTCCTCTGTCCCTGGGATTCTCCAGGCAAGAATACTGGAATGGGTTGCCATTTCCTTCTCCAATGCATGAAACTGAAAATTGAAGGTGAAGTCGCTCAAACGTGTCCGACTCTTAGCAACCCCATGGACTGTAGCCTATCAGGCTCCTCCATCCATGGGATTCTCCAGGCAAGAGTATGGAGTGGGGTGCCATTGCCTTCTCTGAACCAGAGCTATCTGGTCCCAAATGCCATTTAGTGCTCTCTCTAGAAACAAGGGTTTGTAGATACAGGATTGCATGGACACTAAATTTAGAAAAATATTGGAAACCAAAGCAAATTGTAAACTTTAAATTTCACTGAGTAGGTATATCAAACAAAATTACCACCATCTTTTGCCACCATTGTTTTATGAGAGAAGATAATTAATTTTTAAAAAGTTATACACGAATGTTTATTTTGGCTTTAATCATAATAGCCAAACACCGAAAACAAATGTCCACTGGTGAAAGGACATTCAAATGGTCCGCTCAAATGTCCAACTGGTGAAAGGATCAAGTGTGGTATACCCTTACAAGACAATGCCACTCACCCATACAAAGGGAGAAACAGATACATACAATAACATGGATGACACCCAGATACATTGAACTGATCAAAAGCAGCCAGAAGGAAGAGAGTGCCTGCTGGTTCTTGCGTGAATGACTCTCCCTACATGAAACACTAGAAATGCATATCTAATTAACAGTGACAGAAAGAACTGACTATCTGGGGCCAGGAACAAGGAGAAATGACTGGGAAGGGGCACATGGGAACCTTTAGGTGTATTAGAAATTATATCTTAATTGTGATGGTGGTAGTTACACAGGTTACACATTTGTCAAAACTCATCAGGTATAAACTTAAAGTGCATGATTTTATTGTAAATAAATAATTTTTCAATAAAGTTGATTTTTTAAAAGTTGAATATAACCACCCTCATGCCCATTAGGATGGCAACTTTTTTTTTTTCTTAAAAGAAAATAAAAAGTGGTGGTGAGGATATACAGAGAAATTGGAACACTTGTGTACTGGTGGTAGGAATGTAACACAGTGCAACAGCTATGGAAAGCTGTAGGGTGATTCCTCAAAAACTTAAAAACAGAATTACCATATGATCCAACAATTCCACTTCTGGGAATATATCCAAAAAAATTGAAAGCAGGAACTTGAAGAGAGATTTGAACACCAGTATTCATTGCAGCATTATTCAAAATAGCTAAAATATGGAAATAATCCAAGTGTCTACCAACAGATGAAGAGATAAAATATGGCATATAGAATATTATTCAGCCATAAAAAGGATGGAATTCTGACACACATGATACAACAAGGAGAGATTTTGAGGACATTATGCTAAGTGAACTTAGTTACAAAAGGAGAAACACTGCATAAATCCACTTATATGAGGTACCTAAAGTAATATAACTCATAGAGATATACCTGCCTCCTGAGAAATCTGTATGCAGGTCAAGAAGCAACAGTTAGAATCAGACATGGAACAACAGACTGGTTCCAAATTGGGAAAAGAATACATCAAGGCTGTATATTGTCACCCTGCTAATTTAACTTATATGCAGAGTACATCATGCAAAATGCTGGGCTGGATGAAGCACAAGCTGGAATCAAGATTGCCAGGACAAATATCAATAACCTCAGATATGCAGATGACACCACCCTTATGGCAGAAAGTGAAGAAGAACTAAAGAGCCTCTTGATGAAAGTGAAAGAGGAGAGTGAAAAAGTTGGCTTTAAAACTCAACATTCAAAAAACAAAGATCATGTCATCCAGTCCCATCACTTCATGGCAAATAGATAGGAAAACAATGAAAACAGTGAGAAACTTTACTTTTTGGGCTCCAAAATCATTGCATATGGTGACTGCAGCCATGAAGTTAAAAGACGCTTGCTCCTTCGAAGAAAAGCTATGAGCAACCTAGATGGCATACTAAAAAGCAGAGACATTACTTCACCAGCAAAGGTCTGTATAGTCAAGGCTCTGGTTTTTCCAGTAGTCATGTATGAATATGAGAACTGGACTATAAAGAAAGCTGAGCACAGAAGAACTGATGCTTTTGAACTGTGGTGTTGGAGAAGACTCTTGAGAGTCCCTTGGACTGCAAGGAGATCCAATCAGTCCATCCTAAAGGAAATCAGTCCTGAATATACATTGGAAGGACTGATGCTGAAGCTGAAACTCCAATACTTTGGCCACTTGATATGAAGAACTGACTCATTGAAAAGACCCTGATGCTAGGAAAGATTGAAGGTAGGAGGAGAAGGTGACAACAGAGGATGAGATGGTTGGATGGCATCACCAACTCGATGGACATGAGTTTGAGTAGGCTCTGGGAGTTGGTGATGGACAGGGAAGCCTGGCGTGCTGCAGTCCATGAGGTTACAAAGAGTCAGACAAGACTGAGCAGCTGAACTGAAGTCATAGAGATAGAAAGTAGAATGACAGCTGGCAGAGGCTGGAGAGGGGAGAAAGGGGGGGTTGTTTAATGGGTATGTAGGTTCAGTTGGCAAAATGAAAAAGTTCTGGAGATGGATGGTGGTGATGACAAGGTTGCACAACAGTGTGAATGTACTTATGCCACTGAAATGTACATATAGAAATGGTTAAGATTTTTTTTTAAGTTAAATACAAATAAACAAGTCAGCATATGCTCCTTCCAGATAAATGGGCCTATCTGTGTTCAATAGCTGAATTCTTTGGCTCTTTTTCTAAGACTACGTCAGAAGAGAAAAATAACTCTAGAATACTATGAAAACCAATGTCCTTATTTGACTGAAATATTAAAATAGTGACTATTTTGCACTTACACCTTTGTTCTGTGTTATGCATTTCATTTGCTTGCACTTCGCTTTGTAGGCCTTGAATAGCTTCCTGGCTTCTTCGGACACATTATTGACATCATGGAATGACTGAGAGAGATTGTAAGCTGTTTTCAGGTGACATGGCTCATAAAACCCAGGGAGGCAAGAAACTCAACATAAAGACACTATTTATGCAAAAATTATAAAACTTAAGCATATGTGAAATCACCATGGTAATTTTATTACCATGAGTAACATAGTAATAGTTTTGATGCCTGTCCCTAAAAATAAAGATATTTTTATGTGTTCATACATGTTCTGTAATATGTGTACCATTAACACAAATGCACTCAAAAATTTAAAAAGTGTCAAAAGTTTTGATCAAAATCAATCAAGCTAGCTCACTGCTTAACTGCATGAAACTGGAGATAGTAATGTTTTGTCTCACCTCTTGAGAAACAAAAGCTTCAGCCTAAAATTCCTCAACAGAGATTTTGTGCAATTGTGAAATGGTTATTAAGTTATTCTGAGCCATAGATTTAACAATGCTCTAACATCTCCAAGTTCCTTCGGAGTGTTTACATGCTTAAAAAAAGTGAACTTAAATTGGCTTATTATATTTCACCCTAGAAAAAACAGGTGTCACACCATTTTAAAGAAATCATAGATTATATAAATGTAAGCAGTGCAACTGATTAGGACGCCAGAAATTAATTCTCCAAAGCTCAGGAACCATGGCCTTAGAAGAAATTAAGTGTTCTTTTTACTCCTACTTCTACCATTCTAACTTCTCCTCATCTCAAACTTTCAGTTATTTCTCAAATGAGGTCAATGAACAGTCATGGAAGGATTTTTAACCAGCCAGGATGCCAAAATCCTTATTGATGAATAGAAATTACCAGGCAATACTAAACTATGAGTCAACATTGTTCTGCTCTGGTCTGTGCTGAGGTCATAACATGAAGATAATTAACGAAACTGCAGGACCTACCGCCTCAGGTAACTGTGGAGGAAAAGGTTTGCATTTTACGGGTGCCAGAGATAGACTTATGCTTTGGGGATGCCATTTGTAGACCAAGGTGATGGCAAAGCGCCCAGAAATCTTCACGGTAATGAACTTATTCACCTAGGGGCAATAGAAAGGACTGTTAATTCCTGCCCAGAATTCTCATTCTCATAATTCAGGTGGAAATCATAGACATTTACATGATGCACAGAAGGAAATTTCAGACCAATATTCACAAACAGCTTCCGTCTAATTCCATTAAGTCAGAAGTGAGGTTTAGGTTTTGGTACTGCCAATTCATTGGTGCTTGATTTATTGAGACAAGAAAGAGAAGTGGGGAGAAATTATTTGGAATTAATGTAATTGTGTCTTATAGAGAAAGATTCATTTTCGATTGCAAAAATGCTGGGTCAGTTTACAAGTATTTCTGAGCCCTAATTCTAGTCTGAGACACAGACAATCTCGCCCATAAGACGCACTTGGTATCAACTGATTCCCTTGATGTTGAGAAAAGTAATTTATGCCTGCCAAGTCCTTGGAAGTTTTATGAGCCTTAATATTATTGTGAAACTTATTAAAGTTGGAGGTATTTTATAAGTGAGAAAGGAGAACTAATGACAAATGAACAACTTCTTAAAGCTCAAATGAGTATCTGCAGATTTGTAGAGCAAATTTACAGGCTTGCTACAGATGAAGTGTCCTAATCGAGTCAGCTGCATTAAGCATGCAAGGACTTTTATCTGGTTACAAGTTATACTCCCTTGCTTCCTGAAGGCTGCCAGCTGGAGTAATTTGAATTGAATAATCTATCCCATTGCAATCCTGAATTTTTAGAAAAAAAGAGTAAGGAAACCCTGATTCCTGACTGTCAGGAAGCTTTCACATACAGGCTTATCTGGTACAGTTTCTTTACCCGCTCTTTACTTCCCTAACTCTCTAGAACTGAGCAGACCTCTTTAAAAATAGCTGTCTAAATAGTAAATATAGGATGATACCATGGATTTTGTAAATCGTGTAGGACAGACCTGGAGGTACTTTCCATGCCTGTCCAGTAGAAATACAATATGAGCCACATAAGTAACTTAAAATTTTGTAGTAGTCACATTAAAATGAGTAAAGGGCAGGTGGAATTAATTTTAATACTATTTTATAGCCAAATATACTCAAGAATTAACATTTAAGTATATAATGATGTAAAAATGATTTGTGATATTTTACATTCTCTGTTTTGTATTAGGTCTTTGAAATCTTGTGTGTGGTTTACATTTACTCTATATTTCAAGGGTTCCATAACCATGGATGGCTGTGGCTGCCACAGTGGACAGCACAGCTCTATATGTCTGTGGTGGTGCTGAGGTTGGCTGTGCAGGACACCGCCAGCACGGCATATGCAATTGCCCTGGATGCAAAGTGCAGTCCACGCACACACACACACACACACACACACACGCGCACACACAGACGCACACACACGCACGCATGCACACACACGCACGCATGCACACATACAGACACACACGCACACACATGCATACACACATACACACACGCACGCATGCACACACACGCACGCATGCACACACACAGACACACACGCACGCGCACACACACGTACACACAGGCACACACATGCACACACATGCACACACATGCACACACGCACACACACACGCACACGCACACACACATGCACACACACAGTAACTATATGTGAACAAAAGTCTAGCCCAGAAGTTTCAGACTGATACCTCGGAAATGTTTGGTTTATTATTCTCAGAGTTTGAGCTAATTGCCAACTTTAAAATATCAGGATATTTCATTAAAAAAACCTGAAATTTATGACTTCTAAAAAATCATAAAATATAGCAAGCCTAGACCCACAGTCCCATTTAGCGATAATCTTCTGGCCTTGCATAAAGGCTGCCCCCTTTAAAATGTGTTTTTAGTAGGCATGAAATGCTTTTATAGTAATAACTTTTTAAAACTACTGCCGCTGAACAAAGACAAATCCATTTTAAAAAGGACCAAGTGAAGTGAAGAACTGAAATAAAAATTTATCAGATCAACTGGCTAGTGTAGACCACTAAACTGAATAATTCAGACCTCTTAATCCTCCTACTCCCAATAGTTTATTTTAGAAACTCAAAGTAAATGACTGTTACAGAATAAAAATGATCAAAAGAATGATAAATTGTAAAATAATACCCAAATTTCAACTGGATCGTCAAGTTTTCCCTTTGAAGGCCATATCCATTCCCTCACAGTGGTTCCTTTTTTGCTGAGCATCATGCCTCCATCCTGATTAAACATCATTGATATTACTTGGCTATGAAAAAGACAGAAATGTATCTCATTTAGAACAAAAAAATTGATGGACTCATTGATTTGGCTGAGATGACAGACATCATCAGGTTACAGCTTTTAAGAGTACAGGACTCCCTTCTATCACATTCCTGGTGCGTGGTCACCTTGCCTCTGCCTGAATATCTTCCTTGAAGAGAAGGCTGGTATATACATCTCAGCTGATCAAAATTTCCCTTCTCTGAGACACATCCCCTCCCATTCACCACTCCCCATCTAGAGAGTCATGGAAATGGGCTCTCCAGCCATGATTATCAGGCCATGTGGTCCCGATGCCTTGGCTCTGGCTGATTGAGCTGGGTGGACAGCTGACATAGAACTGTGTTGCAACTGGATGCAAAAAATACGTATACAAAAGGCTATGAGGAAGGTGTTGAGCACAGTGCACTTGAAGGACTTATAGAAAGCAGTGTGGCTAGGGACTTCCCTGATGGTCCAGCAGCTAAAACTCCTCGCTCCCAAAGCAGGGGGGCCAGGTTCAATCCTTGGTCAGGGATCTAGATCCCCACATGCTGCAACAAAGAATTCTAACGCTGACTTTAAGACTCAGCACAGCCTAAGAAATAATATTAAGAACAAAAACAATGTGGCTAGAGTCCAGAGTGATGCAAATAAGGCTGGAGCAGGTACGGACTGGATATGCAGGTATTCCTATGCTGTATCTTGAATTTTATCTTACAAGTAACAAATTATATAAGGGTTTAATAACAAAGCAATGAGGTGACATGATCAAACAGATTGGTGGGGAACCAAAGTAAATGCTGGGTACCAGTTCAGAGGTCATATCAGTGGTCCAGGAGAGAGAATGGCAGCTTGGTCTAGGGCAGTGGTGAGAGAGATGGATACACATGCATATATTCAAGAACCGTCTAGATTTGCAAAGATAGAATTTGTGTTGAAAAACAGGGAGGTGTCAATTTTACCTCCCCTATACTTTATATGTCTGTTAATGCAGTCCAGCATTTCATTACATTATCTTTTCTGGATGAATAGCATCAGACTATGTGTTCATGTCTAGATCATCTTTGTGTCTTCCTTCTTCTCAGCATAGCACCCAGCACAGAGAAGAAGTATAAATTGCTCTGATAAAATGGGTTCAATTAAACAAATACATTAAATGCAAGATACTCTTTAGTGACTGTTAGGTGTCTAGGGATGCTCAGCATGAGGTGATCTCACTGCACTCAGGAGATTTTCAGTCTTGTGATTATAATTATCTTGATAGATTACATTTATTTGGTGCCTTCTATGTGCCAAGCCTTAAATACATACTTTTATTTTTACTTATTTATTTATTTTTGGCTGCACCACCCAGCATGTGTAATCTTAGTTCCCTGATTGTGGCAAGAATACACAGAAGAACTGTACAATAAAGATCTTCACAACCCAGATAATCATGATGGTGTGACCACTCACCTAGAGCCAGACATCCTGGAATGTGAAGTCAAGTGGGCCTTAGGAAGTATCACTATGAACAAAGCTAGTGGAGGTGATGGAATTCCAGTGGAGCTATTTCAAATACAAAAGATGATACTGTGAAAGTGCTGCACTCAATATGCCAGCAAGTTTGGAAAACTCAGCAGTGGCCACAGGACTGGAAAAGGTCAGTTTTCATTCCAATCCCAAAGAAAGGCAATGCCAAAGAATGCTCAAACTACAGCACAATTGCACTCATCTCACACGCTAGTAAAGTAATGCTCAAAATTCTCCAAGCCAGGTTTCAGCAATACATGAACAGTGAACTTCCAGATGTTCAAGCTGGTTTTAGAAAAGGCAGAGGAACCAGAGATTAAATTGCCCACATCCGCTGGATCATGGAAAAAGCAAGAGAGTTCCAGAAAAACATCTATTTCTGCTTTATTGACTATGCCAAAGCCTTTGACTGTGTGGATCACAATAAACTGTGGAAAATTCTGAAAGAGGTGGGAATACCAGAACACCTGACCTCCCTCTTGAGAAACCTGTATGCAGGCCAGGAAGCAACAGTTAGAAATGGACATAGAACAACAGATTGGTTCCAAATAGGAAAAGGAGTACGTCAAGGCTGTATATTGTCACCCTACTTATTTAACTTATATGCAGAGTACATCATGATAAATGCTGGGCTGGAAGAAGCACAAGCTGGAATCAAGATTGCCAGGAGAAATATCAATAACCTCAGATATGCAGATGACACCACCCTTATGGCAGAAAGTGAACAAGAATTAAAGAACCTCTTGATAAAAGTGAAAGAGGAGAGTGAAAAAGTTGGCTTAAAGCTCAACATTCAGAAAACTAAGATCATGGCATCCGGTCCCATCACTTCATGGGAAAATAGATGGGGAAACAGTGGAAACAGTGGCTGACTTTATTTTGGGGGGCTCCAAAATCACTGCAGGTGGTGACTGCAGCCATGAAATTAAAAGACGTTTATTCATTGGAAGAAAAGTTATGACCAACCTCGACAGCATATTAAAAAGCAGAGACATTACTTTGCCAACAAAGGTCCGTCTAGTCAACGCTATGGTTTTTCCAGTAGTTATGTATGGATGTGAGAGTTGGACTATAAAGAAAGCTGAGTGCAGAAGAATTGATGCTTTTGAACTGAGGTGTTGGAGAAGACTCTTGAGAGTTCCTTGGACCACAAAGAGATCCAACCAGTCCACCTTAAAGGAGATCAGTCCTGGGTGTTCATTGGAAGGGCTGATGTCGAAGCTGAAACTCCAATACTTTGGCCACCTGATGCAAAGAGCTGACTCATTGGAAAAGACTCTGATGCTGGGAAAGATTGAGGGCAGGAGGAGAAGGAGACGACAGAGGATAAGATGGTTGGATGGCATCACCGACTCAATGGACATGGGTTTGGGTGGACTCCAGGAGTGGTGATAGACAGGGAGGCCTGGCGTGCTGTGGTTCATGGGGTCGCAAAGAGTCAGACATGACTGAGCAACTGAACTGAACTGAACTGACCAGCGATCAAACCCATGCCCCATGCATTGGAACCAGAGTCTTAACTACTGGACAAGGCAGTGTTACATAATGGTTACAAACTCTATAGAGCTAGACTGTTAAAGGTATTGAACCTAGCTCTTCCATTTCCTTATTGTATGAACATTGGCATATTTCTCAACCTTTCTGTGGCTCAGTTCCCTTGTCTTAAAATAGCGATAACAACAGCACTCACCTCATAGAGCTGCTGTTAGTACTAAATGATCTAATATATGTAAAGCACTTCAAACAAAGCTAGACAGCTTGTAAGTTTTCAAGAAGTGTTGCTTTTATTAAGTCTCACATAAGTCTCACAAGTCCATTTATAGCCATTATGGTTTCTCTTTCCCAGACGAGGAAACAGAAGCTGAAGGGTGTTCACAGAATATCCACAGCCTAATGTGAAGTTCAATAGAGAGGCTCATCATCTAATGAAAGAATAATAGTTCCCTGTATAAAACAGATGCTTTTGGCTTAATCAAATGCACAGTCGAACAGGTGGGCTGGAGGGGCAAAGTGACAAAACCAATGAAACAAAGCAGAAATGGAAACCCCATGCCTTGGACACCTAGAGAGCATCACTTTCTTGAATAGCCTACCCTCTCAGCCTGGGTAACCCACCCTTGAGCTGTTCTCATTTCTGTGAGGAGTCTCATCACGCAACGTAGGAGGAGCTCTAGCTAAGGCAGCTGTCCCCCGCTGGCACAGTGCTTCCCTGCACGCTGAATCCTGGCAGCGAAGATCCCAGTCCACACTCCTCTCTCACTCATCTTCCTGCTGATGCAAGCTTCCGAGCCTTCTCACCAAGAATCCCCTTTGGTGGGATGACAGATGTGCAAAAGGGGGATTGGTTTAACAAAGACCTACTATATGGCACGGGGAATTCTCCTCAATGTTATGTGGCAGTCTGGATGGGAGGGCAGTTTGGAGGAGAATGGATACATGTATGTGTATGGTTGAATCCCTTCACTGTTCACCCGAGAACAAAACCTAACACAGTTTGTTAAATACAAAATAAAAGTTTTTAAAAATTGCAATAACAAAAAAGAAATGTAACATACAGCATTGAAGACATATAAAATTTATAAAGCATAAAATGACTAGCCATATCCACTGCCCAGTTTACTAAATAAAAGATTACCAGAGGTTAAAAAAAAGAAGGGGGAGGGGACTGGTTTAAAAGATCACTAACAGATAACGAATTCCTTCTGGAAGCAACTTTTTTGCCTTCTCTTTTTCAGAACCTTCAGTTCTGCTGAAAGCAGACTGTACCCTGTGCCAAGGAATGGTCTGTGGTGCCCAGGATGAAATTACACAGGGGCAGGACTTATCCATGAGGCATAGTGTTTTGGGCTTTGTGAATTCCAAAAATACCACTAACAGATGGTGCTGTATAAATCTGCTACTGTCATCAAGGAAGAAAGGGAAGGGATGAGGAAGGGGACCACTCTAGAGGGGCAAGTGGAGGGAAATTACTTCCTTGTTTGTTTGCATATATAATCCTCATCTTGGACATTTAATTTCATGTAACAATATTGAGGGGGACATTTTCTTGGCATAAACTTCATTCTTGGGCAATACTAAAGTCTGGCCAGGGCACTGAACATTCTGGCATCTGCCCAGAAAGTGAAGACTTAGGATGTACTTTTATTTCAATTCTAACTTTGCTGACTTGTAAATCTATTAGTCTGTCTGTAAGTTAGCCCTAAATTAGATCTCAGAAATCACATGGCCCACCTTTGTATCAACCACTATTTTTTAAATTATAGCTTTTATTTTTAATTTAATATTACTTAAATGACAAGGGGAATTTTTAAAACATTTCATAAAATTGTTGTGAACAAGAAATGTCAGGTTTAGGTCCAATTTTCTTATAGGCAAAAGGGAAATAATAACATATACTTTAACTATGCAATATTGGACAGAAAATTATATATTAATATTTTGAGGGGCTTCCCTGGTGGTCCAATGGTTAAAAAATCCACCTTGACATGCAGGGGACACTGAATCACTCTTTGGCCTGGGAAGATCCCACATACTATCTGCCTAATTATCCTCACTATTAGAAAAACAGCAGAGAAATCATACTTTCTTGAAGTGGGACTGGTATTTTCACTCTTTTATATACCTTTATTATTCAAGGATACTGGTTGATTCTTTTCTAAGCTTGAAGATTAAACTTATAGATGACTAATATTTATTGGGCACTTACTATATGTCAGGCCCATTTGTATTTTACTCTTTGTCTAATTGCTTTCTTACTGCTTTCAAGATTTTCTGAAACTCCAGTGCTTTGGCCACCTCATGCGAAGAGTTGACTCATTAGAAAAGACTCTGATGCTGGGAGGGATTGGGGGCAGGAGGAGAAGGGGATGACAGAGGATGAGATGGCTGGATGGCATCACGGACTCGATGGACATGAGTCTGAGTGAACTCCAGGAGGTGGTGATGGACAGGGAGGCCTGGAGGGCTGCGATTCATGGGGTCGCAAAGAGTCGGACACGACTGAGTGAACTGAACTGACTGAATTGATATTTTTAAAAACTAAAGGAAAAGTTTTTTAATTAAAAGAAAATATGATGCCAACGATTTATTCAAATAGAGAATAGCAACAAAGAGACAGAACTTATAAGCTAAATAGACACTCTGGAATTTAAAGTATAGCAGGACAACTGACAGATTCAATAGAGGGGGCCAACAGCCTACCTGAGCTAGCAAAGAAGGATCAGTGAACTTGATGGTAGCTCAGGAGAGATTATTGAGTCTGCAGAACAGAGAGAAAAGAAAAGTGAAGAAAAAGAAAGTCTGAGAGTCCTCTAGACACTATTAAATTCACTGACATACATACATGTGATGGGCGTACCAGAAACAGTAGAGAAAAATGGGCAGAAAAATAAAAATAATGGCCTAAAAGTCTCCAGTTTTGTGAAAAACATTAATCTGTCCATCAAAGTAGCTCAAAAAATTCCAAGTAAAATAAACTCAAAAGAGATTCACACTTGCACACATCAGAGGCAAACTGTTAAAAGCCAGTGATGAACAGAAAATCTTGAAAGCAGCAAGAAAGCAATTAGACAAAAGAGTAAAATACAAATGGGCCTGACATATAGTAGGTGCCCAATAAATATTAGATATCTATAAGTTTAATCTTCAAGCTTAGAGAAGAATCAACCAGTATCCTTGAATAATAAAGGTATATAAAAGTATGAAAATACCAGTCCAACTTCAAGAAAGCATGATTTTTCCACTGCTTTGCTAATAGTGAGGATAATTAGGCAGATAGTATCCAGAGTCTAGGCCAAAAATAGGCGAACTATAACCTGCAGGCCAAATACGGCCTGCTGCCTGGCTTTGTAAGTGAATTCCCATTAGAGCACAGCCGTGCACATTTGTTTATATGTTGGCTATGGCTGCTTTCATGCTACAGTGGCAGAGTTGGTAGTTGCAACAGAGACTGTATGGCTGGCAAAGCTTAAAATATTTGCCATCTGGTCCTTTAGACTAAAAGTTGTCCAGCCTCTGGCCTAAGTACTTCTCCCTTGTTCCCTCCCCTGGGTCCACCAGAGCTTTGGAAATCCTACTGTTGCCGTGCTCTTTCCTACTGGACTAGACTTTTGGAGACTGTGGCTCACGCAAATCAAGTTCTATCTGCTCCACTGCTGGTGGCACACTCAGCATTCAATCCCTACCTTCCCCTTCCTTTCTAACAAATTCCTGTTCGTTTAGTTCTTCACGGCTCATTCAGTCAAATCCCATGTACAGGGGTAGATGCTGAGCAGTCTAAGCCCATGGATGCACGGCTCCCTTGCATCCCTTTTGGTTAAAGTGTGTGCCTGTGACTAAACTGACCTAAAAACACTGAGAGGAAGGCCTCACAGTTTACTGAAAAAAGCTTTTTTTCTGTTAGACATGAAAAAGATCATGTAGCTAGTGTCACTGGTAGTGACACCAGGATGATTACCTTGGAAGAAAGGATGCCTAGGATAGCCAAGTGGAGAAATGAAAATAACCTGGGTCCTTCCTGATGTCACTGAGCCCTAAATTATACTGTAGAGCCTATCCTATCTCCAATTTAAAATGGTATTTTTCTGTTACTTGCTATACCAGAGCATCGTAACTCTATTTTTAGCAAAACAACTTTGATTATAATTTTCATGACTGGCTCTCTTAAAATCCTGACTGTCCTGGCCACCCCATCCCCACCAACTTTTCCCAACAGCCTGACACAAATATTCCAAGTCTTGTTCACTCACTCTTCAACCACTCAACAGATATTTATTAACATTCACTATATACCAGGCTTCCCTGGTGGCTCAGTGGTAAAAAAGCTACCTTCCAATGGAGGAGACAAGGGTTTGATCCCTGGGTTGGGAAGATCCCCTGGAGAAGGAAACTGCAACCCAAATCAGTATTCTTGCTTGGGAAATCCCATGGAGAGAGGAATCTGGAGGGCTACAGTCCATGGGGTTGCAAAAGAGTCAGACACGACTTAGCAACTGACTAAACAACAGCAAAAAAATACTAGGTACATACTAAGTGTTGAGGGTGGAGCAATGAATAAGAAAGATACGGTCCTTCCCATAATAAAACTCACAGTCTAGTTGCACAGACCCAATTTCAGTTTGTTATTGGTGCTAAGAAGAAATAAAGTCATCACTTAGAGTAACAGAAAGAGGATGGTTGTTTTTTTTTTTTAATGGATGGTCAGAAAACAGTCTGCAAGTTCCTTGAAAAGTTAAACATAGATTTATCATAGAACCTAGCAGTTCTACTCTTGGTATCTATCCAAGGGAAATGAACCATAATGTCCACACAAAAACCTGAACATGAATGTTCACAGCAGCATTATTTGTAGGAGTCAAGTAGTGGAAACAACCCCAATGTCCGTCAACTAGTGAATGAGAAACAAAGGTGGTATATATCAATACATTCAATGGAATATTATTTGGCCACTAAAAGGAGTGAAATACTAGTATATGCTACATCGATGCAACTTGAAAGCCTTATACTAAGTGAAAAAAGCAAATCTTCAAACACCATATATTGTATCATTTCATTTATATGAAAGTTCCAGAATCGACAGACCTACACAGGCAGAAGGTTTATTAATGGTTCCTAGGGTTGGAGGGAAGGGTAGGGAATGATGAGTGGCTGCTAAGATTTCTTTCTCATGTGATGAAAACATTCTAACATTAGATTATGGTGTTGGTTGAAAAACTCTGTAAATATACTAAAACCCACTGCATTGTACATTCTAAACAGGTAAATTTATGGAATGTTGTTTTTCTCAATAAAGCTATTTAAAACAAAAGAAACAGTCTCTCCTAGGAGTGACATTTAAATGGAGACCTGAGAGATAAGAGTAAACCAGTCAAGCAAAGAGCTGGGACAAGAACTTTCAGTCACAGAGAACAACAGTGTACAAATGCCGTGAAAAAGAGTCAATGTTTTCCTCTATCATGTGGACTTGGGAAAGATATCCATCTTCTTTGAACTTCAGTTTGGAATTATATCTAGTCACAGGGTTAGATAGCATCACCAACTCAGCCAACTCCCACGAATCTGAGCAAACTCCGGGAGATGGTGAAGAACAAGGAAGCCTGGCATGCTGCAGTCCACAGGGTCACAAAGAGTCAGACACAACTTAGAGGCTGAACAACAACAGGGTTCCCAGGAAAATTAAATAACACGAAAAAAGTGCTCTCGCAACTTAAAGTGATACGTTTGCAATTAGTAGAGGGGAGATATTTTAATCAAGTTTACCAGCAACAATTTCCAGACTCTAACTTGTACAATCCCTGGAAAATCTAACTGATTAAAATATGTTTCTTCTTCATGAAAGCAGTTTTAGTTTTCCACCCAGTCTGTAGTGTCACAGAATACGAAGTCCAATCAGAATGCCATAAAATTACATGGTGTTTCCTAACTTTTCTTTTGAAACTGTGGAACTACTAGGGTTGGGAGAGGAAAGGACTTTTTTTTTTTTTAATTTTAAAATCTTTAATTCTTACATGCGTTCCCAAACATGAACCCCCCTCCCACCTCCCTCCCCACTACATCTCTCTGGGTCATCCCCATGCACCAGCACCAAGCATGCTGCACCCTACGTCAGACATGGACTGGCGATTCAATTCTTACATGACAGTATGCATGTTAGAATTCCCATTCTCCCAAATCATCCCACCCTCTCCCTCTCCCTCTGAGTCCAAAAGTCCGTTGTACACATCTGTGTCTTTTTTCCTGTCTTGCATACAGGGTCGTCATTGCCATCTTCCTAAATTCCATATATATGTGTTAGTATACTGTATTGGTGTTTTTCTTTCTGGCTTACTTCACTCTGTATAATTGGAAGGACTTTTTGAAGGTATGTGCTTTCTTAGCCTTTGAAATGCTTCCAGATTCTGTCATCTTCTTTTCATCTCAACATTAAAGTTGGGAAAGGCTCTTCCACACTGGAGGCAGGTGTGTACATGCCACTCAGTAAGGTACTTTGCTGCCTCATTCATCTCTCTTTCTCTATTTGCATCTTGAGACTCAAACATTAGTCTTTTATTTCTTTTAGCTTTTAGCTGACCTGTACTTTATTTGCTGGCATATTTTGACAGGTGATTTGACTCATAAAAACAGCCAGGGAAGGGAAACAAGGAGAAGAGGCTTCACCAGAAGCTAATCAGCACATACGAAATGCTGAACATGGCAGGAACACACAAAGGCATATTTATGAAATGGTTTAAAAAAAGCAACCGTCAACTTCCATTGTCTTGAAATCAAGGGAACACAGGAAGCTCAGGTTGGTGCTCTGTGATGACCTAGAGGGGTGGGATGAGGGAAGTGGGAGGGAGGCTCAAGAGGGAAGGGATGTTAGTCACTCAGTCATGTCTGACTCTGTGACTCCATGGACTGTAGCCTATCCTACTCTGTCCACGGAATTCTCCAGCCAAGAATACTGGAGTGGGTTGCATTTCCTTCTCCAGGGAATCCTCCTGACACAGGGATTGAACCCAGGTCTCCTGCGTTGCAGACAGATTCTTTACTGTCTGAGCCACTAGGGAAGCATATATAGCTGATTCATGTTGTACAGCAGAAACTAATACAACATTGTAAAGCGATTACCCTCCAATTAAAATTTTTAAAAATATGGAGGCAGGAAAATATGTAATTGAGGATCATTCAAAAAATTGAAATTCAGCAAATATGAAAGCAATATGGTATCTTAGTTCACTGAAAGGCTGCATATCAATAAGCTACCATGTCGATCTATTATTTCTAAAGCTCCAGGGGCCCAAAAATGTATTTCTCAGCCCACATTTCACGTCTTTTTTTTTTTTAATTTGCTGTATTTGTATATTTACCTTTGTGCAACATTTTCAACAAGATGCTTTAAAGTGGGTCACCAACTAAATTGAAATTGAGCACGTGGAAGAAGAGTCATTACAGTGAGTTGCATAGTGTCTCCCCAAGTTTCACATGCACCCTGTACCTCAGAATGTGACATAATTTACAAATAAACCAGGTAACATCAGGAATTGCCAGCAACCAACAGAAGCTGAGAGAGGCATGGAACAGAATCTGGAGAAGAAAATATGATATACTGGGCAACACTTAGGATGGATGAAACACTTTTCAGCACACATAGGTACCTTTTACATTTCATTTAAGTTGTTTGTATCACTGTGCTATAAAGACCCAAAGCACCTGGCTACCCTTACAGAGGTGGGCCACAGCCCATCAGGTAGGAAAGAGTCAGGCACAACTGAGAGACTGAGCTTACACGCGTGCACAGAGAGCACAGAGTCCTCAGGTGAGTGGTTTTTATGTGTGAAAATCAAGGAAAGGAGCAAATTCCGCAGTTAGGTCAAATCAGAGTCAAAATAAGGTCACAGATGCAAGACACGGGGTGGAGAACACGATTCAGAGGAGGCAGGGTGTCAAAGCCAGAGGAGACCATGAGAACTCTGCAGAACTCTTGAGGAGGATGTGAGACTTTGCATGGGCATGGGATGGTAGTGCTGCCAGTGTTATCTAGTCCATAAGAGGGTAGGGAGGCCCCGCTGATACCTGGCTTACCAAATAACCCAGTGTTGCTTCCCAGCCCGTGTTCCTGGGACGTTGGCTTCATATAAGTCCCTATATGAAAAGGGGCTATCGTGTCTTCACATGGATGGCAGAGCTGGGTTCTCTGAGACCTACAGTCTTTTGGTCTGTTCTGATATGCAAGTCTGTACATGGAACAGCCATGAACACATGTATAGGTTTCATTTTCCTTATCTGCTTTCCCAAACTAGATTGCTGATTTCAAAGATTGTTTTCCTATCCTTTCCTTTTCTGGGATTTAGCACTTCATCCACCTCTTACCTTACCCACACGTTCTAGTTTGTTTGGAATTTCATGTACCTCTTAGGAGAAGAAATGCTACCACATCCAAAAGGTGTGAAGGTTCCAAGGATAACTTGATTTGGCAAGTCACTAAATATGTTGGTATACATGCCACCCCAAGGGAGGGCAGAATAGCTTTGGCAGACAGCTAGGCGGCCAGAAGGATAGATAAGATCCAGGTTAAGGAACTGCTATTGATAAAAACAATAATAATGCTGATAACAACTCTCAGATAGAATTTGCTCTTTAGTAGAACCTATTCTTATAATAATTCTTAAATAGAACTTTTCCTACCTAATTTTTAAAATCAGCTTATGTAGGCAACGAAGTCCAGAGAGTGTGACTTGCTTTCCCCTAGACACTGAGCGCAATAACGAGTCACAGGCCAGCACATCTCACTGTGACTTCCACTTGCATGATCTTTCCACGTGTTCACATTGCCTGAACCTCCACTTCAGCTGCAAATTCCTTAAAACCAATCTTGTGACTAGTAACAGGAAGGTCTGGTCAGACAGGTTCTGTTAATGAAAGAGTCACTGGAAGCCAAAGTTGCCCACTGCTACCCAGCATGGCCTCCTGAGGTCATTCCAGCACACAGCAAAATGATTGGGTCTCCCCAAAAATGTCGATGGACAGACCAGGCAAAGGAGGACTGAGGGACAATTATGAGTATGCAAACAATTTCACAAAACCTAGCTGTACTAACCTTTACAAAGCCATGATGAACCCTTGAGGTCTTTTTCATTTTGGATTTGTAAGAATTTATTACAAAATCCCTATTCTCTCTAAGCTAAATCCCCAAATGTCTCTCTAACCAGGAAAATGAACAACAATTCATTTTCTCAGGATCATGTGACACCTTAGGTGTTTCACAAAATGTTGACTAAAACCAGAGATCCCTTTAAGTAGAAGAAAGCTTTATAAACTGGAGAACTTGCCCTGACCTCTTTCTTGGATTGACTTCTCCCACCCCCAGAGTGAGGGAGTGTAGACCCTTGGGAGAAAGGGACTGAACAAATACAGGGATCAGACCTCCTTTTTTAATGCTTCTGGGATTTTCTGCTGAAACAGAAACACTCCACCTGCTGCCCCTTTACCACTCCTGACCCGTCCCATCCTTCTTCAACCATTGGCGTTTCACAAGGATATTAGGTCAGAGAGGAACCATCTGTCAGAGCATAATGGAACTTTTTCAAATTCTGGTCAGGCTTCTTGATTGTCGGCATATTAGTCCTCCTCCTCAGCAACTCTAGCCAGAAACACTGGGAATCTTCAGGGATGGTGTTCACCTCTTCCTCGTTATAGTGGCTCAGGATAAGCTGTTTGTTGAATCCTTCTTTTCTTAGCTTAGCTTCTTCTGTTTTTCTGTTCAAAAGAAAACAATTCAAGATCCAGCTAATTTCTTGTTCTTATTAAGGGCTAGGGGATGGCCAATGGGTGTTTAGGCCTCTGTGACCTCACCTTTGTTGTTGCTGCTGCTGTGTAGTTACTAAGTCATGTCAGACTCTTTTGCAACGCCCTGGCCTGAAGCTCACCAGGCTCCTTTGTCCATGGGACTTCCCAGGTAAGAATACTGGAGTGGGCTGCCATTTCCTTCTCCAGGGGATGATCATCCGGACCCAGGGATCAAACCCACATCTTCTGCATTGGCAGGCAGGTTCTCTATTGAGCCACCAGGGACGCCCGACCTCACCTTTACCACCTATCTAATGGATTTCCTTTTAATCAGGAAAGCTAGGCTTTGAAATCCTTAGCCAAGCATTTATTGAGTGCCTACTATTTTAAAAACAGTCACAGAGTGTCTACTGTGTCTGAAGCACAGAGGCTCAGCAAATGCAGGACTAGGCAGTAGCCCCCGTGCCCACAGGGGCAGCACTACACAGCACAGGATTTGGATGAGAACTGAGGTGAACCTGGCACTGCCACTTGAGACTACAGAGAGTAAACAAACTATTAACCTCCTCTGCACTTTGATTTCTTCGCCTATAAATGGAGACAACAATACCTCCTGGAAGTGTGGGAATCTCTGACTATAATGCACACAGACCTCTGGGCCAGACCCTAATGATTAGCATGTCATCTGTTAAAATGAATAATTGTTTTTGTTACAATTTAGTGAGGAACATATATATACATATTCATTAATAATATGATGATCAAGGAAAAGGGCAGGTGAATAGGAAACTACCTGGCTTCTAGGTTTCAGACAGAAACCTTCAAATTAACGTAGCCTGTTAGAACATTCATTTAACCATTCACAAATATTCACTGGGTGTCTTCTGCAGTCAAAACTCATACATTCTTATGAGAAACGTGCTATCTGTCCCCATTCTTATGAGAGTGACCGAGTTTTGCAGCTATATGGTAAAGCCTGGATGCAATGCCAAGGACTTCCCTGGCAGTCCAGTGGAAGGCCCCCTTCCAATGTAGGGGCACGGATTCGATCACTGGTTGGGGAATTAAGATCTCATGTGCTGTGTAGAACAACCGAAAACAAACAAACAAACATAAAAAACAACCCCTCCCCCCCAAAAAAAAAGGCTGGATGCAATGCCATCCACATCAACTCCATACTCCGCTCTGTTCTCTTCGCTTCACAACACTGCCCTCTGCATTCCTACTGTTGGGTGCTACAAGAGCTATGGGCATAGTATAAGTGTATTTTAAAAATGCAGATTAACCAAGGCTCTTTTTTTGAAAGTCAGCCAGTGAGGCAGACCTTCTTGCCACTAACACATGCAAAGGTATACACACATGAATACACACACATGCACATACACGCATACACACTCATGTACTCAAGTGTGCCAAGTAGGAACTGCTGGCAACATGCCATAGACAAATCCTCCAGAGTCAGGCTGGCAAAACAGAGTCATTAAAGAGATGTTCTAGCTGCCTTGGAGACCAACAGGACCTGTTTAATATCTCCATGGCCTGGCTGGCATGACTTACTTAGTCATGATCTGAGCTACCAAAGATGGGCTGCTGAGCTTTTGGGTTATTAAGACATAATACGAAGATGGAATTGGGCAGACTCATGATCAACATTTGAGAATAATCAGAAATGTCCAGATTCTAATTAGGGGAGGTAGGAGCTACTTTCTTAGAGAAAAAGTTAGCAGTTTGGGAGTTTCCAAGCACAGGGTAAGATTCAAAACAAACAAACCTCAGCAACAGCGTGAAAGAAGGTCTAAGACTGCCCTCAGCAAATCCCTTCAGATACACAGCAGTTTCAAACAGGAATCCTCAGTGTTTTTCATTTTAAGGTGCACTTGAAAACTCCTAAAACTGAGCTGGCATATCTCAAGGATAACCTTGGAATATTGGGAAGAATTGGTCCGTGTGTGTTTGACTGTGCACACCTATGCATTTGTTGGCTGAGGGAGGGAATTGGAATGTGGAAAGAGCTATGCTGAAAGGACTTTTAAAGGATAAAAATAACTAACTGGAAATAACACAGCTGATTAATGAAAGGAGAGGTATAATAGCCACCCTATTGGCAGTGTTGGTGGCAATCAGCAAAGGTCTCTGACCCCTCTCGGAGAAGCTGGAAGAGGTGCTCCTCAGAAGTCCTGTGAGCAAAGAATCAGATCCAGGAGGGTGGGCAAGAGCCAAATCTGCTAGAAAATGGAAATGCTTGATTAAAACAATTACTTTCTCTCCCCTACTTTTGTCTCGTCTCTCACTTTCCTTCTCCTGCTGCTCCTTTTCTTTCTTGTGTTCTCATGAAAATGTGTCCCACTGCCAGAAACGAGGTGAGTGGGCAAAGTTTTGCACGGTGTGACAAAAGCAAAGCACTTCTAGATCTCTACTCTTCCCCACACCAGAACACACACATGCCACTCCATTCATAAGCATCAAAGGCTGGCAGGATTTCAGCCTAACACCACCCGCGTATAAGCCAACTGGAAACCCAAGTTTAATCATCACTCTCCAAGCCCATACCTCTGCCCTTTCAATCAACGCCTAGACGTGATTCTATTTTTCCGTGACTTTCCACAATGGACCATTTTGGATTATTCTTGAAAGAAAGGTAAGTATGCCTCTGAAGTGTAAACCCTATGCTACTACTGCTAAGCTGCTTCAGTAGTGCCCCACTCTGCAACCCCTGGACCATAACCCACCAGTCTCCTCCGTGCATGGGATTCTCCAAGCAAGAATACTGGAATGGGTTGCCATTCTCTCCTCCAGGTAAACCCTATAAATCATTGGAAAAAAAAAAACACATAGTCTTCCTCCTTACCAATATGGCCAAAAATTAAGATACAAAAGCTATAGGGCAAAAATACTCCAGTGCCAAAACTCCTATATTTATATAAATCCCACATTACTCAAATACTCAAGATAGGCAGCTAAAATTCAGTAAAGTTCTCCATTACAATTTTTAAAGCAGCACTTCCTTTTGTAATCCCTTTAACAGACTCCTAGATAAAGAGTCTTTTAGTCATTGTGTGACGTCTAGTCAGCCTCCCATGCCAGTAAAGACTACTTCATCTCTGCCTTTTCTCAAAGTATTGCTAGTGATCTGCTCTCCTCTTGCCCAAGGCCCAGAAGTTGACCTCTGGATTCTCTAGCAGGCGATAATTATCACCAAATTGATAAGTTCAACAAAAGTGTCTTTGGATTTCCCTGGTGGTCCAGTGGTTGAGAATCCACCTTGCCATGCAGAGGAGGACACGGGTGGGATCCTTGGTAGGGGAACTAAAATCCCAAGTGCCACAGAGCAACTGAGCCCACACGCCACAACTAGAGAGTCTGTGCTCCACAAAAGACCCTGTATGATGCGACGAAGATCCTGAGGGCTGCAACTAAGACCTGAAGCAACCAAACAAATAAATATTTTTTAAAAACAGAAAAGCCCTGATACTTACACAAAATGGTTTATTAGAATTTCAGGTGGCTGGTTATTCCCAGGAAAAGTTATTGTCAGGACTTAAGGAACAGTCATTGTCTAAGTCAGAAGCTACCCAATTATCTCAGACTTTTAGTATCTAGACTATTCAAAGACAGAGGCTGAAATAGAAAGGGAACTACATGTCAAATCATCTTAAATCAAATTGGTCTATGAATCTAACAGTAAGCTAAATTCCACATGGGGGGGGCATTCATTGATTGTAAGAACTGAAGGATATCTGGAGAATATCTAATCCTGTTTTACAGATGAAGGAACCAAAGCATAGAAAAGGGATCCAAAATTGCTAAATAAGAGTTACTGTTCTACAGATTGTGCTTTTAGCTACATTATTCCATTTAATGCTTTGAACAACTCTATAAGGTAGATTCTAGTAGGATTTCCATTTCTTATGAGGAAAGTAAGGTCCGTCTAGTACAGGCTATGGTTTTTCCTGTGGTGATGTATAGATGTGAGAGTTGGACTGTGAAGAAAGCTGAGCGCTGAAGAATTGATGCTTTTGAACTGTGGTGTTGGAGAAGACTGTTGAGAGTCCCTTAAGGAGATCCAACCAATCCATTCTAAAGGAGATCAGCCCTGGGTGTTCTTTGGAAGGAATGATGCTAAAGCTGAAACTCCAGTACTTTGGCCACCTCATGCGAAGAGTTGACTCATTGGAAAAGACCCTGATGCTGGGAGGGATTGGGGGCAGGAGGAGAAGGGGACGACAGAGGATGAGATGGCTGGATGGCATCACCGACTCAATGGACATGAGTTTGAGTGAACTCTGGGAGTTGGTGATGGACAGGGAGGCCTGGCGTGCTGTGATTCATGGGGTCACAAAGAGTCGGACATGACTGAGCGACTGAACTGAACTGAACTGAAGGCTTGAGAAACTAAGTGTCCCAAGTTCCATGGTTGGCAAATGGGAGCACGAAAGTTGTGTGGATTCCAAAGCTTGGGCTCTAAACCTTAACAGATATTAGCCCCTGTACCCCAGGTCACACAGCAAATGAATGGGTAGAAGCAAGTCTGAAATTGGCAGACTAGTGTTTTTGCATCACCATACTCTAACAGTGAATAAGAGAGCTTCATTAGTTATAGCCCAGATTCAGGCCCAGAGAGCAGCTCTAGGTAGACCTGGTCTAGAGAATGTGCTCTGCTGTGCGGAGTGTCCTGGGACCTGTCTGGTCTGGGACGAAAAGATTCAGACTATGTTTGTCAGACTAGACTTCCTGTGGTAAATCCATAGTGTATCCTAGTGTGGATCTGCCAATGAAGTTAGAGACTTTTTTCTTTCTGCCTTCAATTTCTCTGGGCCTGACTTGATATTAAACTTCTATAATGTTAAGCAAGTGTGGTAGAAACTTGGTAGGGTAAAATGGCTGATATTTCTGATTTTCGTAAAATTGTACTTTGTTCAGCAAGCATTTATTTAATCTCCATGCTATTAATATCTCTCATCCTGGTAATCAGGGGATGTTAATATTTGGTCGCTTTTCTTACAGAAATGTTTTGTAATGCATAAACTGTAAAATTACATGTGCTTTTTAAAAAACTTGGATCCTGTATATGACAGATCCCTTAAGAAGGGATTCTACCAATTCTACCAAGACAATTAGCAAGTCTCATCACTTGCTCATCAGTTACAAAATCACTCCCTTGATGCAGTTTATTACTGTGGGTCATGTATAAAAGCATCTTACTCATCCCTGTTGCTATGTTCCAGTAAAATTTGCCTGTTCCATCTACTCTGCCAAGCTATGCTGTCTTAGTTCTAAACCTATTTGTTACAAGCAACCACTTCTGATGGTATTGGGTTATTATTAAAGAGTGCTTTTTGCTTGCTTAGTGCTTTAGTGTCTATAAAGAATGTTTATATATATTGTGTCACAACATGTTATGGTAAGCAGCAGAAGACATATTATTATCTCTAAATAGTTAAAGAAACAGAGGTTCAAGGAGTTCAGGGAATGACTTACCCAAGATCTCATGCCCACTGATTAAAGAACCTGGGTGTTCTGACTCCAAGTTCTTTTTCTTTCAGTTTTTAAAAAGATATTATTTTTTAGAGAGTTTTAGGTTCACAGCAGAACTGAGTGGAAAGTACATAGAGTACAAAATGCCCCCTGCAAGTTTAGTTTCCTTTTCATTAAAATATGCTACCTGCTCCATATCCTCTGAGGCCTTTTTAAACTTGAAAAACTAATTCTATAATTCACTGGGAAGAATGAGTTGCTGAAACTGATTAAGATGCTTTGAAGTAGAAAGAGTAACCAGAGGAGATTTGTTGTACCAGATACTAAGATAGTAATAATTAATATTTATTGAATGCCTATTTGTGCTAGGAATCTTTACAACAACTATAAAAGGTAGCTACTAAGACTATCCCTATTTTACAGATGAGGAAAATGAGGCAAAGGGCAATTAAGTGACTTTCACATGAATTGATGGAGCTGGGATTTTAACCCTATCAATTTGGCTTCAAGGATTTTTTCCTACCATCACAGCTGCCTGTCTCATAGTTTATAATCTAACTAATTAAAATAGTTGACATAAACCCACATACCCATGGTCAATTAATCTTCAAAAAAGGAGGGAAGAATATAAAATGATGAAAAGACAGTCTCTTCAGCAAGTGGTGCTAGGTAAGTTGGACAGATGAATGTAAATCAATGAAGTTAGAACACACCTTCACATCTTACAAAAAAATAAACTCAAAGTGACTTAAAGACTTAAACATAAGACATTACAGCACAAAGCTGCTAGAAGAGAGCACAGGCAAAACATTCTCTGACATAAATCATATCAATGTTTTCTCAGGTCAGTCAACTAAGGCAATAGAAAAACAAAAATAAACAAATGGGTCCTAATCAAACTTATAAGATTTTGCACAGCAAAAAGAAACCAGAAAAAAAAAAAAAACCTGGGAAAAAAAATCTACAGCATGGGAGAAAATATTTGCAAATGATGTGACAGATAAGGGCTTAACCTCCAAACTATACAAACAGCTCATTTGACTCAATGACAACAACAAAAAAACAAACCAAGAAATGAGCAGAAGACTTCAATGGACATTTCGCCAAAGAAGACAAACAGCTGGCCAGAAGGCGTATGAAAAGATGCTCTACATCACTAATTATTAGAGAAATGCAGCTCAAAACTACAATGAGGTATTATCTTACACTGGTCAAAATGGCCATCATTAAAATGTCTACAAATAACAAATGCTAGAGAGGGTGTGGAGAAAAGGGAAGCCTCCTATACTGTTGGTGGGAATGCAAACTGGTCCAGCCACTATAGAGAGCAGTGTGGAGGTTCCTCAGAAAACTAAGAATTACCATATGATCCAGCAATCCCATTCCTGGGCACATTTGTTGTTCAGTTGCTAGGCTGTGTCTGATTCTGCAGCCTCATGGACTGCAGGACACCAGGCTCCTCTGTCCTCCACTATCTCCTAGAGTTTACTCAAATTGGTGTCCATTGTCAGTGATGCTATCTGACCATCTCATCTTTTACTGCCCCCTTCTCCTTTTGCCTTCAAAATTCCCAGCATGAGGGTCTTTTCCAAAGAGTCGGTTCTTCCCATCAGGTGGCCAAAGTATTAGAGCTTCAGCATCAGTCCTTCCAATGAATATTCAGGACTCATTTCCTTTAGGATTGACTGGTTTGATCTTGCAGTCCAAGGGACACTCAAGGGTCTTCTCCAGCACTACAATTTGAAAGCATCAGTTTTTTGCTTCCTTATGGTCTTACACTCACATCCATGCATGACTACTGGAAAAACCATAGCTTTGACTATATGGACCTTTGTCAGCAAAGTGATGGCTCTGCTTTTTATTAATAATATGTTGTCTAGGTTCATCATAGCTTTCCTTCCTGGGAGCAAGCATCTTTTAATTTCATGGCTGCAGTCACCCTCCACAGTGACTTTGGAGCCTAAGAAAATAATATCTGTCACTGCTTCCACTTTTTCCCCTTCTACTTGCCATGAAGTGATGGGACCAGATGCCTGGGCACATACAAAACGATAATTTGAAAAGATTCATGAACCCCTATGTTCACAGCAGCACTATTTGCAATAGCTAAGACAAGGAAACAACCTAATGTCCACTGATAGATGAATGGATAAAGATGTGGTACAGATACACAGTGGAATACTACTCAGCCATAAAAAAGAATGAAGTAATACCATTTTCAGCAACATGGATGGGGCGAGAGATTAACATACTAAGTAAAGTAAATCAGAAACAGAAAGATAAATAATATCATATGATGTCATTTATACGTGGAATCTAAAATCAAAAGTGGGCTTCCCGTTGCCTCAGTGATACAGAATCTACCTGCCATGCAGGAACCACAGGAGATGTGGGTTCATCCCTGGGTCTTGAAGATCCCCTGAAGAAGAGCATGGCAACCCACTCCAATATTCTTGTCTGGAGAATCCCATGGACAGAGGAGCCTGGCAGGCTATAGTACACAGGATTGCAAAGAGTTGAACATAGCTGAAGTGACTTCGCATGCATGCACAAAATATAACATAAATGAACCTATCTACAAAACAGAAAAAGACTCACAGACACCAGAGAAGACTTGTGGTTGCCAAAGGGGAGAGGCATGGTGGAGGAAAGAACTGGCAGTTGGGGATTAGCGGATGTAAACTACTGTATAAAGGATGGATAAACAACAAAGTCCTACTGTATAGCACAGGGAACTATATTCAGTATCCTGTGATAAACCATAATGGAAAAGAATATTTTTTAAAAAATGTCTATGTGTATATAACTGAGTCACTTTTTGTGCTCAATTGCTCAGTGGTGTCTGACTTTTCTGCAATGCCATGGACTGTAGCCTGCCAGACTCCTCTCTCCATGGGATTTCCCAGGAAAGAATACTGGAGAGGGTTGCCATTTCCTTCTCCAGGGGATCTTCCCAACCTGGAGATAGAACGAGTCTTCTACCTCTCCTGCAGGCAGATTCTTTACCCACTAAGCCATCAGGGAAGCCCAAGTCACTTTACCGTACAGCAGAGATTGACACAACATTGTAAATCAACTATACTTCAATTAAGTTTACAAAATAGCTGAAATCTCAATAGGCAGGTCAATGAAATAGAATAGACAACTCAAAAGCATACTAGTGTATATGAAACTGAAGCTATGATTAGGTTGAGAACTCAAATTAGTGGATAACAAGAGGATGTCTTCAAGAAAAGCCTGCAAAGAGGTAATACAGTGTTATGGTTAAATGCACAGGTTTTGGTATCAGATAAACCTAAGCTTATATAGAAGCTTACCCACTTATTGGCTCTCTGACCTTGATGTAAAAACGAAGTGACTTACGAAGGCAGCGATCAATAAATTGCTTGATGTAGTGCCCTATACAAAATGGTCACTCAATATACCTTAACTATCATTATCAGCACTCAATAAATACTAGCTATTATTATCATTGGCATGGGAGGAATAAAACTTGAATCTCATTACCTCACACCATACACAACAAAATTTCCAGCTAAATGTAGAAAAAAGAAATAAAAAAATAGGATCTATCTAACTAACTTGAAAGCAAGGAAAGGTTTTTCCCAGTTATAAAAACAATGGGAAAATTCTTAAAACAAAACATTGATAACTGAACAATAATAAGAGTTAAATACCATGCGTAGGTTTTTTAATGTAGTGTAAGTTTAAATACTAAATTTACTAATTTAAATTACATTAAAAATTTTAACCCTGATTTCAAGTTTTTGAAAATTTTACTAGAACTTACTCTTTATCAGTTAAATCACCGGGAACTTTCAGAACAATATTTTTAATATCTTATTGCTTGCCAAGACCTAGACTCTGGTGCTTGCTCTGCCTCTCCTGTTCCTTAAAGGAGTTTGGTGGGAGAGACATCATTAACAGAGACCAGGTCAGATGGATGTAGGTCTTTCTTTTCCAGTTGTGCCGCACAAACTGCTCGATTCTTGTCCAGAGTAGGAAAGAGCCAGGATTTCAGAAAAATAAAAAAAACAGTTTGACATTGTTGGGACTTCCCTGATGGCCCAGCAGTTAAAACTCGGTGCTTACACCCCAGGGGGTATGAGTTCGATTCCTGGTCAGGGCACTAAGATCCTGCATGCTGTGTGGTGTATGGCCAAAAAAATTTTTAAATTAAAAAAAGAAAAAAAAGAATTTGACATTGTATTATAAGATCTCTCTTAATTTAGATTTATCAAATGTCAAAAGTTATTTGCTTCTCATCTGAACACTTTTCATTTTGCGACTTTTTTTTTACACGTACATAACTTTAAATACTTTAAATACTAAGCATAAATTGGGCTTCCCTGATAGCTCAGTTGGTAAAGAATCCACCTGCAATGCAGGACACCCTGGTTCCATTCCTGGGTGGGGAAGATCTGCTGGAGAAGGGATAGGCTACCCACTCCAGTATTCTTGGACTTCCCTTGTAGCTCAGCTGGTAAAGAATCCTCCTGCAATGCAGAAGACCTCAGTTGGATCACTGGGTTGGGAAGATCTCTTGGAGAAGGGATAATGCTACCCACTCCAGAGCTGGCCTAGAGAATTCTGTTTTAGTTCATGGGGTCTCAAAGAGTTGGACATGACTGTGCGACTTTCACTTTCAAGCATATATTATATTTAAAATACAATCCCCAAAGTGATAAGTGGTGAGTTTCACACCAGCAGCCAGGTGAGGAACTAGAGAAGAATGGTGGAGAGTGAGCGGACTTTGGAGTCAGATAGGGCTGGGTCTTACCCCTGCTCTGCCTTTTTCCAGCTATATGACTCAATGAATTGTTACATTTCCTGGCACATTAGTTTTCTCATCTATAACCTGGAAGTGATAATCAGACCTATTCTGTTGGGTCCTTGTAAGGAGTATAGATAACACCTGTAAAGTGGCAGGTCCACTGTCCACCACAAAGTAGATGCTTTCCAGTGCTTGCTATTGTTATAACCTCCTCCCATTTGTTTGATTTGTCATGTATTGATCGTTAATTTTCCTGAGATGTCTAGTTTCCCTGTGTTTCTTGAACACAGGGACTGATTTTATGTTTCCTTAGAACAATGCTTTGCTTACAGCTGGCTTTTCTTTCCCTGATTTCTTCCCCTCTTCCTCCCCATCGTCTTCACATGTAATCTTTTACAGCCTGCCTAACAAGGTTGATTGACTGGTAAGTCTTGGACCACAGAGCGACTTTTCCATGAGTTACCAGGAAGAGAAGGGTTTGTGAGTATGTATATTTTTTTATAGTACAGATACAATAGGCAAAGTGATAGGGTAACTTGTCCAGAGTCCCATAGGCTCTCATCTCTTCTTGCCTACACCCTGGTGGCTCAGATGGTAAAGACTTTGCCTGCAATGCGGGAGACCTGGGTTCGATCCCTGAGTCAGAAAGATCCACTGGGGAAGGAAATGGCAACCCATGCCAGTATTCTTGTCTGGAGAATTCCAAGGACAGAGGTGCCTGGCAGGTTATAGTCCATGGGGTCGCAAACAGTCTGACACGACTGAGCAACTAACACCCACACATTGTATCAGCTACCTAATAAAAGTATAGAATTCTAAAGACTGAAAAGGGCTCCTACATTTGCATTATGGCTACTTGTAGTTTCTTCACAGCAATATCAAGAATTGTCTTCAATTTTAGAATTTCCAATTTTGAGGAAGGATGCTGTAGGATCCAACCTTAAAAAAAAAAGACACACATATTAACACAAAAGGGATTTCAAAATATATACTGAGTCAGTACTCACTGGGTAGACCCTATCCAGTCATCAGTCTATCAAAGTCTGCCTGGTTAAAAAAACAAAAACAAAAACAACCAAATCCATTTATATTAAAGCACAAATAATTATCAGCTTAAGAATTATTTTTCCTATAGGAGGATTTACACTGAAGGGATCATATCTTTAATCCCCTTGATGACATCTAAAGTATTAGAGGCCTTTCAGGAATGCCTTCACATCCTGTGATTTTAGCATCCTCAGGATAGAATCCCATCTATCAGAGAGAACATTTTATAGGCAGTCAATAGACTTGGGTTCAGTTCTTGATTCTCCTACTGACTAGTTTGGGTACTCACCACCTCTGGGCTTGAGTTTTTTCATCAGTAAAATGGGGGAGCTGAATGAGATGATTTCTAAGGCCTCTTAGCTCTATAGTTCTTCCTTTATAAAAACTCTACCCTGGTAATAAACATCTGGAAGGATCCACCAACAGCTTCAAGGAACTTAAGGGAAGAGGAAAACCTGCTATTTCTTTATTCCAAGTCTAATGCATTAAATAAGCCAGTAAATTACATATAGAAGAAAATTTGGAAAATAAAGAGTGGCATGGGGAAGGACATGGTTATCTTACTCCACAAGCACTGTTACCATTTTGGTGTGGCTCCTTCCAGATTTTTTCCCCTATGCATTATTCCCCTATGCAAAATTATTAAAGCATTATTTTGTAATGAGAATGTCTACTGTTTACTCTGTCTCCAGATCTTTTGCCTTAGTCATGAGCTCTTCATTTTAGCCATAACTCCAGGTGAAACTTTGAATCAGGGCATTCTGGCTCCTTCCCACTTTGTTCACCTCTAATCCTCAGCTTAACAGGAGATTAAGGACAGGCTTAACCTTCTCTTCCCAAATTATGGAACTACTTGACTTCCCTTTCTTTGAGGCATCATGCCACCCCCATCCCATGCAGCTCAAGCTGGGCTGACAATTACAGCTCCTTAACACACATGAGCCAAAGACCCAGGTTTGATCAACAGTATTACTCCAATTCTGAGGCAACCATCATTGAGCCATAAGGTGGGTACCTAACTGAAGTAGAACTCATCAGAGTCACTACCTTGACAAATTAGAGTCAATCCCAATATCTTGAGATTATGTGGACACTGGAGGAGAAGAAGCACTTTCTTCCTAGGCAGGGAACATGTGAATTTAGGGCTGGGGGTGACATCATCTTTACTGTATGAAATGAGTCTAACTGTAGAATTCAGCCAGAGTTGGAAGAAGAATCCCTGAAGCATGGAGTCCAACACCTTTGTAACCCAAGCTGATTTCTCAGAACCCTGAAGAAAAAGTTCCCAGGGTACTAGAGTAGAGAAACCAGAGGTGGCTGGATTAGAGGGGGATGCCTTTGAAAAGTTTGACTTGGAATCCATAAACTTAAATGTCTGACTCTTATTGGGGTTATACCAAGAGGATGGCTGGGAGAAAGTTTCCAAATTCAGGGAATGGAAGTGATTCTCGCTCTGGTTGCTCACTGGGTGGATAAGGGGATCTTACCATTTTCTAAACAAATCTTGGATGTCAGTGAGAAGTGGGTGACAACAGGTAAACTGCTATCCTGGGAGATCTGGGAACACTGCTTTTGGTCGACAAGAGCTAGGAAAGAAGGAAGGAGGAATGTGAGCAGGGAGAGGGGAAGGAAGAGAAAAAGAAAGCATTTTGCCAGATCATCATCAACAGAAAATCCAGTTGTCAATATTTTAATATTCTTACCAGGGAATTAAAATTTTCCATAAGCACCCACAATTACCCATAAAATATTTTCATTAGTTCTGGAGTCAGTCTTTCAGACTGAAAATTCCAGACTTCCCTGGTGGTCCAGCGGTTAAGATTTGCCTGCCAATGAAGGGGACATGGGTTTGATCCCTGGCTGGGGAATATCCCACATGCTGCAAAGCAACTAAGTCCATGCACCACAACTACCAAGTCCCTGCTACAACAAGAGAACCCCCTAATCACGGCAACTAGTGAAAGCCCACATACAGCAACAAAGACCTAGCAGAGCCAAAACTAAATAAATAATCAATTAAACAATTTTAAATGAGTGTAGATTTAGTCTCAAAAAACAAAAATAGAAAATTCCTCTGCATAATTTCTCAATTTATTAGGGGACTGTGTTTATGCTTTCAAGAACTGCCTTTTCACATGAGAGCTACTGAAAAAAGATTCATGTTTTATTTTAATTTCTTCTTCTAGTAACTGGATAACGGCAGCCTGTTGTTGGCTTTAAAAAAAAAAAAGGCATGCTCAACAATGGTAATTACTAGAGAAATGCAATCAAATCTAGTGAGGTACCACCTCACACTGGTCAGAATGACCATCATTAAAAAGTCCACAAACAGATGCTTAGAGACGGTGTGGAGAAAAGGGAACTCTCCTACACTCTTGGTAGAAAAGTAAATTGGTGCACCCAATATGAAAGTTCCTTAAAAAAAAAAAAGCCAAACCCTGAAAATAGAGTTGCCATATGAGACAGCAATTCCACTCCCAGGCATACATCCAGAGAAAACTATAATTTGAAAAGATACATGCACCCCTATGTTCATAGTAGCACTATTATGATAGCCAAACATTGATAAAACCTAAATGTCCATTGATAGATGAATGGATAAAGTAGATGTGTATACATACACAATGAAATACTACTCAGCCATAAAAAGAATGAAATGATGTCATCTACAGCAACATAGATGGACTGAGATTATCATATTAGGTGAAGTAAGTCAGAAACAGAAAGACAAATACCAAATGATATCACCTATATGTGGAATCTAAAATAGGACACAAATGAACTTATTATGAAACAGACTCACAGACACAGAAAACAAACTTATGGTTACTAAAAGGGGAAAGCAGGTGGCTGCTGCTGCTGCTGCTAAGTCACTTCAGTCGTGTCTAACTTTGTGCGACCCCATAGATGGCAGTTTGGGATTAGCAGATTCAAACTACTATATAAGTGGTAGACCAATAAAAAGTACTGTCATACGGAATGGCACTTGGAACTATACTTAATATCCTGTAATAAACGATATGGGTGTGTATAACTGAATCATTCTGCTCTACACCAGAAACTAACACAACACTGTAAATCAACTATACTTCAATTAAAAAAAAAAGGCTACCAGGAAACAAAGCCTTTCAGTATCATTAAGTTTGGGGCTAAAATAGAAATCTAAGACAATAAATTTATTAATCTATGAAGTGGAATGAATTCATCCCACAGAGAAAACATATACATTTTAAAAGCTGTCTAAATACAAAGTGCAGAAGAATTGATGCTTTTGAACCATGGTGTTGGAGAAGACTCTTGAGAGTCCCTTGGACTGAAAGGAGATCCAACCAGTCCATCCTAAAGAAGATCAGTTCTGAATATTCATTGGAAGGACTGATGCTGAAACTGAAACTCCAATACTTTGACCACCTAAAGCAAAGAGCTGACTCATTGGAAAAGACCCTGATGCTGGGAAAGATTGAAGGTGGGAGGAGAAGGGGATGACAGAGGATGAAATGGTTGGATGGCATCACTGACTCAATGGACATGAATTTCAGTAAACTCTGGGAGTTGGTGATGGACAAGGAGACCTGGCGTGCTGCAGTCCATGGGGTCGCAAAGAGTCAGACACGACTGAGCAACTGAACTGAACTGAACTAAATACAAATTTTAGATTTATTTTGAAAAGAAAGCAAAACTCATGGGAGCTTCTTAAATTTTATATGTAAATTAGGAGGTCTGTAAGTCCAGGATCCCATAACAAATAGGCTGTATCAGATGCAGAAATAAATAAGATGAGAAAATCACAATGATTAAAAAAAAAAAAAGCAAAAGAAATAAGGCTATAGGTAAGAAATTGCACAGTAACCATGAGTTACCTCTGCTGAGAACTATGCTAAGTACATTAAAAGCATTATATTATTTAATTCTCCCAACAAAGTTATACCATTAATTCCTCTCCTTCTCTCATTTTATAATGAGGAAATCAAATGAGTCTAGGATAAGGCCTGAAACTTGGCTCTTCTAACAAGTCCCCAGTGACGTTGATGCTCTGGTGTAGGGACCACACTTTGATAACCACTACTACGGGGCATCTCAACCCCTTTATTAAGAGCAATCACTTTTTCTTAAAAAGTAAAAATCCTATTGCTGGAATTATCTTGCCAAAGCAAATATATTGAGCCTCATGAATCATCAGGAATCAACAATAATACCTATATACTAAAGGTTATCATTAGGATCATATAAAAGAAGAGGGATAATAATAATAAAATAGCAAAAACCAATATGTAGTGTCTGCTACACTTAGGTTCTTTCCCAAGTGTTTCAGTGATTATTTATTTAACATTCCCAACAACACTGGAAGGAGGTATAATCTGTAGTATCATGTTATACACAACGAAGCTGAGGCAAAGAAAGGTTACAAAATGTGCTCAAGTTACGCACCTATGGAGTGAAAAGCCAGGAGTTGGACCCAGAAGCCTTTGCCCATGTGGATCACAACAAACTGTATAAATCCTTAAGAAGATGGGAGTGCCAGACCACCTACCTGTCTCCTGAGAAACTTGTATGTGGGTCAAGAAACAACAGTGAGAACTAGACATGGAACACTGATTGATTCCAAACTGAGAAAGGAGTATGACAAAGTTGTATATCGTCACCCTGGTTATTTAATTTCTGTGCAGAGTACATCACGCAAAATGCCAGGCTGGATGAATCACAAGCTGGAATCAAGACTGCTGGGAGAAATATCAACAACTCAGATATGCAGATGATACCACTCAAATGGCAGAAAGTGAAAAGGAACTAAAGATGAGGGTGAAAGAGGAGAGTGAAAAAGCTGGCTTCAAACTCAGCATTCAAAAACTAAGATCATGGCATCTGGTGCCATCACTTCATGGCAAGTAGAGGAGGAAGAAGGGGAAGCCGTGACAGAAGTGGAAGCAGTGACAGTGATCTTGGGGAAAACCACTGCCGATGGTGACTGTAGGCACGGAATTAAAAGACACTTACTCCTTGGAAGGAAAGCTGAAACAAAACAAGACAGCAGATTCAAAAGCAGAGACACCACTTTGGCGACAAAGGCCCATACAGTCAAAGCTATGGTTTTTCCAGTAGTCATGTATAGATGTGAGAGTTGGACCGTAAAGGAGACTGGGTGCTGAGGAACTGATCCTTTCAAATTGTGGTGCTGGAGAAGACTCTCGAGAGTCCTTTGGACTGCAAGGAGATACAACCAGTCAATCTTAAAACAAATCAACCCTGAATATTCATTGGAAGGACTATTGCTGAAGCTCCAATACTTTGACCACCTGATGGGAAAGAGCTGACTTACTGGAAAAGACCTTCATCCTGGAAAAGATTGAAGGCAAAAAGAGAAGGGGACAGCAGAGGAAGAGATGGTTAGATAGCATCACTGACTCAACGGACATGAATTTGAGCAAACTCTGAGAGACAGTGGAGGACAGAGGAACCTCTGTCCATGTCCAGAGAAACTATGGCATGCTGAAGTCCATGAAGTTGCAAAGTCAGACATGACTTAGCGGCTGAACAATAATCCTAAGAGCAAATGTGTAACCTCTATAACTAGGTTGCTTCTCTATCTCAAAGGGGTTGTTGTAGGGAGAGCTACAACTACTATTGATTCTTATTGTCAAATCATTATCATTATTATGATAGTAGAATGGGAGTTAGGGCTAAAGCAGTATAAAGAACAATATACTGGGAGTCAGAAGACCAGGGTTGGGGGTCACAGATCTATCAGAAATTGTGTGACTCTGGGCAAGTTACTCAGCCCTTAGTGAAACAGAAACCCTATCAGCTATCCCACAGGAATATCAGGACAGCTAAATTAGACAATGGTTAGAAAGTTCCCTATGATCTGTTGTTGTTGAGTCACTAAGTCATGTCTGGCTCTTTGCCATCCCATGGATTGCAGCATGCCAGGCTTCCCTGTCCTTCACTATCTCCTGGAGTTTGCTTAAACTCATATCCATTGAGTCAATGATGCCATCCAATCATCTCATCCTCTGTAGTCTCCTTCTTTGGCCCTTAATCTTTCCCAGCATCAGGGTCTTTTCCAATGAATCAGCTAGTCGCATCAGGGAGCTAAACTATTGGAGCTTCAGCATCAGTCCTTCCAATGAATATTCAGGGTTGATTTTCTTTAGGATTAACTGGTTGGATCTCCTCGCAGTTCGAAGGACACTCAAGAGTCTTCTCCAGCACCGCAATTTGAAAGCAGCAATTCTTTGGTGCACAGCCTTCTTTATGGTCCAACTCTTACATCTGTGTGTGACTACTGGAAAAACCATAGCTTTGACTGTACAGACCTGTGTCAGCAAAGTAATGTCTTTACTTTTTATTTTATTTTTTTCTTTTTTTATTTTATTTTTTATTTTTTTTATTTTAATTTTTTATTTTTTTTTAATTTTAAAATCTTTAATTCTTACATGCGTTCCCAAACATGAACCCCCTCCCACCTCCCTCCCCACAACATCTCTCTGGGTCATCCCCATGCACCAGCCCCAAGCAAGCTGCACCCTATGTCAGACATGGACTGGCGATTCAATTCTTACATGACAGTATACATGTTATAATTCCCATTCTCCCAAATCATCCCACCCTCTCCCTCTCCCTCTGAGTCCAAAAGTCTGGTATACACATCTGTGTCTTTTTTCCTGTCTTGCATACAGGGTCATCATTGCCATCTTCCTAAATTCCATATATATGTGTTAGTATACTGTATTGGTGTTTTTCTTTCTGGCTTACTTCACTCTGTATAATTGGCTCCAGTTTCACCCATCTCATCAGAACTGATTCAAATGAATTCTTTTTAACGGCTGAGTAATACTCCATTGTGTATATGTACCACAGCTTTCTTATCCATTCATCTGCTGATGGACATCTAGGTTGTTTCCATGTCCTGGCTATTGTAAACAGTGCTGCGATGAACATTGGGGTACATGTGTCTCTTTCAATTCTGGTTTCCTCGGTGTGTATGCCCAGAAGTGGGATTGCTGGGTCGCTTTCTAGGTTCGTCATAGCTTTTCTTCCAAGGAGCTAGCATCTTTTAATTTCATGGCTGCAGTCATCGTCCACTGTGATTTTGGAGCCCAAAATTGTAAAGTCTGTCACTGTTTCCTTTTCTTCCCCCATCTATTTGCCCTGAAGTGATGGGACTGGATGCCATGGTCTTCATTTTTCGAATGTTGAGTTTTAAGCCACCTTTTTCACTCTCCTCTTTCACCTTCATCAAGAGGCTCTTTAGTTCTTCTTCATTGGTGGTATCATCTGCGTATCTGAAGTTACTGATATTTTTTCTGGCAATTTTGATTCCAGCTTGAGCTTCATCTAGCCTGGCATTTCGCACGATGTAGTCCGCATATAAGTTAAATAAGCAGGGTGACACTATACAGCCTTGACATACTCCTTTCCCAATTTTGAACGAGTCTGTTGCTCCATGTCCAGTACTAACTGTTGCTTCTTGACCTGCATACAGGTTTCTCAAGAGGCAGGTAAGGTGGTCTGGTATTTCCATCTCTTTAAGAATTTTCCACAGTTTGTGGTGATCCACATGGTCAAAGGCTTTAGCATAGTCAATGAAGCAGAAGTAGATGTTTTTCTGGAATTCCCTTGCTTTTTCTATGATCCAACAGATATTGGCAGTTTCTATGATCTGTAAAATGCTATAAGCTAATATGATTTTTATTTTTTAAAAATAGCTCTTTTACTACATCTGCTGCTGCTGCTGCTGCTGCTGCTAAGTCGCTTCAGTCGTGTCCAACTCTGTGTGACCCGAGAGACGGCAGCCCACCAGGCTCTGCCGTCCCTGGGATTCTCCAGGGAAGAACACTGGAATGGGTTGCCATTTCCTTCTCCAACACATGAAAGTGAAAAGTGCAAGTGAAGTCGCTCAGTCGTGTCAGACTCTTAGCGACCCCATGGACCGCAGTTTGCTACATCTAAATCCACTTATATATATTCAACACAATAGAGGGTGAAATGGGAAACATTAAGGTTCTGAACATAAAGTTTCATTCTAGTAGGAGTCAGAACAGGGTCTACCAATACTCTTCACTGTGCAGTGCTAATCTCTGATAAAGATGTTCATCCTTTTTGAATCGCATGACTATGCTAGTTACTCATATTTCCCTATCAAGTTTTCGAAATTATTATCAGCAATGACTTCAGATCCCTAAGCTTCTTTAAAAAAACATTTCTAGGCTTGCAAATTTTCAGCATCTGAGAATAGCATCAATTTCTTGGAAATAAAATAGTAAACCTCATTTTAGCTGTGAAAACCATGGAGACTAAGAGTAAGTGATGGGATGAAGCAACGTTCTGAGAGAGGAGAGTGGTACCTCAGAAGCGAAGGAAGAAGGCAGCAGGACTGATCTCTCTGTTAGGCACACAACCCTTCCAGGAACCTAGAAAATGTGTTAATTTTAATTTCTTCTCAAACAGAAAGAACCCGAATATGACAACAATGGATATACAAGTCTAACTAAATTATATTTGTCTTCATAAAAATACAGTCATAAGACGTTACTTTTAGTAACTTTATGGAGGTAGGGACTCACAAAGGCAAAAGTGCCCAGAACCCACAAAAGTCATAATGTAGTCCAGGGAGTGAGGGAACACAAGCAGTTCTTCTTCAGTGGTGGGGAGAAATGTGCTGTGGAAGCAGCAATGATCCAAGTGCCTTTAAAATGGGCCAGTTTGCACTATTTCACATACATATCACATTATCACAGGTTCCTAATTCTAGGCTTACAGACTCAAGTTTTTACTCCCCTCTCTGAAATTAATTAAATGCTCTTTATGACCTTGGATACACTCATCCTTCCACTCAATTCCTTTTATCTACCCCCTTATAAAAAGTAAAGCTTAATTTTTCACATTGATTTGGTTATCCCTTTTTTCCATTGTGATAAAATATACATAACGAAATTACCATTTTTAACCAGTAAAATATTTTATTGTGGTTGAATATGCGTAACTTAAAATTGCTCACTTTACCAGTTTTTAAGTGTACAGTTCTGTACTTAGACTACTCTAAGTACCTCATACTATGTTTGTTGTTTATAGAGTATACTATATTTGCTGTTTTGTTTCTAGATTAAAATGCCTTCAAGGTTCATCCATGCTGTACCATGTATCAGAATTTCACCCTTTTACAAGGTTAAATGATATCCCACTGTATATACATACCACATTTTGTTTACCTTTTCATCTGTTGATGGACATTTGGGCTGTTTCCACATTTTGGTTATTATGAAGAGTGCTGCTCTGAGCATTGGTTGTACAAAAATCTGTTTGAGTTCCCACTTACGATCACCTCCAGTTAAAGATAACCTTATCCTAGGCCTCAAATATTTTTAAAAACAATTTTTCAAATTACAATATCTGGCACAAAAAATAATCATATTCACAGGGAGTCAAGAAAACATGAATGAGAATCAGCAGAAACAAAAGCAGAACCCAGAAATAGATTTAAATACCTATGCCCATCCAACTTTTGACAAAGATGCAAAGGCAACTCAAAGGAGGAAAGACAGTATTTTCAACAAATAAGCTGAAGCAACTGGAGATCCATAACCCAAAAAATGAACCTCAAGTTAGTCTCAGATGTATGCAAAAGTTAACCTAAAATGGGTAATGGCTTTAAATATAAAATGTAAAGTTATAAAACTTTTAGGAAAAAAAAGAGAAAAACTTCAGGATCTAGGGCAAGGCAAAGAGTTCACAATCTTGATACCAAAGGCACTACTTATTTAAAAACTGATAAACTTTATTTCTTCAACATTTAAAACTTTTTCTCTGCAAAAAACCCAAGTAAAAGAATGAGGAGACACTGGGAAAAATAGCACATATATAACAAAGGATCAATATCTAGAATATATAAAGAATTTGCAAAACTCAACAGTAAAAAAAATATATTATCCAATTAGAAAATGAGTAAAGACATGAAAGACATTTCACTGAAGAAGACATACAGACGGCAAACATTCAGCATCATCAGCCGTGAGAGAAACGCAAATGAAAACCACAATGAGATGTCACTACAGATCTCCAAGAATGGCTAAGATAAAACACAGTTACAACATCCAAATACTAGCGAGAATGTGGAGGAAGGAGACCACTCAACATTGCTGGTAGAAATGTATTATAAAATGGCACAGCCATCCTAGAAAACAATCTGGCAGTTCCATATAGAAGAAAACATGCAAATACCTCATAGTCCAGCAATTGTACTTCTAGGCACTTATCAAAGAGAATTCAAAACTTATATTTACACAAAAATCTGTACATAAATGTTTGAGCAGCTTTCATAATATTCAAAAACTGGGGGAAAAAACCCCCACCTACTGAAAGAGGGAATGGTTAAACTGCGGGACATCATACCATGGAACGCACACTGCCGAGCAATAAAAAGGGACAAACTACTACATACAACCTAGGTGAATCTCCAGAGAATTAAGTTGACTCAAGAAAGACAATCACCAAAAATTAAACATTGTAGGATTTCATTTATACAACATTCTTAAGATGACAAAAATACATAGGACTTCTCTGGTGGTACAGTGGAAAAGAATTTGCCTGCCGTGCAGAGGACGCAGGTTTGATCCATGGATCTGGGAGATTCCGTGTACCATGGAGCAACTAAGTCTATGCACCTCAACTACTGAAGCCCACGTGCTTAGAGCCTGTGTTCAGCAGTGAGAGAAGCCACCGCAATGAGAAGCCTGCCTACCTAACCAGAGAGTAGTCCCACTCGCCACTAGAGAAAGCCCGCACGTAGCGACGAAGACCGGTGCAACAAATAAAAAAATTAACCAAAATACAGAAATGTAGAACACATTGGTGGTTGCCAGGGTTAAAGAGGGTGTGGGGACAGGAGGGATGTGGGTGGGATTATAGAAGGACAACATAAGTGATCCTTGCTGTGGTGGAATGTTTTGAAGCTTGACTGTGTTAATGTCCATATTCTGGTTGTGATGTTTTCCAAGACGTTGTCATATGGAGAAAATAAGTAAACAGTATATGGGATCCCTTTGTATTAATTCTTACACATGTGGGTCTATAATTTTCATAAAACAAAAAGTATAATTTTAAAGATTACATATGTGGCTAGCATCCTATTTTTGCTGGACCAAGCTGCTGTACGAGAATCTGTAGGATCCCCTGAGGTAGAGACTTAATATCACATGAATATGAAGCATAATAGATGCTTTATTTAACTGAAAGCAATTTAAAATTTTGCATCTTATTCCTGATCTTCACTAATAATGTATTTAAATGATTAATGCAAACCAAGTATCATTAATGTTTTTTCAGTATCTTACTTGCCATTTTCATTTTTGCTTTTAAAACTGGAGGATTATTTATAAACCTAACTAGTAACTTCTACTTACATGTTTTTACCATAGGTTTACTTGCTGCATCATGATGGTCTTCTTTTACTTTTACCAGGCAGTTCCTCTTATGATATTCTTCTCTTGAGCAGCTGTTGATTTCGTATCCCTTTAAGTCGATCATAGTCATGATATTGGTATCATCTTGGAAGGCACTACGTTTCTTCAACATAGGATTTTTGGTTGCATACTTATAAGCATCTGCAGTAAGATCGTGCCAACTGTAATCCACAAGATTTACAATTCCCACAGGGAAAGTAATGTTATACACAGTGTATTTCTGCAATATCTCCTCAAGTTCGTACAGTATTTCAGCAGCAGTGAGTTTGTATTCTTCAAATAGAGACTTTTGCAGTTGTAGTTTGGAAAATTTAAAATTAGTAGATAACATAGAAACACTAGAAGTTTGTGAGACACTAGATGAGATGAACTCATCTTTCTCCCCAGATTCAGCTACTGTAGAAAATCTTGCTTTCTCTAGTTCTTTAAATATACTCCTTGCAGGACTGTAAAAAACACATATGAACTTTAAAGATATTTTATACTTTTTAACCTAGTAATTTGACTTCCAGAAACCCATCTTAAGGTATAATAAAAAACTATAAAATCTATGCATAAAATTGCTAACTACAGCATTATTTTTGATATAGAAAAAAATGGAAAAGAATCGAAGGTCTTATAGAGATATAGTTAAGTAAATAATGCCATACTCATACAATAGGTCAGAGAAGGCAATAGCACCCCACTCCAGTAGTCTTGCCTGGAAAATCCCATGGCGGAGGAGCCTGGTAGGCTGTAGTCCATGGGATCGCTAAGAGTCGGACATGACTGAGCGACTTCACTTTCACTTTTCACTTTCATGCATTGGAGAAGGAAATGGCAACCCACTCCAGTGTTCTTGCCTGGAGAATCCCAGGGACGGGGGAGCCTGGTGGGCTGCCGTCTATGGGGTCACAGAGTCGGACACGACTGAAGCAACTTAGCAGCAGCAGCACACAATAGGTAGCCATAAAAAATTGTTTGGAAAATTGTTCTTAATAACTTGGGGAAATTTTTATGTTATAATATATAAAAGTATACATAATTGCATGTGTAGAAAGATCTCAAATGTATTTTATATACATATATATATAAAACATATCTGGCATTAAAAGGACTAAGCAAATGCCGACCCAAAAGCAAACATTGTGAGATTATAGAAGTCAATTTTTATTTTCTCTTTTTATACTTTTCTACATGAACATTTATTATGTTTATACACAGAAGATAAAAACCAATATTTTTGCAATATGTGTTTATTCAATTGTTTAATTATAAGATGTCTTCCCAGGTGGCTCAGAGGTTAAAGCATCTGCCTCCAATGCAGGAGACCTGGGTTCGATCCCTGGGTCAGGAAGATCCCCTGGAAAGGAAATGGTAACCCACTCCAGTATTCTTGCCTGGAGATTCCCATGGATGGAGAAACCTGGTAGGCTACAGTCCATGGGGTCAAAAAGAGTCAGACACGACTGAGTGACTTCACTCACTTACTCACTTACTTAATTATAAGATAAGACACAGATCACTTCTTCTAGAAACCCTTCCCTGAATTTCTTAGCCTACATTTTCTGTGTTCCTGTAGCCCACTCTACACACTCCTATTAGATGTTACTATCATGGAACAACAGAGTGGTTCCCAATAGGAAAAGGAGTACGTCAAGGCTGTATATTGTCACCCTGCTTATTTAACTTATATTCAGAGTACAGCATGAGAAACGCTGGACTGGAAGAAGCACAAGCTGGAATCAAGATTGCCAGGAGAAATATCAATAACCTCAGATATGCAGATGACACCACCCTTATGGCAGAAAGTGAGGAGGAACTAAAAAGCTTCTTGATGAAAGTGACAAAGGAGAGTGAAAAAACTGGCTTAAAGCTCAACATTCAGAAAACGAAGATCATGGCATCTGGTCCCATCACTTCATGGGAAATAGATGGGGAAACAGTGGAAACAGTGGCTGACTTTATTTTTTGGGGCTCCAAAATCACTGCAGATGGTGATTGCAGCCATGAAATTAAAAGACGCTTATTCCTTGGAAGAAAAGTTATGACCAACCTAGATAGCATATTCAAAAGCAGAGACATTACTTTGCCAACTAAGGTTCATCTAGTCAAGGCTATGGTTTTTCCAGTAGTCATGTATGGATGTGAGAGTTGGACTGTGAAGAAGGCTGAGTGCCGAAGAATTGATGCTTTTGAACTGTGGTGTTGGAAAAGACTCTTGAGAGTCCCCTGGACTGCAAGGAGATCCAAGCAGTCCATTCTGAAGGAGATCAGCCCTGGGATTTCTTTGGAAGGAATGATGCTAAAGCTGAAACTCCAGTACTTTGGCCACCTCATGTGAAGAGTTGACTCATTGGAAAATACTCTGATGCTGGGAGGGATTGGGGGTAGAAGGAGAAGGGGACAACAGAGGATGAGATGGCCGGATGGCATCACTGACTCAATGGACGTGAGTCTGAGTGAACTTCAGGAGTTGGTGATGGACAGGGAGGCCTGGCGTGCTGCAATTCATGGGGTCGCAAAGAATCGGACACGACTGAGCGACTGAACTGAACTAATAGTAACGCTAAAATTCTAAAGCGGACAACAAAAACAGACTCACAGAAGACTAGGTGTTTCAGATATTGGAATTTTATAAGCCACAGTTTATAAAACAACTAGGCATACAATGTTTAAAACTTTCAAGTGGTCTTCCCCTTTTGGTAATAGCATCGGGGTAATCCAAAGTACCCCACCCTGACTTTGGAAGACAACTAGAGAAGCTGAACAGAATATTAAAAAAATTTCTCATTAAAGGCAACAGAGAACTAACAAGATAGTGAAGGGCTACTCTTAATACCCTAGAGAGATGGAAATCCAAAGAGGAATTTGAGAGGCTTAGAGACTGATCAGGGCTTTTTATAGTTTTGTGGAGGCTAAGGGTTTTGGAGTCCAGGCTTTCCAATGGGAGGCTGCATCCTAGGAGTAAGAGTTGTCCCAAAAGTAGACCTAGACCAGCACATTCAAAGACAGCTTCAAATCACTGCATTCTCTGAAACTGAATTAAGGTGACCCCTGGCTGTTTCCTCAAGCCTCTGACACAAACAAATGTTAAATTGCCTTCAGAACAAGATAACTTCATCTTGGCCCTCAAATTATTTTTACAATTTTTTTTTTTTAAAGAGAGCTGAGGTATTTATTTATTTATTAAAAAACCTTTTTATTTTGTAATGGGGTATAACCAATTTACTATGTTGTGATAGTTTCAGGTGAACAGAAAGAGACTCAGTCATACACATATATTTATCTATTCTTTCCCAAATTCCCTTCTCATCCAGGTTGCCACATAACATTGAGCAAAGTTCCATGTGCTATACTGTAGGTCCTCATTGGTTTCCATTTCAAATATAGTAGTGTGATATTTTGGTGACTCTTGCAATATTTAAAACTTTTTCATTATTATTATGTTTGTTATAGTGATCTATGATCTTTAATGTTACTTTTGCAAAAAGATTAAAACTTGCTGAAGGCTCAGATGATGGTTAACATTTTTCAGCAATAAAGTATTTTTTAATTAAAGTGTGATGTGAACATTGGTTTTTAGACATGATGCCACTGTACACTTAAATAGACTACAATTTAGTTTGATACAACTTTTATATGTACAGAGAAACCAAAAAAATTGTGTGACTCATTTTATTGTGATATTTGCTTTATTACTGTGGTTTGGAACCATGTAGTTTGGAATACCTGATGGAGTTTCACTTGAACACTGTCTTTATAAAATGGTCCGTAGTGCAAAGGAGCCAGTTGCATTTTCCTTCTTAATCGTGGTTCCATTAGCATAGTTTGAAAAAAATGACATAGGTTTTCTAGCTAAGTGTTTAACATGAGATAAAAGGGAACACTGTTTTAAGATCAAAGGTATTTGAGGTGGAAAAGAATTCTAAATGTGGGGAATTCCCTGGTGGTCCAGCGGTTAGGTCTTGGCACATTCACTGTGGGAGCCTGGTTTAATCCCTGATTGGGGAACTAAGATCCCTCAAGCTGCATGGTATGGCCAAAAAAACAAACAATAAAAGAATTCTAAACGTGGATCTTAAATTTTTATCTCTGAGCACTGGTTATATTATTACATTGATATTTAAAAGCTGGAAAGCCCATTTTTGAAAACAGTAAATATATTTTCATAGTAATGATTCATTAAATTTCTATATTTTTAGAGCTTAAAAATCACTCTCATAAATATTATCTTAGCAATTTCTAATACTCACCCTATGAGTCAGCTAGTGTGTTATCTCTATTTTATGTTATTTTCTTTGTAAACCCTATATATAATGCATTAGTGGTAAATTTATCTATCGCTCAAATAAAATCATAGAGATTGGATAAAGACAAATGTCATATGATACTAGTTATATGTGGAATCTAAAAAATGATACAAACTAACTTATTTACAAAACAGAAATAGACTCACAGACTTAGAAAGCAAATTTATGGTTACCAAAGGGGAAGTGGGGTAGGAATAAACTAGGAGTTTGGGATTAAAATATATACACTACTATATATAAAATAAACAACAAAGACTCTACTATATAGCACAGGGAACTATATTCAATATCTTGTAACACTTTGTAATGGGAAAAAAATCTGACAAAGGAAATACATATAACTGAATCACTTTGCTGTTTACCCTGAAACACTGTAAATCAAGTATACTTCAATTTAAAATAAATAAATAAAATGATAGAGACTGTACTTATTACAGTAATTATAGTAACAACTATCATTTATTAATTCCCTGGTGGTCCAGTAGCTAAGACTGTGCTCCCAATGCAGGGGGCCCAGGTTAATAATTTTATCACATGTAAAATGATGCCAATAATTATAGCTCCTTCATAGGGTTGTTAAGAAATTTAATGTACATTTGAAAAAAATAATCTTTATATGTTTGGTTTCCTTTTCAGACAACAGCTCAAATAATGGACTGTTGAGTTCAAAACCAGGTTAAACAATCCTTTGTTTTTCCTTTGATGTGGACTTCTTCAAAGTCTCCACTGAATTCACCACAATATCACCTCTGCTCCACGCCCTGGCCCCTAGGCCGTGAGGCACGTGGGATCCCAGCTCCCTGACCAGGGATTTTTTTTTTTCCTGACCAGGGATTGAACCCACACCCTCTGCACTGGAAGGCAAAGTCTCAACCACTGGACCACCAGGGAGGCCCCCGGATTTAATAATCTTGACAAGAGATAATCAACAATAAAGGGGTTGGGACCTGGCCCAATCTTAAAGTAGCCCCACTTCTCCAGGTACAGCATATGTGAAGAAACCATTCAGCAAAATTCAACAGGCGCAGTTCTAGGTGCTGAAAAGACATGGTGAAGAGGACTGACCTCTGCCCTAATGGACCTTACATTCTAGTTGGAGAAGGAGAAGAAGAAAAGAATGAAGGAGGAAGAGAGGAAAGAGAAAGGAAATTATAGGTAGTGGTAACTAATGATAAAATTAAAACAGAGCAGTATAAAAGAGTGACGATGGGGTATGTGTGTTTGGCTCCTTTGAATTGGGAGGTCAGGGATATCTTTTCAAAGGAGGTGACATTCAGGTTGAGATTCAGACGATGATGAGGAAGAGTCAACCATAAAATTATATGGAAGAAAAACATCTGAAGCAGAGTGCATAGCAAATGTAGAGAACTTAAAGTAAGGGTGGCTTGATTGTTAAATGAATTCATAGCACACAACAGCTGGGGCATAGTAGGTGTCATGGAGTGGTCAGAGGACAAGTGAGAAAGGAAATCACAGAAAGGCCTGCAGTTCATGATAAGGAGTGTGGATTTCATTCTTGGTGCCATGGCTGCAGTAGGAAAGCCAATGGAAGAAAGAGGGTGTTACCAATCAGAGTTGACAGAAACAAAACTTAAGCCATGCCCTGAGGAAGACATCAAATGAGAAAGCTGGGCAGCCAATAAACCTCTGAAGCTTTATATAATAGACCTACTAAATGCTCACATGACAATCTGATTTCATCCACTGAGTGCCAATTATAAGACCAATTGCAGATGCAAACTGACCAAGTTATGCTGAATTCTTTTAGGCAGAAAGAGTTGAAAATGAAGAGACAATGGACTTCTGAAAAGAGCAGCAACTTGCTGGGATCTTGAGAGAAGTTATAGCAGCCTCAAAAAACCCCAGAGCAGATTAATATTTACTGGGGCTTTTCAACCCTGGCATTATTGACATCTTTGACCAGATGTTTCTCTGTTGTTGGCTGTTTTGCACATTGTAGGATATTTAGCAGCATCTAGTGGCACCCCACTCCAGTACTCTTGCCTGGAAAATCCCATGGACGGAGGAGCCTGGTAGGCTGCAGTCCATGGGGTCGCTAAGAGTTGGATACAACTGAGCGACTTCACTTTCACTTTTCACTTTCATGCATTGGAGAAGGAAATGGCAACCCACTCCAGTGTTCTTGCCTGGAGAATCTCAGGGACGGGTGAGCCTGGTGGGCTTCCGTCTATGGGGTCACACAGAGTCAGACACGACTGAAGTGACTTAGCAGCAGCAGCAGCAGCAGCTACACACCAGATTGACAATAGTGCCACAACTGCCTAGTTGTTAACAATCAAATATGTCTTTGAAAAGTGAAAGTGAAGGGAAAGTGAAAGTTACTCAGTCGTGTCCAACTCTTTGCAACCCCATGGACTATACAGTCCATGGAATTCTCCAGGCCAGAATACTGGAGTGGGTAGCCTTTCCCTTCTGCAGGGGATCTTCCCAAGCCAGGGATTGAACCCAGGTCTCCCACATTACAGGCAGATTCTTTACCAGCTGAGCCACAAGAGAGGCTCTTAGACATTGCCAAACATCCCTGGTTTGGAATGGGCTGGGGGAGCTCTGCCTGCTTAAGAACTCATAGGTTGGCAACTTCTAAGCTTTGTGATGTATGTTCTAAGACAGGTTGAGGTATTTTAATTTCCACTTCACAAATTAAGAAATTATCATAATTAGAGGGTAAAAAGTGTTGTGGAATGACTAGTTCCATTATTTCATTCATCTTTGTAGGCTTGACACAATTTCATGGTTGTTAATCACAAATCTCTTATTAAGTACATTCTGTATGTCAAGCATTATCTTTGGGACTGGGGATAGAGAAGTGATAGAGAAGTGATTAAGTAAGTAAACTATTTTAACCTCTATAGACTTAACACTTTCATGAGGAGAGAGAGGGCAAACAAATAAATAGAAATATCATTTATAAAGTTAGAAAGTATTAAGAGTAGCAGAAATGTTAGGAAGGGGACTAAAGAATACCAAAATGTGCATAGGGTGGAAATTTGAAATAAGGCAAATAAGAAAAGCCTTACCACAAAGGTGATACTTAAATAAAGACTTAAAGGGAATAGAGTATACAATGCAGAAAGCTGAGAAGCAAACATCTAGAACAAATTGCCTAAGGCAAAAGTGGAGCTGGGTTTGTTGTGAAATAGCACGGAAATCCGGATGACTGGTTGATTTGACCACTTTTGCTTAAATCAACCAAGAATTTGGCCAAAATAAAGTTCTCCATTGACTTCATAATCAGCTTCGAAATGGCAATTCCTTGATGTGGTTTCTTGGGGGATGAGGAATAGGGGAGGACTGGTCCTGACCACCTTATAACCTTTTGAGAACGGAAAGTGACCCTATCAAATAGAGAATAAATTCCATATCTTTTACTTATAGTTAGCTCCTTCAGTGCATTCCAAAAGGGGGAAGTGGTCTTCACATTTTCTCTTTTCCCATATTTTCCTTTTTGGTTTTATCTAAAAGAAAAGAAAATTTTCTGATTAAAAAAGACAAAAAAATATCAGTCAAAAGTAAGTTACTTTTTAAAAAAGTAAACTATTATAATTTGCCAAAACTGAGCTATATTATTACCTGATCAAAAAAATAGATGGGTCCAGTGTCCAAAAATTTAATTTCAGTAAGGTCTTCCATTCTACCAGGAGACCTAAGAGGGAAAAGGGGAATTCTGAAGTTAGGTTATCATGTCTGTAGGTAATATTTCAAAGCACTTGATGGTTTTAAAGTTTAAACATTTTATTTTCAATGAAGTGTAAAAATTAAGGGGGGCACAACCCTCCCTTTACCTCTACATTCATTTCATAGGCTATTGACTTGACATTGATGTAATCAGGATTTCATGCTCATGTCAATACTGAGTTTCTCAACCTTGATACTACTGACATTTTAGGCCAGATAATTCTTTGCTGTAAAGTGTTGCCTTGTGCTTTGCAGAATGTTTAGCAGCATCTCTGGCCTCTACCTACCAGACACCAGTAGCATAACTTCTTACTCGGACAACAAAAAAGTGTCTCCTGACACTGCCAAATGTCTCCTGGGAATTAAAATTGCCTCTTATTGGGAATGACTATGCTAGTGTAATGGCCAGGAGACAAAAATTTTGATAGGGAATGATCTGGTGCTTACGAAGATGAGTGACACTACTGATGGCAGGGTCATCAGAACAGTGCAACTCAAAATGTGGTCCCTGCACCCCTATGTGCACCCTATCTTTGACAAAGGAGGCAAGTATATACAATGGAGAAAAGATAGCCTGTTCGCTAAGTGGTGCTGGGAAAACTGGACAGCTATGTATAAAAGAATGACAGAACACTTCCTAAAACCATACAAAAAAATAAGCTCAAAATGGATTAAGGACTTAAATATAAGGCCAGAAACTATAAAGCTCTTAGAGGAAAACATAGGCAGTACAATCTTTGACAAATTGCAGTAAGATTCTCTCTGACCCACCTTCCAGCTTGACGGAAATAAAAACAAAAATAAGCAAATGGGACCTAATAAAACTTAAAAGCTTTTGCACAGCAAAGTAAACTATACAAGATGAAAAGACAACCCTCAGAATGGGAGAAAATAACTGCAAATGAAGCAACTGACAAAGGGTTAATCTCCAAAATATATAAGCAACTCATACAGCTCAATATCAGAAAAGCAAAAAACCCAATCAAAAAATGGGCAGAAGACCTAAAAGACATTTCTCCAAAGAAGATGTACAGATGACCAATAGACATATGAAAAGATGCTCAGCATTGCTCATTATTAGAGAAATGCAAATCAAAACTACAATGAGGTATCACCTCACACCAGTGAGAATGGCCATCATCAAAAAATCTACAAATAATAAATGCTGGAGAGGATATGGAGAAAAGGGAACCCTCCTGTACTGTTAGTGGGAATGTAAACTGATATAGCCATTACGGAAAACAGTATGAGATTCCTTACAAATCTAGGATGAATCTACCATATGACCCAGCAGTCCCATTACTGGGCATAAACCTTGAGAAAAACCACAATTTGAAAAGACACATGTACCCTAATGTTCACTGCAGCAATATTTACAACATCCAGGACATGGAAGCAACCTAGCTGTCCATCAACAGATGAATGGACAAAGAAGTTGTGGTACATATATACAAAGGAATATACAGTCATAAAAGGGATGAATTTGAGTCAGTTGTGATGTGGATGAACCTAGAGCCTCTTATATAGCATGAAGTAGGTCAGAAAGAGAAAAACAAGCATCCCATGTTAATGCATATATACGGACACTACAAAAATGGTCCTGATGAATCTAGCAGAGAACGGACATGTGGACACAGCAGGGGACAAATTGAGATAGCAGCACTGACCTATATACACTATTACATGGGAAGTTGCTAAATAACACAGAGAGTCCAGCCTGGCACTCTGTGATGACGTAGAGGGGTGGGTTGGGAAAGGGGAGGCAGGCTCAGGAGGGAAGGGATATATAATTATACAGATATATGTATAATTATGACTGATTCATATTCTCGTAAAGCAGAAACCAACACAAAATTGAAACTCAATTTTCCACCAAATAAAAAATAAATAAAATTTTAAAAAAATGTGGTCCCTGGGCCAGCAACGTCAGCATCACCTGGGACCTTGTTAAATTGCCCTCATGGGTTTGCAATGAAGAAGATGAGTACACGATGGAAGACTGGGCAGCAGCAACAGCATCAAAGAACTGGGACATGCAGTAGACTGAGGATTAGCTATTATTATTCATAAGAAATTTTTCCAAGGCTCAGGCTTGACTCTTTCCAAGGCTGAGAATCTGTTTAAAACAAGGCTTGAAGTACACTAAAAGCTCCTGTTTAATTAAACATCTCTAGCTCATTGTCTTGCCACTATGACTAAACTTTCCATTTCGAATAAATTGTATCTCCAAAATCCCTGGTTAAAGTGTAAATACAGATATTTATGCTCTGATATATACATTTGTGAAAAACATCATGTTCTGTAAAATTATGCACTAAAAATAATTTGGTTTATGAGAAAAATAAGATTAGGATGCACCAGTTAAAATGTATGCCACTTTGGAACCAGAGCACAAAAGAAAAACAGTAATTGGCACCACACAAAGAGCTTAAATAGTCCAAGCAGGCAGCCGAGGCCAGAAGATGCCTCAGGGGATATTTAAAATAAACAGAGTAGAAATGCAAATTTATGAGTACTGAAATAATGTGGATGAAGTAGACCTTGCCAATGGGATTGACTTTAAGTTGGGTACAGAAAGAAATTAAACCTGCCAGAATCTAAAAGCCCTAACTCTGGGGGTGTGCCCTTTTGGAAAATGATTCCTGAGTACTAGTACTCATTTTTAGCTTTTTTTATTTTTAAGGAGTTGAAAGAGCTCTTGCCTATGCAGCAGCTGAACCGAAGACTTTTCCCTGTCCAGTTGTTACTTCTGTGACCCCCACTTTACTAGAAAAATCAGGTATGGAAAATTAAGAATGACAATTTCTACTTACACTGAAATCATTCACATATTTAACAATAATTAGCTAATTTGCATTATAGAAACAGAAATTGTGGTAAAGAGACAAAATGTTTCTTTGGGAAGAGAGAAGAAATAGCTTAAGCTAAAAATAAATATAGAGTGTTTCATATTATGTCATTATCAGCTTGAAACAGAGAGCAGGCCTTGAAGAAATCAAGGAGGTAAGTATAGCAAAAAGAAGGCAGTAAAAGGATGATTCTGAGAACATCAAACATTAAAGAACTTCAAACAATTCTAGCATAGACACACAGCAAAAGGAAAGTTGGAGCTATCAAAAACTCAAGCACTAAGAATATCCTACATTCATCAAAAAAATAGAAAAAGAAAACCTTCCCTACTCAATCTACAAAGCAAACATTACCCTGATACAAAAACCAGGCATCACCAAAATAAAGCCACAGTTCAAAATGGTTGCACTATGGTTACATTTGGGGCTTTCTGCAACTATAAAGTGGTGGTTATGGAAACCATGGTCCTCAGTATCAATATTTAAAATGCAGCCATCACCTATTCCACATGTCTTCTCTTTAAGGATTTTTTCTTAATTTTTCTTAATCAATCTTGCTGTTATTGCTGTTTCTTAGAAAAATTAGAAAAAACAAAACTACAAACATTGAACATAGCATTTTAGAAATTAAGATATTTAAAACCTTCAATCTATAGGAAAGGGAAAATCACAATAGGAAAGGCAAATATATAGTAAGGATTTAAGGCCACTTAAATAAAACAGTATGTGGATTAAAAACAATTAAACTATAAAACAATTATAACTACAATTAACAGTAAAAGGATAAACAGGAAGATGTAAAACAAGTCATCAAAATTGAAAAATGTGGGGAAGGGGAGTATAAAAATGTAGAATGTTCACATTTTAGCATGTGTGTGAACTTGTATATCTATTAGTTTAAAGCAAATTGTATAGTTATGGGTCAACATACTTGAACTACATATGAAGCACATGTCAAAAACATAACAATAGATTCAAAAAAAATAAAAAGAAAGGAACTCAAGCATACTACAAAAGAAAATCATCAAACTATAAAAGGAGAAACAAAAAGTAGAAATAAACAAAAAAAGAACTACAGAAACAACTGGAAAGTAAGGATTAACATGGCAATAAGTACATATCTATCAATAATTACTTTAAGTGTCAATGGACTAAATGCTTCAATCAAAAGACACAGAGTGGCAGACTAGATTAAAAAACAAACAAACAAACATGATCTGTACTGTGCTGTCTATAAAAGACTCACTTCAGGGTGAAAGACGCACACAGACTGAAGGTAAGAGGAATGGAAAAAGATATTTCATGTAAATGGAGACAACAAGAAGGCAGAGGTAGTAACACTCATATCATAAAAAATAAAAGGCCACAAAGAGAGACAAAGACGGGCTTTACACAATGATAAAGGGATCAACACAAGAAGAGGATATACTTGTTAACATATACGTACCCAATATAGGAGCACCTAAATATAGAAAGCGAATACTAAAAGACGTAAAGGGAGAAATCAACAATAATACAATAACAGTAGGAGACTTTAACACTTCACTGTAATCAATGCACAGTTCATTCAGACAGAAGATCGAAAAGGCAACAGAGGTCCTAAATGACACAACTGAGATACAATACACCTTTTGGATTTAATTGATATCTATAGGACACTATATCCAAAAAAAATCCAGAATATACATTCTTTTCCAGAATGCACAGGGCATTCTCTACGATAGACCACACATTAAGTTACAAAACAAGCCTCAACAAATTCAAGAGGATTGAAGTTACTTCAAGGATCTTTTCTGACCACAGTGGTATAGAACTAGAAATTACCACAGAAAGAAAAATTGGAAAATAACAAACAGATGGAGACTAAACAACATGCTACTGAAAAACCAATGGGTCAACAATGAAATCAAAGAAGAAATTAGAAAATGCCTTGAGGAAAACAAAAATGAAAACACAACCTTACAAAATCTATAGTAAAAGTAGTCCTAAGAGGGAAGTTCATAACAATACAGGCCTTCCTCAGGGAAAAAAAAAAAGAAAAGCAAGAAGAAAAATCTCAAATAAATGACCTAACTTAGAAAAAAGAACTAGCAAAAGAACAAACAAAACCCAAAGTCAGTAGAAAGAATGAAACAATAAAAATCAAAAATCAAATAAATAAATAAGAATTTTTAAAAATAGACAAAAAAATCAATAAAACTAACAGTTGAATTTTTGATAAGATAAATCAACAAACCTCTAGCCTGGCTCACTAAGAAAAGAGAGAGAACACAAATAAACAAAATAAAAAATGAAAGAGGAGAAATAACTGATACTACAGAAATACAAAAAAAATCATAAGAGAATATATGACCAATGATATGACAACTGAGAATGGACAAATTCTAAAACATTCAGCATACCAAAATTGAGTTAAGATGAAACATAATTTGGACAGGTCACTGTAAGTGACATACATAGAATCTGTAATTTAAAAACTCCCTGCAACCAAAAGTCCAGGACAGGATTGCTTCACTGGAAAGTTCTACAAAACTTCAAAGAAGAATTTACACCTATCCTTCTCAAACTATTTCAAAAATTCAAGAGGAAGGAAAACTCTCAAACTCATTCTGTGAGGCTACATCACCTTAATACCCAAACTAAAAAAACAAACAAACAAAACACACAAAAAAGGAAAACTATAGGTCAATATCTTTCATGAATATAGATGCAAAAACCCTCAACAAAATATTAGCAATCCAAATCCAATAATGCTTTAAAAGGATCATAAACTATGATCAAGTTGGACTCATTCCACAGTCACAAGAACGGTTTGACATACGCAAATCAATCAATGTGATACATCACATTAACAAAAGGAAAGACGAAAACCACATGGTCATCTCAAAAGATGTGGAGAAAAACATTTGACAAAATTCAACATTCATTTATGATTAAAAGCTCTCACCAACATGAGTATAGAGAACTTAATATAATCAACAGTGAACAGCCGACTCATTGGAAAAGACCGTGATGCTGGGAAAGATTGAGGGAAGAAGAGGGCATCAGAGGATGAGATAGCTGGATGTCATCACCAATGCAATGGACATGAACTTGGGCAAACTCTGGGAGATACTGAGGGACAGGGAGGCCTATTGTGCTACAGTACATGGGGTCTCAAACAGTCGGACATGACTGGGTGACTGAACAACTTAGGCCATTTACAACAAACCCACAGCCAATATAATACTCAATAGTGAAAAGCTGAAAGCCTTCCTACTAAATTCAGGAACAGAAGATGTCCACCCTACCTCTTCTATACAGCTTAGTGCTGGAAGTCTTAGCCACAACAATCAGACAAGAAAAGAAATAAAGGTATACAAATGGGAAGGGAAGAGGTAAAACTGTCACTGTTTGCAGATGACACGATACTCTGTATAGAGAATCCTAAAGTTTCACCAAAAACTGTTAAGAACAAATAAATGAAGTCAGCAAGAAGAGAGGATACAGGATTAATGTACAGAAATATGTAGCATTTCTTTACATTAATGATGAAACATCATAAAGAGAAAAAAAAATCCTGCTTAAAATCATGTCAAAAAAATACAATACCTAGGAATAAACTTAACCAAGGGGGTGAAAGACCTCTGCACTGAAAACTGTAAAGCGCTAATAAAGGAAACTAAAAATTATTCAAAAAAATGGGAAGCTATCCCATGCTCTTGGATTAGAAGAATTAATATTGTTAAAATGGCTATACTATTCAAAGCAATCTATAGATTTAATGCAATCTCTACCAGAACACCCATGAAATCTTTCACAGAACTAAATAATCCTAAAATTTATATGAAACCACAAAAGACCCAGAATTGCCAAAGCAATGATTCACAATAGCCATAGAGTAGAAACAATCCAAACATTTTTCAACTGATGAATGGAAAATGTTGTGTAATTAGATAGTGGTGGTAGTTGTACACTTACACTAACGACCATAGAACTGCACACTAAATGGTGAATGTCGTGGCATGTAAATTATTGAGATTTTTAAAAAGGGATACCCAAGAGCTTCAGCCAGTTCTTACTTTAACTCATTCCAACCTAGACATGTCAACTTCCAGAGATCAGGTCCTTGAAAATATGTGAATGCCTTAAAAAGTACCTACTTTCAGTCTCACCAGCTGCTGCCAGTTTTCAGACCCAAAGAATACTAGAGAGCTGTTGATTCTAACCCCAAAATAACTTAATACCAGTGTTCCATTCGGAACTTTAAGACCTGTTGATTCCGTTCAAGTCTTTCATCTCAGTAATCCTCAGTTACCAGAAATATAAGCTTGGAATATCTAGATCTAGAATGCCTAACTGAGTGTTAACTCCTTTACATTCTGAATTTGTACTCATTACAATGACTTTATAAGTACCAGGAATCTGTTTTAACAATATAGAGTTGTAACATCTTACATGTTTGGAGGAAGAGTGACTAGCATAGGGTTTTTCAAGTCAGAGGCTGAATAATACAGTCAAGGGCCAGCATCTTTCCATTCTTCTCCAGATTTCATCCTCAGGGATCATTTTCTCAGACTTGAGAACATCTAAAAGAAGAAAGACTATGTTTTCTTTTCATTTTTTTAAAGATTTAAGGAACCTTTTCCAGAAGTTCTCAGTGGCTTTTCTTCATGTCTCATTGATCAAAATTGCAACACATTTCTGTGCTTTAAGAATTCATAGGAAGAGGGACTGGAATTGTTGTGTTTTAGCTCAGCTCAATCAAGATGCATCTTTGAACTCAGGACAGACTCACCCAATTAGAACATGATTAGGCAGAAAAGAGTAAATACCTGGACCTAAACAGGCCTATGTTAGCAAGAGAAAAACTAAAAATGAATTCAGGATAGGTATCCAAAAGTGCCTATTATGGGGATACAATGTCTATGGTCCACTTATCATGCATTCTCATTAAAGTAAAACTTTCCAGTTTGACAAAGCCCTGCCCATTGACACAAAAGTCACAGTCAGTTTTTATACTGCCGCATATAAAATTATGACTTGGCCAGCGATGCTCATCAGACATTTAGGGAAAATCTGAAACATGGAAATGAAAGATCATGATAAAGATTTCTAGTTTCAATCATGATATAATAACTGATATTGAATATAAGACCTTCCACAGTATAAATAACTGTTTTTAGACACTGGTCAATAGGAAACATAGAATTCTGATCCCTAATAAAAGGGAAACAAATGAACAAGCTTCCTGATCACCACAGCTTTCTGTGTGTACGCACTTTTCAGACTATAGCACAGGGAAAGGCCAAACAAAGGATGGTGGTGTCACTGAGCTGAGGTGACACAGAACAGATACCATGGAGAAGAAAGCTGCACAAAGAATTGTGCACAGGAAAGGACTCCAGGAGACTAGGCGAAGAACAGCTGTTAGAGAACTTACAGGGAACCATGATCTGAACAATGACCAGAGATTTCACAGGGATGGGAGATGTTAGTGCTTCAAGCAACCACAGCGTAGAGATCTCATACACCGTCCCAATAATTTAGCAGACACCCTAGAAAGGCTGAGTCTTAGTAGTAGGGAAAGTCTAGCACTACAGCAGCATTATTCAAGAGAAATACAGGATATCACAGACATAAAATTTCTACCTTTTTTTCAAGTAACCAGGAACATGGTGGACTTTTAGACAAAGTGTGCCTACCAAAAGCAACCTACCAACTTTCAAAATAAGAAAAGGGTCCTGCTTGGAGAAAGCGGCAAGGAGAAGCTCCCATGATATTACCAGAATGTTGGTTTGGGCTCTGAGATACTGAAGGAGGCCATCGAAGGCACCTACATTGATAAGAAACGCCCTTTCACTGGTAATGTCTCCATCCACGGGCAGATCCTGTCTGGGATGGAGATACAGGGGACCATTGTCATCTGGAGACTACCTTCACTGCATCCAAAAGTACAGCTGCTTCCAGAAATGCCACTAGAACATGTCTCTGTACCTTTCCCTCTGCTTCAGGGACATCTGGATTGGGGACATTGTCACAGTGGGCAAGTGTGGGTCCCTTGCACTTGCAAGGGACGGTGAGCTTCAATGTGCTCAAGGTCACCAAGGCTGCTGGCACCAAGAAACAGTTCCAGAAGTTCTGAGACTGGATCCCTACTCACTGCTCCAAGCAAAATTAAGTTATTTTCCCAGATAGGTAGATAAATAAATAAAATTTCCTAGTAACCTCTTGAAAAAAGTAAAAATGAACAGATAAAATTATTAATAAAATATTTTACTTAACCCAGCATATCCCAAATATTGTCATTTTAACACATACCCAACATAGAATATGAGATATCTTATGTTTTTGTCATACTAGACATTGAAATTCAGTGTTCATGTTTCATTTACAGCACACTTCCGTATGGACTAGTCACATTTCAAGGGCTTAACAGCTAAACATGGCTAGTGAATTTAATATAGGACAGTGGTGCCTTAGAGTAAAGGTTACTCTAGTTCTGTATAAAAAAGAGCTTAAAAACAAACCTTGAAAGTACCACACTGAAATGCAAGTAAATTGACTACCTGAACAACTATTAAAAAGTTAATTAAAGAATACCCTAATAAGAAAGACAACAAAAATTGCCCAAAGAAGAGTCTATGGCATCCAGCAAAAGAAAAAAATTACTAGGCATGAGGAGAACTGGAAAATGTTACTCTTGACCAGCAGAAAAAACTTATGAACTCAGAAATGAGAGAGATGATGGAAATAGGGGATACAATTTTTAAAGCAGCTATTATTAATATGTTACTTAAAGGAAAATATAAATATAATAGAATAAACAGAAAATCTTAATAGAGAAATGGAAACTATAAAAGGAACCAAATGGAAATTCTAGGACTGAAAAATACAGTGTCTTAAATCAATTAAGCAGATGGGCTTGGCAAGAATTAGATACTATAGAATAAAAGTGAACTTAAAGGCAAAGCAACAGAAGCCATCCAAACTGAAGCAAAAGAGAAAAAAGCAAAAACAAAAAATAAACCCAGGGGCTTCCCTGGTGACTCAGTGATAAAGAGTCAGCCTGCCAATGCAGGAGACGCGCGTTGGATCCCTGGTCTGGGAGGACCCACATGCCTAGCAGCAACTAGGCCTGAGCACCACGAGTGCTGGACCTGTGCTCCACAGCCTGTGAATTGAAACTACTGAGCCCACTGGCCACACCTGCATAGTAGTCCCTGCTCACAGCAAATAGAGAAAAGCCCATGCAGCAACAAAGACTGAGCACCGACAAAAATAAATAAACAAAATTCGTTTAAAAATATGTCGTCTATGCTAAATTATGTGTGTGTGTGTGTGTGTGTGTGTGTGTCAAATCTGTGGGTCCTCTATAAGTCTTCAAGTATAAAAAAGGTCCTGTGACCAAAAGTTTGAGAACCTCTGTCCAATCCTTTTCCATATTAAAATCTTACCCACAGAATAATCCTAGTTCAACTCTACCTACCTCTGCCTTCAACACTAAAATAACCTTCATTCTTTAATAAGGAGTGGATAGAGAGAGCCGTGTAGGAAACTGTCATTTGTCCTCCAGTATTTCATGGGGCTCTTATCTTTCTTTTGTGAACCCTGGATACTGACTCCCATGTAGCCCTGGTCAATGAACACTTGAAACTTCCATGTGGGCAATAATGCTCCTGATGTCTTGCCTATGGGAACATTGCTTAGAGCCATATACATCTTTCCCAAAGTTCAGCCTAAATACTTGGATGCTACATAGACATTATGGGTTATGTAAAGTTCTATCATTAAGAATCTAACTATTCTCCAGGTATAAAAAGAGATAATAATATATTGTAATATAAAAGGTAACAAGATGTTGTTGGACAGAGCTAAAATAGGTAAAAGGTTACAGAAGAGAATGTGGCAAGAGTCACATTTAATTTCAAGAAAGGCACTCTTTAAGAGAACAAGAGGAGAGCGTTGCAAGATCGCTGATGAACTAGGTTTAAGATAAAAAGATCCTTTGCTCCATCAGCTAGTGTCTAGGATAATGCATCAGAATTTCTTGTGAGAATTATTTTTTTGATATGCTTTAATTACACTGATCTCATTAAAATCACCAATGGCTAAAATCAATGGTCTAATTTAAGACTTTGTATTCCTTGATCTTTATTCAGCAGTTTCATATACCTGACCAAACTTTTGTAAAACTTTCTTCTCTTCTTATTTCCATGTGATTATTTCTAACGCATTTTCTCCTTGTTCTATCTTTCTTTTGTAGTTTCCTTTACAGAATTTCCGACCTTGTTTCTTATAACACCCTTGTTTGTTATAAACAAAACCACCAAATATTAGTGTCCCTCTGGGTTGTGTTTTTTTTTTTAAATACTTTTCTCTCAACTACTTCATTCTTAGCCTCTACCACACCCAAGCCTAATAACTCTCATGTCTCCATCTCCAGATCCATATTTCTAACTTACTACTAGATATCTCTGCCTGGATGCCATGTAGGCATCTCAAACTTAAAATGCTCAAAGCTTATCTTCCCCTGCACCTCCTCCAAGACCTCTTCCTCCTCCTTTATTTGCTATCTCAGGGAGTGGTAGTACTATCAACCCAGAAACCCAAGCCAGAAAACTGGCTTGGAGTGTCATCTCCAACTCCTCCCTCTTCACAGATACTGGACCATTGCATGTGTGCATCCTAAGTCGCTTCAGTCGTGTCCGACTCTTTGCAACCCTATGGACCGTAGCCAGCCAGGCTCCTCTGTCCATGGGATTCTCCAGACAAGAATACTAAAGTGGGTTGCCATGCCCTCCTCCAGGGGAATCTTCCAGACCCGAGGATTGAATCCATGTCTCCCTGTGGCTCCTGTATTGCACTGAGATTCTTTACCACTGAGCCACCAGGGAATCATAATGGACCATTAAGTTCTCTTAATTTTAAATTAGAAGTGTTTCTGCAATACAATCTCTTCTCTCTAGTCCCCCAAAAGCCATCACATAAGTTCTCATCAATATTGTTATCAACAATAACATCTTAGCAAGTCTCCCCAACCAGCAGGCTCTGCCATTTCCAATACTTTCTTTAGAATATAAGCCATCAGACTTAGAGATATCACTACTGATAAAAGTTTAAAAATGGTTTTAAGAACTGACATAGTCCAGGCCCCCTTAAAAATTTTTTTTTTGTCTGGGCACAAGAAATCACTCTCCACTCTATTAGCTCATAATAATAATTTTAGAAGACTGTCAAACTTCAAAAACTAGAAAATACCATACTCTCAGTAAACAGTTCTTTAAATGTATTTGAATTTTTAAATAAAATGAAGGGACTTACTTGAAGGGAACCACTGCTCTAGAATCTAAACTGCCATCAGAGTGATCTTTTACAAATGACCATGTTTTCCTAGGTTGACGACATCTGTAAGTATTACATAAACATATACATTTATCCACATCATCTATATGAATATCATTTTACTGGCTTTTAATGGCTATACAGTTTTAAAAAAAATATTTATTTGGGGAATGTATTGGGTCTTAGTTGTGGAGAAGGCAATGACAGCCTACTCCAGTATTCTTGCCTAGAGAATCCCGGGCACAGAGGAGTCTGCTGGGCTGTTGTCCATAGGGTCACACAGGGTTGGACACGACTGAAGCGACTTAGCATGCATGCATGCACAGGTCTTAGCTGTGCTACACTGGACTTGTGGCGGGCACGTGGACTTCTTTCTAGTTGTGGCACGGGCTTAATTGCCCTGCCAAATGTGGGATCTTATTTCCCTGACCAGGGACTGAACCCGAGTCCCCTGCATTGCAAGGAAGATTCTTAACCACCGGACCACCAGGCAGGTCCCAGCTACATAGTATTGTTCATTGTGTTTGCATGCTATGGACATGCCTGTGGTAGTTTATTTTAGGCATAAAAAAATATCAATTTTAAATAGTCCCTGTCACATATCACCTTGAGGCCTTACAATAAAAGTGATACTCTTTAGGGTAGGGTAGAAAGCCATTTATAATATGGTCTCAATTTACCTACTCCTCAGCAAGAAGTTCCCCTACACATGCCACTGTCAACTGAAAAATAATGCACAACCTAAAAGCACAGAGTTATATTTTATTCAGCAGATATATTTAGGACTTCAAGCTTGGCAGACAGCCTCTCATATAAACACTGAGAAAACTGTTCCAAAGAGTAAGAGAGGGAAGCCAGGACATAGAGGGGTTTCTGCAGCACCACCACATAGTCAGAATAAAAGGCTACTATTAATACAAGAAAACTAGATATCCCAAGTTAAGGAATTGAGCACCTTTCTATGTATTAGATGATGTACAGTCTGGGATCACTGAAATCATTCCTTTGATATACACCTCAGCTTCCCTGGTGGCTCAGAGGGTAAAGCGTCTGCCTGCAATGCAGGAAACCCGGGTTCGATTCCTGGGTCGGGAAGATCTCCTGGAGAAGGAAATAGCAACCCACTCCAGTATTCTTGCCTGGAAGATCCCATGGATGGAGAAGCCTGGTACGCTATAGTCTATGGGTCGCAGAGTCGGACACAACTGAGTGACTTCACTTCACTTCACTTCACTTCAGCTATCTGGGCTCAGTATCTTGTGTTTCCTCATCAGGAGTGTCCTTAGGCTGCACTGTTAGGGGTGACTGCAGTCTGTTGGCTTCTAGATGGCAGGAAGTCCTCAGAGCTCACCATCAGGGGTGGCTACAATCACTGATAACTTTGACATCCTTTGTTTACTGCCTGTTTATGGCAGGAAATATTTTATTTCTCACCACATTCTTTCATGCCTTTATGCCAGTGGCTCTCAGTCAGGAGCAATTCCCTACCACCCATCCTCCTTCTTCAATATGGTCTGAATTATATTCCCTCCAATTCACATGTTGAAGCCCCACTCTCAAATGTGATTGAATTTATATCTGTATATATACCATATTATCCATATATTTAAAAATTTATAAAGCACTTTTCATGAAGATATGAAAAAAAATCCTCAGTATTTCCCTTAATATCAAGCAAACAAACTTTACCATTTTTTCTTAATATATTTCTTATTAACCCATTGCCAAAGGTCACCTAATATGTGTGTGCCTGGAAATATTTAGGCCATCATGAATTCCATACAAATAGAAGAGTTTCAAGACCATGGCTTATTAATAGCAACCTTGACTAATACATATCACTGTTGTGTCAGACATTTTTATCATAAGTGCTTTCTATTTTGAGATTTAATTTCCATATCCTATGATGTGGCACTATTACTGCCCTCATTTTACAAAAAAGGAAACTGAAATTTGGAGAGATCAAGTTATTTGTCTTAAGCCATATCATTAACAATGACTTCACAGAAAAGAAGGTGGGGGCTAATTATGCTGTCCATTTTGGAATAACATTTTCTCACAAAAAATACATTTTCTGGACAAAATAATAAATATTATATTTCAATAAATTGATTTTACAGTAGGAAAAGTATCTCAGTAAGGGAAAAAATCTTGTTTTTGCTTGCTTATCTAGTTAACTATCTGAGACAGAATGACTTCAAATAATGCTAAAAAAACTATTCTAGTCTGTGCTGGTCTTGAGATCTACAGGAGTTTTGGTTTCTTCTCTTTTTTAAAGAAATTTTTTTTGATATGTACTATTTTTAAAGTCTTTACTAAATTTGTTACAATATCACTTCTGTTTTATGTGTTGGTTTCTTGACTGCAAGGCTGTGGGACCTTAGCTTGCAGACCATGTATTAAACCCACATCCCCTACACTGGAAGGTGAAGTCAACCACTGGACTGCCAGGGAAGACCTACAAATGCTCTTAAGTTCTTTTTCATTTTTTAAGTTTTTGAAAGTGAAAGTTGCTCAGTTCTGTCTGATTCTTTGCGACCCCATGGGCAATACGGTCCATGGAATTCTCTAGGCCAGAATACTGGAGTGGATAGCCTTTCCCTTCTCCAGGGGAGTCTTCCCAACCCAGGGATCGAACCCAGGTCTCCCACATTGCAGGCAGATTCTTTACCAGCTGAGCCACAAGGGAAGCCCAAGAATACAGGAGTGGGTAGCCTATCCCTTCTCCAGGGCAGCTTCCCGACCCAGGAATTTAACTGGGGTCTCCTGCATTGCAGGCGGATATTTTATCAACTGAGCTATCAGGAAATTGGAGGATAACTGCTTACAATGTTGTGTTGGTTTGTGTTATACATCATGAATCAGTTATATATATATATATATATATATATATATATATATCTCCCCTCCCTTTTGAGCCTTCCTACCCAATCCCCCCAATCCTATCCTTCTAGGTCATCACAGAGCAGCAGGCTTGGCTCCCTGTGTTCAATCCCCTATAATCTTACTTAGGTTTTCCATATTTCTCATTCCTTTACCCCATTCAATTTCCTCTTGTAGAAAAAAACAAATGAAGAAAAATGGTGAAAATAAGGCATGCCACAGGTGGAAGACCTGGGTTTGATCCCTGGATCAGGAAGATACCCTGAAGAAGGAAATGGTAACCCACTCCAGCACTCTTGCCTGACAGTATGGTAGTGAATATTTGCTCGATGCTAATTTTCCATGAAGTAATTTTACTATTACCTTAGAAGCTTTGTTTTCATGTCTCTTTTCAGAAAAGAAAAGGCGAAAAGTAGAGTAAATTCCTCTGCAGCAAAAAAACAGTATTTCATCAGTGTATTTTAACATCTTTTTTTTTCACTGAAAAGATTTTATTTTGACATTGATAACCCTGTAGATCAACTTATACCTTAAGAAACCTTTTGTCAGAATTTACCTACTGACCCTATAGGTTCTGTCCCCCAGGATCCTGAGTCTCCTGCACTAGGACTGAGGTAGTAGCCATGGCCCAAGTGTTCCCTGAACTTGTGGAACTGGGAAGAGTCACAACAAAGCTAGAAGGCATTTTTGATATAGCATATCTTACTCATAAGTATGTTAAAAAGCTTCTGGCAGTAGCTTTGCACCTCAACAAGGGTGAGCTTTGATTTCTCCAAAGGTTGACAGTCACATCTTTGCCTCCCAACTGCATATCTTTTAGATCCTTTTAAAATTCCTCACATTTATGACAGACTAACTTGGAATAGAAAATAATAAATGATGTAAGCAAAGTATTAGTATTCTTTTATCCTTATTTATATGTCTGACTCTACACATGGACATCACCAGATGGTCAATACCAAAATCAGATTGATTATATTCTTTGCAGTCAAAGATGGAGAAGCTCTATACAGTCAGCAAAAACAAGGCTGGGAGCTGACTATGGCTCAGATCATGAATGCCTTATTACCAAATTCAGACTTAAATTGAAGAAAGCAGGGAAAAACAATAGACCATTCAGGTATGACCTAAGTCAAACCCCTTACGATTATATGGTGGAAGTGACAAATAGATTCAAGGAATTAGATCTGATAGAGTGCCTGAAGAACTATGGACAGATGTTCGTGACATTATACAGGAGACAGGGATCAAGACCATCCCCAAGAAAAAGAAATGCAAAAAAGCAAAATGGCTGTCTGAGGAGAACTTACAAATAGCTGTGAAAAGAAGAGAAGTGAAAAGCAAAGGAGAAAAGGAAAGATATACCCATGTCAATGCAGAGTTCCAAAGAATAGCAAGGAGAGATATAAGAAAGCCTTCCTCACTGATCAGTGCCAAGAAATAAAGGAAAACAACAGAATGCGAAAGACTAGAGATCTTTTCAAGAAAATTAGAGATATCAAGGGAACATTTTATGCAAAGATGGGCTCAATAAAGGACAGAAATGGTATGGACATAACAGAAGCAGAAGATATTAAGAAGAGGTGACAAAACACAGAACTGTACAAAACAGATCTTCACGACCCAGACAATCACGATAGTATGATCACTCACCTAGAGCCAGACATCCTGAAATGCGAAATCAAGTGGGCTTTAGGAAGCATCACTACTAACAAAGCTAGTGGAGGTGATGGAATTCCAGTTGAGCTATTTCAAATCCTGAAAGATGATGTTGTGAAAGTGCTGCACACAATGTGCCAGAAAATTTGGAAAACTCAGCAGTGGCCACAGGACTGGAAAAGGTGAGTTTTCATTCCAATCTCAAAGAAAGGCAATGCCAAAAAAAGCTCAAACTACCACACAACTGCACTCATCTCACATACTAGTAAAGTAATGCTCAAAATTCTCCAAGCCAGACTTCAACAGTACATGAACCGTGAACTTCCAGATATTCAAGTTTGTTTTAGAAAAGGCAGAGGAACCAGGGATCAAATTGGCAACATTCGCTGGATTATTGAAAAAACAAGAGGGTTCCAGAAAAACATTTATTTCTGCTTTATTGACTATGCCAAAACCTTTGACTGTGTGGATCACAACAAACTGTGGAAAATTCTGAAAGAGATGGGAATACCAGAACACCTGACCTGCCTCTTGAGAAATCTATATGCAGGTCAGGAAGCAACAGTTAGACTTGGACATGGAACAATAGACTGGTTCCAGATAAAGAAAGGAGTATGTCAAGGCTGTGTATTGTCACCATGCTTATTTAACTTCTATGCAGAGTACATCACAAGAAACCCTGGGCTGGATGAAGCACATGCTGGAATCGAGACTGGTGGGAGAAATATCAATAACCTCAGATATGCAGATGACACCACACTTACGGTAGAAAATGAAGATGAACCAAAGAGCCCCTTGATGAAAGTGAAAAAGGAGAGTGAAAAAGTGGGCTTAAAGCTCACCATTAAGAAAACTAAGATCATGGTATCTGGTCCCATCATTTCATGGCAAATAGATGGGTAAACAGTGAGACTTTATTTTGAGGGGCTCCAAAATCATTGCAGATGGTGACTATTGACATGAAATTAAAAGACACTTGCTCCTTGGAAGAAGTTATGACCAATCTAGACAGCATACTAGAAAGCAGAGACATTACTTTGCCAACAAAGGATGTCTAGTAAAGGCTATGGTTTTTCCTGTGGTCATGTATGGATGTGAGCGTTGGATTATAAAGAAAGCTGAGCGCCAAAGAATTGATGCTTTTGAACTGTGGTGTTGGAGAAGACTCTTGAGAGTCCCCTGGACTGCAAGGAGATCCAACCAGTCCATTCTGAAGATCAGCCCTGGGATTTCTTTGGAAGGAATGACGCTAAAGCTGAAACTCCAGTACTTTGGCCACCTCATGCGAAGAGTTGACTCACTGGAAAAGACTCTGATGCTGGGAGTAATTGGGGGTAGGAGGAGAAGGGGACGACAGAGGATGAGATGGCTGGATGGCATCACTCACTCGATGGACGTGAGTCTGAGTGAACTCCGGGAGTTGGTGATGGACAGGGAGGCCTGGCGTGCTGCGACTCATGGGGTCGCAAAGAGTCGGACACGACTGAGTGACTGAACTGAACTGAAGGTTACCAGTGGCTACCACGGCTACTATATACAACTGACATTTTTCACGCTCTTTCTTCTTAGCAGCACTCAACGCAGTTGGTCACTCCCTCCTTGAGACGCTATCTTCCTTTAGCTTCTCTATGAATAAACGTCTTCTTATCTTTGACTTCCCTGGTGGCTCAGAGGGTAAAGCGTCTTGCTTACAATGTGGGACACCTGGGTCCCATCCCTGGGTCGGGAAGATTCTCTGGAGAAGGAAATGACAACCTACTCCAGTACTCTTGCCTGGAAAATCCCATGGCCGAAGGAGCCGGGTAGGCTACAGTCTATGGGGTCGCAAAGAGTTGGACACGACTGAGCGCCTTAACTTTCTAACTTTCTTTATCTCTGACTGCTTCAGTCAGGCCCTTTTTGTAGGTACATCTTCTTAACAGCTTGAACAGCCTCGCCGTGAGCTGTAATAGTAATAAAAACTCAATCCTTTCGAGTTATAAAAAAGAGGTGTATACAAGGTAAGGCATTTTTTTCGACCTTCTCGCTTCTGGTGCGCAGTATAAAACCACAAATCTAAAAGTTTTCTGTTTCAGTCGAGGGGCCTCTCTCCGGCGGGGGGGAACACCTGTCCACAAGTCAGGCGCCGGCTTTCAACCTGACCCTAAGCAGACAAGTTTGCCCGAAGCGAGGGAAGAGGGAAAAGTCTGGTTTCGCCAGGTGTTTCACGTTCTCCTCGGCCGCGCTCCCGCAGGCTTGCCGTAAGCCCGGCCCCTCCCCGCGCGCCGCCCTTACAGTCGAGTCCTCCGTAGTCCCAACATTCCCCGCGCCTCTACCATCGAGAGCAACTTCCGGCGTCGCTGGTGTAGGTGGGTGAAGAAGGAGCGGGCCCTAGCTCTTCTGTTTCAGTGCCTCGCGCTCTCTTGGGCAACATGGCGGGTGTGGAGGAGTCACCGTCTTGCGGGAGCCACCTGAATGGCGACCTGGATCCAGACGACAGGGAGGAGGGAGCTGCCTCTACGGCTGAGGAGGCGGCCAAGAAAAAAAGACGGAAGAAGAAGAAGAGTAAAGGGGCTGCCACAGGTAAGGGGAGTTTTATGTTTTCCTAGTCCCTGCCGGGATGGCCGAACCGCTGGACTCGGGCTCGGCGTTGGTGACAGGGCCCGGGGACTGAGCACCCTGGACTGATTCCCCGGACTGAACGTGTGTCCCGGGAGAGCTACAGATTCCGAGTCCCGGGAAGAGGTGACTTCTTCCAGGCGTCTTTTGGGTGTGGGATGGCGGAGAAGAGGGTGCCTCGGTTTCTGTGCGGTTGCTGGGGCAGAGCCTCTAAATTGCCGGAACTTCGCTCCCACGCAGACGATGCGAAGGACTTGAAGCTGCGCACGGGGCCCAGCCCTTCTACCTTGCGGGTTGGCCTCCTCCTTGAAAATCTGGTTCTGACCGCACTGCCGCCTCTGTGCTGGAGAGACGTGGGACATCTTTTCGTCGAGAGTGGGGGTGAAGTGGGCAAGTCTTAGTGCTTGGACTGCACCAGCTCCTATCATCCTAGTTTACCGAGGGATTTTTTTGTGGCGCGCTGCACTTTGGGGTTGAGTGTGTGTGTGAATTTGGGGTGTGTGTGTGAGAGAATGCCCACGCGCTCTTGTCACTGTTTGCGTGGGTAGGTGTATGGGTGTGTGTGATTTTGTGGCGCGCTGCACTTTTGGGGTGTGTGTGTCTGAGAATGTGCTCTTGTCAGAGTAGTAAGAGCGGGATGTGTGGCTGCGGTGCGAATCCTCACCGCCTAGCTTTGGGGTTTTTAGGCCTGAATTATGATGCCACTTGTAGGCAGTCTGGGTAGAATATTCTTGAGTCCGAATGAAGCTACTCTAAATCCACTGGTAAGGCAAAGAAAACAGCTGAAAGTTTACAGTTAGATTATAAGTTAGAAACTTAAATATTTGAATATGAGAAGTCATTGTTTTTGATGCATCGAGGCCTTCGTTTTAGGAAAAATTATTTGTACTGTTAAAATCATTTGCAGAAAGAATGAGAGAAAAATGGAGAGGCCAGAAGTGATGAGGTGGAGTTGAGAGAGGTTGAAGAGGGTTAACCTGTATCTTTCTGAAATTTTGATTAATTGGGAGTTGAAGAGGGAGAGTTGTAGGTGCTGGGACACTTTCAAAGCAAAATTTAATTTCAGGACATGGTCTGGTGGCTGTTCTGGCATTCAGATGAAATCCAAACTCTTCAGTTTGTCTTTTAAGGTGTTTAGCAGACCGACCCTAATATTTTTTTAACAGTTGTGTATCTCAGTATGAATTCTCTACGGTAGCTAGCATGTCACCTCGTTATGTACTACCTGGTAATACTACCTCTTTTTACCTATTACTCCTATAGCTAGATTGTAATCCCTTCTAGAGCAGGGCCTGGTCTTGTGTTTAGCTGTTGGGGAATTTTGTTTTTTAGTAATGGAATAACTTTTCCTATATATTTTGATTTTACCCTGCTCAGCTTGACAGGTTCTTTTTATCTGAACCCCTGAAGCTTCCAGGATTTCCCACAGACATCTTCTTACTAAGGCCTTAAGCTTTTATTGCCCATCTTAAATTCCTGTTTGGTTCATAAAGTATTTGCTGTAGATTAATTGTTAAATACTTTAGAAAGTTAAGCTACTTAAGGGTAGGGACCAACTCACCATTTAGCTCCTAGCAGAGAATGCCTAAATGAGTATCTTGTTAAATGGGCTGTACTACTTAGATATGTAAGACTTTTATGTTATTAAATAAATTCTATTCTCATTACAATGTTTCTGTTTTCATTTCCTGAACCTTGTCAAGAAGAGTTATGCGTTTTTTAAAATCCTTAGAACATATTCTAGTGGGAAGATACCTTTGACAGATTTGATTTAGTTGTTATATTTGATCAACAGGGCAACAGGAACCTGATAAAGAAGCAGGAGCCTCAGTTGATGAGGTGGCAAGACAATTGGAAAGACAAGCATTGGAAGAGAAAGAAAGAGATGATGACGATGAAGGTAAATGGTTAATTTTAATTTTATGGTTAGGAGGGCAAGAAAATATGACATTCTTCGACCAAAGCTGCTTATTTGTTGATATAATCCGATATTCTTGGATTATAGTGGATATTTTACTTAATTGATATTAAGTAAATATTGGATATTTTATTAATTGATGTTAAAGCCTCAATGTCACAGGTAAAAACAAAAAGGTATTTATTAGCAGCTCTTTGAAAAGTTGGATATGTTGAATGCTTAAGTAACACAGATCTCAGCTTTTTAAAACATACTTGGTAGAAAGCCGAGTAGTAGATGAGTATTAATAAGATAAAATTGAATGAATGTTGATCTTGAACTTTTATTGAACGACTAATATGTACTAGGCACTATCTTAGGTTACTTCCGTCCATTTTTATTTTACCCTCACAAAAACCTAGCAAACAGGAAATGATAGTTATGTGATTTGCCCAGTCTGACACAGCTAGTATGTATAAATAAAGTCAGTTTCAAATCTAGCACCTGTGCATGTTAAGTCACTTCAATCATGTCTGACTCTTTGTGACCATATGGACCGTAATTTGCCAGTCTCCTCTGTCCATAGGATTCTCCAGGCAAGAATACTGGAGTGAGTTGCCATGCCCTCCTCCAGGGGATCTTCCTGATTCCAAGTCTGTTCCTTGTACTCTATCAAAGGTACTTTTATTTATTTTCAAAGGAGCACATTGGAGTGCTTCTAAAACCTATTATGAATCCACTGGCCCCAAATCCTTGTATTTTGGAGCTTTTGCCAAAGGTTTCTATAAAGACAACATTTCTTGGAATTGTAGGAATTGATGCTATCAGTAAGACAGTGGAGGGAGTGATTAGTTGGGAGAACTATTATTCTATAGCCTCTTTAGGCAGAAGAGGAGATAGGGCTTCCTGTTCTTAATTATATCCTGCTGTGAGCTATTGTTCCTCAAGAACTGCCAGCTAGAGCTTATGCCTTCCAATCTTTAGCAACAAATACCTGCTGTACTCTTTTTCATGTTAGGATAATGCAAAGCACTTATGCTTCCTTTAGGAAGATAAGTTCTGTAAGCCTTCAAGGAGATTATGGTCAAATTTAGTTAAAAAAAAAAAAAAAAGACCAAGAATTGATACCGAACATGGACACTGGGTTGTAGCAAAGGAAAATACAGTGCTTAATTGAAAGATGCCAAGCAGGGAGAATGGGCATCTCATGCTCAAAAGCCCTGAAGGCTTTTTGTTGTTCAGTCATTCAGTCATGTCTGACTACTTGTGACCACATGGCTTGCGGCACTCCAGGCTTCCCTTTCCTTCACTGTGTCCTGCCATTTGCTCAAACTCATGTTCATTGAGTCAGTGATGCCATCCAACCATCTCATCCTCTGTCGCCCCCTTCCCCTCCTGCCTCAGTCTTTCCTAGCATCAGTCTTTTCCAATGAGTCCGCTCTTCCCATCAGGTGGCCAAAGTATTGATGCTTCAGTGTCAGCATCAGTCCTTCCAGTGTAATAATCAGGAATGATTTCCTTTAGGATTGATTGGTTTGGTTTCCTTTCTGTTCATGGGACCCTCAAGAGTCTTCTCCAGAACCACAATTCATAAGCATCAATTCTTTGGCATACAGCCTTCTTTATGGCTGTGCATGACTACTGGAAAAACCATAACTTAGACTGTACGGACCTTTGTCATCAAAATGGTGTTTTTGCTTTTCTAAAGAGCAAGCATCTTTTAATTTCATGGCTGCAGTCACCATCTGCAGTGATTTTGGAGCCCAAGTAAATAAAGTCTGTCACTGTTGCCATTTTTTTCCCCATCTATTTGCCATGAAGTGATGGGACTGGATGCCATGATGTTGGTTTTTTGAATGCTAAGTTTTAAGCCAGCTTTTTCACTCTCTCCTTTCACCTTCATCAAGAAGCTTTTTAGTTCCTCTTCATTTTCTGCCATTAGGGTGGTGTCATCTGTGTAGCTGAGGTTATTGATATTTCTCCCGGCAGTCTTGATTCCAGTCTGTGCTTCCTCCAGCCTGGCATTTCACATGATGTACTCTGCATATAAGTTAAATAAGCAGGGTGACAGTATACAGCCTTGACATTCTCCTTTCCCAATTTGAAACCAGTTTGTTGTTCTATGCCCAGTTCTAACTGTTGCTTCTTGACCTGCATACAGGTTTCTCAGGCAGGTAAGGTGGTCAGGTATTCCCATCGCTTAAAGAATTTTCCACAGTTTGTTGTGATCTATACAGTCAAAGGCTTTAGTGTAGTCAGTGAAGCAGAAGTGTTTTTCTGGAATTCCCTTGCTTTTTCTATGATCCAGCGGATGTTGGCAATTTGATCTCTGGTTCCTCTGCATTTTCTAATCCAGTTTGTACATCTAGAAGTTCTCGGTTCACATACTCCTGAAGCCTAGCTTGAAGGATTTTGAATATTACTTCACTAGCATGTGAAATGAGTGTAATTGTATTGTAGTTTGAACATTTTTTGGCATTGCCCTTCTTTGGGATTGAAATGAAAACTCCTTTTCCAGTCCTGTGGCCACTGCTGGGTTTTCCAAATTTGCTCACATATTGAATGCAGCACTTTCACAGCATCATTTAGGATTTGAAATAGCTCGGCTGGAATTCCATCACCTCCACTAGCTTTGTTTATAGTGATGCTTCCTAACGCCCACTTGACTTTACATTCCAGGATGTATGGCTCTAGGTGAGTGGTGACACCATGGTGGTTATCTGGGTCATTAAGATCTTTTTTGTACAGTTCTTCTGTGTATTCTTGCCACCTCTTCTTAATATCGTCTGCTTCTGTTAGGTCAATACCATTTCTGTCCTTTATTGTGTCTGTCTCTGCATGAAATGTTCCTTTGGTATCTAATTTTCCTGAAGAGATCGCTAGTCTTTCCCATTCTATTGTTTTCCTTTTCATTGTTCTCTTAAGAAGGTTTTCTTTTTTCCTTGCTATTCTTTGGAACTTCTAAAACAAGGCTTTTAGGGAAGGATTTTAAAAGGCAGCATTAGGGGTGAGGGTTGCCATGTGTATGATCAGCTTGTGGACATCTTCTGATCAGTTGGTTGTGCACTATCAGGGTGACTGTTTGGGAGTCTCAGTTATCGGTTTTCTGGCTTCAGCTTATCTGGAGTCAGCCTGTAGTCTGGTGGTCAGCATACAGCTAACTTATCTGCAAACCGGCTCTAGAATGTGGCTTAGTATTGTCTATAGCTCTTGAGGAGAAACTACAGGTCCTTTACTCTGTATGGCTAAACTATTATGATTTTGTGTTGTTGGACTGTTTTCCTTTGTTTCTGGGTTTTTTCTCATGTCTCTAATTAAATTTGTTCTTTGGAACTCAGGGAAAACCCAAGAGTTTAAAGCTCTTTTACCACCAAGAGGCAGGATCTGTCCCACGGGGTCCTGCTTGGTTTCAGACTCAGTGAAAAGGAAAATAGTTAGATTATTGTTATCTTTAAGCAGACCTCTTGTCCATTCTGCCTTGGTTTATACTTCAGATTATGAGCATATTTTGAACTCTTAACAAGAACAGTAATTATAAATTCCAGGTTGCTGTTGACTCACTATGTGTAGAGTATCAGCTGATTTGAAGATAATGCCTTGTTTCATTGCACCTCTGCAGAGTTATGTGCATCTCTAGACATTGAAGAAGGAAACTTTGCTTTTCAGAATGGAAATCTTCAGTGTATTGAAGATTTTAGGAATATTAGTCGTTTTCTCCAGTTTGGTTCACCGTATTCCTAATTCATTTTGATAATGAGGATCAGCCAATACTGTTTAATTGTTGTGAGAAGTCTTTGAGTGGATGGAAAGCTAGTAGTTCAGTATCTGTTCTTAAGGAAAATTGATCATTGTGGAGGACAACATAGAGGTGGTAAGGTATACTGGTACCTGCCGTGAAAGTTACTGAAATTTGGAGGTGGAATTGTGAGCTGAATGCTGAAGGAAAGCTCATTTGAAGGAATGGAACTTAAATAAAAGCCAAGCAAATGGGACCATTTTGGGGCAGGACAATGCTGAGAAAGTATTCAAAGCGTAGTAAACAGTGCGTACTGGCCTCGTATGAGGTGATTCATTGAGGGAGTCTTTGAGCAGTTCCTTTTTCCCATTTTTCATTTGTTCATTCTTTTTTCCTCTCAGTTTATAACTGGCATATAGTTCTGTGTATGATTAAGGTATACAGCACAATGATTTGACTTACGTACATCATAAAATGATTACCACGTAAGCTTAGTGAATATCCGTCATCTCATATAGATACAAAATAAAGGAAAAAAAATTTTTCTTGTGAGAACTCTTAAGATATACTATTTTAAGAATTTTCATATATAACATAAAGCAATATTAATTACGTTAATCATGTACCTTACATCTCTCGAAGACAGAGATTCGCTCAGTTGTGTCTGACTCTTTGCAACCCCACAGACTGTAGGCTGCCAGGCTCTCCATGGAATTCTCCAGGCAGGAATACTGGAGTTGGTTGCCATTCCCTTCTCCAGGGATCAAACCTGGGTCTCCCGCATTGCAGGCAAGTTCTTTACCATCTGAGCCACCAGGGAAGCCCTCGTAGTAATTTATCTTCTGACTGGAAGTTGTACCTTTTGACCACCTTCATCTGCCCACCCCGTCTCTGGTAACCTCAAATCTGATCTCTCTCTCTATGAGTTTGAGCATTCTTAAAAGAAAAATGTTATGAAAAGATAATATAGACTTCATGTACATGCAGGGTTGTTAGAAATGAGGAAATAGAGGCATGGAGATCATTTTGGAGGCCAGTTGACAATAGCCTCAAGCATGTGGTAATGAGAATGGAAAGGAAGGGTCCAATGGAACAGCAATCCTGGAAGCAAAATTCAAAGGATTTAGAGGCTTTCAGTCTGGATAGAGGGCTTTCCATGGGGTCATGAAAGAGTCAACACAACTTAATGACTAAACAGCAACAAAATCTGGAGAGGAGAGAGGAGAAACTAGCAGACTCTAGGGGTCTAGGTTTCGAATTTGGGTGACAGGATGTTGGTACCATTGATTGAAATGGTGAGGTAAAGAGGGAAAGTTGGTTAAGAGATTAGAAGGGGGTGCTGCAGGCCAGAAGGTTATGCTGAGTTTAATTTTAGATTTGTTTATTTGTAAATGGGGGTATTGATGTGGAAAGTTAATCCTGTGGGTGTTTGGTGATGTGCTGACCCTGGTGGCTCAGGCCATAAAGAATCTGCCTGCAATGCAGGAGACTAGGGTTTGATCCCTGGGTCAGGAAGATCCACTCCAGTATTCTTGCCTGGGAAACTCCATGGAGAGAGGAGCCTGGTAGCCTACAGTCTGTCGGGTCTCAAAGAGTCTGACACAACTGAGCACCATACCCAATGTATAGGCATATCCAGTTAACATTTTCATCCCCACCAAAAATGTTCCCTTTGCCCTTTTGTACTCAGTTCTCTTGCTCCATTTGCTGACTCCTGGTAACTTTTGATATATTTTCTGTTGGTAACTTTTGATATATTTTCTGTTCCTATAGTTTTTTCTACAATACTGTATGAATGGAATTTTTGTAGTATGTAGCTATTTTGGTGTTTGGCTTGTTTCACTTAGCATAATATTTTTGAGAGTTGTCCAGTTGCCTATGTATCAGTAATTCATCATTTTTTTATTGCTCAGGAATATTCCAAATTTGTTTGTCCATTTACTAGTTAATGACTATTTGGATTGTTTCCAGATTTTATCTCTTATGGATAAAGTTACTGTGATCATTTACATATGTGTAGGCTTATGTTTTCATTTCTTCTGAGTAAATACCTAAGAGTACAGTTGCTGGTAATGTGGTAAGTGTATGTTTAACCTCCTAAGAAACTTATCAAGCTGTTTTGCATTCCTGTCAGGAGTGTTTGAAAGTTCCGGTCCCTTTGTATCCTCATAAGCACTGGTACTGTTTATTTTAATTTTAGCTCAGTAGGTGTATAGTGGCATGTCATCTTTTCATATTTTTATTTGTCTTTCATTTATCTTTGAAGTGTATGTTCAATACCATTTGTCTGTTTTTCATTTGGGTTATTTGTTGTCTTACTGAGGTGTAAGTAGTTCTTTATCCAAGTTCTTCATCAGTTACATATTTTACAGCTCTTTTCCCCCATGCTTGTATTGTTTGTAGCCGAAAAGATTTTAATTTTGATGAAGTCCAGCTTATTAACTTTTTTCCTTTCTGGGTCATATTTTTTGTGTCCTGTCCAAAAGTTAAATAATTGATGTCTTTAGAGTCATGAAGATTTTTCTCTTGTATTCTTCTCAGTAAGTTCTGTATGTGTCATAAATGTTAAAAGGAAGAACTGCTTTATATATATAATAAATGTTTTATATGCTTTGGTCTATGTCCATTTAGAATTAATTTTTATATATAGTGCAAGGTAAGGATTGAGTTTTTTTTTTTAGCATACAGATGTCCAGTTGTCATATCAAGTGTTAATTGATTTGGGCATAGTGCTAATGCAGAAAAGAATGGTCTCTGTCTACTTAGAGTATCCTGAGATGCTCTGAAAGACAGACATGTAAAAATATAAATTGTAGCATGATATGATAGGTGAAAGTATGAGCATATGGTATTAAAATTTAGATCCTGGCTGTACCATCATTTTAGCACAAGTGGCCATTTTTCTGTGCTGAATAGCAACCTTGGACGTTGATAAAATAATTAACCTTAGGATGATCAAGTATCTGAGGAGCGTCATCTTACCCATTTTAAAGATGAAGACACCATGGTGGTGGAGGCTGATTAACTTGCCCAAGGTCACAGCACTGGCAGGATTCTGAATGTGTCTGAAACTGGTCGTGCATCCTGGAGCATTTGTTTCAGGCTCAGCCTAAGGTGAACTGCAGTGTGCTACGGCGAGTACTTGCCCAGAACAGAGACTGTCTTGTTTACTGTTCTGTTCCTGTTGCCTGTCGCTGAAGAACTCAGCAAACATTTACTGGATGAATGAAGAAGGCTGCTGTTAAAGCTGTAAAGCACGATATGCGAATTAGATTATATGATCCATGAGGATGTTGAAAGTTGTGTTTTCCAAAATTTTTAGTGTTGTTTTTGTTAAAGCTTTGACTTGAGAAACCACGAATGAGTAAATCAGTAGTATTTGTTTTCTCTGCTGTGTTTCTGTTGCTACTGTAAGATTGAATATAAGAAACGTAATTTTGTTGGTCAAAAATTGTCAAATAATTGTAGTTTCCTATCACTCAGCCCATTAAAGCCTTAGATTATTTTACCTCCCTCTTTGCTAAGCTGCTGTTTCCTATATCTCAATTGGGTGAAAATAAATATAAACAGGATAAACTAAAAGAACACTCGTTTATTGAATAGATTGAATATTTATCACGCGCTTGACACTGTGCTTAATGGTGTCTAATCTGTAAGGAGCTCACAGACAAGTAGAGGTCAGTATAAATCAGTGATTGAGTGATAATTAGAATATATAGTGAGTGTGGTGAGATTTCTTTTATGGCTTGTATCAGTCCAGCAGTAAAAAGGGAGTACTTCGAACAGAAAATGTAAGCACTCATTTGACATTTTTTGATGAAGGTGGATTTTACTGAAATTATTAATGCTAAAGAACCATGAGTTGCTACCACTAGGTGAAACATTTAAAAAAAATACTATATGCTAGTCATACTATTAAACTATCAACTTCTAATTATCAGGAACAGTGTCCGATTCATCCCTTTTTCATAGTTATGTTATTTGTGAATAGAATAGCATACTTCAGAAATAATTGTTAAAATGTATTGAGCAGCATTTTTAGAAATTCAGACACTTAGGTCTATTTTTCATACCTTTATTTAAAATAGTTTAACCCCCTATTTAATCTTGGTCATAATTATTATTTTTTTTTTTCTAAGTTTATGGGCATTGGGTTGCATAGAAAGTTGTCATAAAAACTGACAAGCAGATTGTGGCTGTTTTGGATAGTCTTTTGCCAACTGTTTTTGGAAATAGTTCTCAGTTTTGGTCATCAGGTTCTTTTGAGAATCTGAGAACCTAGGAAAAGTAAGATTTTTTTTTTAATACAATTTGACGCATAAAGAGAACTCTTTCTTTGATAACAACTAGGTGGGAAAAGGTATTTTAAAATATGAGACCCCAGTTACCTCTCGCTGGATTGGGAATCAAGTGATATTCTTGGTCCAGTTCTACTATTTACTTATTAGGATTATCTTGGGCATGTCCCTTAAACATTTCTTGTTCAAGATTGTTTTGAGAATCACATGAGGTCATGAAATACAAGTGTTTAACTGCAAAGCATATATCAACTGTAACTAGTATCCTTTAAGATGAAGTTATATAGTCATTATTATACTGGTATTTAAGTAACACTAGTTATTTTTCTTAGCTTTACAAAAAATGTTATTTAATACATTGTTTTTTCTGAAAATGTCTTATTTAGCAATCCTTATATTTATAATAAATCAAAGTAAAGTTTATTAGTGCCTTTGATTGCACAAGTCAAATTCTGATACTTGAAGCTAAACAACATACAAAATTCTAGAGTATTGGGTCAACTTTGTCGTATGCTATTTAAGATGCACTCTATGTACTTGTGTGCTTGTTTTGTCCCTCTGCTTATGAGGTTTAAATGAATTTGACATGTCTTCTCTTAGATGGAGATGGTGATGGAGATGGAGCAACTGGAAAGAAGAAGAAAAAGAAGAAGAAGAAGAGAGGACGTTAGTGTCTTTAGTTGATCCTACTTGCCAAATTACAAGTGGTTATTAATCAGCAGGCTTGAAGAGTAGGTTTGAAGTTGCCTAAGATCCTGGTATATGTTAGGGAAATAAATGATGGCATAATAGAGTTAGAATTTAGTGAAACTTACTAGTATTATTTTCTTCAGTTATTATTTAGTCAAAGGATAATAATAAGTTTGTTGCATTTTACTGTAAGTTAGTGATGAATTCTTAAAGAACTTTATAATTTAAAATTTGAATAATTCAGATAATTTTGTCAGTGATGACTTAAATAATGCCAGCATGTGGTAATAGAATAAACAGTTTGCAGTTCTACCAGTTTTGATATTAAAGAGATTCTTGACATAGTTAATGAGGAATCCCATTATTTAAAATTTGTGAATATGGTGAATTTTTATTAGTAATATTTGTATTGTGCTATTTCACATTCACTTAAAATATGATCCTACTTGTATTTTGTTTCTGTAAATAATACAGCCAAACATCTTAAGGGACCTGAAACTCTTAGGGAGAATAAGGGGTGACTGTGGTATTGGGGAACAAACATTGGGTTGGGAATCAGAATGAGTTCTAATCTTGGATGCCCTTTGGCATCAGGGACCATTGATTGTCTGGCTAAATCTTTAGGATAAAATTTTATGAATGAGAATATTGAGGGTTTGACTTTCATTTTTATCTCTGTGTTGAAAATACTCAAATTATTTTTTTTGAAAAGCTGTTAGCTCTGCTAGATATTTCCCTGATAAATCTCAGGTGTAGATGGCATTGCTTTCTTTCTAGTCAGGCATCTATTCTGGTTAGATCCTTCTACTCAGGACATCATTTCTGCCTCTAGCATAATCTGTATTTAATGAGCATAGGTTATTTGCTTTCTAGGAATCTCTAGGAATTATAATGTCATATTCCTTCCATTCAAAAATTGTTCATAGAGTGCTTTTAAGACATAATATTACCTGAAAATGGCTTGAGAAAGATCTGTTTCTCCAGATACTCTAAAATTGCTTCCTAATGAAGATAGATAAGCAGGAAGGAGTGTTAAGAGGCTGCTTTGTATTTGCCTTTGGTAGACTCTTCCACTGAGGGCATTTTAGTGTGATACCATCCGCGTTTATTGTACCTCCTCTAAGGAGGTTGTTGAACTTGCTGTTCATTATATTTCTTTATGAACACTCTTGAAAGACCTCTTTTTGTCTGATCTTAGCATCAAGAATAATTGTGCTTTTCGTGAGTAGTTAATGTGTTTTGTTGCAGAAATATGAAGTATGCAAATAATCTAAACCCCCCCAACCCCTTTTTGTTTTTTATTGACTGCTAGAGGATTTAGAGCCAAATCTAGTTTTGTATTGGCCTTATTTTAGGTTCTTTCTGTGTTTTGATTTTTTTGCTTTCTAATTTGCTTTGAATGTGTCTTATTTGTGTCATAAATCACTTCTGAAATAATCCAAATAATGTAATCAGGAGCAGTTTACATTTTCCTCATCTATAAAGTGAGAGAATCGTAAGTGATAGTTAATAATTAAGTGCAATACAGATACTTAAAATTGTCATAGTTTTAGATAATAACTTGGACATAGTAGATTATAATTATCAAAGGTTATCCAAGATTTCATCTAGTTCTTCGTTTTGTAGATGAGGAAACTGAGGCTTAGCACATTTAGCCGTTTGTCCAAGTCACAGCTAATAAGTGGTAAAGGCTAGGCTTCAACTTATTTTGATTACAAATTATTTGAGTTTTCTCTGATGATCTTTCTGAGTCCTTTATCTTGTCTTAGTAATTTGTGGACAATATAAAAGGCATCTTTATTAGATTTATAGATGAAATAAATTTCAGGATTATGAGATAATCCTTTGACAAAAAAACAAGATCTCAAAAGAAAACTGAATTAACAATCTGAAATTTAAATAGACATATAAAATTAGTATAAGGTGATAGGTAGGATCCTAAGGATTTTGGATGCTTGTACAATGTGAAGGAAAATGCTAGGAATCCAGAACTTTAAGTAGCAGCAGGATTTTTAGAATCAACAGGGTAGTCTTATACTGATTATACCTTATTTGAACTATTAGTAGAAGTCAAATCTAGTACCAAATTAAACACTTAGAAGGCTGGTGAGTATGAGTGAAAGTGTTAAGAACCATATCCCTTAAAGTGGCTTCTCGTCACAGAGAGGAAGGAAGCAGTAGAAAAGAAGAGTAAAATTTTTTTAACTGCAAAGACTAAAGTAGAGCTAACAGATGAAAGTAATGGGGATATTACTTTATAGCAGCTATAGTTCTCCCAGAATGAATGGATTTTAGCTGGGGAGATAATGACTGCCTTCATTGTCAGGCATGTAGTGCCATCTGTCAGGGATGTTAGAGGATTCCTGGACTTGAATGTGAAGCTAAGTAGGTGACATCTAAGGTCATTTTTATTTCAAAATTCTAAATGTTCCCTCTCAGGAGGAACCTAAAATGGTGTTTCCCAAGTTTACTTGCCCATAGAACAATTCTAAACATTACACAAAAAGAGGAAAATAGTGTTCGTGCAGTACTGAGTATTCCATTAAAAGAAGGAACCAAAAAGTGGTTTGTAGTTAAATGATTTGGCTCAGTTGTCATAAAATATGTGTTAAAATTTCAGATAAAAAACCTGTAACATAAGACAGGTTATAATCAAAAGATAACCACACACTTCAACTTGGTAGTTGGTAAATGCTGCAGGTATACATTGAAAGCAATGTATTGTATAAATTATGTAACTTTCTGACATTCCTTGGATACAGCATTGTTCTTTATAGAGTAAGAAGTATATAACTAGGTCTTATGCAGACTTTTAGAAGACACATCTCTAAACATTTTTAAAAAGCATTTTGGAACAGTGGTGTCTTAGAATATAGTTTGGGAAATAATGTGTCCTTAAAAAATATGCCAAGTACTGAAACTTTCCAAGTATTTGGAAATTTGTATGTGGTTCCTAAAGTCTTTTAGCACTGAGAATGTATATTTAACTTTTATACATAATATACCCTTTTAGTAATTTTTTTACCTGTTTTATTAATACATAATGGCTTTTTATTTTATTGCTGTAGGATTTCTTTCTTATTTTCTTGTCGCTGCTTTGATTTTTATTTGTGAAAGCTGCTTCTATATGCTATTCCATTTCCAGTATAGTAAGTGAAGACAAAAACATTAGAAGTGTTCTTTGTGCCAAAGCATATACTATTTAAATACATAATGGAATTATGAGGAGTTGAATATTTTTATTCCCAAATAAGAGAAGGTGGCCACTGTGGTGAAATATCTTCTGTTTTTGACTGTAAAAGTGATAACAAGGAGGTTCCTTAGTCAGGACATGTAATAACAATTAGGAACTGAGAAAAACTGTAATGATAACTGCTAATTTTGTGTTTAACTACAGAAGTTAATGCTTTATTTGTATCTCACAGCAAAAGTTCAAACAGACCCTCCCTCAGTTCCAATATGTGACCTGTATCCTAATGGTGTATTTCCCAAAGGACAAGAATGCGAATACCCACCCACACAAGATGGGTAAGGATCACAAAATAACTTCCAGTTTGACGTTCCAAAATTGTAGCTTAGCAATAAAGTGGATTTGATTTTTCTTGAAACTTTGCTCTACTACCTAAATAAAAAAACATGAATTTGTTTCAGAGAAAATACAGTAGAAGCCCTCTTATCCAAAGTGATTGGGACCAGTAGTTGGTTAATCGTTACTGATAAGAGTTAACTTAAAACAGGCATTTGTTTTTCATCATTGTTGATCCTTAAGTGTAGATTGCATTGGACTCCACTTTTTTTTCCTGTGAGCTATATCCATAATGCACTGAGTCCGTTTCATTTTGAGTTTCAGTGAACAGCAAGAACTAAGTAATCTGAGGGCTGATGGCTGTATCTTTACATCTTTTTTCTGAAATCATTTCCATTTGACAGAAGTGTTTTTTGAAAACTTCTCGAGTAGTCAATTTAGTTTTCATAGAAACGATTGTTTTTAGTAATGTATAATTAAATTACATCATTGCAGTAGCAAGTACAGATGATTTATACTGGTTTGGGCACAGATCACTTGATTTTTGGAAGTGTTCTGAAAGAGTATGTTTTTTTCTGGTTAGCAGACTAGTTAAGAGTCTGGATGCTGGGACCAAACTATCTACATTTGAATCCCAGTTCTAACATTTACTAGCTTTGTGACTTGGGCAAGTAATTTATCATGTTTGTGCTTTCATATCCTAATCCATAACATGGGCACTTCATAGCATTGTTGAGAGGAATAATATTTAGTATATAGTAGAGTGATAGACACATAGTAAGCATTAAGTAAGTGTTAGCTACTGTTAGAACAGGATCCCAATCACTAATATTCAGAATACAGTGGGCATTCGCCCATATAATTTACAGGGATAATCATGAGCATTGGTTGCAATAGTTGCAATAATCCAGTGGTTGCAATAGTTGGTTAAGAAAGCTTCTACTGTCCCATTGTTTCCTTGACCTATATAAAGACATCATTGTTTTTCTTTAAACTTAGAAAGGAACATGATGTTATGTTTTATTGCATGGGCATTTTTTCTTTGAATTTGAATACATCAGTCACTATCCCTATCTTAAGCATTTTAGAATGTCATAAACATGGAGTTTTGTATTAATTACCTAAATTTTCATGGTACATACAATATGATCACACTTATTTTTTAATGTGATCTTATTTATTTATTTATTTATTTTGCTTGCTTGTTTCCTCTTTCTTCCAGACCCATGTAACCACCTAGCAGGTAGCCTTCCATATTTTCCTACGTTCATGTATGTGTACATCTGTCTCTACTTGTGTAAGGAGAGTGTTTTGGTCATTGTTTGGTGTACAAAAGTAGGATTGTAGGTACACTTTTTTCTCCTTGCTTTTCTCATCAGGGCTGCATCTTGGAAGTCCCTCCAGGTCAATCAAAATATTGATCGATTATTAAGCTCTGTTATTCTTTTGAATGGCTGCATAATATTCTGTGATGTGATCATACAGTGCTTTATTCCACCATTTTAATTGATGAGCATTCACTTTGCCTCCAGTTTTTTTTTTTTTTGCCATTATAAACCATTTGCAATAAGGCGTGTACATATATTTATGCATATATATGTATATATACATATATGTGTTTGGATAGACACGTATATCTCCATATATGCCAGCAGTTTTATTATGTGATAGTTCTTCAGGAGTGGAATTGCCAAATTAATATATTAATATTTTATGATTCCCACATTGCTAGTGATTTTGAGCCTCTTTTGATTATTGGTTTTATTCTTTTGCTCTTACGGAAATTTAAAGATTTTAAATAACAGTATATATTCATATTTTGTACTTTTGTGTTCTTAGAAGTCTCTTATTTTCTTAAAACTATTTTTTTTGTTTTATTACATCTTGAATTGGTCTGGAATTTTTGGTCTAAGGTCGGGAGTGCTAATTTTATTTTGTTTTAAATGGGTAGTCAGTTGTGTTACAGTTGTTTGTTTAGTAGTTTTGTTCTATTTAATTGAATGACCACTTTTGCCATATACTACTCTCATGCAATGGAACTCTCTTCTCTTGCATAATGGAACCAATTTCTGTATTGTTTATTCTGTTCACTCATCTCTTTGTCTATTTCTGTACTATTTATTTTGATAATCTGATGAGTCAATGTGCTTCTCTGCCATACAGCCCAACCAAACATAATTCTTACAGTTTTTTTAGGTACTTTTGGTCATATTTTTAGTTTTAACACACATATGCACAGAAAAATGCCCTTCTTACTGGAATCCCATCATAATTATGTATTTGTTTCAGAAAAGTGACAGTTGTATCATAGTATCCAATGTCATTATATGTTTTCCAACCCATTCTGATTTTTTTAACATACATCCTCTTTTTTTTGGTTATATTTGTTTGTAAACATTTTATTCTATTACTGATGTGAACGAGATATTTTTATTTCCATTTCTGTTTTCTAATTGCTGAAGGGCCAGAAAGCCATTGATTTCCTATACTTGTTAATACACTGTTAATAGGAAACTGGAAGTAATGTTTAATACAAGGAGAAAACTGAAATTTTGTGTATCTTAGAAACTACCCTTTCCTTTTTGGTGTCATTTTCTGATGCAGATTAAACATTGTGTAAGTAAAGTAGCTTCTGCTTTTGAAACAATAAAGGAAGATATTACATATTATAATATCTCTTGGAGAAATAATGCGTGTACTGGTTTTCTGAAGTATTTGAGAGGTGTTCATTTTTGGGTGGGCTACCAGAGAAGTAGATGTTGTGTCCTTTCCATGGCTGCCACATATGCAGGCTCCTGATGTCAGTTTCTTTCACTTAGGTAAGATGATATTCAGATTCTTTTGGTATATCATTATTATTTTCCCTCTTGTAATTGGTAATTTTGGGGAAGTTACTTTGAGAATGTAAACATCTCATTCCTTAGGAACATCTTCCTTACATGTAGAAATTAATGATTTTGGGAATCAGTTTTTACTAGGATGGTTGTTGCTCTTAAATTTTTTTTAACATTTTATGTGTATTTTCTGTTATTAAAATTTTTTGAAACCAATTTTTAATGGCTATAATGCTGTTCTGTTCTGTATCTAGCCTAATTTTATTATTTCCCTATTTTCAAATATTAATACTATTTTCAGTTTTTTACCACTAGAAAAATTTCTGTGATGAACATCTTGGTATGTTAATTGAATCTGATTTTTCTCATTTCGGATCACTAGAAATGGAACAAAGAATTATTTGAAATTCTTGATTTATATTTCTAAATTGAGTAGGCAGTTTTTTGGGACATTTGTTAATTTTCCAAGCAGTACATATTCATTGTCATACAATTAGGAAATATAGATAAGCAAAAGAGAAAATAAAAATTTCCATAAATTTGCCTGTGAATTAAAATCAGTTTACTGTCTACTATGAGTTTTACCTTATTTGATCACTTGGTTAATGTGGTTATAGCCAGCTGTTTCTTATTTAAAATTCTTTTTGCAGTTTCCAAGTAATCTATAGGGTACTGTTAGAATATTCTTTTTTTTTTTTAAGTCTTAATTATTTTAATATCTGTTGATGATCCTTGCTTTGTCAGTTATTTTATGAGGACTTCAGAATGCTGAATATCTAATTCTGACATTTTTTCTACAGTTGTTTTTTTTTAATTTATTTAAATTGGAGGTTAATTACTTTACAATACACTTATTTGTTAACATTATTCTAGAAGAAGAATTTTCCTTTACCAGCTATAGTTGGGAACCAACTGTACTGTCTTCTCATAGACAGTGTAAACACACTTTTTTTTTTCCTGCCAAGCTGTATGGCTTGTGGAATCTTAGTTCCCTGCCCAGGGAATGAACCCGGGCCCTTGGCAGTGGAGAGTGGAGAATTCTAAAGGCTGGACTACCAGGGAATTCCCTCTTTTTCTCTTTAAATACCACTTTTCACAGGAAGGAGTTGATGTCAGCATGCGTGCTTAATTTTTTCTGGGCTAATGACATGTGTTTTTTTAAGATACACATTTTTAAATGGTTTTGGTAAATGTGGCATGTAGTACCTTAAAATGCAAATAGTGGCTCAGATGGTTAAGAATCTGTCTGCAATGCGGGAGACCTGAGTTCAGTCCCTGGGTCAGGAAGATCCCTGGAGAAGGGAATGGCAACCCAATCCAGTATTCTTGCCTGGAGGATCCCATGGATAGAGGAGCCTTTCAGATACCTTTGTGTCTTTTGGTCTTCTATTTTTTCTGCTTTTAACACATCCAGTAATAAAAATGATGAAATATTTAAGATTCAGAAATCAAAGAGGTGTGAAGAATTTACATATTCTATAAACATTTCCTGTAAAGATTCTCTTGCAAGCAACTGTTTTGATAGTTCTGTTTTGACATAATTTTGTAAAAAAGCATATGTCACCTGTCAGTTTAATTAATTCCTTTCTAAAATATTTATGACTTAAAATGTTTTTTAAATTTTTGTCTATCTTAATTATTTTAATATCTGTTGATGATCCTTGCTTTGTCAATTATTTTATGAGGACTTCAGAATGCTGAATATCTAATTCTGACATTTTTTCTACAGTTGTTTTTTTTTTAATTTATTTAAATTAAAAATCAAACTTAGGAAAAGGGAGACTCCTTCATATTTTCTCTCTCACTTGGACCTTGAATTAAAATTATAGACCCTGACAGTAGGTTCTCCAATATCTCTAATGACTTTCATCTTAAATTCAAGACTTAGCAAAATAATTTATTTAAATTCAGGTTTTGATCAGTAGTTCTTTACTGGCAGTGCAGAACATTACATAACCTTGTGAAGAATCCACTGCTTCAAGAGGCAGCTATGCAACCTTCAGAAGTGTAAGATAGTCATGAGATCTGTTGACTTCAATATTGGGGATCTTATTGTATCATGTTCTGATTGTAAAATGTCAAATAGCATTTGACATTTAATTAAACTTATGTTTTAACCTATAAGAAATCACTTTGAAGAATCTTAACAGTTGGATTGAGAAGAAATTGGGAATTCATAATGACCAATTCTCTTTTCATTGCCTGAATACATGATATCCATCAGTTCCCTGTGGACATAGCCTTTTGTCTTACCACTCTATCAAACATTAGTTGATACTTTTGCTTTCCACAAAATCTTTGGCTTTTGAAGCAAAAGATGCTTCAGCCTTTGCTGCCAGGTATGGCTATAGCTATATGTGCCAGAATTATCTGAAAATAAAGCCAGTATTCTTGTGCCTAAGAATGATTTATTCTTAGAACATTTGGGTTCCTGGTTTTCTGGGAAGAGATTTGGACTTGTGGGAGAGAAAAGGCTAGACTGATAAGTATGTAATGGGTTTAAAACTGACCTTAAACTGGTGGTACTGTAATATTTCAGTTTTCTGAAAATAAATAGATAGATCCAAAATATATTTCCAAACAGTAAACAGCTAAAGAAGCCTCTGTGATTCTTAAATACTCCAAGTTTCACATAGGACAGCTCCTTCGGGCCTGTGTAGCAAATCAGAGGTGGTAGATGTTGGCACAGGTAGCTGCTGCTGCAATAGGAAGTAATCATAGTGAACTTGATGTTGACACACAGAAAAACTCAAAGCATTTGAGTCACTATTTTAGCAGGCTGCAGCTTAAAGCAGTTGGGTAAACTCTTATAGAGACTCAGATTGTAAATATTTTAGGTCTTGAGTATTAATTCATTGCTGTTGAGCGTGAAAGTAGCTATGGATGATATGTAAATAAATGGGCATAGCTATGTCACAGAACGGTTTTATTTACAAAATAGGTGCCAGGCTGGATTTGAGGTGCCACTAACTTTGAGGCAAATAAAAATTATTTCTTGAAGGCATCACTCTTAACACTAAGTATAATTTTTACTTCAGTGATCACTGACTTGTGAATTCTGTATTCAGTATTGCTTAAGAATCTGTGGAAACTATAAGAACAAAAGACTTTCATTTGAAAAGTTACTGTTTTTGAAATGTACTGCTTAAAAAGGGAGTCAGTAGATCTCTTCATTCCCAAATACTGAATATAAAAATCAGTTACCCTAGCAGTTTTAGAATATGAGCCATCTCCTTCAAGGAAGATGTTTTTTTTTATATGTGTTGTGTGTGTGTGTGTGTGTGTGTATATAAAATTAGAAAAATCCTACAAAAGCACGTAATTTATGTTTTTGGGTTTAGTACTTGCCCTGTTGGTGAAGTTAAATGCTAATATTTGGTTTACCTTTAAAATTTATATTACCTGGAGTGAAAGAATGACTCTTTTTCTAAGAGTCTTATGAAAGGTTTAACTTGATTTGGCTTGGTTGTAACTGTGTGGGTACTTGTATTTCAGAAACTTTGCTGACTTAATAAAAATCTGAGTATGTAATTTTTTGCCTGGAATATCTTACTGTATTTTCTCTCAGCTATTATGCTTATTTTGCTGTTTCTTAAATAACTAATGCTATACTGTGCATACTGTAAAGGCGAACAGCTGCTTGGAGAACTACAAGTGAAGAAAAGAAAGCATTAGATCAAGCTAGTGAAGAGATTTGGAATGATTTTCGAGAAGCTGCAGAAGCACATCGACAAGTTAGAAAATATGTTATGAGCTGGATCAAGCCTGGGATGACAATGATAGAAATCTGGTAAAAGGAACATGTTTCTGTAAGAATGTGATAAAAAAGTGTTTTTAGCTCTGACTCTTCAGGTTTATAATGTTTGTCTTTGATTACTGCTTGCCAAAGATCTTTAAATGAAGGCTCTAGAAATACCTTCTGTAATCCTCATAGTGTTGATGTAACGAGGAAACCGTAAGAGGGTGTTTGCGTCTCATCCACCCTGTTCTGTGCTCGTGTTCTCATACGTACAGGTGCACACATCCCTGGCTCTTGTTTTCTGTTTGGAAACCTGTTATTTTGCTAGCCAACAAGTAATATTAAATTAAAATTCTGGGACACAAAACATTTAGAATGCAATGAAGAAAGTGATTATTTCTCCAGTTTTCCCCTTGAGAAATAATTAGCTGTAGGGCAACCTAATTCTCTGATTCTAAGAATTTTTAAAACTTGCAACATTGAGAAAAATGTAATCAGCCTTTAGTCTAAGTCAAGAATCTTATTTCCTGATAAGTTGAAAGTGGATCATGTTTTTCTAGTGGATTAAATTCTCTTTGTATTTTTAGAGATGAACTGTTTTCATAGTAGTTATTTAGTCGGAGAACTGTTACTTAGTCACATCCAGACTGTGCTCAGATCACTCCCAGAAAGTAATTTAAGAGTTTCAGTCAACTTTCTGAGCTTGATGAGCTGTAAGGTACATCAAGGGTAAGAATGTAAAAGTAAAGAAGTTCCTTTCTCTTTTTTTAGTGAGAAGTTGGAAGACTGTTCACGAAAGTTAATAAAAGAGAATGGATTAAACGCAGGCCTGGCATTTCCTACTGGGTGTTCTCTGAATAACTGTGCTGCCCATTATACTCCCAATGCTGGTGACACAACAGTATTACAGTATGATGACATCTGTAAGATAGACTTTGGAACACATATAAGTGGTGAGTTCTTAGAAATAATTCCTTGGGTAGGGCTGTAGATGTTGAACTCTTTGAACATTTTCCCTTTTTGATGTCTCACTTTTCAGTAGAGCTATTAATACGTTGAGGCAGATTTTGAGATTTATGTTAAAGCATCCTACTTAATGGAATTCAGTGAAAACTGTTGGGTAATTGAGGTTTGTTACCTCTTACAGCAAGGATTGAAAAATAGAATCTTACATTTTCATTCAGGTCATTGTTTCAGGCTTTTTTATTCATATAATAACAGTAAACATTTACTCAGAACCTTTGAGTTTACCAACCTTTGTATATAATTGTTAGCTTTTCTCAATTCTTTCCTACACCCTGTTAGGTAAGTACCTTTTACTTTCACTTAACAGGTGAGAAAGCAAAGCTCAGATTTAAACACTTGAGGTCTTACTAACTGGAGAAGCTAGTTGATGGTTAGTGTCCTGTGGACCTGTACATTTTCACTTGTGCTACTTAGTTCTCCAGGCTTTCTCAGTTTGATTTGTTTTTATTTTTGTATAACTGCCTGGTGAGTACTGAATTGGTGCTTTCTTGAAGTAACCCTGGAATTAATTTTGTCATTTTGAAACATTGATTATGAATGCTGTCTAGGGACTTGAAGTTCTGCCTTCATTAGAGCCCATCATTTTGTTTTTCTGTTAATTAGCAAGGTTAATTTAGATGCTATAAAGTAGGTAATTTGACTAACTGATAAACACAAATTTTACCTTTCAGGTAGGATTATCGATTGTGCTTTTACTGTCACTTTTAATCCCAAATATGATACATTATTAAAAGCTGTAAAAGATGCCACTAACACTGGAATAAAGGTATGTGAACTGTAAGCACCATCTCATTTAATATATTTTGAGCACTTTATAGCCTGTTTGAGGACTTTGGATTATGTAAGACTGGTCTACCACCCTTAGGGTTTTAAGTGAGTTATTGTAGTACAGTGTATGGAAGGCTTTTATAGGTGAAGTTATTTCTGATTGTCCCTTATTTTAAGATGTTAAAAACTTAAGTTCCTGTAAAATTCTGTACCTTGAGTAACAGAGTATACGTGATTCTATTCTTAGTGTGCCGGAATTGATGTTCGTCTCTGTGATGTTGGTGAGGCTATCCAAGAAGTTATGGAATCCTATGAAGTTGAAATAGATGGGAAGACATATCAAGGTATGTTATCTAAAAATGCATCTTATTTTGAAATGTCTTAACTTGGCATAAATAATTTTGCAAGATGGTGTTGAGTGCTTTCTTTGGGTCAGCCGCTGTATCTTTCTCTCTCGGAAACTGAGAATATAAAGAGGGGAAACAAGGGAAATGACCTGTTCATGGTAGGAATTCTGTGGTAGCTAGTTGCTGGGAACTGTTAGTCTTCTCTGGTCGCTGTTAAGACATGGGAGGATTTATCCCAGGGTGACCAGATGTAGGCTAGATTTTCTGTGACTAGTTACAAGGCTCAGGCAGAAGTAAGAGGCCCTTTCCATTGATGACTCCTCCCCTCTATTTTTATGTTGAATTCAAAATTTAGAGACCAGTTAATTCCTCGTGTTAATCCCTTCCTGTAATGTTTATTCCCTTTACTGCCTAGTCTTTCACAGCCATTGCCAATCTGCACAATCCCAGAGGCACCTGTATGTTCTGGTGTTGTCACTCCAGCCTTTCTCCACTTCCCAGGGTCTGTCCAACCACTTTCCAGCCACCATTCTCCTTCCTAATCTATGCTCATTGCTCTCTGTGTCTCTTGTCTTAAAAACTTCCCTATGGAATATTTCCTACATTTTCTTTAACCAAATCGTGACTCTTCCTTGTAATCTGAGGAAGCATGGAGACGCTCATGCTCCTTGCGCCTCAGGAAGCTCACATCATTCAGTGGTCCTTGCATTCCCCTGCTGATACTTTTGGACTTGGTGTCTCTCCCAGCTGCACAGTGTCTGTTTCCTGTAAGGCTTGATGGTGCCTATCCTTGTTGCTCTCTTGCAGATCCTTAAACCTGTGAACATCTGTACAAATAATAAATTCTTTAAAAAAATTTTATTTTACTTTTTATTAATTTTTACTTGGTTTTTTTTTTTTTTTTTCTGGTTGCAGTGAGTTTTAGTTGCTGCCTGCAGGCTTTATTGCCATATACGGGCTTCTCATTGTGGTGGCTTCTCTTGTTACACAGCACAGGCTCAAGGCGCGCAGGCTTCAGTATTGCGACTCTCCGGGCTTAACTGCTCCATGACTTGTGGAATCTTCCTGGCCCAGGGATAGAACCCGTGTCCCTTGCATTGGCAGGAGGATTCTTATCCACTGCACTACCAGGGAGGTCCCACATAAAAAATTCTTAAGGCTTCTCACACATGGATGGGAGGTGTTAACAGCTAATGAAGAAAACTTGCTTTGGAGTTAGGCAAGTCTGTCTTTGAGCTTAGATAACTTCTTTTTATTTTTTGGTTTTAATTTTTTTTAATGTGTTTATTTTTAATTGAGGGATTAATTGCTTTACAGTATTGTGTTGGTTTCTACCAAACATCAACATGAATCAGCCATAGGTTTACCCATTTCCCTTCCTACTTGAACATCCCTCCTACCCTCCTCACCCTACCCTTCTAGGTTGTTATCTAGTCCTGATTTGAGTTCCCTGATTCATACAGCAAGTTCCCATTGGCTGGCTGTTTTACATACGGTAATATATGTTTCCATGTTACTCTCTTCATCCATCTCGCCCTCTCCTTCCTCCCCCTTGCAGCTGTGTCCATAAGTGTTCTCTGTGTCTGTGTCTCCATTGCTGCTCTGCAGTTAGGCTCATCAGTACCATCTTTAGATAATATCTATAACTTTGACTGTAATGGGATTCATGATACCATGTTTTTTGTTTTGTTTTTGAGAAATGTAAATTTTATGACATGCCTGGAATTTATTAGTATTCAAAAAATATTTGTTGTTTCCCACCCCCAGTTTTGGGATTGGTCCCACAACAAATAATACTTAAGTTTCTCTCAGATTATCTTTCCCTTCCATTTTCTCCTTATTCTACAACCTTGGTTGGAATTTGGTCTGCCTTTCAAGGCACAGTAGGTGACAGTTTGACTTAAGGTTTAGTCACCACATAATAGTTTCTCGCGTGAAATGTTGAAATCCTTAATATCTACATTGTTACCTCTTCCATTAAGCCGATGCAGCATTTTAGGTTCTATCTTTCAGCATCTGCTTTTTTCTTTTTTGTCAGTTATTGTATTGATCAGGGTTCTTAGTTGCTGCTGCTGCTGCTAAGTCGCTTCAGTCGTGTCCGACTCTGTGCGACCCCATAGACGGCACCTCACCAGGCTCCCTGTCCCTGGGATTCTCCAGGCAAGAACACTGGAGTGGGTTGCCATTTCCTTCTCCAGTGCATGAAAGTGAAGTCGCTCAGTCTTTTCCGACTCTTAGCGACCTCATGGACTGCAGCCCACCAGGCTCCTCTGCCCATGGGATTTTCCAGGCAAGGGTACTGGAGTGGGGTGCCATTGCCTTCTCTGGTTCTTAGTTGAGGGTAGCAGAATTCATTTTTTACTAATTTAAGCAGAAAGAGTATAGACAGATCATGACATTTAGAAGATGAAGAAATGGACTACAGGCTGAACTTTAAGAAGCAATTTCCCTAAACCACGTAACAGAACCAGGCTAGGCCATCAAGGGAGTAGAAGCTATAGAATTAGAAAATAACCATGATAGCTGTTGGTTCCAGAATCAGCCTGCCACTGTCCACAGCCTGTATACCTTGAGCCCTGCTTCTTCTGTGTAACTTGGTTATATGTGTTAGGTTGGGATAGCTAAGAAATGTTTTTAAGTGTATTTTTGGTTGGTCTAGGGGGTCAGTGTGTTGGGTCTTGGAGTAGTAATGCTTGCTGAATTTTAAAGTAAATTTAGCTTGTCATTTATATAAGAAGGAAGACTTTTTTAAAAAGCTAACTGAGAGTCTTATTTTTCTGCACCACCCCTAAATTTGTAATATGCTTGTCATTGCTAAATATTTGGGGGAAAAATAACAAACCCTTGCTACCTAATTCTGCCCTAGAAGAAAGGTAACTCACATTGGATTCTATAGAGAATTCTAATACTGTAGAACTAGATTTTTTTTTTAAGCTTCTATTGTGGAATATAACAACAGCTGGAAATACACACAACTTAAAAACTTGAACTAAACAATTGTAGAAGTTATGTAACCTCACCCTTTGAGAAATAGAATATTGCCAGCATTACAGAAGCCCCCCAGCTTTATATACCGTTTCTCGGTTACAGAAGGCTTCTTCAAATAAGCCGTTATCTAAAGATTTGCATTTCCTTTTATCTTTACCTAATTATGCATCCCTAAACATTTAGTATATTATGCTTAATTTTGAATTGTATGTGTGCGTGTATATGTATAGGATTTCATCATATCTATATAATTGTGCCTTTTGCTCATTTGGTTATATCTCAGGTCAGTATATCCCTAGCTTTTCATTTTTATTGTTGAGTAAGTGTTCCACTGTGTAAACATACTCACAGTTTGTTTATTCCGTCATTGATTCTAGGACTTTGGGGTTGTTTCGATTTTCTTTTTTACCACTTTAAATGTTGATGTAATAATAAAATTTAGGATTTCTTAATACTGTCGTTTTGACACAATCCTTATTTTCAAATTACCTTTTGGTTCATAACATAATACATATTGTTCTTGTTTGTAATGCTTATATACATGGTATTTTATGCCTAGATGGACCATAGATGGTCCATAGATAGACCCCCATTATGTCCTCATCACATAATTTATTCTTTTTCCATTATTTTCCCTACTCCTGGTTTTTAATCTGTAACATTACAATAAATTACTTTATATCCCTCTAGTTTTCCAGTTTGTATTTAACTATCTTAATGTGGAGTTGGGCTTTTCTGGTAGCTCAGCTGGTAAAGAATCTACCTGCAACGCAGGAGACCCAGGTTTGATCCCTGGGTTGGAAAGATCGCCTGGAGAAGAATATGGCAACCCACTCCCAGTATTCTTGCTTGGGAAGTCCCATGGACAGAGGAGCCTGGTAGGCTATAGTCCATGGAGTCACAAGAGTTGGACACAACTTAGTGACTAAACCACCAGACCACTAATGTGGGGTTATTTAGTAGCACCAAACCTGATTTTTAAGTAAATGCTTGAACTCTGTACCAAAGGCCAAGATACCTGTTTGTGCCTTGAAACCCTGAATAAGTTTTTCTTCTATTATGCCAGTGAAACCAATCCGTAATCTAAATGGACATTCAATTGGGCCATATAGAATACATGCTGGGAAAACAGTGCCCATTGTGAAAGGAGGAGAGGCAACAAGAATGGAGGTATGTATGCCATTAGCACTATTCTTCTGTAAAGCATTTTGACTTCTTTTTTCTTCCAAACTATGAAGCTAGTAGTAGTTGAGTATATAGTGTGTTGAGCAAAATTAACTTGCCACTCATACTAACCCCAATAGGAATTGGGCTCTGTGAGTGTGCAGATTGTGTCTGGTCACACTGGGGCCCAATTGGCTGTGCAAGTGAGGCATGTCAGAGGTTTAGTCGATACTTGTTTATTGAGCATCGTGTTGGTGCCAGTCTCTAGTAGGCACTGAGATGTATAATAGTAGTGAGCAAAATTCCCTGCTCATGTAAAGTCTGCGTTCTAATAGACGACACAGAGATCAAAAGTGCTAAGGAGGTAAATCGGGAAAAAGCAGATAAGGACTGCCAGGTGTGTGATTTCTTACACTAAATGGGGAATACCTCAGCCTGAAGTTAAGATGGGAATTTTAATTCATTCTCAGTTTTTCTTCGTTTCCCTTTACTCATATATTTCTAGGAAGGAGAAGTATATGCCATTGAAACCTTTGGTAGCACAGGAAAAGGTGTGGTTCATGATGATATGGAATGTTCACATTACATGAAAAATTTTGATGTTGGACATGTGCCAATAAGGTGAGAGGCTATTCTTTTTCTAAGATTGATGAGTTTCTCTTCCCAGTTAACAGCATTTTAAAATGTGTGATGGACATCCACAGTGGTACATTCATAAATGCACAGTTCTATAGCCTAACAATAAGGTCTGTAAATTTCTATAATTCAAAAAAAAAAGCCCTATTAGAAATGTTAACTGAGATGAAATGATCTAAGTATTCTCTTCATATCTTGTTTCCAATAATTGTAATAATTACAGATTATTACTTTGCTGGCATTCCTAGGTTTTTGTTACTATTTTCCCATTGGTAAACTTTGTATTTTTATTTACTTTTTAAAAACTTTTTGGATATGATTGAAGCCTCTTCTTTATGATCAGATCTTTTTTGGTTTGATGCTGAAATTTCCCCCAAAAGGGGAATTCCCACCTTAGTATTATTGATAAGTTTGTCCTTGAAATTTAACACTGCATGCATCGACATATAAATATATAACCTTCATCTGGTCTCTCCATTTGCCATCTGTAATTGAGTATTATACAGTCTGGTTTTTGGAAGTTGAAAGAGGCAGCAAAGAGAGTTTTTTGAACTTTAATTACTAAGTAAAGTCATAATTTTGAGTTTTCCTTAATGGGGGAAATGAATTGGTAACTTTTTAGCCAACTATTAATCTTTCACTTTTCTCTTAGGCTTCCAAGAACAAAACACTTACTAAATGTCATCAATGAAAACTTTGGCACTCTTGCCTTCTGCCGCAGATGGCTGGATCGTTTGGGAGAAAGTAAATACTTGATGGCTCTGAAGAATCTGTGTGACTTGGGCATTGTAGACCCATATCCACCATTATGTGACATTAAAGGATCATATACAGCACAGTTTGAACATACCATACTTTTGCGTCCAACATGTAAAGAAGTTGTCAGCCGAGGAGACGACTATTAAACTTAGTCCAAAGCCACCGCAACACCTTTTATTTTCTAAGCTTTGTTGGAATACATTATACCAGATTTAATTTGCAACATGTTTCTTAACAGTGGACTTATGTAATACTTTTATCCATGTTTAAAAAGGAAGGAATTTGATCAAAGGCAAACCATTTAATGTCATTAACCAAGGAAAAAGCTTCCAGGACTTTGAACTGTTAACCATTTTCTGTCTGTAAAGCTCCAAATAGTTAGGAATGACTTATACATTTTGTTTCAAACACCTAAGAGATGCTTTTCAGATATTTATATTGCCATATTCTTAATTGAATGCTTTGAATGACTACATCCAGTTCTGCGCCTATATACCCTCTGGTATTGCTTTTTAACCTTCCTGGAATCCATTTTCTAAAAAATAAAGACATTTTCAGATCTGAGAGCTATATTTCAATGTCTGTGGTTGTAATTCTGTGTAGGGAATAGTTTAGCATAGCATAACATAGGAAAATGTAGAGCGTTTTGTCTGGATTGTAGACCCCCACACTGAAACTTTCCTTCTGACTGAGTGGCTAAAACAAGAACTATACATACATAAAGTGGGAGGAGAATTTTCTAAGTTAATATACAGCTCTAGGAATATTTTGCCTTTACTTTTTTTAGGACAGTATTAATGCTTGTCTTTCATTTAACCCCTTGATATTAGAAAGATATAATTAAAACATAACTTAGTAGGAACATTGTGCCAACTTAAAACCCTGATTTACTAACATCTCAACATTTAGATCCTTTGTCCAGTGGTAGTAGTTACTGAAAAATGTATTTAGCTTACTCAGTAAGCCAAAGGGGCACTTAAAACCACACAAAGAAAAACAGTACTTTACATGTTTAGATCTCATTCTAGTTATTTCAGTTACACTTTTTCATTATGAACCAAATTCTCTAGCACCCTGCCCCTAGACTGGCTTGAACTCATAACATCCTGGGTGGTATTTCACTTTCAGGAAGTGAAGTTACAGTGACACTCATAGCAGCTAAGTATGTAAGTTGAATGTAAGATGCCAAATATTTGAACTGAACCCCACAGTTCTTAAACAGATTGCTTGAATTCTGTGTAAATGATTTGTTGGGAACGTTCCCACATAATTTCAAAATTGTGTACCAGGGTAAAGCCTTAATTTGTATATGCTTTAGCACAGATTGCCTCGGGGATGCTGTCTAGTTTGTGTTGTGTTTAACGTTTTTCTCATAGGAGAAACCTGACTTCTGTACTAAATCATTTACTATACATTAAAAAGCTGCTCTTTCATATTTGAGCTACAAATGAATGTTACCTTGTGGGATACACAGCCTAGGTTTTAGCTATGAGCCATGTTTATTATGGTGCTAATGTTCAGTAGCTACCTTTGAATAATTTCTCCATTTCCTGTGACGGTGTGCAAGTGGCAGAGCTCACCAGTTCACGCCTGGACGTGTTACAGGGCTTGGACTCTCCAGCTAGCTCTTTTGGGGCTTTGGTGGGAGGTATAAAGTATTTTTATTTCTAAACCCAAGAACTTTAGAACTGAGTCAAGCATTTGGAGCTTTGTAAGATCTCTAGCAGTAGTGACCCTCTAACTAATTGTAAGCTCCAAGCTCCCTTCCCAAGTTGGGAGCAATGGCTTTACTGCATGCCCCTGAAATGGCTGGAAGGGATATGATCTTGTAAATAGGAAAGCTGTTACTTAAAAAAAAAAAATTGTATTGTTTACCTGGTAGCAATGTATCTCTTGAAAATCATTTTGTCATGTTTACAATGATGTACCTTATTGGTAACAAATTATTAGTTTGATGTTTAACAATAGTGCCTTTAGTAAATTATTTTACAACCAAAATACGTTGTTTTTTTGTTAGATAAATTTAACAGAATGTAGAAATCCACATTGAGATATACTGTAAGAAACCTTGACTTGGTTTTAGTTTTGTTAAATAGCCTTAATTTTTTTTTTAGAGCAGTTTTAGGTTCATAGCATAACTGAGCATGAAGTACAGAGTTCCCATAGTCCCCTTTCCTTGACTTCACACACAAGCCTCCCCCATCGGTTTTAGTTTTAAGGGTTTAAAAAGTAAAGGGCTAGCAACTGTACCACTATAAACAACATAGCTTCCAGAGTTGTCTTTAAACTGTTGCACTAAAATTAGGTACACTAAAAGGTATAGTTTAATCCTTGATGTTAAAAAAGGCTAGACTCAAGTATCTTGACCACAATAAATCTTTAATGAGGTATAATTAACAGTTGAGGTAACAACTTGCATAGGTATTTAATAGATGAATACTTTTAAACCTTAGCCATTTAAACTCAAGCTGTAGTTTCGGCATGAATGATTTGTCTGTGAAGTGATAAATTCTCATTGCACTTCATGATCAGCTGCCCCTGAGGATTTCAACCTGCAAGCAAACCTACCTGAGAAAAAAGATAAATGATTTTCCAGTGGTTAACAGTGAGCTAAGATCTGAACATGTCTATAGAGGTTAGTGGATGGTCTTCCTTCCGAATAAAGTTAGCAGCAGCAGGACTTTAAAAATACCTAATAAGGTTGTTAGGGAAGAGCAATGAGTATTTCATACTATATTTTAAATAAAATGCAAGTGTAATTTTAATTTCAAAAAGGGTCCAATGTTTGAATATCTGAAAGGGTTTTAGTAGTCACATAATACTAGCAAGGGCAATTTAATCCAGCTTTAGTTACTTATTCTAAGTGAGATGCTGAACATTTTGCTCAGATGCCGATTTTGAACAGTTCTGTCCTATGCAGTTTTTTTTCCTCTTCAAGACTGATTTCTATCCCTTTAAACCAAAAATCTCAAGATACAATAGTACAAAACTAGATCTAATGTTAAATATATAAAAAATGAACTCATATCCAAGTTGAACTGAACTTGTATTACACCATAATATACTGTTTGCTACATTCATTTTTTTTTAATGACTGCTGTATTAGAATCTGGACAAACGTTTGCTGCCAGACAAATCACTGTTATATAAGTCTCAGCCATCATTATTTTCATGTCCATAGTACTGAAGCCATTTAAACATGCTATTTATAAAGCTGTCATCTCCATTTGTATAATAGTTTGACTATGCCAAGTAAAGAATAATTTTTACAACAAACTTGAAAAAAGGAAGTTCTGTTTACCAAAGTAAAGTCTATTCTGAGTCCTGTCAAACAAAGCCTCAGGGGTATTGAATGATAATGAGTAAGTAATATTTCACTTTGTAGTAGTTGAACTTCCTTTGCAGGCATTTGATACAAATCTGAAAAAAATGCCCCTTTTCTGGTAAGACTTAGTGAAGCAAGTTTAATCTGTTTGATAAGGATTTGTATAGAAAATAACTATAAAAAATAAGTGTATAAAATGATGCCACCTGAACTTCAGTAGAAGATTGCACAAATTCATGATCTGAGCCAATTACGACATCAAAACACAAGAAAGGTAACACCAGTCTGAGGTAAACACTAAAAATTTAAAACTCCCAAGTATTTAACAAAAAATTACCTGCTGACATTGATACACATATACTTAAGCTAACTTCATCTCTGTAAAAAGATCTGTTGCAGTCAGATCCAAAATGTGTAAACACTGTGCATTGATTAGTAAGTAAAAATAAAAACAGGGAAGCCCAAAATTGTTGTCAGCCCTTTTAAAAAGTATATATACAAATCACAAGAAGAAAACCCCCTGTCTTTGGATCAGCTAAGGATTTCATTAGAAGAGGTATCAGCTTCTTCACTGGAATGCTGGCTACCAGACAGGAATTCTGGAGGCAGGAGTTTAGAATGTCCATTCTCAGTAACTCGCTGGGTATAAAACAAGATATAAGCTTGGGCCTTGCATACTTCATCCATAGTGCACATGCTTAGCTTGGAATCATTGCAGTGTACCCAGAACCCTAGAGTGAAGCACAAAAATATATCTTAATGTTTACAAAGGAACTTTAGAAATCTCTAGTATAAATGAAAACATGGATTTAAAGAGTTTCAGTGAGAATTGAGGGGTTTTTTTTTTTTTGAAGGAAAAATAATTGTCTAGCCAATTTAGTTCTTTAAATTAGAAATACAGCTTGGGCAGTATGTTACTCGAATCATTTACCTTTGTCCTAGAAGTAATTTGAAGTTATAGGATCTGATTCGTTCACTTGACACTACCTTTAATTCCTGGTATAATCTTACCAGTTAACGCTTTCACTGGTAATTATAAAGCAAATTGTGTACAACTCATGGTGATGTTAATTGCCTTCCTGGGTTATATGGACTTTTTGTCCATACCTCTTTTTTTAAGGTTCATGGAAGCAGTAAGTGAAAGTTTCAAGTTAGAACTTGAAATCAAAGTTGTTCCAAATATCTGTGATTCCCCAGTTCTTTAGGTGTTCTGTTCTTTAATAAAATTAACTGAACTCAGCCAGAAAACAGAGGACCTACTCTTGGAAGTGTGCCTTTCGCACTTTCTGACTTGTAACTAATGAGACCATCCTTACTATTTTATCCCTTCAGCCCTTACAAGACAAAACTACCCCAGTCCTGCATCATAGAATACCCTATTTTCTGCAAAAACCCCCCATTTTTTTTTTCTTCTTGAAAGAAAACAAATCAAGTGGCTTTTCTTAAGATTACTTAGTGTCTAGTTTAGAAATCTGTGCAGACTCAACGCCGGCTTCCAAAAGCCTACCCCAAGGTAAAATACTTTTTTTCATCTATACCTCCTTCAGAATTGTAACAGTAGGCAGTGTAGTGTCCTGAGCCGAATCCTTTCCCGTGGTGCATTACCACAGCAGATAAGTCATACAGAAAACATTCTGGTCTGAGGGACTTCAGGGATTCCCTGCAGCAATAGGGCTCCATGTTTAAGATTTCTTCAAAGCCAACATGAACACCAATCTTCTCTCGGTTATTACGTCCTGACCACCTGCAAACAAATCAGGGTAAAATTATCAACAAAGTCAAGGGACCATAACCACGTACCTGGTCCAAACTCATAGGAAACCTCAGACAGCATAGAGTACAATCCTATATAACAAGTGTAAATAGTAAATCCTTTCAATACTGAAGTTGGCTACAATAGAGGAATTTAGGCTTATTTAACAAGTACAGTGAGGTTCTAAAATAAATTATTTGGCTTCTGTAGTTAGAGGATAGTATAGGAAGAAAATTAACTTTCAGAAAAAATACAGCCTTATGGCGTTTTCCCCCTTTGAAGTGAGAAATTCAAGGCACCAAAGAGTTTTTAATTCTTTACTGTCTTGTCAATACTTTGAGGAGGATATCCCAGGACCTAGAATTTGTTCCTGGGAGACATAATCTGGATCTTTCATGGCCAGGTGTGGGGAAAAAAACAAACCCAAACAAAACAGGCATCTCTAATTCCTCAGAACACTTCAAAAGCTCTTCATACTTCAAAAAAAAAAGAAACCGTGACCCTTCCTGTGTGTAAATCAGTATCATACCCATTAGTGACAAAACTCAGATATTGTCCCTATACTGTCAATTTCTCAATCTGTTGGTCATGCTTCCCAGTACTGGATCTATGCATGTAAAGCAATGCTTTTATCATCAAATAGTATGAATTGGTGCTACAGGGGAAAAATAATGTAATAAATGGTAGTTCTTTCAAGAGATTATAATGCAACTTGGAGTGCTACAGTACAATAACAAAAAACAGCTGAAAATATAGTATCAGTGTATTAAAACATGCAGTTAAGACAGTGGCAGGTAAAGGAGGGAGAAAGGCAACTAGGTTTTATGAAGAAAAAAAAATGTGAAATGCTTAATTAGTATGATGTAAAATTGTATGGAACTAAAGGTGAGACTTGCAAATTACGTCACCTGCCACACTAGAAGTCATGTCCCAGTCTTTCCCTATTAAGTGTATAAAGAGTCCTGTATCCAGTGCACCTTAATCTTAGTACCAAGCATGTAAAATAATGGAACTTGCTTACCCTAAGCTGTCATTCTCACTTTCTCTCTCTTTTATTATACCATAAAATTCAAATCTTAACTTACTGAATTATGCTAAATACTTGTCAGTTGTCTAATTAGAAAATAATTTATTTCCATTGATGAGCAGGATATCCCTTTTTGTCTGCTGATAAAGATACAGTAAAATGATAAAAGAACAAGATAACACTGTACCAAAAAGTCATGCTTTATTTCTGAGAGAGGGACTAGGACTAGGAGGCACACATGGGGAGCTTGTAAAGTACTAGAAATGTTCTGTTTCCTATGTTTCTTCTAAAGCTCTTGTGTGCCCCTCCCCAATCCCACTCTCCCTTTTATATGCCCTATATATTTTATATACTGGCAAATGTAATAGTACATCTTTAATAGATGAAGAGAAAGGAAAAAGATAAATGTGGTGGAAAAGGCAGCATAAAAATGGTCCCTGAATCAGAAATATGGCATGGAAGCATCACAAGTATTTTCTGCAGAAGATGGGAGGCAAATAGATTTAAATTAAGGTGAGTGTCAAATGGCAGATTAAAGAGGCGATTATGAAGAACAGAAAGTTCTTCAATGATTTATAGTAGCCAACTGAGTACCAGAAATTTAAACCCTTTTAATTCTATCTATAGAATCTCATATATGGTCTGACCTCTCCATGCTCCCTGGCCTTGCTACCTGGCCCTGGACAATACTGTGTGTGCTAAGTCACTTCAGCTGTGTCCAGCTCCTTGCGACCCTATGAACTGTATGTAGCCCACCAGGCTCCTCTGTCCATGGGATTCTCCAGGCTAGAATACTGGAGTGGGTTGCCATGCCCTCCTCCAAGGGGATCTTCCCGACCCAGGGATCGAACCTGTGTCTCATGTCTCGTGCACTGGCAGGCAGGTTTGTTACCTCCAGCACAACCCGGGAAACCCCCTGGACAATATTAATGCATAACAATTTTCTTGTTTTCATTCCACTTGATTTCACACACCCTGGCAGGTCTCACACACCCTGGCAGGTCTCACCTGGACTCTTCACTAAACCTTTTGTTGTGTGCCCTTTCCTGATCCTTCATACCTTTGCTCACGTTGCTCTCAGGCTAGTGTTCCTCCTGCATACACCCAATTCATTCATTAGTATCTGGGGGCATCTATGTACTGAGCTCAGTTCTGGATTTTGGAATACAGGAATGAAATGACCACTGTCATTACTGAATTTCTGTTTAGGGGGACAGAAACAGGTATTAATAAGTCAACTATTGCAGATATTGGTTTTCGCCAAGAAGCAAAAATGGGGTAGGTAATGTGACATGTAAGAGTTGGTGGTGCTACTTTTAAATAGGATGGTCAGGAAAGTCCTGAGATGACATATGAACTGAGATTTAAATTACATGACGTCCCCTGTGCCATTAGGGAGGCTTTGGGAATGTTTAGATATCAGCTAATGCCTTCTTCCAGGGCTCTGATAAATTCATTTGTATGTAGTTTGTGGTACTTAGTATTTCTACTTCATCATTATTTCTGGGAATGCTTGACTATAATCTTGAGGAAAAAAATTCTACCTTATATTCCCCAAAGAATATGGAACAACATCAGGCATTTTCCAAGCATGAAGCAACTGGGTCAAATATTCTCAAGCAATAGATTTTAATTTAAAAATTTTGAACCTAAAACATGCTGAATATTAAACACTATAAGCAGAGACGAGGAGATTATACTGTGCAAACCAAAACACAAGGAGTCTGCTATCAGCAACGTATTCTACAAGGGAAGATAATAGTATCAGAACGATAGTTACTGAACATGTTGTCTATGATTAGGGCTAGAGATAATGACAGAATTTTTTCTCCTTAAGAAAAAAAAAAGCAAAAGTAGATAAGTCCCCCAGTCAAGTATTAAACTTTTTTCTACTACTAACCTGAATCGTTTGAGATGGAGTCTGAGAACCTGAGGTAGGTGGCAAATCATAAGCTGTTTTTGTGCTTCTGTGAGTAGAACTGGTTTTGAGGAAAACCTCCTACGTTTTGCTATGATATCAAAGACAGAATGAGATGCAAATTTAAGGATACAATGAAATGTTTGAGTACACTCAAAATAATCCAAGCTTGTATTATCAATTAGACATCTACTGAGTTATAGGCATTACACAGGGCTAAAGATAAAGGGCATGGCCTTGCTCTCAAGATACTCACAATCATGTAAAAGAAAGTGAAAGTGAAGTCACCTGGTCATATCCAACTCTTTGTGACCCCATGGACTGTAGCCCCCATGGACAGCGCCTCTGTCCATGGGATTCTCCAGGCAAGAATACTGGAGTGGGTTGCCATTTCCTTCTCCAGGGGATCTTCCCCACCCAGGGATCGAACTCAGGTCTCCCACACTGCAAGCAGACTCTTTACCGTCTGAAACACCGGGGAATCCCACAATCATGTAAACCACACCCACAAAACTTATGAGCTAGTCAAGGCAGACAGGTAACAAGTAAGTACAGTCGACCCTTGAACAACAAAGGCTTGGACTACATGGGTCCACTAACATGCAGATTTTTATTTTTTTCAATCACAGTTGACTGTATGTTTCACACACACAGATTCAACGAACCACGGATTGAAATTTACATCCACGGTTGGTTGAATCTGTAGATGTGAAATCTTCAGGGATGGTTTGGCAGACTGGCAGATTATAGTATAACCGGATGTGTCTAGAACCAATCCCCCACATACACTGTACATGATTTAATGTAGTCCTGAAATAAGGCAACAGAAAGATATAGTGCTATAATATTTTTAAATGGATTTGGTTATGCCAACTAAAAGGAAGAATTACTCACTAAACACATACTTTAATATACTCTTACCAAAGTCTAATCAATCATGGTCAGTTTACTTCTTGGGGCTAATCAGGATCCCATGGGCATGGAATCTTCCTGCCCAGAGCACCCCTCCCTACTTCCTGGAGATCCAACCCAGCACCGCCTGAGAAAGCAAGCCTTCATTAGCTCTGTATCTGAGATCTCCCTCGGTGTCTTGCTATTTTAGTACCAGACCTCAAACAAGAGGAACTGAGGGTTCTTTTTACCCTCTACTATCTCTAGAGGTCCACCTATGGACCTTGTGCTGCAGCTTCTCTCTAGGCCATTGGCTACCAAAGTTTGCTCCTGATGTCCAGGAGTTATCCTTCAGCTTGTATATCAACCGCAACTCCAGCCACAGGAGAAGCTGCTTCTTACAGGAAGTGAAATCAGTCCACCATGAGGCTGTCCTCTAACCCAACTCCTCTTTCCACCAGAAGTCTTTCCTCCAGGTCTATGCTCTGGAGATCCAGGTATCAGACTGCTGCAGGATCTTAGGGACTTAACTTTGGATTGTCTCCCAGAATATATGCTACAAATGTAGCTAGACAAAGCATGTTAACTCCTTGAATTATAGTTTTGAACATTTGCCATTATAGATTAAATTCAAGCAGTTCTTTTAGGCCTTTATTTGGTGGACCCAGCAGATATAAACATGTTATAATTTTCTGCATTTATTTTCATATCTTTCTACTCCCAGATTTGAAGAAAACATCTAGGACCATTCACATTTATGTTCAAGAAAATAAACACTATACACTATCAATAAAGGTTTATTTTCTTCTAATCTTATAAATATTAGGCTCCTCTTTACAACAGATTTCATAATAGGCAGCACTCAGAAAACAATGTTGGTATAAGTTGTTTTGGAACACCATCAACTTATATGCCATTCTTTCAATGCTGGAACAGCATTTTATATTACCTTCGGAGTTTATCGTCTAATGCCCTAGAGTCATTTTTTTTTCAGACATGGAGATTAAGGAGAATATCCGCAAACATATAGTATAAACAATTAAAATGCCATGTACTACACATTGATAGGGAGAAAGAAACAGGATGAAGACGTAGCAGATCTGATGTGGTTTCATCTACCATTGCTCTGGAGGAGGATGCTTCTGTTTAATTGAAATGGCTGTTTCACCCCCAGTGCTGGGTTCCTATGCTCATTACATTAGAGAGCGAATCACAGAAGGTAGACCTTGTCTGTCTGTTTTCTCCGTTAGGTATGTGAGCATCTTTAAAGGGCCTTTCCTCTTTCCACAATGACTAGAACAATGACTAATTATAGAAGAGACAGTCAATGGGTGGTTTTTTAATAAATCTTTGTTTTTATGAAGCCAATGTCCATCGCAGCAGTCCAGCAATGTATATTATTTCCTATTTTATAAGTATGTATACACACACATATACATATGTTATCTATATATCAATGTTTTGATGTACACCAGAAAGACTCATAAAGCAATCATTTCATTCAGTACTAAATACCTTTTACCATTCCCCTTCACTACTTTATTCTGCTGCTGCTGCTAAGTTGCTTCAGTCGTGTCCAATTCTTCACGACCCCATGGACTGCAGCCTACCAGGCTCCTCCATCCATGGGATTTTCCAGGCAAGAGTACTGGAGTGGGGTGCCATCGCCTTCTCTGACTTTATTCTACTCACATATTAAATTTTATTTTATGAATCCTTTCTACAACTTACTATAGGATCAAAAATATTTTAATGTCATCAATAAGGCAAAACAAACATGTAGTTCACAAACACCAATTAAAAAGCAGAAATATGTAGCCCAAGTTTCTTTTGATAAACAATTTATTTCTATATCTGCTACTTAAGGAATTTCTTCCAGTTTCCCCTCATTTGTGTTTCTCTTTGCTAACCTTAGAAAAACAAAGAGAATATACAGCCTCTACTTACAATTACACTGGTCACACACGTAGATCTTTCCTTCTAAAGCTTCAGTTTCTGTGAACTTAGCCAACATTTCCGTAACCAGACATGGCTGGGAAGCACTATCTTTTCCAATGCATTGGTATCTTTCTGGGAATTCCAGTGACAAGTCCCAGAAAGGTTCTATGGTATTTGATTTGTTGTCACATGCAAGACATGTAACCTGCAAATAAAAATATTAGTTTCTCAGATTACAATCCTTCTGTCAAAATATTTACTCCTTTCACTAGAAGTCACTACCTGTAAATAAGCTTTTCTTCTGAAAATGTACTATCAGAATTCTGAATGATCTGCTTTATATTATTTTCAGGGAATAATATTTTTCTTCCATAAACCCACTATGCATTGATGGGCTTTAACTATGAGGCATTTAAAAAGCTCTAAGGGCTTTTTTTTTACTAAGTTCGGTCAAGTCTGAAATTAGTAAAAAAAAAAAAAACAACAACAACTAGGGGCTCACTTAATTAGATATACACTGTGTGTATATACATGTGTGTGTATGTGTGTCTATATATATTTATATACATTTAATGTGCTTAGATTATCAGACTTGAGTTTCTTTGCCCTTTTTCCTTTCTCATCTTTCACTGATGGGTTTTCTCTTCCCAAATCCCCATAACTTCTTAACCATAATGCAAGAAAATGCTATTAGTATATTTTTATATGAAAATTTTAAAATATAGCATACTTTTATAGTAGTACATTAGTATATACAGATTTTGAAGCCCTACCAACTAATAATTTCAAAAGATAGTATATATAAAATACATACAAATACTTCCACTTAAAGCAAACAGTACTACATTAAAATCCTGATCAAAATATAGGAACCTCAAAAGAACAGGAGGCCTTTCTAACAACTTACATAGGAAATATAGTAACTGAAAAAGGAAAGAATAACTTCAGTAAAGCATTCAGCAGGATTTAATGCCAACACTGCCCATAACTGAAGACAGACTTTAAAGATCTAATAATCCACATGATATGAAATATTACTAAACTCTTTCACAAAAGCTATATTCCTGGAACACACAACAAAATAAAGAAGCCAATTGTAATTTACAGTTTAAATTAAATACACCGACACAAAGAAAAGAAAAATACCTCTAGTGTTAATAGTTTGGGGACTCACTAGGACCAAGGTTTGCCCTTTTGAGAACAGTTTCTTGAATACAGCAGGGTAAAAAGCCATTCCAGCAACCAACTTCTGAATCTCCTGAAGGGACCGATTCTCCAAGTATTTATTACACATTAGAAAGGGAGAGAGCAAAGTGCTGGCACAACAACTTTCATTAAATTCAAAATTCATCCATAAAGGAAAAAAAACAAGGACATACACTCTCACATTACGCAAAACATGAAATGGTAACTTTCTGGAAAGGAATCTGCAACCACATATCAAAAGTACTACCCTTTGACCAAGTAATTCCTCTGTCTTAAGGAAATCACTAGAAAAACTGTAGTAACTGATCGTGACATTATAATAACGGAAAAATTGGAAATAGTTCACAAGTCAACAATAGGGGAATGGTTAAAAAAATATGGTATATACATATGCTGGACACTGAAATGTGAAAAAAATGACTAAATATTTTAATGACTATGAAAAATCCTTAATTATTAAATAAAGCAGAAAAAGAAGCAGGTAAATTCAACATGACCATATAATTAGGGCAAATATATATATAAATATTCAGAAAACACTAGCAGGTCATATACCAAAATATTCATAGTTTTATGTGTGGGTTGTGTGGAGTTCTGGGACTAATGTATGATTTTCTTCTTTTCTTCTACACAGATTTACTGTGCTATATAGGTTTTCCATATGGTATATATCACTTTTATTTATAATTGTGTATTTTAAACTTTCGCATAAAAGTTAAAAATGACAGAGAAAGATGATAGAAAAATAATATTGCATGCAACCCCCAAAACCACAACTCTTGTTTGCTAAGTCACACAATGTAGAATCTAGACAATTCTGAAACATGAAGTGAAATAAACTTCATAGAAATATTTAAACTATTCAACTGGTATGTGTCTAGTGACTCAACTGCCTCAGTTAAAAAATAACAACACATACACTTTTTTCAAAGTTCTATGCTCTAGAAAAGTAGAGCTGACGTCTAGTAATAGTCTACCCAAGAGTCTACTCATTCTAGAGGATCATTAATTAGATGGAAGATTCTGGTTCTGTGACTGTCACAAAGGGAAATTTTTACAGCTGTAATTAAAATAGAGGAAAACCACTTAGGATCTTTCTAAATAAAAATCACATCTGTTTACCTTAAAACTTCCCTATCTACCTGTTCAAGTTTTCAGTCCTTGCTCCCTTTGGTTTTATAGGAAATCCTCCAGGGCTACTTTCTTGGTTCCTGAAACGACTCAAGTGTGCACCAAAACCATTCCTGGTACAAAGGTTATCTTCAAATCTGTTCCTTGTGTAATTAAACTCGTCTCAATCCCTCAGAGAATGAATGCAGTATTATTAACCTAAGAAGCTCTGTTTCCTAATTCCCGCCCCACCCCCATCATAAAGCTTTAATACCATGGACATGAAACTACTTCCAATGATTCATGGAGGTGAAAGAACTGTTGGAGCGAAAGGATGTCCTCATACACACTTGTAAAAGTGATCTAATGTGACCCGAGAACAGTGCTAGCACTAACACACTAGCTATACAGAGCATATGCTTTTTAGGCTTCCCTTTATGAATTCCCCAAGATGACAGTACAATTTTTTTAACAATCCATACCTGACTAAGAAGCTGGCCGTGAAATATGTTATTCACAACATTCAGAACCTGCTTGATGAGTTTCCTTTGAGAAGTAGGGATAAGAGCTGGTAACCTGGTACCAGTGGTCTCTAGTTCATGTTGTATTTTATCCAAAAGCTCACAAAGAAATTCCTGAGCATCTTGTTGGCCATAACCACGAAAAGCAGGAATCAATCTCCATACTGAGTGTAGCATAGCAAACGGTGAGACCAAGGCCCACTTTCCAGACCACATGACTTGGAACAAAGTATGCAATTCATGACAAAGAGAAATGTACTGTGAACTTGGCTCCCTTGGCTGAATAAGTTCCATCTTTCTACTCTGCGATGCTCCGCCACTTAGTCCTGATGATAAACTTGGATGTCTGAAGCGCACAGAGTATGGCTCTTTTTCTTGACATTCATTCATTTGATATACTGTATCTGTTACTGGAGGATGCTTATAAGATGATCTGGTTTTATCACTAGCTGTCACAGCCAGCCATCGGTTCAGATCAAGTTTTAAAAAACATTGTCGAAAAATAAGTAAATGACTCAATACTTGGAGAACAGAATTCATATAGCAAGTATTTCCCAAATTTCTCAATCCTGTTACACCAGGAGTTACTGTTGGCCTTCGTTTAACAGAGGAGTCACTAGCTTTTTTCAGTCTTACATCTTCTGAGGTAGATACTACTTTATCTTTTGCTGGCAATGCTGAGGTTTGCAGCGGTACAGGAACTATTTCTACTGTGGTGGACTGAGCTAGACCTTGTAAACGTAAACTCTTTCTGGGAGGCATACTTTCTAATTCTGCGTTAGCTTGATGCTCTAATAGTTCTTGTCGTCTTTTCTTCACTTCTCTTTTTGCTAATTTCTCCTGAAATTGTTCTTGCCTTTTTCTTCCAATGGGTGACTGCTCAAACCAAGTTCGAAAGATTTTACCCATGAGTATCCTTCTCCTGTGCCAAAGAGCAGTATACATTTGATCTTCATTTTGAAGCAGAGATTGGGTGCCATCATGTAAGACATAGGAATCATCACTTGTACCCATAGACCGTAAAACCTTTCCACTACGAGTGGTACAGTGATAATTTTGATTTTTGATTGCACTTAATGTACTTCGTAGTAACTTTAGGTCTCCAGTTGCATTATCATTAAGAACATAATCATCACAAAGGTAACAAAAAACATACATCTCATTCACCTCCAACGCAACAGGATGACTACTTTCTTGAAAGTGCCCGAGTGCGTGTTCTTCAATAGATCTTCCACAGGCAACATGAGAACAGCTAAGGCAAGCCCAAATCGACTCAGTCGTATTGCAGTCCACACAATGCCACTTCTGCGGGTTGAGGATGGAATGGTCTTGAGCAAGCCGCAACTGCCCAATGTGTTGGCACTTATCCATTGTTAGCATTTATTGAGTCTAGCTGAGGAACACATAATCCAAACAACTCTCGGTGGGCAACACTTGAAGCATCTGAAAACTAAGAACAATGTCAATTTTTAATAAAAGAAAAACAAAAAGCCAACATTTTTTCTTTTTACAAGGTATTTTTCCAGGAATTATTTTCTTTTTCCAGGAATAATTTTGTTAATTTGCTCTCACTGGTCCTAATATCTGTCATAATACCAAAGGCAATTCTCACTTTTAATTTACACTAGACTTCACTAATCTCTCATCCGCCTTGCTCTGAAAGAACACACATTACTTGCTCTGACGGTTCCCTTTCAAACACATTGTTTTCAATTTGATGCTACCATCTACTGGTAAAGAATGGGTAGTGACCACTTTTCACATTCCATTTACCAATTGCCATTCCTTTTTCTTAAAAATTGGGACTGGCAAGACCTAAATACATCTTACTAATATCTCCATTTCAAGAGCCCTAAGTGGAGTTACTAAAATATAATCATAGTTATAAGCATGGGGTCTGAAGTAGAAAAACTTACGTTTGAATGTTACCTCTGCCACATACTGCTTTATATCTGACTTGAGCAAACATTTTAACTTCTCTAAACTTCATCTGTGAAACAGGGAAAATCATACCACCTTCACTGAATTGTTAAAGGCCTGAGATAACCAAATATCTGGCACAGAGCAAATGTTCAGTAAACAATAAATATTTATTTGACACACATCTATAGTGAATAAATCAATATTACACTCTATTTATTTAAATAATATTAAATATTCTAATTTTAAGTACTATTTAAAATTCGGCTTTCCAGTAGTATACCCATAATGAACTTTATTTAATTCATGGCTCTGCAACATACTCTGATTTGATAGACTTGACTTAAGTAAAGAGAAAAAAGACTTAAGAAAAGAGAAAGTATTCTCCCCTTCTGTCTTTTGTGTTTGACTACACTCTGAGGAATGTGCAAGGATGTATAAGCAAATAGCAGGAAAAAAAGGAAAAATAAGAAATCAGTGGCAATATAATGATTTTACATTCTTGGATGCCTAAACATTACATGAAATTAGAGGCTTACTCCAAAAAACAAACCCATAATCCCAAAACCCCAATATAATAAAATAAATCTGATCTTGATCAAACTTTTCCTTTATCAATTAAAGGAACACATCTGCTACCTGTACCTAAAAACAATAAAACAAAATCTAGTTAAAAAGTAGGACATCATGTAATGTTTTCTTCATTGATTTAAACATACATTGAACACAAACTTTGGGCTGCAGTTGGGGATCTAGATGGACTGGTTGGATCTCCTTGCAGTCCAAGGGACTCTCAAGAGTCTTCTCCAAAACCACAGTTCAAAAGCATCAATTCTTCGGCGCTCAGCCTTATTCACAGTCCAACTCTCACATCCATACATGACCACAGGAAAAACCATAGCCTTGACTAGATGGACCTTTGTTGGCAAAGAATGTCTCTGCTTTTGAATATGCTATCTAGGTTGGTCATAACTTTTCTTCCAAAGAGTAAGCGTCTTTTAATTTCATGGCTGCAGTCACCATCTGCTGTGATTTTGGAGCCCCCCAAAATAAAGTCTGACACTGTGTCTACTGTTTCCCCATCTATTTGCCATGAAGTGATGGGACCAGATGCCATGATCTTCGTTTTCTGAATGTTGAGCTTTAAGCCAACTTTTTCGCTCTCCTCTTTCACTTCCAAGAGTCCCTTGGACTGCAAGGAGATCCAACCAGTCCATTCTGAAGGAGATCAACCCTGGGATTTCTTTGGAAGGAATGATGCTAAAGCTCCAGTACTTTGGCCACCTCATGCGAAGAGTTGACTCATTGGAAAAGACTCTGATGCTGGGAGGGATTGGGGGGGCAGGAGGAGAAGGGGATGACCGAGGATGAGATGGCTGGATGGCATCACGGACTCGATGGACGTGAGTCTGAGTGAACTCCAGGAGATGGTGAGGCCTGCCATGCTGCGATTCATGGGGTCACAAAGAGTAGGACACGACTGAGCGACTGAACTGAACTGAACTGGGGATCTAGATATAGAAGACACAGAACATTATGTGCAGCATGATCAATGCTTTGAATTTTTTAGGACAGCAACATGAATTTCAACGGTACTTGCAGATGCCACCTCCAGGTCCTAAGAAAACTGCAAAGGTAAAGCTGACTTTTGGTTTCTTTCTACCTCTTTGCTTGTAAAATGTCTTAGCAATCAGATATTCCTGCCTACCACAATTTCTTCACTTTTAGATACAGGGTATGTCAAGTATAGATTTAAAATTACCAACCCCAGACCTCACATGTGTACTCCTCTTCCCTCCAGACTTCCTGAGGTCCAAAATCCATTCAAATATAGTATTTTATTTGAGTAAGCAAACAACAATAGTTGCTAATGGCAAACGTAAGACATCAGTGATTAATACGCTCCATCATCCTAAATCATACTAGGTCCTGAGGTTAATAATCCTGAGATCATACTTGTCTCCAATTTCTCTCTCTCCCCACACACCAATCCTTAAGTAAACATCTTTGGTTCTACTGTCAAAATATATCTAGAATCTGAGTACTTATTATCTCTACTGTTTCACCCTGAATCCTTATACAGTCAGCAAAAAAAAGATCTGGAGCTGACCACAGCTTAGATCATTAGCTCCTTACTGCAAAATCCAGGCTTAAATTGAAGAAAGGGAAAACCACTAGGCCATTCAGGTATGACCTAAATCAAACCACTTATGATTATACAGTGGAGGTGACAAATAGATTCAAGGGATTAGATCTGGTAGACAGATCTGAAGAACTATGGATGGAGGTTTATAACATTGTACAGGAGGTGGTGATCAAAACCATCCCCAAGAAAAATATGCAAGAAGGCAAAGTAGTTGCTTGAGGAGGCTATACAAATGGCTGAGGAAGGAAGAAAAGTGAAAGGCAAGGGATAAAGGGAAAGATATACCCAAATGAATGCAGAGTTCCAGAGAATAGCAAGGAGAGATAAGAAAGCCTTCTTAAATGAAAAATGTGAAGAAATAGAGGAAAACAACAGAATGGGAAAGACTAGAGATTTCTTTACAAAAAGTGGAGATACCAAGGGAACACTTCATGCAAGGATGGGCATGATAAATGACAGAAATTGTCAAGGACCTAACAGAAGCAGAAGAGATTAAGAAGAGGTGGTAAGAATACACAGAAGAACTATACAGAACACGTCTTAATGACCTGGAAAACCACAATGGTGTGGTCACTCACCTAGAGCCAGACATCCTGGAATGCGAGGTCAAGTGGGCCTTAGAGAATATTACTATGAACAAAGCTAGTGGAAGTGATGGAATTCTATCGGAGTTATTTAAAATCCTAAAAGATGATACTATTAAAGTGCTGCACTCAATATGTCAGGAAATTTGGAAAACTCAGCAGTAGCCACAGGACTGAAAAAGGTCAGTTTTCATTTCAATCCCAAAGAAGGGCAAGGTCAAACAATGTTCAAATTACCATATGACTGCTTTCATTTCACATGCTGGCAAGGTAATGCTCAAAATCCTTCAAGCTAAGCTTCAGCAGTACGTGAACTGAGAAATTCCAGATGTATAAGCTGGGTTTTGAAGAGATAGAGGAACCAGAGATCAAACTGCCAACATTCATGGGATCATGGAGAAAGCAAGAGAATTCCAGAAAAACATCTGCTTCATTAACTATGCTAAAGCTTCTGACTGTGGATCATAACAAATTGTGGAACATTCTGAAAGAGATGGGAATACCAGACCACCTTACCTGTCTTCAGAGAAACTTATATGTGGGTCAAGAAGCATCAGTTAGAACCAGACATGGAACAAGTGATTGGTTCAAAATTGAGAAAAGAGTATGACAAGGCTGTATATTGTCACCCTGTTAAACATACATGCAGAGTACAACATGTACAACGCCAGTCTGGATGAATCACAAGCCGGAATCCAGATGGCTGGGAGAAATATCAACAACTTCCAATATGCAGATGACATGAAGACTCTAACAGCAGAAAGTGAAAATTTCGGAACTAAAGAGCTTCTTGATGAAGAGGAGAGTGAAAAAGCTGGCTTAAAACTCAATATTCAAAAAACTAGGATCATGGCATCCAGTCCCAATATTTCAAGGCAAATCAAAGGGGAAATCAAAGCGGGAGCAGTGAACGATTTTAGTTTTTGCGGCTCTGAAATCACTATGGACAGTGACTGCAGCCATGAAATTAAAAGATGCTTGCTCCTTGGAAGGAAAGCTATGACAAACCTAGACAGCATATTAAAAAGCAGAGACATCACTTTGCCAACAAAAGTCCATATAGTCAAAGCTACGGTTTTTCCAGTAGTCATGTATACATATGAGAGTTGGACCATAAAGAAGGCTGAGTGCTGAAGAAGTGATACTTTCGAATTGCTCTGCTGGAGAAGACTCTTGAGAGTCCTCTGGACTGCAAGGAGATCAACCAGTCAATCAGAAAGGAAATAAATCCTGAATATTCATTGGAAGAACTGATGCTCAAACTCCAATACTTTGGCCATCTGGTACAAAGAGCCAACTCACCTTTTCCACCTGGAGAAAACCCTGATGCTGGGAAAGATGGGAGGCAAAGGAGAATGGGGCAGCAGAGGACAAGATGGTTAGATAGCATCACTGACTCAATGGACAGGAATCTGAGCAAACTCCAGGAGACAGTGGAGGACAGAAGAGTCTGGCATGCTGTAGTCCACGGGGTCTCAAAGAATTAGACACAACTTAGAGAAGGAAATGGCAACCCACTCCAGTATATTGCCTGGAGAATCCCAGAGACAGGGGAGCCTGGTGGGCTGCCATCTATGGGGTTGCATAGAGTCGGACACGACTGAAGCAACTTAGCAGCAGCAGCCCCAGAGACTGAACACCACCACCACCGCTACCACCTTGGACAAAGCCAAAGTCAAGTGGACTACTTACTGCAGTTAGGCTCCTAGTGGTCTCCCATTTTTGAAACTTGCTGCCACTGAAAGTTTACTCTCCACAGAGCAGCAGCACACTTTATCTTTAGACCCAAACAATGGGGGCCCATGACCTTTCAGGGGGCTCTCCTGACTGTTCCTCATTATGTGCAGTCAGCAGAGTAAAGAGGATGTGGCCACCTGGAACAAGAATACCTTCCAAACTTCCCTTTTAACTGCTACTTGGGACCTGGAGAATTCTCTGCCTGAATCATTCCCAAAGCCTGCTTCCATGGTCTACAAGGGGCGATAAGAAGCCACTCTAGAATTCTATAAAGAACAATGACACCATCAGATAAGGGACAGAGGGATCTCATGGCAGATCCAGAGGAAGGATGAGCACGATGAAAGGAGACTTCTATTCCAGATGTTACAAGGGAATTAAGGATGCAGCACCGCTGAAGCCAAGATGGGAGCAGTGGCAGGTCAGCGCAGATCAGACATTGGTTGAAAGAGCTGACTCGATATGCAGGTCAAGGGAAGAACCTAGGGTTATTTTTTATTTGAAAGGGATCACAAAAAGAACACAGAGAAAATTTTGTTAAACACATTTCTGGCAAGTCACAGACAATAATTATCGGTTCAACCTCTTGCAGAGATGAAGTGGGAAATGCTGTTTACACTCAAGGAAAATTATTTCATTCTTAAACTATTACTTATTATATTTATTTTTTATTTTGCCACACATGCGGCATATAGGATCTTAACTCCCTGACCAGGGATTGAACCCACGTCCCCTGAATTGGAAGTGTGGAGTCTTAACCACTGGACCACCAGGGAAGTCCCTCATTCTGAAATTTTAAAGACGTGGTATGAGTTGACATCTTGTAGAACATTCAGAAAATAAGGCTCAGAAAAAAAAAAGCCTAGAGAAGAAAATATATGTATATATACACACATATATTCATTCATTCACTTTTGGATTATCTCAGACCCGGAGATAAATTACTGTAAATTATTTTATTAATCCATATTTTAAATTCCTCAAAATAATGAATGTTACTTGTGTAAGTTTTAAGTAGGAAAGATAGTCTCTTTACTAACTAGTCTCTTTACTTCCTTCTCCTCTATATCTTGCAAATACATTCTCTTAGTTACAAGAAATTTATCAATTTCATTACAGTTGTTACTAAAAAATCTATTTAGATGATGGCAAGGCCCCTGACCTTCAACAGGAAGTTGCCAATAATCAAACAGCATGATTGCATTTGATGCGAAATTGTCAAAATGGTGAAATGTTTATCAGATGCCACCTCTCTGAGAGGCTATATAGCAGAGAAGGTCTCACAGCAAAACAGAGAGCCCTAAGAAATCCAAATGCCTGAGTTTAACACAAGCATTTACGTTCCACATACCTGTTTTCTTATCTGTAAAATAACAGTGGTAATAACAGCAACAGGTTGATGAGGGAAATAGGGAAATTTATATTTGTAAAGCACTTACAACAATTCTTGGCTGCTAATAATTTGGCTCTTAGTACATCTTACCTCCCAATAATAATAATATTACTATTACTACTACTAATATTATTATAAATGCTAGCTTCCCACTTTTAGCCAGGGTTCTTCTCAGGCAAATGTGTACTAAGGTGAATTTAGGTGCTAACTGACAATTGAGATGTTAGCTGAGGACTAAGGTCTGACCTCTCCCAGGGGTATTTGCATTTTAAAAGGGGATCTTTCAGAAAAAAATCTTTTTAAAAATCCAAAGAAGTGAAATCAGAATAGTGGAATGACAGACCACGAGATTAATATTTTAGAGTAGGGGGCCCATTCACCCAGTCTATTTATGAAAGAAACCAGTAGGGGGTGGACGACCAAGGCAAGGGCAGGGAAGAAAGCAGGAACTGGAGAGCCAGGCTGCAGCTTCCAGGGATCTCCAGTTTGCTCTGCTGCCGGGAGCCACAGCTCAGAGACAGTTAGTTACTAGGGTATCCCCAGAGGAGCCGCATCACACAAAGATCTAAAAGCTCGGAAGAGAAGAAAGGGGGGTGGGAGTATTTCTTGACACTTAGCTTCTTCTCCTGGGTTCAGAGCACTTCTTTTCATTTGCTAATCCACTGCTGAGAGGCTGTGTATTAACTGGCTCCAGCAGACAGCATAAGTAATTTTTGGCAGTATATTCATCTCACAAAGAATTAACAAAACATTTTTGCATTCCCCATATAGATTCTTGTAAAATATTACCTGTATCTATATATAAGAGCAACATACAAATAGTCAAGATATTCTGAATGAAATCTGTATGTAAAGATTAAAACCATCTATATCATTTTCTCATACATTTTTTAAAAAGTGTCACACTTGAAATTCCAAATAACAGCTGTGAAAAAGCTTTTTTTAAACCAAATATGCTATCTTTATTTTAACCACAGATGGATTTATAAATATTCTGAAAGCTTCTCTGTCATTCTTCACTGCTTAAAGACAACAAAAATTTTAATTTGTTAAAAGAAAATCAAGCTATTCAAACTTTTAATACCATATCAATGAACAAGCACCTTTATTTTTAAAATCTCCTTCAGCAAATCTCTAAAGTTTACAAAATAATTTGACTTGTTGAAAGCTAATTATTTTAGAGTTAGCCTGGAGAATCCCAGGGACGGGGGAGCCTGGTGGGCTGCCATCTATGGGGTCGCAGAGAGTCGGACACAACTGAAGCGACTTAGCAGCAGCAGCATACCATTAAAGCAATTATAAAATAGAAAGCTAAAATGACTAGAAGAGAAATAAAACAAAATTTTATTAATGGTATTTTTAGTCAAGGGTTTAACTCATGCACACATCAGACTATAGGTAAAATATTCAACTTGTTATGGTTCACCAGCACAAAGTTGCTTATACCTACCACCCAGAACTATGGACAGAGGTTTGTGACATTTTATAGGAAGCAGTGATCAAGACCATCCCCAAGAAAAAGAAATGCAAAAAAGGCAAAAACGGTTGTCTCAAGAGGCCTTACAAATAGCTGAGAAAGGAAGAGAAACAAAAGGCAAAAGAGAAAAGCAAAGATATACCCATATGATAAATCTAAACTCCTTTAACACGACCTGTAAGAGTTTTCAAATTGTGGCACAATATGTACCTTTCTACTCAGATCTATGATTAACTATTTCACACACACCTTTTGTTAAAATATTTTTATATACAAATGACCACATGCGAGTAAGCTTAATTTTTTAAATTTTCATAACTGGGATATGAACTATTGTTTTGTAGGAAATGGGTATGTGCATTTTATATAAATTCTATTCTTACTAAAGAAAAAAAATGTATCACTGGGAGTAAAGTAGAATATTTAAATAAAATTGTCACAGTAATCATCTTTATCTCATTAAAAAAAATTCTCCTGAGACTTCCCAAGAGAGATGGATATTAAAGAATAGCATCTGCTGAGTATTTAGCCAATAATTTTTGTAACAAGACTGATTTTTCTTTTAAAAGTACCAAATACCCTAAACAGATCCTCTAAAAGCTCTTAAAAGTAGGAAGATTTGTTATTTTCCATAATAAAAGATATGAGGAGATGGGAATTTCAGTAAGAAGTCAGTCTTAGGAGTTACTAACCACCACAATCTTTGCATGTATTTGGATAAGAATGAAAATAATGATCCACAGTATTGCTTCCCTGGTGGTTTAAATTCCCGCCTGCAATGTGGGAAACCTGGGTTTGATCCCTGGGTTGGGAAGATCCCCTGGAGGAGGGCATGGCAACCCACTCCAGTATTCTTGCTTGGAGAATCCCCATGCACAGAGGAGCCTGGCAGGCTACAGTCATGGGGTTACAAAGAATCACATACGACTGAGCGACTAATCACAGCAAGGCACATCCACCGTGTTAGAGTAAAGTCTGTCCACTCCTTATAGGCAGTTTTCAACTTTCCATTTATTTCACTGCCATAGTACCCTCTCCTCTCAAGAGATGTTTATAAAATGCACAGGGTCAAACACAGTGCCTGGTACATAGAAAGGGATTCAATATTTCTGAATGAACAAATTATTGAACGAATAAATACAATGGGCTCTCAAACTCTCCCTGCTCCGTCTTAGGTAAGCTATTATGCCTATTTTGTATTTTGGCATGTCTCCTTGTCAATCATGACGTATTTCCTTTCCTTTTTCCTTAGGAAGGCTCTGGTTATTCTTTCTTCCCCTAGAGATCTAGAGTCTGTAATTACCCTGATCTCGCTTGAAACTCCTTATTAAACAATAAAGGAGACTCTTTCCCTGGACCTTTTCTAGTCTCTAGCACGCCTCTCCTGAGGCACAGAGACTGGAGCTAGTGGATGACACACGAAAAAACTCCTGAAAAGCAAGTTCTGCAGCCAGATTATCTGATTTCCTCACCCACCACAACTTACAAGTATTTCCTTCACAGGCAATTTTGTTCCAAAATATTTATCATTATACCAACCTACTGCAGCTAACTTCGCAACAATAGGGGAAACATTCATCAAAAAGACTGAGCATTCTACTATGGGTCATAAATGGAGTTCAAATACTTTGTGTAAAATGCCAGACTATTATTTTAGCACATCTATGATCTAGTCTAACACATATATTCTTGGACTATAAATTAGTTTTCTATGGCACATAAAACTCCATGTAAAATGAATTCTTTATAATAAAGATTTTATGATGTCTGAAAGTGCTATGAAAAATCAGTTATACTTCTTACAGTAATCTTTGCCAGAAATCAATATTGGTAGAATCCTTTTATATTTTAACCTAGTCATAGCTCAGTTGGTAAAGAATCTGCCTGCAGTGCAGGAGATCCGGGTTCAATTCCTGGGTTGGGAAGATCCCCTGGAGAAGGAAATGGCAACCCACTCCAGTATTCTTACCTGGAGAATCCCATGGATAGAGGAGCCTGGGTTGGGCCTAATTGCAAAACTGTCCCCATTACTGAATCCAGAAAATGACTGAACATACATTTCCTATCTTGATTAGACTCCTAAGCCCGTGCTCCAGCCTCTCTTCTCCCTCAACCAGAAAACTCCATTAGGACAGAGCAATGTGTCTTCTGGCTAACATTGTAGAAAGGAGAAAAACTTCAAAGCACATTCCCACCCCCCCCCGCCCCGCCCACCCCCCCACCCCCCCCACCCCCAGCTTTCTTGGTAATGCCACCATATTGCCTTTCGCTGTACTTCTACCAACCAAAAGCCCAATTCAGCAACATTTACAGAGGTTTTTTTATCTTCATGTTAAAGCAGTTAAGTCAGGTGCTATGGATACAAATAAAATATAATCAGAGACTGCCTTCAAGCAATCCAACAAGCAGGAAATCCTCTTGTGAATCACAAATGCTATCAATAGCATTGATATTATCAATAATACTCAGTAAGATTCAAGGGTGTAAAGTTTGGTAGAGGGTATATATATAATACCTTATTCCTTTTTATAACTAAAAAAAAAAAATCTGTGAAAAAGAGGGGTAAAGACAATTTGGTAAGAACAATATACTTCAAACATTTAACCCAAATCATCAATGGATTTCCCATTTTAAATATTCCAAATGTTTTATTATTGTGTTATGATACTGTTGTAGCCACGCCTTTCGGGAAACAAACTCACTCAGGACAATGCAGATAGTGGAGTGCAGTTTATTATACCGCCGGGTCCAAGGCAGACTCTCCTCTTAGCCAAGGACCCCGACCAACTTTTGTGAAAATCTTAAATACCTTAAGTGTACTGCTCAAGCCCACATCCCCAAATTCCTTAAACCTAGCCTGGGAAGTGTTAAAGGGAGATACAATCAGGCTACAGCCATGATTCATAATCAGAAGGGTCAGCTGGTTATACATTGTAGCCTACACCAGTGGGTGCCATAAAGATTACAGAGGTGATTGACTACATAGGGGATTATTACACTCTTTTTGGCCAGGGGAAATCTTGGTATGGAATCTGGTGTTTATCAGTCCAGGAGGCCAGTTCGGGGTAGGTATGTTAACCCCATGGCTACCAGGCACATGGTCCAAAGATCACTGAAAGTGCAAGATGGAGTTTCCTTCTTTTTCAAGATGGAATCAGCTTGGCCTGTTCCTTTCCTCCCTCGATGCTAAATGCAGATTCACCAATCATTAAAAAAGTTTTTAAGCTAAAAAACTTGGGACAATCAATATTTTGAATGAAAATAAGGCATGCACAACCAAATCAGCCCCAAAACATTTTAACTTTCTGCAATATATGTATTGAACTACTTGTTCAATATCAGACTGTCTTTACATTTCAACATGAACAGTCTACAATGATAAATGCTGGATTGAAAAATCTGCTATCCATTGCAAAAATAACAGCTAGTACACAAAAAGCTAGAAAGACTGCAGTGTCGGGGAGAGAGGCTAAATGAACCAAAATGTATTAAGCCTTTTTTCAAACGTCCTAAGACACTAAATTCAGGATAAAAAGATTAGGCTTCCAAGAATACAAAGTGTTCAGCTCTTTCAAGACAATTGAGTATTGAATCTCATGGTGATAATGCAATAGTCTATAAACAGGTGCTTAACTTATGCGGGGAACAGCCAATTCTTTTTCCTTGTTTACACCTAAAGCTGGTTTTAAAGACGACTCAAAGTGGAATTCTAGGCCCAACGTTACCACCCCCCTACTTTTACCCCACAGGCAGCTACTTAAGAGATAATAAGGAATTCAAGTGCACGGCCTGAAAGTCGTATTTCTATGCTAATTTTACAAGCCCCTAACTCGCAGGACTTGACAATTAAGGCTTAAAAATGGGGAACGGGGCTAGAGGATGAAGAGGCACTTTCAAGACTTGCTTATTTTTTTTAACTTCCAAAATTAAAACTGCAAAAAATTATCCAGTTACCAGTATTTACAACAGTTCAAATTTGCAGTTTAAACAATTACAATGTTTCACTTTTATTATTGCGGAGGTGGAGGGAGAGGGCGAGTCCCATCTCTTAAACTTAAGTAGCTTTTTCTGCTTATGTATGTATGTATGACATGTTTCTTTACACGCCCCAAGGAAGTTTAGCCTATTAGCAGCTAGCGGGAATGGTTTAGGAAGCTGGTATTCAAAAGTCTAAGTGTCTCTAAGTGGCAGCAGGTGCTGGCAGTGCCGGGACCCGATCAATGGGGTAAGGCAAGACATTTCTTATAGAGGGAAGATTAGAATCAACCGCCCTTCCAAAGCATCCCAGAGGCGCTTCGAGCATCACTTGGCGGCAATCAGAGCCAGGAGCAGGAGGTGGCTTTATGCCGACAGCGCCAGCTCCGCAGAGCGCCCCGGCCCGCATCAGAGACGCGATCATTTGCGATTACATCTCCACGCTCCGCAACGCGGATCAGGGCACTACTCCCCGTCTGCATCCCCAAGTCTCCCAGTTTCGCCCTTTCTCCCAACTCGCCCTCCGCCCCCAGCAAAGCACAGAGCGGCTACGCGGCATCCCTGGCCACAGGGGACGCGGCTCCTAGCAGCGTCTCCGAGCACTCCTGAAGTGGTCGGCACCGGCCTGGGCATCGCTCGACCCACCTTAACTTTCCAGAGGCGCCAATTCTAAATTCGCCGGACCTGCCGCCGCTGCTGCCGCCACCTCCTCCTCCACGCGCCCCTCGGCTCGCTCCCCTGAGTCTGTCCGCAACCCTGGCTCCCTCCCTCCCTTAGGAACTCCACTGAGACCGGCGTGGCGGGAAAACGCTGCCAGGTGCCTCCCGGCCTGGGGGGCTCCCGTCGGATCTCCGCTCCCGCAGGGAGCCTCAGTCCGCCAACCGCCGCAGCCGCGCGCGCCCCTCACGCACACTCACCAGCCCCAGCCGGAGCGGCCATCTTAGCGCTGGTCTCCCGCGGCCCCGCTCCCAGCTCCCCGCTCCCCGGTGCAGCGGCGGCAGCGGCGGCGGCCCGGTGGGGCGGCTACGTCAGTGGTGACGCCGCGGCCGACCCCGCCCCCAACCCCCTCCCGGCCTCGGCTCGGCGACTGCGGACCCGCGGGTTGGCAGCCTGAGGTGTGCGGGAACCCGGCGCCTAGGCGCCAACGGGGCATCCCGGAATAGACGTTCCCCTGCGCGACCTGTGGCTCAGCTCGGAAGGCAGAAGCTCCTCCCGGGCGGGCTTCGCACCTGTCGTAGCCGTCGGGGCCTGGGAGAAGGCAACTCCAAGCTGCAACCCCAAGCTAGTGAGATGCAAATATTCCCGGGACGTTTACCCCTTCATAGAATTTCTGCCACTCAGCGTCGAATTTGGTTGACAGAAACGCGCGGCCATCTCGTTTTCTTCGGCATCTCCCCACGTTGACTGGCTTAGAAAGTTTGCAAGAAAACGTTTCCTTCCCGAGGAGGCAGCCGGGTGTGAGAGCTCAGCGGGCAGTGACTGCTTTGAATTTGGCTTCCTCAGACGGCAATTGGGCAAATAAGTTTCCAGAATTGGAAGTAAGATGTAAGGGACGCGGAAGTTGCCTCTGTCCAAAATTACTTTACCTGAAATTGCCGATTGAAGGTAATGAAGTAGTTTCCGAAAAAAACGAAGCGAAGAGCCTGAGGGAGAAAAATCAAGCCGACAGGTACGGGAAGATTAATCCAGTAGTATTTATTGAGTTTTTTTATACTTTGCGCTGGGCTCTCAGCCATTTGTGCTTCGCTACCTCGTGGAAAGGATGGAAAATGGAAAGAGGCGAGAACCAGAGATACAAACGTGCAAAGTTAATAATATGTTAGTGGAGCACAGTATCTTGCAGTATATAAGCAAGCCATCCTGTTGTTCATATCTTTTAATCAACAGTTCCACTTTGGGAAATATCTTTCAATGGTGTGACTTTTTAAAAATGAGCACACAAAGGTATTCATAGGGTATTACCCAAAACTATCCCAACCACCAAGATTTGAAGGGAAAAAAATTCTAACCCAAGGGAAAAGTCTAACATCTAGGATACTGGCCTCGGGAATTCTGCAGATCACAAAATGGTAATAGCCTTATCAATTATTAGTTGAAAGATACCAAATATGTACATAAAGGTTCAACTGCATAAAATGTAATATTCACTAAAGGCTAAAGATAAGGAATGAATTTGTATAGCTTAATATGCCTTTCATTCCTTTTTCTGTACACTTAAGTGCATAATCTTTTCAGTTCAAGTCTGTCCCCCCAGTGTATTCCTCCCACTCAAAACACACACTACTGTCTTGTAATCTTCCCTATCATCTTCATTTGTAAAATGCACTGAATTCATTATGTGAGAGCATCTCTTAAAAGCAAATATTTCCTATAAGTATTTCTAGCATATGGTATAGATTTCCCTGTGGTTCCTAGTAAGCAAACTATAAAAAGTTAAAATCCTTGCTCCTATTTTAAAGTCACAAAACTCTTTCTGAAAGTTCATTTGGCAGACTCTATCAAGATCGCCACCTCTGTAGTAATTCAACTTTCAGAAATCCAAAAAGTTTTTACCTGAGATTCAGGCAACTTAGAAGGCTACTCACCTCACTGTTATTTAGAATAGTCAAGATCAAAGACATGTTAACTGTTCATCATTGTTGGAACAGTTAGGTACATCTGGAATATTCACAGGACAGAATATTATATAGTCATCAAAAATCTTATTTTCAGAAAGTAAGAAATGAAGGAATATAGATCAAGACCGCTGTGTCTGCCATTCCCATTCCTCTAAGAGGTTCCTTCATAAATTCTCTTCTGGTGCGACATGATCTCTTCTCCCTCTTTGCAGCAGTCTGTGGACTGGGATGGACACTAGACCCAAGGGCAGTAGTTCTGTAGGAAGCTTGTTGAAGCTCTCCACAAACACTGTGCAAGGAGAAAGAGGGACTGAGGTGGATTGAATGATGGTTTAAAGGTGCATTGAGTAGGCAAGCGGTGGATGCCAGGCAGCAAGAACCACAAGGGAGGAAAAGTTATGAATAATCAGAGGATACAGGGAGTAGAGACTGAATTATAGGGAGAGAGCAGTAGCAGGGGTCTTAGCAAAATTCTGAGCAGAACTGCTTGAATTCTAGGAGCCTCCGAAATAACCGTATGAAAGTAAAAACTAAAAGCGAGATGCAAAGAGGTACTGAGAGGGAGGGGACATGTGTATACCTATGGCTGATTCATGTTATGTATGATAGAAACCAACACAACAATGTAAAGCAATTATCCTCCCATTAAAAAGAAATCAAAAGATATATACTGCATTTTAAAATATGTGAAAATTATTCACATATAACATTTGGAAGGAATAAATCATTTCAGTAATGGTGGCGAGATTACAAGTAATTTTGTTTTTACAACGATCATTTTTAAAGAGAATGAGTACCATCAGTAATCAAAAATTCTAATTTTGAAAATAAGTCCTATGTTGTTGTTATGTGGTCCAAGTCCCTAGCAGCCAGAATTTCAGAGACTTTTCTGAGATCATAAATGCCTCTAAGGTCTTGTAAGGACTAAAATAATTTGATGATTTGACTAAATGAACAACAGGAGGTGAAATGGGAAGATGATGAAGCAAAGGCAAGCTGAGTAAGGCATAGGTGGAGAGTACTGAAAAGGATGTCCTGAATAAAATCTCTTTGATACAAAGGTGTAAACTAGGGAGAGGGGGACTGGAGATAAATTATCTGGAAATCATTGTTAATTGAGTTAATAATTAAAGAATAGTAATGGGATAGTTTATAACATAGCCTTTTCCTTATTACTACTATCTATTCAACTTTGAAATTTCTTCAGCTACCATTTTCTTTCAGGTCTTACCAACCTAGGCCTAAAATATGGTATATCTAGCTTGTTTCTTGCGGAGAAGGCAATGGCACCCCACTCCAGTACTCTTGCCTGTAAAATCCCATGGATGGAGGAGCCTGGTAGGCTGCAGTCCATGGAGTGGCTAGGAGTCAGACACGACTGAGTGACTTCACTTTCACTTTTCACTTTCATGCATTGGAAAGGGAAATGGCAACCCACTCCAGTGTTCTTCCCTGGAGAATCCCATGGACAGGGGAGCCTGGTGGGCTGCCATCTCTGGGGTCGCACAGAGTCGGACACGACTGAAACGACTTAGCAGCAGCAGCTTGTTTCCTGAGCATCAGGACCTCTCTATTGCAATCTAATTGTTACATAGCTATCATAAAAATCATTCTTCTCATGTAATTTCTTTATTGTTTACCTAGCACATCAAATCTAAGCTTTTAATAACAACCACAACAAAAATCTCTGTCCCTTCCCATCTTTATCAACTGACTTCCCCAAATTTATCAGTTGTATTCTCAAATCCTTTCCCAAATCCGCCTTTTGACTGCTAGGAAGTCAATCTCCTTAAGTCTCCCACACTTCAGGCTCTTCCCACATTTAAATCAGGGCAGATGTTTATCTCCCAAGTAGAAAGCCTTTTAACTTTCACTCCTGCAGATCATTAAAATCAACCTCTTTCAGACTGGGCCTAAAAGCTCTCACCTCCTGGAAACCACTTTCCTAGTAACAACTGACTTCCAGATTCCCCATCCCCCATCCCACACTAGTATATTATTATGCATTCACAGCTTTTGTTCCGAGTTCCGCGCCTGGTTCTCTCTCTTTGCATTGTAACTTCTTTAGGGGCAAGGACTGTGCACTTGACTCCCTTTATATACTTCAGTACAGTGCTAACCAAAAATACTCTTAAAATGTTTAATGAATTAACAAAATCAGAAATTCTCTAGCATAATATGAAATTGTGGAAAAAATGTGGAGGGGTTTCCCTTGTCTCCACAGTCTCCATATGGGGAAAAAATGGCAACTTGCCCTTTTCCCAAGATAAGCAGACAGTTTCTTAAACTCTAATACTCAATTCTGAGGCCATATACATCTTCTTCTGAAGTGGGTGCAACACAAACGTTTCTATATCCTGAGAAGAGGATATGAATGAATTAAAGGAAGACAAAATAGACTGCAAAATTTGCAAACATTAGAGTTGCTTTTTATGCTTTGATTTGTAGAAGTTTCTAGTCCAGTCTTCCATGAATGAATTTATGGGCTTGTTAACTTTGAGGAAACTACTTACAAGGATTTCCAGAGTTTTATATACTGAATGTTCCTATCTAAAGTTATATAAAGTTATTAATTAAAGTTATGACAAATATTTTTTGAGTACCTATGAGCCTGGTACCATGCTAGGCACTGAAATGTCCATAGCCTTCATTTAAATGTTACAAGGAGATGAGGGATTAAATGGAGGAAGTGGGCAAGAATACTGAAGAACTCAAACCTAAAGTTTGATTAACTTGCAGCAACAAGTTCTTTTAACATCCTCACTGCCTCTACCCTGCTCAGTTTCTTACAAATCCTCAGGCTGCTTGTGCCCAGGGCTTTACCTCAGTCTATCAAGACCTTTCTGTCTTTCTTCCCATCAAACTTTTCCCATTTTGTTCTAGGACAAAAAGTAATCCCAACCTTCCATTTTTCTAAGGAACCCAATTACCATGTACTAAACTGACCCACTTGTAATAGCATCCAGTAATCTTTTTTGCATTTCTCTCTATTTAGGCCTATGCTCTAATGGAACGTCTTGTAGATACTTGTAGAGTATGGACTTGCTGGGGCTTCCCAGGTGGCGCAGAGGTAAAGAATCTGCCTGCCACTGCAAGAGATGCAAGAGACACAGGTTCAATCCCTGGGTTGGGAAGACTTCCTGGAGGAGGAAATGGCAACCTACTCCAATATTCTTGCCTGGGAAATTCCATAGACAGAGAAGCCTGGTGGGCTTCTGTCCATTGGGTCGCAAAGAGCTGGACGCGACTGAGCACACACGCACACACGTGGACTTTCTAAAATGAAATTTTAAGCATTATAGCAGATTAAATATATGATAAATATTTTCTTAAGCTAAAACACATTTCCAGGGTGATAAGCTGTGTGTGTGTGTGTGTGTGTGTATACAGTTGACCCTTGAAAAAACATGGGGTTTAGGAGTGTCAACCTCTCCTCCAAGTCAGAAATCCAAGCATATCTTTACAGTCAGTGTTCCATATCCTGCAGTTCCTCTGCATCCTCAGATTTAACCAACCATAGTTCCTATGGTACAATATTATTTATTGATTGATAAAAATCTGTGTGTAAGTGGACCTGTGTGGCTCAAAGTTGTGTTGTTCAAAGGTCAACACATAGATAACTATAACATGTTTATTTAGTTATAATCACAACATAAGTTTATCTAGTTATTTTTATGGCTTTAAATATGTTGCATGTTTTTTCTCTATCTCCTCGGTAATGTTGGGAAAATAGTATTTGTTCTATCTTCCTTACAAGGATATTTTAAAGTATCAGATGAAGTTTTGCATGTGTAACCCTTCCTTAAGTGCAAAGAGAAAAGTAAATGTATTTATCATTATTATTAAAATTTCTTTTAGGATTATTACTACCCTATAAAGTTCCTTGAGGTCAAGAACTGAGTTTTGTTCATATTTATAATCCTCTAAATTGAGTTTTGCTTCTGTACTAAAGTGACAGTTGGAGGATAAATACTATGAGGTTGCAAAATCATGACAGTATTCTGAGAAACATGCAGGCAATGTTTTAGTCCCCCTTTCTCACAGAAAGTGGTGAAGAGGATCTAGAAAAGGAGAGTGAGAGAGAAACGAAAGGAAAAATGTTAGGGGGTGGAAATTTTACCTTTTAAAGTTTTAGTAAACCGTGCCAAAAGATACTAGTAATTGTTCTTGAGGGAAGATTATTGAGGAACCTCAGTTTTATTTTATATCCTATACATGCCTTTAGGTTCACATCTGTTAAAAAAAAACTAGAATAAGAAAAGCATCGTTGGTTAACCTTCGTTGTTTGTATTGTTATTTACATGTTCCCAAACCATTTGGAAATTGAAATCCTTCAGTGTTGCTCCTGGGTTGTTAAAAACAAAAAAGCTGAATAGAAAACAGCAGTCAAGGCAGTGGGTAACTTCATCATATAAAGGAAACCATGTACTGTAGATTCAGGATATATGTATGCAGTTAAAAAAACAAACAGTTCTTCACCTGCAAGAGCTAGGATGATCACTCTGCTTTTCTCTGCCATCTTAAGATTGCTTCCTTTCACGTCAGAGTTCCTCTTGGTAATAACCACTGGTTCAGCCATCTGTAAGTAGCGTCTATAAGCCTCCCTTCCCTCAGCTAACCAGAGATTAATGAAGTCTTAGAAAACCACATTTCCACAGTACATTTAAGGCTCAGGGAGATTGTATGTGAGGTGGATAGCCCCGTCTACTTCATTTCATCTTTGATCCTGGAACTAGTACTTACAGAACTAAGCAGAATGACGCTTGAAACAGCTTGTTTAATTTTCAAAATTAAATACGTGGCTCCTGATCTTTAGAAAAAATAATGATGGATGGGTCAATCAGAAAAAAAAAGTGACATGAATGGTTTGGGTTTTTTTTTAATATATATAAAGTTTTCTTTTTTTGTCTATTTGCATGAAAACTTTAAAATAACTCAGAAATGATCATAGGAAATTTGTATAAATTCACCATTCAACTCTTATGAAATTATCTCTTCTCTTCTTAAAAATCAGAAGTGAAGTGAAGTGAAGTGGAAGTTGCTCAGTTGTGCCCAACTCTTTGCAACCCCATGGACTATACAGTCCACGGAATTCTCCAGGCCGTAATACTGGATCAGGTAGCCGTTCCCTTCTCCAGGGAATCTTCTCAACCCAGGGATTGAACCCAGGTTTCCTGTGTTGTGGGCAGATTCTTTACCAGCTAAGCCACCATGGAAGCCCAAGAATACTGGAGTGGATAGCTTATCCCTTTTCCAGAGGATCTTCCCATCCCAGGAATGGAACTGGGGCCTCCTGCACTGCAGGCGGATTCTTTACCAGCTGAGCTGGAAAGCCCTTTAAAAATCAGTGATAGTCATAGTATTAAAGGATGACCTACACATATAACTTACTTGCTTATGCCCATAACATTTTTATTGAATTAAGATGAAATCTGGTTTTAACATTATCACTGTGGGGCTTCCCTGGTGGCTCAGATGGTAAAGAATCTGCCTGCAATGCAGGAGACCTAGGTTCAATCCCTGGGTCAGTCATTAGCCAATCACAAAGTTAAATTGTACAAAAGAATTATAATTTTAACTAGTCTTACTGTGACTATTTTCCCCATATTATTTTGCTTAATATAACCTACATGAAATAAGAGGCTTCCCAGATGGCTCTGTGGTAAAGAATCTGCCTGCTAGTGCAGGAAACACAGGAGATGCCCGTTTGATCCCTGGGTCGGGAAGATCATGGAGTAGGAAATTGCAAGCCACTCCAGTAATTTTGCCTAGGAAATTCCATGGACAGAGGAGCCTGGCAGGCTGCAGTCCATGGGGTCGCAAGAGTCAGACATGACTGAGCGGCTAAGTACGCATGCACGCACATGAAATAAAGGTTAGGATTGTTCCTACAAAAACGACTGTAAAGGATGCTTTTGCTGTGTTGGTGTGGTGGGATGCCAGAAAAGACCAAGCTTTTTTGACTTGGTTCTCAGAGTCAGAAATGCCCACATTATTAAACAGTTTAAGAAGCCTCAGGTTAAAATGCAAATCTGGGAGGGAGTAATTTGTTAAACTGTTATTAGTTCTGATACATTAGTGTAAATTAATGAATTAGAGAAGTTAAGATTGCTCTGAAAATAATGAGAAATAAGTTGTTAAATTTGGGGAATAAGGAGGGAAAATGAGAACTGTGCATGGGTATTACGTTGCCTCTGGGAGGCCTGATCAAAAGTGGAGCAGCATCAGGGCCCAGGTCTTTGGGGAAACAGAAAGAGGGAATCTGAACGCATGTCAAACTTGTTGTGGAAGACTAAGTGCTAGTCATGAAGTCCAACCCCTGAAAAACCTACCCAAACCCCAAAAATTCTCTAGGAAAAATAACTTCATAATCAACTTTATACTTAAGAAAGAAAAATAAAATAAAAAAACCTCCTTTGCAAGTCATTTAACCTTCATGCCTTCAATCTCTCTACCTGAAAATAAGAATTACAAAACTGATTGCAGATTCACTTTGTTTTGGGAGGATTATGTGAAAGCTTTTGTAAGCTATGAATCTACATGAATTCAAGGTAAATTCTACGTCTAAAAGGAGGATAAATAATGTTTCTACTTAATTTATAATTTATATTGACACCAATAAAAATCAGATGTAAATTGTATTATAACAATTTTTAAATGATAATAGTTCATTTTTAAATGATAATAGATATCATTTAAAAATCATAATTTAAAAATGATAAAGTAACAGTTTTTAAATGATAATAGTTCCCAACAGATGTTAGGTGCTAATATTATCTTATCCTAATATGTGAGGAGGGTGTGTGTGTATATGAGGTGTGTGTGTGTTCAGTCATGTCTAGCTCTTTGCGGTTACATGGACTGTAGCCTGCCAGGCTCCTCTGTCAATGGAAATTTCAGGCAAGAAGAATACTGGAATGGGTTGTTTGCTACTCCAGGGGATCTTCCTGACCCATGGATCGAACCCTGACTCTCCTGCATTGGCAGGTGGATTTTTTTTGTTCACCACTGAGCCACCTGGGAAGCCCCAATATGTGAGGTACTTTGTTACTAAGCTTTTCTTGCTCTGTATCTTCCGTTCTCTTCCCCTTCCCTTGGTCTTTACCATCTGCCTTAAAACATGCAGTTTTTTACAGCTTGAAAGAAATTGCCTGTCCTATTGCTTCTTGTCTCAGCCGCTTTGTTTCTCTTCTCCTTTACATCATCAATGAGAAGTTTTGATCAGTAGACCTCAATGGCATAGAAATAATCTAGTTGGCATGAGACTACATTTAATTACAATCACTAAAAATTCATTCTCCATATTTACTTAGAGATATGGCTCACCTTCCCATGCCCACTTTACTTACTAATTTTTAATTCGTCACCAAAGTGCTCTGTAGAAATCATAATAGCTTTATGTATTGTCAAGCCCTAATGGAACATTTTTCATGTCTGTGAGTTAGAACCCATGGAACAAGACAGTCTCAGTCCTATTATTTTTCTCAATGCTGCCATCTCCATTTTTATTTGTTTTTGTTAGCCACTTATAATCAGGCTTCCCACCTTTCTGCTTTGAAAATGTTCCCTTAAAACAGGGTATTTCTTGTCAAATTCAAAAGCCAATGATATTCCTTCACCGCTGGCTAAAGTTGATCACCCTTTGCTTGGTAAAGCACTCTTAGTTTTTATTCTGAAGACCTATGCAGGCATCAGGACAGAGTGAGAACAGTGGCTGCTGCTATTCCTGCTACTGCTGCTTTTACTTAGTAGTTAGCTTGTATTCACTACTTTTCTCTCATTTTAAATTTTAGATTTATTTTTTACTGAGGTAATTTTGCTTATAACATTATGTAAGTTTGATGTGTACCACATATTTCTGCTTCTAGTCTCTAAACCCTACACAGTGTGCTCACCCCCGAAACTGTAGTTTACATCTATCAGTACACAGATATAGTCCCTGTTTACTGTGATTCTCATAACTTTCCTATGGAGATCAGTTGTTATCTCCATTTTACAGTTGAGGAAACAAGCTCAGAATTTAATCAACTTGCTCAGATTCACACGTCAGAACAAGATCTGCTCTGGGAAGTATTAGGTTTAGCAATAGAGAACAAAGCCTTCTCCTAACTGGATCACTGCATGCCCTGTTTCTATATTTAGATTAAGTAGAACTTATTCCGGAGAAGGCAATGGCACCCCACTCCAGTACTCTTGCCTGGAAAATCCCATGGATGGAGGAGCCTGGTAGGCTACAGTCCATGGAGTGGCTAGGAGTCAGACACGACTGAGAGACTTCACTTTCACTTTTCACTTTCATTCATTGGAAAGGGAAATGGCAACCCACTCCAGTGTTCTTGCCTGGAGAATCCCAGGGACGGGGGAGCCGGGTGGGCTGCTGTCTACGGGGTCTCACAGAGTTGGACACGACTGAAGTGACTTAGCAGCAGCAGCAGAACTTTCATTTCTTTTCCTATTTATCTATAGTTTGGAGCATTACTGTACTTCATTTGCAAAGATGGCTTTTCAAGTAGTTTTTTTGCCCAAGTTGTCCATACACAATTTATCTTAGTCCATTTTTTTCTTCTTTTTCAAGTTAACTGACTCCTGTAGGAATAGAAACGGAACCTCGGATTCATTTAGGCTAGACAGCGCTCTAACTACATACACTAAATCGAAAGGTATAGTTAGCAGAAGTCAGTGAATGACAACATAGATTTTAAATTAAGCTTTATAGTATAATTTACTCAACTTTTGACTGTCTGGGTGTGTTTTATCGAAACCACTGTAGAGGTACGGTAGGATTTAGTTACATACTCATTTTGTTTTCTCAAGTGAGTGCATAACAACAGTGTGATCTAGCTACAAAAGATTTCCTTAAGGTTTTTGTTGGCATGTCAGTGTTAACAATTGGAGCTTGAGTGTTTTAGATTTCATCTGAAATTAGTGGTTCAAATACAACAATAAATAGTTTTCATGGTTGTCGGCTCTGATTAATGTAACATTAAACCTCTTAAGTATATTACACCACTACTTTTGTTTTTAACTGACAAATTTGAAAAATAAAAACACAGTATCTGTCTTATGAACACATTAAATGTAGATCTTTGCTTTTTTCATTTAATGTACCCTTACATTTTTCAGAGGCATTTGGCTTCATTTCTTTAGCAGGTTTTTTCACTAAATCTTTTACCTATCTTACCAAAATGCCTTCCATCATTTAACAAATCTGGTGGAGGGAAGAATTATGAGTTATCCGAAAAATATATTAAAGACATTTCAACATTAATAGAATGAGGAACAGAATTATGCATTAGTAATCTTTCATTGCAGAAGAATTTATACCTCTCAAAGGATTTTCATTTACATTCTCCTTCTTCATACTAAGTAGTATAGCTGAAGAAATTAAGGTAATAAAGGACTTATCTGAAGCCACACAGCAACTTGCCCTAGGATTAGAAAACAAGTCTCCTTATGACCAGCCATTTCTCTTTATTGTGTACCTTAGACATACCATAGAGATGATTTGAGTAATAGTTACTAAAACTTTTTCCCCTCTCAACTTGTGAAAAAAAAATGAATTTAAATCTCATTGCCTATATCAAACAGAATAGTGTTTTGGAACCTCCGAACATGATGTTTTTAATTGAAAAATGTTAAATTATGATTTATTTTCCTCTGATTTAGCACAGTGATTGTTTCAGTTTCAAAGTTATACCTCCATCCCTTAGCTCAGTTCTTCAAAGTTACGTCAAAGGGACAATAATTTTTCTTCAGAACACATTCCCAAATGTTATACAGACCGTAAGACATCTTATTTTCTTGTACTTTATTAATTTATCAAACTCACTTTTAATCTATTCTCATTTTCTGAATAGAATTTTAGCAATGTGCCCTATTCTCTTAAGAAAAATGTTATCTAAATTGTGGAAAACTTATGTTTAAGACTCAGTGTCTTTTCTTAGATTTGTTATTTCATAGTGAATTGATATGTACAGTTTCCATGTCCAAACAGAATTTGTATTGTACAATCAGAAAACACAGTTTAGAGAATTTAACCTGCAGCTTATCTTCTGTTAGATGGCTGCCTTGCCAAGCTAATTTCACATACATTTCAAGGTGTCCAAATCGATTTAAAAGTCATTCTATTATAATTTATAAAAGCTCTTCTATCATAATGTATTCACCCAGAGGTAAACTTATGACCTTTGAAAGAGTAAACAGAAAAACGGATAAGAGAGGTCTCAAAGCAGAAACAGAAATGCATGTGTTCTCTGTGTTACTCATTAAAAGGGTGAGTATGAGGATCAGCTGATTCATACACAAAGTTTACCTCCTCTTCCTGATCTGAGTTATATCCTCATTTACTCATCTACGTTTGGTTGGGAAATGTATTGATGGTCACAAATCAATTTCTTCTGATACACTCAGGGATATAGGAAGTGTCCTAGTAAGCACCAGCATCCAAACAGAAAAGATAAAACCATTGGTCTGAATTTTGCAGATGAGAAAGCTGAAGTTGGGGGTGAAATGACTGGTCCAAAGTCATACAATGGGATACTTAAGCTTCTGGGATTCCAAAGCAAAGTTATTGCCTCTCAAACTTAGTGACTCCATAACCAGGTCCTCTTGCTATTATAAAATTCTTTCTTGGGGCAAATCAAAATTTGCTTGTAACATTTATTCTGTGATCCTATTTCTGCCCTTTAGGGCCTCACTGAACGAACTGTTTTCTCCATACCCTCTACTCCCACCCCAGTCTCTTCTATGTCTTGCACAGTTTAGGGTCAGAAGTGGCTTTGTTTCCTAAAGAAATATTTCCAACCAAGAATTTTTAATATCTTAGATCTTTCCCCCTCTCTTTTTAATGCCCACTTGTTACTTGCAAAGGCTTTAACATCTTAAATATCTTTGTCCTTCCCTTCCTCCCAGTCCCCAGTCTCCTCTTTTATTCTTTTACTTCCTATTATTTATTTATTTTTACTTCCTATTTTTTAGAATCATAATCTAATCAACCATTTATTTTCAATAACTTAGAATTATCTTTGAATCCCCCCATACAAACCCACCTGTTTCTGATCTGGGTTGCAGATGAAGCACCTGAGTTCAGAAATTTTAAATAATATCCCTAATGCATGTGTGCATGCTAAGTTGCATCTGATTCTTTGCGACCCCGTGGACAGTAGCCCACCAGACTCCTTTGTCCATGGAATTTTCCAGGCAAGAATACTGGAGTGTGTTGCCATTTGCTCCTCCAGGGGATCTTCCTGACCCAGGGATCAAACCCGTGACTCCTGCATCTCCTGCACTGGCAGGCAGGGTCTTTACCACTGCATCACCTGGGCTAGGATTTAAACTTAGGTGTGTTTGATTCTGAAGCTCAGGGTTGTTACACTATTTCACTAAAGCAGAGGAACCAGAGATCAAATTGCCAACATCTGCTGGATCATCGAAAAGCAAAGGAGTTCCAGAAAAACATCTATTTCTGTTTTATTGACTATGCCAAAGCCTTTGACTATGTGGATCACAACAAACTGGAAAATCCTGAAAGAGATGGCAATACCAGACCCCTTGACCTGCCTCTTGAGAAATCTGTATGCAGGTCAGGAAACAACAGTTAGAACTGGACATGGAACAACAGACTGGTTCCAAATAGGAAAAAGAGTACGTCAAGGCTGTATATTGTCACCCCGCTTATTTAACTTATATGCAGAGTATATCATGAGAAATGCTGGCCTGGAGGAAGCACAAGCTGGAATCAGGATTACTGGGAGAAATATCAATAACCTCAGACTTGCAGATGACACCGCCCAAAAGCGAAGAAGAACTAAAGAGCCTCTTGATGAAAGTGAGAGAAGAGAGTGAAAAAGTTGGTTTAAAGCCCAACATTCAGAAAACTTAAGATTATGGCATTCAGTCCCATCACTTCATGGCAAATAGATGGGGAAACAGTGGAAACAGTGTCAGACTTTATTTTGGGGGGCTCCAAAATCACAGCAGATGGTGACTTCAGCCATGAAATTAAAAGACACTTACTCCTTGGAAAAAAAGCTATGACCAACCTAGACAGCATATTAAAAAGCAGAGACATTACTTTGCCAACAAAGCTCTGTCTAGTCAAGGCTATGGTTTTTCCAGTGGTCATGTATGGATGTGAGAGTTGGACTATAAAGAAAGCTGAGTGCCGAAGAATTGATGCTTTTGAACTGTGGTGTTGGAGAAGACTCTTGAGAGTCCCTTGGACTGTAAGGAGATCCAACCAGTCCATCATAAAGGAGATCAGTCCTGGGTGTTCATTGGAAGGACTGATGTTGAAGCTGAAACTCCAATACTTTGGCCACCTGATGTGAAGAACTAACTCATTTGGAAAGACCCTGATTCTGGGAAAGATTGAAAGCAGGAGGAGAAGGGAATGACAGAGGATAAGATGGTTGGATGGCATCACCAACTCAATGAAGACGGGTTTGAGTAAACTCTGGGAGTTACTGATGGACAGGGAGGCCTGACATGCTGCAGTCCATGGGGTCACAGAGTCGGACACGACTGAGTGACTGAACTGAACTGCATTTGATTCTGAAGCTCAGAATCAATAGCTATTTCACTAAAGTATACTCAGATGTCTTTGAATGTCTGGAAATTAGAGAAGTCATGTTAAAGGGGATTGCAAGTCCACATGTCTAATTTTGAGGTTATTTCTATGGCACCATGAGCAATATTAGCTTCATCATTATAATCAAGGGATAGATTAGAGATAGATAAAACATCATTACTGTCTTCAAGGAACTAGATGTGATGAGGAAGACTGACAATACAATGTGGTCAGTGTTATAATAATGAAAAAAGGTCAGGGGCTTAGTTGAGGCTCAAACTCCTGTTGCTCTATAGCCTTGCTACAGACAGTAACTAGTGTTGACAAGTCATTTAACTAATACAAGTTTTAGTTTCCCGGTCTGTAAAATGAAGGGGGTATGACTAAATTAGTGAACCTCTTAGTTATTAAAACTCATTGTTCACTTTCCCCCAACCTTTAGTTCTATTTTTGCTTTTCCATTCATTTCATTCATTCACTGACTCATTCATCATTGCTTCACTCCATCAACATTTATTGAATACCTTCCATGTTCCAGACACTATGTAGTACACTGGGAACACAAAGAAAAGATACAGTAACTCTCTTCCCTCAAGAAGCTCACAGACTTGGAATACAGATAAATTAAAGGAAGTAAATTGGAGACAATAAATTCAATGTAGTTTCACAACAGAGCTGTTTACAGAATGCTAGGAGGAGTGCATATGGGAATTCCAGGCCAAGGGAATAGATCGTGGTTTCTTATATCTGCCTGCTCCTAATGTTTTTCTTCATCAAAATATTAACTCATCTCTGGTTATCATCACAGTTGCTGCATATGCAGTACATTGATGATTTGGTTTCTTATAAAAGAACACCCTAGGTAAGGAATTCCTTGGAGGTCCAGTGGTTAGGACTCCATTGTTTGACTGCTGAAGGCACAGGTTCAACCCCTGGTCAGGCAACTATGATCCCACAAGCCTTTTGTGGCTAAAAAAAAGAATACCCTAGATAGAAGAGGATGCCTTTTTTCATGCAAATGTTCTTAGTTATTAGATAGAAAGAAAAAGATACTTAAGACCACAAATTTTTGTTCTCTGTAAGCCCATAGGACTTCTAAATGAGGAGTTTATACCTGTTTTAATAAAAAGAATCGACAAGGTTATTATAATAACCTGAAGAAATCACACACATACACATGTAAGGTATTTTGCTAAGGGATTGAACTCATGTTTTTATAGTCAGAAAGCGTTATTCTTCTGAAATATTTAACGTATATGTTGAGAGAATTGAAGAAGTTTGAGTATTTTCTGTAATATAAGCTATCTCCATATTGTGAAACCCTGTAATAGTTTCACTATTGAGCTTAATAAGTGTGAATTGTCTTTCATTCTACAAAAGGTGGGGTTGAAATGAAGATATAAAATAGGTTCATGTTGGTGGTTTCATTACTTTTACCTTATCGTATATGCTTTTAGGCTTGTGATTTATTGTTTATTCCCAGATCCAGTTGGAATAATTTTCTACCAGTGAAAAAGAACTTGTGATTCATCTACATACCCTAAAGAATAGCTATTGTCATTGCTGGAGAGGGCAGACTTAGAAGCAAATTGGGAGATACTGCCTAGAGGTAGAATGTGCCTCAGTGTAAGGGAATACTTTCATCATTAGAACTGTCCATCAGTACACGAATTTATTTTGTCTTGTCTTGGTTATTTGTTTAAGGTTCACCAGATTGTAAATTTCCTCAGGGAAAGTGTGTCATTCACCTTTATATTCTTTCCTCGTTCCCCATCAACCTAGTGCCTGACACACGTTAAACATTCAATATGTTGAAATGAACTATTTATTAAATCATATGCTCTGAAATACTGTTATTAGGCAGAGGTTGATGACCACTTGCCGAGCATATTATAGTAGGTGACATAGGCCTCCTCCATCATGGTGTATTAGAGAATGTTGAGTATGGGGCTTGGGTTCATATCCAGGCTCTTATCATTTATTGGTTGTATAATCATGAATACATCACTTTTCTGTGTCTTGGTTTGTGAATGAGATTGCATATCCACTCTGTTCAAGTACATTGTAATCCTTTCCCTTTCTTCTACATGATCAGTTTTCTTCCTTGATGGATTATTGCTAATACCATAGAAACATGCCATTATTTCTCCCATTTTAAAAATACCATCTCTTCACTAACCATTCCTCTGTTGTCTTAATAGCAAAGATCCTTTCTTCCCATTATCTTTTAAACTCATCCCAATCAGGCTCTCATCTCCATTATTCCATAGAAGCAACTCTGTTGAGCTTCGGATAATGGCAGCTTCCACATTGTTAAATACAGTGGTCAGTTAATTTTCATCATTAGGGCCATCAGTACAATTGATCACTTATTCTTCCTAGAAATACTGTCTTCATTTTGCCTCCCAAGAATTCCACACCCTCCTGGTTTTTCTCCTCCCTCACTGGTTGTTCCTGTTTAGGCTCCTTTGCTGAATCCTTCTCTTTTCCCCACCTTTTACATTGGAGAGCACCATTCCTTGGTCTTTACCTCTTTCTCACTTGGTGATTCCATCTATGCTTGTGATGTTAAATGTCATCTATGAAAGTGAAAGTTGCTCAGTCGCATCTGACACTTTGCACCCGTGGAATTCTGTATAGTCCATGGGATTCTCCAGTCTGTAATACTGGAAAGGTAGCCTTTCCCTTCTCCAGGGATATGTCAACTAAATGAAGACAATTCCCTTATTTTCCAACCCAGACTTCTCCTGTTAACTTCTAACCGTATACGTCTATCTGAATTCAACAGCCTAGTGGAGAGGTTGAATAGATAGCAAAACTTGACATTTGCAAAACTGAATTCAAAGTCTTCAGATCTCTCTGCTGTTGTTCAGTCACCAAGTCATGTCTGAGTCTTTGCATCCCAATGGACTGCAGCACACCAGACCTCTCTGTCTTCCACTATCTCCCAGAATTTGCTCAAATTCATGTCCATTGAGTCAGTGATGCCATCCAACCATCTTATCCTCTGTTCCCTCTTCTCCTCCTGCTCTCAGTCTTTCCTAGCATCAGGGTCTTTCCCACATCAAGTGGCCAAAGTATTAGAGCTTCAGCTGCAGGGTTGACTTGATCTCCTTGCAGTCCAAGGGACACTCAAGAGTCTTCTCCAGCAGCACGATTTGAATGCATCAATTAATTCTTCAGTGTTCAGCCTTCTTTATGGTCCAACTCTCACATCAAGACAGGACTACTGGAGAAACCATAGCTTTGACAAGACAGACCTTTGTCAGCAAAGTGATGGTTTGCTTCTTAATACACTGTCTAGGTTTGTCATAGCTTTTTTTCCAAGGAGCAAGCATCTTTTAATTTCATGGCTACAGTCACCATCCGCAGTGATTTTGGAGCCCAAGAAAATAATCTGCCTCTGTTTCCACTTTTTCTCCATCTATTTGGCATGAAGTGGTGGGACCAGATGCCATGATCTTATTTTTTTGAATGTTGAGTTTCAAGCCAGCCTTTTCACTCTCCTCTTTCACCCTCATCAAGAGGCTGTTTAGTTCTTCTTCACTTTTTGCCATTAGAGTGGTATTATCTGCATATCTGAGGTTGTTAATATTTCTCCTGGCAGTCTTGATTCCAGTTTGTGATTCATCCAGCCTGGTATTTCATATGATGTACTCTGTATAGAAGTTAAATAACCAAGGTAACAATATACAGCCTTGTTATACTCTTTTCCCAATTTTGAACCCTCAGTTGTTCCATGTCTGCTTCTAACTGTTGCTTCTTGGACCTGCATACAGGTTTCTCAGAAGACAGGTAAGGTGGTCTGGTATTCCCATCTCTTGAAGAATTTTCCACAGTTTATTGTGATCCACACAGTCAAAGGCTTTAGCCTAGTCAATGAAGCAGAAATAGATGTTTTTCTGGAATTCCCTTGCTTTCTCTGTGGTCCAACAAATGTTGGTAATTTGGTCTCTGGTTCCTCTGTCTTTTCTAAACCCAACTTGTACATCTGGAAGTTCTTCGTTCATGTACTGCTGAAGCCTAGCTTGAAGGATTTTGAGCATAGCCTTGCCAGCATGTGAAATGAGCTCAATTGTACGGTAGTTTAAACATTCTTTGTCATTGCCCTTCTTTGGGATTGAAATGAAAACTTATTCAGTCCTGTGGCCACTGGCAGGTTTTCCAAATTTGCTGGTTTATTGAGTGCTGCACTTTAACAGCATCATCAAATCTGCTCCATTTTTCCTCATTTCAATAAGTAGCATTTCTGTCCTTTCAGTTGCACAGACCAAAAATGTTAGCAGCTTCCTTGGCACCATGTATGTTTGCTACCCACATTCTTCATCAAGAGATCCCTACTACTTTCAAATTGCATGCAGAATCCATTTCTCACTAGCTCCACTGCTACAACCATGGCCCAAGCTACAGTCATCTCTTGCTTGGGTTATTGTAAAAGCATTCTAGATAGTCTCCCTGCTTCTGCTTTTGTTGCCCTGTAGTCTTTTCTCATCAAAGCAGCCAAAACGGCTTCACGTTGCTCTTAGAGTAAAAGCTAAAGATCTTTAAGATCCTAAAGGGTCTGGCTCCGCCCCTTCTCCATTGTGTTTTCATCTCTTTATCATTTTCCTTATCACAGTGGTCTTTTTGTTGCACTTTAGAACAGATCCTCTGGAGAAGGAAATAGCAGCCCACTCCAGTATTCTTGCCTGGAAAATTCCCTGGACTGAGGAGACTGGTAGCCTACAATCCATGGGGTCACAGAGAGTTGGACACGACTGAGCGACCTCACTTTCAGGCAAGCTCCTGCCCCTGGACTTTTACAGACTGTTCTCCTCCCAGATATACTCTTTCATATAACACCTGTCTTGACACTGCTGTTTAAAAATTGTAGTCCTCCCCTTAGCACTTCCCAATATCTTTATTTATTTTTCCATAGTATTTTATACTTTTTAAATTACTTCATCATTCTAATATTATATTCTAAATGATTTATTATATATGTATATAAGCAAATTGTACATTGTCTCTCTCCTACTAGAACATAAATTATAATGAGAACAGCAACTCTTTTATCTGTCTTGTTCACTGCTGAATTTTCAGTACCTCAGAAACAATTTGGCACATGTTAGGCATTATATGTTTTATGGAAGAAAGGAAGGAAGGAATTGAATATAAACAAAAACAATGTCTTGGTTTTACCTTCCTAAACTATAGTCAGGATCTAATGAAAGAATGGCTGATAGCCCTTGGTAAATCATGGAGCAACAATCAAATTAAGATATTAACATCAATAGTATGCCTTGAAGCCTTTTTGAACTTTTTCTATATGTGGTCATTAAATAAGGACTGGTCTTATGAAATCATACCTCCATTCAGTCAAACTCTCAAGATTAAATTTTCCTACATAAGTCCATTTGATTATTGATGTTCATTTATGTTTCTTTTCAACTCTTAATACAGCTCTTTGCTTATGCTCTAGCATAGTCCTACTTAAATTGTGTGGTTTCTGCATATCCTTTGTGTATGTGTGATGCTAGCCATCTGTTGTGTACATGTGTGTACACATGCATGAAGTACATATGTATGGTACATGTGCTCTTCAACTTGACTCTCTTTGCGCGATCATTAGTCAGATCAGTAACGATGAAGTTTCTTTTATGAGGAATCAGCCAGAGGGTTTCCCAAGTTGCTCAGTGGTAAAGAATCCACCTGCAATGCAGCGGATACAGGTTTGATCCCTGGGCTGAGAAGATCCCCTGGAAAAGGAGATAGTAACCCACTCCAGTATTGTTGCCTGGAGAATTCCATGGACAGGGGAGCCTGGTAGGCTACAGTTCATGGGATCGCAGAAGAGTCAGACATGACTTAACTAAACAACAGCTATAGCAAAGACCAGCCGGAAGCTCCAGACAAGCCAGTTAATGAGGGTGAATGTAGGGCAGGGCCAGCCATGGATATTGTAGACGGGATGACAGGCATTACATTTTGGGGCTTGTTCTCTGTTCATTTTGAGAGGCTTGAAAATTGAAGCACAGTGGCAGCTTGTTTTTCCTAGGTCCCTTGCTACTCTCACTGCCATTGGCCAGGTAAAGGACCAGAGGCAGGGAAATGGATTAAAAGGCATCTTTTTCCAGAGCATTTTGGAAAATTGAGCTTTTATTTTTAGTCCTCAGAAGAAAATACAGATTATGCTGTTTCTACAGGTTATGGGGTTTCGACTGAAAAATAATTCGCCAAGTGATAGAATAATATAAGAAAGATATAACCTTAGAACCTCTCTTCTATCAGCCAAAGAGCAGAAGTACTTGATGACGTGACACTGCACTGTCTTGCTCTCTCTCCAGGGGATCTGGTTACCTGCATATGTTAGTACCAGCCTGCTTTTGTGAGGCTGTGCTTGTGCTGGAGGTGATCGCTGCCTCCAAGATTGATTTAGTCAATTTGGCTGGTTGGACAGGCATCTCCTCTGGGTCTCCCCACTTCATGTGTTTTCCTCCAGAAACCATGCTCTTTCAAAGAGAACTGCCTTCCCAGACACAGGCGGGTGTGCGTGTGTTTTAATGTCTTTCTCTCTCAGCTCTCATGTGTGTGTGTGCGTGCGTGTGTGTGTGTGTTTTAATGTCTTTCTCTCTCAGCTCTCATATTCCTGCATAAATCCAAAAGATTTTTTTAGAGTATCATGAAACACCACTGGGCTCAAGCTCCAGAATTAGGAGTGGTTCAGAGAAGGTTTTCAAGGTATTAATTAGAATAAAATTTCAGTGGATTTGGATTTAAAACAGACCTTGATTCGAATTTTTCTTCACCTACAAAATGTGATCTCATAGATTGTTTTGAGTATTGAGTGAGGTAATATATTGTTTTGAGTATTGAGTGAGGTAATATATGTAAAAAGTAATAGATATACTATTCAGGCCTATGATAAATGGAAGGTTGTTGCTGATGGTAGGGATAGTACCTTGTGATTATGATGACATATTTTATTGCTGAAAATTGCAGCAGCTACAATCAGAGGGAACTAGAGTTTAAAGTGCTAAATTGGGGGCTTCCCTGGTGGCTCAGTGGTAAAGAATATGCCTGCTAATGCAGGAGGCATGGGTTTGATCTCTGATCCAGGAAGATCCCATGTGCCACAGAGCAACTAAGCCTGTGCGCCACAACTATTGAGCCTGTGCTCAAGAGCCCAGAAGCTGCAACCACTGAAGCCCACGAACTCTAGAGCCTATGCTTGGCAACAAGACAAAGCCACTGAAATGAGAAGCCTGTGCACTGCAACTGGAGAGTAGTCCCTGGTCTCTGCAAGTAGAGAAAATTCTGTGCAGCAACAACCAAAAAGAAATAAATGAATAAAACATTTTTTTTTTTTTTAATGCTGGATTAGATGGTAGCAGCTGATGATCCCTGACTGCCGACCACTGTGCCTTATTACAGAGTGGGGAACAATGAATTATCTTGACTATCTAGGTTAAATCTATATTTGTCATACATCTAATACAAGGATAAAGGGGTAATTACATCTATGAAGTTTTATGTAATTTGTGTATTTAAGCATGTTGAAGGAAATTGTTGTGCGAAGATGCTCTATCTCTGTCATCCTCCACAGCAATGGGGGTGGGGAACGGGGAGAAATTCTACAGGGCCAGGCTTTGAGCTTTGCTGAGTCTGGAGTTTGGGTATTGAGGAGAAAGGGGAAAGAGAAGTTGTAAATTATATAAGGAGAGGGTCTCCAGAGAGTCTTCAGGAAAGTGATATACATTTGAAAGTGAGAAATTTTACATTAAGCCAAGGATCACAGGACTATGTCCTTACTAGTGAAGTTAAAGTCGCTCAGTCATGTCTGACTCTTTGTGACCCATGGGTTATGTAGTCCATGGAATTCTCCAGGCCAGAATACTGGAGTGGTTAGCCTTTCCCTTCTCCAGGGAATCTTCCCAACCCAGGGATCAAACCCAGGTCTCCCGCATTGCAGGCAGATTCTTTACCAGCTGAGCCTCAAGGAAAGCCCATGTTCTAACTAGGTAAGGTAGATAGCAAATTCCTGGAGAAAAAGAATAGGAAAAGAAAAATAGCGTTTTCAAGGTGATGTCTCTGGGAGTAGCTTACCTCTGACACTGAAGAAGGAAGTGCAACATAATTTCTTTTTTCTTTTTTTAGTGTTAAAAAGCTAAATATTTATTGGGCTCCCTGATAGCTCAGCTGGTAAAGAATCCACCTGCAATGCGAGAGACCCTGGTTTGATTCCTGGGCTAGGAAGATCCGCTGGAGAAGGGATAGGCTACCCACTCCAGTATTCTTGGGCTTCCCTTGTGGCTCAGCTGGTAAAGAATCTGCTGGCAATGCAGGAGGCCTGGGTTCGATCCCTGGGTTGAGAAGATCCCCTGGAGAAGGTCAAGACTACCCACTCCAGTAGTGTGGCCTGGAGAATTCCATTCACTGTATAGTCCATGGGGTTGCAAAGAGTCGGACACGGCTGAGCGACTTTCAGTTCACTTCACTTCAAACATGTATTGGCTTTACACAATGGCAGTTTTATAGGCAGTGAGTTGGGTTTTTAAAATTTATTTTAATTGGAGGATAATTACAATTCTGTGATGGTTTTTGCCATACATCAACCTGAATCAGCCATGTGTATACATGTGTCCCCCCATTTTGAACCCCTCTCCCACCTCCCTCCTCACCCTATCCCTCTGGGTTGTTCCAGGGCAGGGGCCTTAGGTGCCCTGCTGCATGCATCAAATTTGGAAGTGCAACATAATTTCACAGTCCAGTTCCAAACCCTAGTCTTCATTCTGTCAAACTGTGTACATATTATCACCAACTAGGAAAAAGTTGCAAGGAAAAACAGAAGATGTACACCAAATGTTAAATAACCTTTTCTCTAATTGGTAGAATCAGGCGGATTTTAATGTTCTTTTAAAATTCTTTGTAGTCATTTCTACGTTTTACACTAAACGTGTTATTTCTATAATAAAATTTTCATTTTTTAAATATTTCAGAAGGTCTGTTTTCACTCATCCATCCAGATGGAGCCACTGTGTTAATAGTTGCTATTATTTTATGAGCACTCACTTACATGCCTGTGGTTTGCACAAGCAGTTTTATCAGTATTTTGTCATTTAATTCTCTCAATAAGTCCATGAAGTAGAGTGTTATTCCAATTTAAAAGACGATATCACTGGGATACAGTGAGATCAAATAACTTATTTTAGGGCATGTAGCTAGCAGATGGTGGTACCAGAAAGTGAATCTAGGAAGTTTGACAGCAGAGATTCCTACGCATATTTCTACTGTGTTACAGTGTCCTGGTCTCTACACACCCTCAGACAAAGGAGGTGCTCTGTCTTGGGTCTACTTTAAGGTATATCACACACAAGTTCTGTGATACTGTTATAAGAAATTTTTGTTGTTGTTTTTCTTAAAATTCTTATGAAAAGGCAACTATTTTATTAAGAAGATAAACTGGAGAATTGAATTCAAATATACACATAAAGATTTGTTTTTGACAAATGTGAGTAATACTGCAAAATCCTGTGTTATGTCACTAATGTAGCTCTTTTGCTTTTTAAACCGCTGTCTCATGAAGCTAGGTTTTTAGTCCCTATGCTTGGGTGTTTTTAGGAATACTTGCAAAGCAGTAGGAAATGACATTTTTTTCTTTAGTGCAAAAGCGTGTAGGAAAGATACTGATTGGGAATCAAGCAAGTGGTTGGTTTAGTCGCTAAGTCGTGTCCGACTCTTATGACCCCATGGACTGTGTAGCCCACCAGGCTCCTCTGTAGGATTTTCCAGGTGAGAATACTGGAATGGGTTGCCATTTCCTTTTCCAGGGGATCTTCCTGACTTGGGGATAGAACCCTGGTCTGCACTGTAGGCAGATTCTTTACGGACTGAGCTACCAGGGAAGCCTATGTCAAGAGCATCACTTTCATGTAGAATTTCCTTCTGTAATTTCTCTGGCGAAGAGAAATTTTTAGGTTTGAAAAATGCCTCATACAGTACAGGCCAGTAGATGAAGTGGATGTCCTTGAGTCCCTTGCTCATTCCCCTCTGATCTTATTCCCCTTCCTAAGGTCCTGCTACTAGTAACAAAGAACTCACAGTCTCCAGAAGCAGCCAGTTTTAGGACCACTGTTGTTAACTTTTCCTGATGTTGCATGGGAATTAGTCTTCTGGTGGCTTCTTGTTTATCCTACAAGTGATTGAAAGAGCCACTTCAATAGACAGAAACAAGTCTTAATCTACTTCCGTTGTGTGTGATGGCAGAAGCATGCCCTCGGTAATCCTTACATTATTGAGGGTACTACTTTATGTAGTACTTTCATTTTTTAAAAGTGCTTTCTGTGTACTACATTGTATTTTGTCTTTCCCTCTTATCTGAGAGGGAGATAGTTTACACACTCACACGCAAAACCTTTATTATTCCCATTTTACAGACGAAAAAACTTAGGTTAAATAACTTCAAAATCATCCAACTAGAAAGTGACTGCATTGGCATTTAGAACTCAGTTTCCAAAGGATAAATGTCTGGGCTTTAGATCTTTGCTCTTTTTCACTGTATTACGCTGACTGTCAGGTCAAATGGATTATCTGTGGTAAAGAGTAGATAAAGTTACAGAACTTGTTTTGGAGCTGGAATCTGTCTTGCAGGCTTTGGTTTTCTTTCTGGTTGCTTTTTGTAGTCTACCAGATGTCACTAGCTTGAAAGGATAAATTTGACTCGTTTTCCCCAAAAGGCTTGCAGACAGTGATGCCCATTTGATCCTTTAATTTAAAAAGAACTGGTTGGTATCTTTATGAGTATATGGATGAAATACTGCTCCACACTACTATGCCTCTAGTTGGAGATGATTCCACTCTAGGGATTCTAGTTTACCTGCTTTTAAGACGTAGTATAAAACCCAGTTCTTTCCTTTGCTTGGCCAGTTCTGATGGAGCTTGGTGCTAAAACAAGAGAATATGGTCTTTTCCCCGAAGGATTAGGGAGAGTAGCTAGGTTTAAGGATACATAATCCTGTCTTCACATAGACAGGATTTTTGCTCAGTTCAGTTCAGTCACTCAGTCATAGCAAACTCTTTCTGAACCCATGGACTGCTGCACGCCAGGCTTCCCTGTCCATCAACCAACTCCCAGAGCTAACTCACACGTCCATAGAGTCGGTAATGCCATCCAGCCACCTCATCCTCTATTGTCCCCTTCGCCTCCTGCCCTCAATCTTTCCCAGCATCAGGGTCTTTTCCAATGAGTCAATTCTTTGCATCAGGTGGCCAAAGTATTGGAGTTTAAGCTTCAGCATCAGTCCTTCCAATGAATATTCAGGACTGATTTCCTTTAGGATTGACTGGTTTGATCTCCTTGCAGTCCAAGAGACTCTCAAAGTCTTCTCCAACACCATAGTTCAAAAGCATCAATTCTTCGGTGCTCAGCTTTCTTTATAGTCCAACTCTCACATCCATACATGACCACTGGAAAAACCATACTTTGACTAGATGGACCTTTGTTGGCAAAGTAACATCTCTGCTTTTTAATATATTGTCTAGGTTGGTCATCACTTTTCTTCCAAGGAGCAAGCGTCTTTTAATTTCATGGCTCCAGTCACCATCTGCAATGGTCTTCGAGGCCAAGAAAATAGAGTCTGCCACTGTCTCCATTGTTTCCCCATCTATTTCCCATGAAGTGGTGGGACTGGATGCCATGATCTTAGTTTTCTGAATGTTGAGTTTTAAGCCAACTTTTTCACTCTCTTCTTTCACTTTCATCAAGAGGCTTTTCAGTTCCTCTTCACTTTCTGCCATAAGGGTGATGCCATCTGTGTATCTGAGGTTATTGATATTTCTCCTGGCAATCTTGATTCCAGCTTATACTTCATCCAGCCTGGCATTTCACAAGGAGTATGTCAAGGCTGTATATTGTCACCCTGCTTATTTAACTTTTATGCAGAGTACATCATGAGAAACGCTGGGCTGGAAGAAGCACAAGCTGGAATCAAGATTGCTGGAAGAAATATCAATAACCTCAGATATGCAGATGACACCACTCTTATGGCAGAAAGTGAAGAGGAACTAAAGAGCCTCTTGATGAAAGTGAAAGAGGAGAATGAAAAAGTTGGCGTAAAGCTCAACATTCAGAAAACTAAGGTAATGGCATCCAATCCCATCACTTCATGGCAAATAGTTAGGGAAACAGTGGCTGACTTTGTTTTTGGGCTCCAAAATCACTGCAGATGGTGACTGCAGCCATGAAATTAAAAGACACTCTTTGGAAGGAAAGTTATGACCAATCTAGACAGCATATTAAAAAGCAGAGACATTACTTTGCCAACAAAGGTGCGTTTAGTCAAGGCTATGGTTTTTCCAGTAGTCATGTATGGATGTGAGAGTTGGACTGTAAAGAAAGCTGAGCACTGAAGAATTGATGTTTTTGAACTGTGGTGTTGGAGAAGACTCTTGAGAGTCCCTTGGATTGTAAAGAGATCCAACCAGTCCATCCTAAAAGAGATCAGTCCCGAGTGTTCATTGGAAGGACTGATATTGAACCTGAAACTCCAATACTTTGGCCACCTGATGTGAAGAGCTGACTTATTTGAAAAGACCCTGATGCTGGGAAAGATTGAGGGCGGGAGGAGAAGGGGACGACAGAAGATGAGATGGTTGGATGGCATCACTGACTCAATGGACATGAATTTAGTAAACTCTGGGAGTTGGTGATGGGCAGGGAGGCCTGGGGTGCTACGGTTCATGGGGTTGCAAAGAGTCAGACACAACTGAGCAACTGAACTGAACTGAACTGAACTCTGCATTTAAGTTAAATAAGGAGGGTGACAATATACAGTCTTGATGTACTCCTTTCCCAATTTGGAGCCAGTCTGTTGTTCCATGTCCAGTTCTAACTGTTGCTTCTTGACCTTCATACAGATTTTTCAGGAGGCAGGTGAGGTGGTCTGTTATTCCCATCTCTTTAAAAATTTTCCACAGTTTGTTGTGATATACACATTCAAAGGCTTTGGTGTAGTCAATAAAGCAACAGTAGATGTTTTTCTGGAATTCTCTTGCTTTTTTGATGATCCACTGGATGTTGGCAGTTTGAACTCTGCTTCCTCTGCCTTTTCTGAATCCAGCTTGAACATCTGGAAATTCACAGTTCATGTACTGTTGAAGCCTGGCTAGGAGAATTTTGACTGAATTCTTATTTTGCTAGCATGTGAGATGAGTGCAGTTGTGCGGTACTTTGAACGTTCTTTGGCATTGTCCTTCTTTTGGGATTGGAATGAAAACTGACCTTTTCCAGTCCTCTGGCCATTGCTGAGTTTTCCAAATTTGCCAGCATATTGAGTGCAGCACTTTCACAGCATCATCTTTTAGGATTTGAAATAGCTCAACTGGCATTCCATCACCTCCACTAGCTTTGTTTGCAGTGATGCTTCCTGAGGCCCACTTGACTTCGCATTCCAGGGTGTCTGGTGCTAGACGAGTGATCACACCATCATGGTTATCTGGGTCATGAAGATATTTTTTTGTATAGTTCTTCTGTGTATGCTAGCCACCTTTTGCTAGATATTGTTAATAAGTCAAATTTAGCTGATAGATGGAAAAGGTCAAGAAAAACCAAAGGCTTTTATTTTTTAATACATCCTAAACTCCAAATGCCACAAATATGGTTTAAGTAAACATCAAGGCCCAAAACTTCAATCCCTAAAGGAACAGAAATAAATTAGAGTTCCCTGAATTCTCTTTCCCATCAGCCTTACCTGTCCACACTTCAGAGCCTTCTGAATTCTCAGACTTCACGCTAATAGCTGACTCCGGTTACACTCATCCAAAGCTTTCCATTTTCATCAGTTTAAATCCCTATAAGGCAACTGCCATCAGAAGGCTAGGTATTGTGAGCTCACAAGGTCTGTGGGGGAGGGAGGAGCTGGCCTGTGGGGACTCTCTAGGAGCTGGGCACTCAGCTTCAAACAAATCTGCATCACACTGGGGATTTCCACCCCTTTTTCTATGTCAGTGATCACCATTTGTCCCCAGGGCCTGGGGTTACAGGTCCTGGTGAGCCATTCTCATTTATCTTCTTTTTGTTTTTGACCTGCATTCTGCCTTAACCATCGACAATTATTATTTATTCTGTACCTTTTAGTTTGGTGGTGAATGCTGAGGCTTTGCTAGCCTTTCAGTTCTGTCATTCAGGCTTTTTCTAAAGAAGAGGATCTCAAACATCAATTCCGTGATCTATCTCTGGCTAAAGTAGTTAGAGCTGGAGGGGGTTTCTGAGTCCAGATGTCTCCTTGAATTTTTTTTGGTGTCAGGAGAGAGTGGGAAAAGCATTACTTTTCAGTGGTTTTGAATCTCTCTCTCTCATCTCTTAAACCTCTTTGAGGATCTGTCCTCAGAAAAATGCAGTTTTAGAGATTTACAGACTTCCTGATACCCATGAATGTACCACCTTCAAGTTAGGAACCCTGTCTGCACCGGTGTCCTTCTAGAGTCTTACATGTTCTGATCTAACGTGAAGGAATAAGTAGTGAATGTGGCTTTTGAGAAGCAGTAAGCTGATTTCCTCTCATTTTCCCATTATTTCCATGAGCATTTTTAACTTCATTTTTGAAATTCTGGGAGCTCTATGTACTCTGGCATTTTTTAGTGTAGTGTTTAGTCGCTCAGTCCTGTTTGACTCTTTGTGACCCCATGTACTATAGCCTCCCAGGCTCCTCTGTCCATGGAATTTTCTAGGCAAGCATACTGGAGAGGGTAGCCATTCTCTTCTCCAGGTAATCTTCCTGACCCAGGGATCGAACCCAGGTCTCCTGCATTGCAGGCAGATTTTTTTACCCTTTATCTGAACCACTATGGGAGAGATAATTTATTTCCAATTTGTTATTGTATATTTTTAACAACTTCAATACCAACACTGTTTCATAAGCTTTTTAGGGGAAATGAAGCTCTGAAATTTCTCCATCCTTTGCACGTGGCAGTAAGGTGACCTCTAGTAGACTTCTGTGGTAGTTTCTGGGACATCCTGGAATAAGGGGCCATCATTGTTCCCGGAGGGACAGACCACTGAAATTAGAGCAACTATTGAGCTACCTAGTGCTTGAAGTTCAGTTGGATGTACAGTCATCTTCAAGGCCAAGGCTGGGGCAGGTGAGGGAGGTACATTTGAGTGAACGAAGTTTCATCACTGGTTAAAAGGGACTTCAAGAGACCTTGAGTCCCTTGGAAGAAACATTTCTCTAAAGGACCAAAGATTAGGTTATGACCAACCCACTGGATTGATTTTAGAAGGCAAAAAAAAAAGCTTTCTCTTTGAAATAATAAACAGGGAGAGGGATTTAAAGTCATAATGGGCTTTGTAGACAAACAGAGGGAATAAGTATTCCACATGTTATGTTCTATTTTGAGTGGTGGGACATGTTGGTAGGAGGAAGAGAAGGAAACAAACATTTTAAAAGTTCCAACTCAAGACTAAATAGTTTCTCAGTTTCCCAGTCTCTGTCTCTCTCACCCTCAGTCTGTACCTTTTATCCATCCTTACTCAACCACCGCAACAAGGCACACTTTGTTCACAGTCAGTGCCCAGGGTCCAGTCTGGCCCCTTTAGGGTCATGCTTTAGATCATGTTGCCTGCCCGCTGGACCTGCTTGACCCTGGTTATCTGCTTTGCTTTTTGAAACTCCTTAAGAGTATCTACTGGACAGACTTCTCAGGATATGCTCACCTCAGCTTGCTCTGGGGAGGTTATGCTGCCTCAGCTCCGTTCACAAGGACCCAAACCCTGGCAGCAGCTGACCCACTCACGGTGGGGAACAGCTGGTTTGGACATTTGGTTTGGGCCTTCTGTCTATTAATAATCTCCCCTGCCTTTGCCGTGTCTAACCTGGTGTTTAGTCTTGAACCTGTGAGCCTGTTTCTCAAGCCACAGTCTCTTGGGCTTAGTCCCGTGTTGAACACCTAGATCTCATCTAACTCAGCAGGGCTCAGGCTTCATTAGCTAGGGCTGACCTTTATGGAGCCCTGTATAGTGGGGTATATATTGTGTCTCCAGTCTGAAATGATTGTAGGTATGCATGTGTGGTCAGTTGCTCAGTCATGTCTGACTCTTTGCGACCCCATGGATTGGAGCCTGTCAGGCTCCTCTGTCCATGGGATTTTTCAGGCAAGAATACTGGAGTAGGTTGCCAGTTCCTCCTCCTGGAATCTTCCTGACCCAGGGATTGAACCTGCCTGTCCTGCACTGCAGGTGGATTTTTTTTTTTTTTTTTTTTTTTTTACCACTGAGCCACCTGGAATACAAAAACTTAATATATACTAAGTTTAGATTGTCTTGATTAGCATTTAAAAATACTATTAAACCAAACTCTTAATCATATGTTTAAATCTGAATGCCTTTTTCTAATGTTTAACATAAAAACCATAGAGATTTATTCCTAACATCGAACATTTGAAAAGTCTAAATAATGGGTTAAAAATAACAAGAGATAAAAGTTACATGTGAATTTCCTGTCATGCTAAATTATTACAAACATTTGCCTGTTTGGTTCAGAATTATTAATTCATCTCTTATCTTTCCAGCTGCAGCAAGAACCTTCCAGAGAACCACGTTTATAGCTATAGTCATTCATGATCTTAACAATAAGGATCAATGATCCTGTTCAGTAAATGACAGATCAGAGGGTATTAATAAATGGGTTCTGAAGCTGGCATCCAAGAGGAGTTCAGAGATTAGTGGGTATGAATGGTTTAATGAAAGTCGACATAATCACAGAATACTTCAAGTCCAGCTGGTGGTATAAGAATCCATCTAGGAGTTAAACTCATCAGGTTTGCCATGATTGAATGAATCTATAAAGTATAGGACTCTGTGTTCTTCTAGCATGAAAAAAATTAATTTTCGAAACAGTGTATGAATCTACTTATAAAGTAAACTGAGACTATTTTTTTGAGTGCCAAGGCGATTTCTAATTTCCCATCAAAAAAGGGGAAAAAATCATAAGCGTGGAAAAGCAGTATCTACCTCTTTATACTGAAGATTTGAAGCCCTTGACTTTTCCCATGGAAGTCCTTTCCTTAGTGCAGTTAGCCATAAGGGGGTGCTCTGGGATAATACTGTTCAGCAAAGCCTCGTCTTTTCTACTTGGTGACCTGAGAAAAAGTGAATGTGTAGGTTTGTGAGAAAGCGTTAGTGAGATCTAGATTCACTAGCCTTTGAAAGGTGTCAGTTTAAATTAGAACAGTGAAAAGATAGTAAAAACTGTTTAAGATAACCAGTGTCCCTTTGTGTGTACCCTTGTTTCTTTTTTAAAGAAATAACAATCACAGTAAGCCAAAATTGCACTCAAATTCTGCTGGCTTGGGAACTAAAGCCTTATCTTGAGAACTAGTCTTTCCTCTTTTCTTTTGGTTCTTTTTTGTGGCATTATTTTCACTATGTCTCTGGCCAGTGCTGTGGGGACCCAGTATAGTTGAAACTACTTTCTTCTGAAGTTCTGTCAGTGTTTCTGTAACCGCTTCTGTTAACTTCTGCGACATTTATTGACCAGCTCTGAGGTTCTGTTCTTGCCTTCCTAAGTGTGGGAGGTGACACCGTGAGGAGGAAACTTGACTCTGTTTTTATAGCCTGGAAGGGAAAATGAGAGGCAATCATAGTAGCTCTTCCAAGCACAGAATGCTGTGAAGGACAACTTACTAGTCAGGGTCACTAGCAGGACCCTCAGGATGATGGCTACAACATCTGATGGCCAGAACAGGGGATCTTCATTGTTTTGGTCAAAAGAACTCATTAGGTTCTACCACAGGATGTCTGAAGGTGCTGGCTCCTTATGGCCTGGGTGGCAAATAGCCCTGGGATATAACAGAGGGATAGAGAGAAATGTTATACCTTTGCTTATAAAAGAGTAATTCTCTCTATATATTCCCTAAACCCATCTCCTCAGGCGTAACTTGGTAAGGCTTCTTTAGTCATCTCTGTATAGAAGAGGGAAATGTATATAGAGGCTGAGGGTTTATCTAGTATACTTTCGGAGGCTTTTTTAAATTGGAGAGTAGTTACTTTACAATGTATAGTTTCTGCTGTACAGCCAAATGAATCAGCCACATGTATGCGTATATTCCTTGGATTTCTTTCCCATTTAGGTCACCACAGAACATTGAGTAGAGTTCCTTATGCTGTACAGTCAGTTCTCATTAGTTATCTATTTTATACATAGTGATGTATATATGCCAACCCAACTTGGGGAATTTTTAGAATAATGTCTGTTCATCACTCTTTAGTGTCTTCTTTGAGCATGGCATTCATTAAAAAAAAAAAAGATATGTCCGTATCAACATCTATATTTTAAAAATACATTTTTCTTAAATATATGTTGGGTTCCACTTCCAAGATTTGGTTACCTTTATGCTTTTTTTTTTTTTTCCTAGAGGTGATATAGAGAATGAGAGAAAGAAAGAGTTCTACATAAAGGGAAATGGATATAAACTTTTTTTCTTCCTTCATTTTAAAACTTAAAATAGTATTTTCCTTGTTCTTTCCACTTGTGGGAAAAAAATCCTAACTTTTTTTAGATTCTTGATTGTAATAGAAAATCCTAAGGAAAAGGCTTTCTTTAAGAGTCTAGTATTAGAAATCCTAAGAGGCTATCAAATGTCAAAGAACTAAAACAAAGAGAGAAAATGTTCTCTAAGTGTTTTTTCTTGCTGCTTTGCCATCTATTTAAGAGGGAAAATTTTAAACTTTAAGATTTTAAAATAAGCCGTAGACTCCACGTGGCTGATGGTTTCCTCATACATTTTGTGGGCTGATCAAGCATCAAAAGGAGCTGTGCAGTCACTAAACTGACTCCTGACCTGCACACACGCTTTTTTTCCCATCAATCATTTTGCACAGGACAGATGCTCTGGGGACAGCTTTAGACCAAAAGAATGTCCAAGATGTGTGGGTGTGGGTTTGGCCAAAGGTTTAGTTACTTGAATGTGGAGCTCAGATACCAGCTTGGTAACAGACCACATTTTAATGAAAAATGCACATTCAGCATGGCATTGTGTTTTTCAAAGAGGTAATTCCCAGCCACGGAGAACACAAGGGAGAAACCGGGGAATCATGTGGAGCTGCTTTAAAACAGAGTTCTTGTGTATTCTGGATGGTGGGGCAGGGCTTACTAGTAGCCCTTGGAAAATTAGATGATGGAATTTTGCTAAGCATAATTGAGTTTTTTTGATCATCAGTCATAATTCTCCAAAAAGAAAAAACCCTGTATGATTGAATAAAGGAAAGACTTCAAAATTATAGTTGGCTGTGCTAGAAAAGGCGATCGGAGAAGGCGATGGCACCCCACTCCAGTACTCTTGCCTGGAAAATCCCATGGACCAAGGAGCCTGATGGGCTGCAGTCCATGGGGTCGCGAAGAGTTGGATACAACGGAGCAACTTCACTTTCACTTTTCACACTTTTATGCATTGGAGAAGGAAATGGCAATCCACTCCAGTGTTCTTGCCTGGAGAATCCCAGGGACGGGGGAGCCTGGTGGGCTGCCATCTATAGCGCTGCACAGAGTCGGACACGACTGAAGTGACTTAGAAACAGCAGCAGCAGCAGCAGTGCTAGAAAAAATTTCTCAGAGGAGTATTCACATGCTAAGGACTGTGAATAAGCAGAGAAACAAAATTGTGCTTGTTCTATTTTTTTAAAAAAGAAAAGAATACTGAAGAAAATAGTGACCAAAACATCTTTACTTTTATATAAAGAGTGAAATATAGAAGTCTCTTAGAAAGAGTTCTGTTGCCTCTCACGAAGTGTGTATGTGTTTTAAACCATCTGTGATCATCTAAGTACATAAGTAGCTTCCCAGATGGCTCTGGTGATAAAGAACCCACCTGCCAATGCAGGAGACGTAAGAGATGCAGGTTCGATCCCGGGGTTGGGAAGATACCTTGGAGGAGGAAATGGCAATTCACTCCAGTATTCTTCTCTGGAGAATCCCATGGACAGAGGAACCTGGAGGACTACAGTCCATGGGGTCTCAAAGAGTCGGATGCTACTGAAGCGACTTAGCACACACACACACATAAGTGTATCAGTTCAGTTCAGTTCAGTTCAGTCGCTCAGTCATGCCCGACTCTTTGCGACCCCATGAATCGCAGCACGCCAGGCCTCCCTGTCCATCACCATCTCCCGGAGTTCACTCAGACTCACGTCCATCGAGTCCGTGATGCCATCCAGCCATCTCATCCTCGGTCATCCCCTTCTCCTCCTGCCCCCAATCCCTCCCAGCATCAGAGTTTTTTCCAGTGAGTCAACTCTTCTCACGAGGTGGCCAAAGTACTGGAGTTTCAGCTTTAGCATCATTCCTTCCAAAGAAATCCCAGGGCTGATCTCCTTCAGAATGGACTGGTTGGATCTCCTTGCAGTCCAAGGGACTCTCAAGAGTCTTCTCCAACACCACAGTTCAAAAGCATCAATTCTTCGGCGCTCAGCCTTCTTCACAGTCCAACTCTCACATCCATACATGACCACTGGAAAAACCATAGCCTTGACTAGATGGACCTTAGTCGGCAAAGTAATGTCTCTGCTTTTGAATATGCTGTCTAGGTTGGTCATAACTTTTCTTCCAAGGAGTAAGCGTCTTTTAATTTCATGGCTGCAGTCACCATCTGCAGTGATTCTGGATCCCAAAAAAATAAAGTCTGACACTGTTTCCACTGTTTCCCCATCTATTTCCCATGAAGTGATGGGACCAGATGCCATGATCTTCGTTTTCTGAATGTTGAACTTTAGGCCAACTTTTTCACTCTCCTCTTTCACTTTCATCAAGAGGCTTTTTAGCTCCTCTTCACTTTCTGTCATAAGAGTGGTGTCATCTGCATATCTGAGGTTATTGATATTTCTCCCGGCAATCTTGATTCCAGCTTGTGTTTCTTCCAGTCCAGCATTTCTCATGATGTACTCTGCATATAAGTTAAATAAGCAGGGTGACAGTATACAGCCTTGATGTACTCCTTTTCCTATTTGGAACCAGTCTGTTGTTCCATGTCCAGTTCTAACTGTTGCTTCCTGACCTGCATACAGATTTCTCAAGAAGCAGGTCAGGTGGTCTGGTATTCCCATCTCTTGAAGAATTTTCCACAGATCCACACAGTCAAAGGCTTTGGCATAGTCAATAAAGCAGAAATAGATGTTTTTCTGGAACTCTCTTGTTTTTTCCACGATCCAGCGGATGTTGGCAATTTGATCTCTGGTTCCTCTGCGTTTTCTAAAACCAGCTTGAACGTCAGGGAGTTCACGGTTCACGTATTGCTGAAGCCTGGCTTGGAGAATTTTGAGCATTATTTTACTAGCATGTGAGATGAGTGCAATTGTGTGGTAATTTGAACATTCTTTGGCATTGCCTTTCTTTGGAATTGGAATGAAAACTGACCTTTTCCAGTCCTGTGGCCACTGCTGAGTTTTCCAAATTTGCTGGCATATTGAGTGCAGCACTTTCACAGCATTGTCTTTCAGGATTTGAAACAGCTCAACTGGAATTCCATCACTTCCACTAGCTTTCGTAGTGATGCTTTCTAAGGCCCACTTGACTTCACATCCCTAGATGTCTGGTTCATCTGTACATGGTTCATACAAGGCTGTATACTGTCACCCTGCTTATTAGTGATCACATCATCATGACTGTCTGGGTTGTGAAGATCTTTTTTGTACAGTTCTTCCGTGTATGCTTGCCACCTCTTGTTAATATCTTCTGCTTCTGTTAGGTCCATACCATTTCTGTCCTTTATTGAGCCCATCTTTGCATGAAATGTTCCCTTGGTATCTATAATTTTCTTGAAGAGATCTCTAGTCTTTCCCAATCTGTTGTTTTCCTCTATTTCTTTGCATTGATCGCTGAAGAAGGCTTTCTTATCTCTTCATGCTATTCTTTGGAACTCTGCATTTAGATGCCTATATCTTTCTTTTTCTCCTTTGCTTTTCACCTCTCTTCTCTTCACAGCTGTTTGTAAGGCCTCCCAGACAGCCATTTTGCTTTTTTGCATTTCTTTTCTACGGGGATGGTCTTGATCCGTGTCTCCTGTACAATATCACGAACTTCATTCCATAGTTCATCAGGCACTCTATCTATCAGATCTAGGCCCTTAAATCTATTTCTCACTTCCACTGTATAATCATAAGGGATTTGATTTAGGTCATACCTGAATGGTCTAGCAGTTTTCCCTACTTTCTTCAATTTAATAAGCAACATAATTGAGGTTATTTTTTAAGAATGAGAGAAATGTAGGAATAGTAGACTCAGTCACATTAAAATTTTTTATCTATTTATTTTGGCCCCAACATGTGGCATATGGGATCTTACTTCTCTGTCCAGGGATTGAATCTGTGTCTTCTGCTGTGGAAGCATGCAGTCTTAACCAGTGGACCTCCAGGGATGTCCCAGTCACTTTTTAAATAGGAACAAAATGCTAGTGTTAAGAAATAAGCATTTAATTTTATTATTATGGCTAGTTATGCATGGCATTACAAACAGCGGTGGAAAATGGCTTGAAAAAAGGAAACAAATTAAGGAAGGTGTTATATGTGAAGTAAAGAAGGTGAGAGTTTTAGGCTGCTAGTCAGTTTTATATGATCAGCCCCTTCCTTCAGAAGAGCTAGGGTGCTCAGGGGATATGACGTTAAGACATCAAGGAAGAATGAAGGAATCTTAGCGTTGTTTCATCCGAAGAAGGCAAGACTAGAAGAGTCAAGAGGATGAAGAAGGATCAGGCTTCTTCTGGAAGGACCCTCCAAGTTGAATTTTGTTTACTGAATGAAAAAAATACGTCACATTTTGGTTTAGTAGTGAGCTCTTCAAATAGTTGGCTATTGGGCAGTACCTTGTAGAGAAGATTTTGATATAAAGATGCCATACCAATAGGATCAAGCTTATGAGACAGAGATATAGCCTCAATTTTGCCAGAATCTTGACAGAAAAAAACCCTCAAAACTCAATTATTTGCAAAGGTTGTGAAAATAAGCAAGAATTAAACATGCATAATCTTTAGGTGTTTCAAAAAATATTCATTTTATGTATTTATTTGGCTGCAGTGAGTCCCACTTGTGGCATGCAGGATCTTCTACTCTTCATTGTGGCATGTGGGATCTTTTTAGTTGCAGCATTTGGGATCTAGCTCCCTGATCAGGTATCAAACCCGGGCGCCCTGCATTGGGAGCACAGAGTTTTAGTCACTCTACTACCAGGGAAGTCCCAAAACCATCTGTTGTAAAATATTTTATTTACTTCTCAAGTGTTTGTTGAGTTGAATTAGGTTAAATGTTATAAGCCCATAAATATTTTATCCATTTTTTCATTCTTAGTATAGTTGAGCCTATTTTCTATACTATAAAATAGGCATGCTAGATCTCAGTTTTAGGTAGGAAATCCTATTTCCACATTTCAGTTCAGTCACTCTCTCATGTCCGGCTCTTTGCAACCCCATGAATCGCAGCACGCCAGGCCTCCCTGTCCATCACCAACTCCCAGAGTTCACTCAGATTCACGTCCATCGAGTCAGTGATGCCATCCAGCCATCTCATCCTCTGTCGTCCCCTTCTCCTCCTGCCCCCAGTCCCTCCCAGCATCAAAGTCTTTTCCACATTTAGCCTCTCTTAAATGATTACAAGTAATAATATAAAGAAAGCTCTTTTGAGTTTTAACAACTATTGTAATAAATTGAACCCCTTCTTGTTACCTTCTCTGTAAGATGGAAACAGATGTCAAGGGCTAGAGGTTTCTTACATGGGTATCTCTATGGGAAAAAAAGAAATTGACTTCTACCTCACACCTAGACAAAAATCAGTACCAAGTAGATTTATGACTGAAATGTGAAAGTCAAAACTATAAAGCTATTAGGAGAAATATAGGAGAATACCTTAAGCTTTAAATGACATTAGTAAAGTGAAAGTCGCTCAGTCATGTCCAACTGTTTGTGACCCCACGGACTACAGGATGCCAGGCATCCCTGTCCATCACCAGTGGAGCTCCTGGAGCTTGCTCAAACTCAGGTGCATTGAGTTGGTGATGCCATCCAACCATCTTATCGTCAGTCGTCCCCTTCTCCTCTTGCCTTCAATGTTTCCCAGCATCAGGGTCTTTTCCAGTGAGTCAGTTCTTCGCATCAGGTGGCCAAAGTATTAGAGCTTCAGCTTCAGCATCAGTCCTGAATTCTCTAGGCCAGAATACTGGAGTGGCCAGAATACCGTTTCCTTTTCCAGGGATCTTCCCAACCAGGGATCGAACCCAGGCCTCCCGCTTTGCAGATGGATTCTTTACCAGCTGAACTACCAGGGAAGCCCCTAAATGACATTAAACAAGCAACAAAAGTCACTAGACATAATGGAAAAATGGACTACGTTAAAATTTGTCAAGAAACTTTAAAAAGACAGAAAAGACATGACACAAAATGGAAGATTTTTGCAACCTGTAGGACCAATCAAGTATTTATTAGTACCCAGAACAAAGAACTCCTTAAAAAAAAACAAGCCTATAGAAAAAGACCAAAACATGTAACGGACATTTCGCCATTTCACAATAAAGGATATCCAGATGGCTGGTGAAATTTATGAAAAAAGGTTAGCAACCTTCTTTCTAACCAGGACTGTGCAGATTAGTGGGATACCTTTACACACCCAGCAGAGTTGCAGAAATTAGTACATCTGACAATATCAAGGGTTGGCCAGGATAAGAAGCAGCTGGAGCGCTCATAGATTTCTAGTGGCAGTGTAAACGGGCACAACTGCTGTGGAAATTAAGAGTGCACCATCAGGTAAGGATACTCATGTCCTGTGATATAAGAATTCCAGTCTGAGAGATATACTGTGTGCTTACATTCATCACAGTTCATGTTTAACAGTTTTCATAGCAGCTTTGTCTCTAGTAGTCCCCAAATTGAAACATCATAAATGTCTATTAGCTGTACAATGGAGAAATAAAAGGATATTTTAAAATGGAAAATTAGGCAGAAATGAAATGAACAAATATAGCCATAAACAACAATGTGGAGCAAAAGAGAATACATGTAGTATGATTCAACTTCTATAAAATTCAAAAGTAGCAAACTAAATTGTATTATTTAAGGATACATACGTGGGTGGTAAAACTAAAGGAAGCAAGGACATGACTGTGATAAAAAGTAAAGATAATGGTTAACTCTAGGGGGATGGGAGAGTAACAGAAGATCCATTCTCTAGCGTTAGCAAGTATAGATAATTTCTAGAAGGAACAAGGTATAGAAAGTTCATGAATTGAAAATAAATTGTGTCTAAGAGAAGAGCTATCTATAATAAGGTATCATCTAGAGTTATCAGATCAAAATTCTGAAGTATCTTAGAAGATAAATTCACATCCAAATCTATCTTAACTTAGTATGGGCTTATTTTACCTGAAATCTCATGAGAGTAGATTACTGGTAAAATTGTAGAATAGGCCAAAAATTTTCTTTGGCTCTTTGGCCATCTCATTTCTAAGTTATTTAATGAAGATGATAACTGCTCTCTTGACTTAAGGGATTAACTCTCCCAGGAATTTGTATTTTAAGAGATTTTTTTCCTAGAAGACTGAAAGGTTTTAAAGACTTCTAATAAACTCTCAGATAGTGGAATTTAAGCAACTTAAAAAAAATATGGAGCAATTTTTCACAAGTGGACTCACTTTTAAGGTTTTATGAGTAACAATCAGCCTCTGCTTGCAGAAAGCCCACCAAAGAAGAGAGCCCTGTGCAGTTGGTTTCTTTTGAAATTGGCAAAGATTTAAAGCACTTTACTTGAAGTTTTTGCTCTGTAAGAGGTGAAATCGCTACTAACTCAATGATTTGTAAATAGAGATAATGCATTTTGGTTGTTCATGAATGAGGTGGCTTTAGTTTTAGTTCAGTGAAATGAAATATAACCAGCCACCGAAGCATGAAACTTATATATCCCTCATAAAAGAAACTGAAAAATTATACTCCTGGCTACAGTGGAATGAATTTTTTTGATTTATAAAGTATAAATTATTAAGATCACTAATCTGGCAAAGTTAGAAAAGATACATTATTATGCATTAGTATAAGACTTCTATTGAATTTAAAATCCATTCTTTAAATAATTATCCCCAAGACTTGATCATCTCTTGAGATAGAAGCAATCATCTGAGAGTACTAAATACCTAACTGATCGAGTAGGTAATTTGTGGAGCTGTACTTGCAATGAACAGAAGAATTTAAATAAGTTGGACTATATTCTAACTGTTGAATACCCCAAATTTGTTGAGTGGCAATAATTGCTAATTCACCTCAAAATTTTCAGTGAAAATACTCCTGTATTGGTTTAAATGTTAACTCAATAATATAAACAGTAAAGTACAGTTGACCCACGAACAGCAATGGGTTTGAACTGCACGGGTCCACTTATCTGTGGATTTTTTTCAATAGTGTTAATAATACAATATTACATGACTAAAGATTAGTTGACGCCAGTGTTGCTGAACCGTGGATACAGAGGAACTCAGAATATTGAGGGCTGATTATAGTTTATATGTGGCTTTTCTACTGCTTGGAGAGTGCGATGTTGAAGCGTCTACACACACTAACGCACACACAGTCTCGAGAATTTCATTAGTTTCCATTCTGAGTGGTCAGGGATACCTGTAATAGATTTCAAAATGGTTAAGGATCCTAATGCATCTTTGGGTGTTTCAGAGTAGCCAATCTAGTTGTCTTGGTTGATATTTTATTTTCTATGAAAATCTCACAGGTGCACAGGGATATATATATTCTCCCCCAGAATATTTCTTTAAATTTAATTTTTATTTTATATTAGAGTGTAGTTGATTTACAATGTTGTGCTAGTTTCAGGTGTGCAATGAAGTGATTAAGTTATACATAAATTTATTCTTTTTCAGATTCTTTTCCCATATAGCTTATTGCAGAATATTGAGTAGAGTTCCCTGTGCTATACAGTAAGTCCTGATTGATTATTTTACATATAGTAGTGTATATCTGTTAATCCCAAGCTCCAGTTTATCCCTCCCCCACCCTTTCCCCTTTGGTAACCATAAGTTTCTTTTCTATGTCAGTGAATCTCTTTCTGTTTTGTAAATAAGTTCATTTGTATCATTTTTTTAGATTCCACAAAAAAGTGATATCATAGGGTATTTGCAAGTCTTTACACTAACCATGAAAGATCAGAAAGAAATTCCATCTACCATTGCATAAAAAAGAGTAAAATACCTGACTTCCTTGGTAGTCCAGGGGTTAAGAATCCACCTGCCACTGCAGGGGCATGGGTTTGATCCCTGGTCTGGGAAGATTCCACATGCAACCTGGCAACGGATGTAGCCCATGTGCTACAACGACTGAAGCTCACACACATGTGTGAAGCTCACACATGCGCTGCAACAGGAGAAGCCACCGCAACGAGCAACCTGTGCACCATAACTAGCGAGCAGCCCCTGCTCACCGAAACTAGGGAAAGCCTGCACACAGCAACAAAGACCTAGCGCGGCCAAAAGAAAAAGCAAAAAGGAATAAGAATACTATCTAAGGAGATCAGCCCTGGGATTTCTTTGGAAGGAATGATGCTAAAGCTGAAACTCCAGTACTTTGGCCACCTCATGCGAAGAGTTGACTCATTGGAAAAGACTCTGATGCTGGGAGGGATTGGGGGCAGGAGGAGAAGGGGACAACCGAGGATGAGATGGCTGGATGGCATCACGGACTCGATGGATGTGAGTCTGAGTGAACTCCGGGAGTTGGTAATAGACAGGGAGGCCTGGCGTGCTGCGATTCATGGGGTCGCAAAGAGTCGGACAGGACTGAGCGACTGAACTGAACTGAACTGAACTGAAGGAGGCCAAAAACCTGTACTTTAAAAACTATAAGATGCTGATAAAAGAAGTTGAAGATGACACAAACAGATGGAGAGATACACCATGTTCTTGGATTGAAGAATCAATATTGTAAAAATGACAGTACTACTTAAGGCAATCTATAGATTCAATGCAGTTCCTATTAAATTCCCTGGAACATTTTAAAGGGAGAAAAATTGAAGACAAGCTAAAAGCTCATTATAGTGGGATGGCTGTATTATGGTACTGTGATAAAATGGGATACAATGATAAAATGAAAAGGCTAGATTTATAGTATAAATGTAAAAGGATTCCTGCTCCTGCAACATTACCTTCTTCCAGCCTGTGTCTGTGGCCTCATCAGGAGTTGCCTACAATCAGTTGAAGAGGAAGAGAAATCTTAGGTCTGGTTTATAGATGATTCTGTGCAACATGCAGGCACTGCTTGAAAATGGACAGCTATAGTACTACAACCCCTTTCTGCAACATCCCTGAAGGATGGTGGTAAAAGGAAATCCTCCCAGTGGGCAGAATGTCAAGCAGCACACCTGCTTGCTCATTTTTTTTTTTAATTGAAGGATAATTGCGTTACAGAATTTTGTTGTTTTCTGTCAAACCTCAGCATGAATCAGCCATAGGTTTACATATATCCTCTACCTTTGGACCCTCCCTCCCATCTCCCTCCCCATCCCACCCCTCTAGGTTGATACAGAGCCCGTTTGAGTTTCCTGAGCCATACAGAAAATTCCATTGGCTATCTATTTTACATATTTTACATATGGTAATGTAAGTTTCCATGTTACTCTTTCCATACATCTCACCCTCACCTCCCCTCTCCCCATGTCCATAAGTCTATTCTCTATGTCTGTTTCTCCACTGTTGCCCTGGAAATAAATTCTTCAGTACCATTTTTCTGGATTCTGTATATATGTGTTAGAATATGGTATTTATCTTTCTCTTTCTGACTCACTTCACTCTGTATAATAGATTCTAGGTTCATCCACCCCAGTAGAACTGACTCAAATGCATTCCTTTTTATGGCTGAGTAATATTCCATTGTGTATATGTACCACAACTTCTTTATCCATTCGTCTGTCAATGGACATCTAGGTTGCCTTCATGTTCTAGCTATTGTAAACAGTGCTGCAATGAATAATGGGATACATGTGTCTCTTTCAATTTTTGTTCCCTAGGAGTGGGATTGCTGGGTCATATGGTGGCTTTATTCCTAGTTTTTTAAGGAATCTCCATACTGTCTTCCGTAGTGGCTGTATCAATTTACATTCCCACCAACAGTGCAAGAGGATTCGCTCATTTTTCTTGGAAGGAAAAATGACCGGATGTTTGATTATAAACTAATTCATGGGCTGTGGCCAATTGTTTGGCTGGATGGTCAGAGATTTGGAAGGAGTATGCCTGGAAAACTGGTAACAAAGAAATTTGGGGAGGAAATATATGGATAGATCTCTCTGAATAAGTGAAAAATGTGAACTTATTTGTATCTTAGTTTTAAATGGAAGAATGCTTTTACCAGGAGACACAAAATGGACTGTAAGTTAAGACTGTTACCTGGCTATGTTGGGCTCCTCATGCCTATAAATGGACAAAGAAGAGAGTTACTATGTTGTCTGGGGTGATTGACCTTAATAACCAAGGGGAAATTGGTCTACTGCTTCACAGTGCAGTTAGAAAGGGTATGTTTGGAATAAGGGAGATCTCTTAAGGTGTCTCTTATTATTACCACGCCCTGTGTTCAGAGTCGATGGAAAGTTGCAACAACCCAGTTCAGACAGGACTAGTAATGACCCAGACCTTTTATGAATGAGTTTGAGTTATCTGTGTGGTAAAGAACCACAACCAGTTGAGGTGTTTACAGAGGAAAAGGGGAAATACAGAATAGGGAGTGGAAGAATGTATTCTAAATACCAGCTGTGACCACATGACCAGTAGTAATAACAACTGTAATTGTCATGAGTATTTCTTCCTTATTTTGTTATGAATATCTCTTTGTGTGTATTCTTAGCAAGTATCTTTGTTTTCTTCTCTCTTTTTATCCTCTTATATAACATAAGATGTATTGTTTTTTTACATTATAATGTTTAAGTTGCACGATATCAAGAAGAGTGAACACCACCCAAGAGCTTTGCATCTTCCTTTGGAGAAAGGTTTAGTACTTTTTCAGTTGAATAAAGGATACTTATACCATATTGTGTGGAAGTATAACGTTACTGTTACGGACAGAATGTTTGTGTCCCTCCAAAATTAATAAATTGAAACCTCACCCATCAGTGTGATGATATTAAGAGGTAGGATTCTTGGGATTAGGATTAGATGGGGTCAAGATGATAAAAGGCTTCCCTGGTGGCTCAGAGGGTAAAGTGTCTGCCTACAATGTGGGAGACCTGGGTTCGACCCCTGGGTCGGGAAGATCCCCTGGAGAAGGAAATGGAACCCCACTCCATTACTCTTGCCTGGATAATCCCATAGACTGAGAAGCCTGGTAGGCTACAGTCCATGGGGTCACAAAGAGTCGGACACAACTGAGCAACTTCACTACTTCACTTCAGGATGATAAAGCCCTCAGGAATGGGATTACTGTCCTTTTGATTTGCAAGAGAATTTCTATCCCTTTCTGATTTCTGCCATGTGAGGATACAAGTAATCAGTGGTCAGTAACTGGAAGAGTAGCTAAAAGAGCAGTCTCACCAGAACTTGACCATGCTGGCACCCTGACCACAGACTTCCAAACTTTAGAACTATGGGAAATACATTTCTGTTGTTTATGAGCCTCTCAGTCTATGGTACTTTGCTATATCAGCCTGAACTAAGACACTTGTTATTATCTTTATTTAGGTATTAAGTATAGTTTAAAGAGTGCCAAATTGACAAGGGGTATACTTGTAATGATACAGTTTATGTATCAATTTAGCTAGTCTGTGGTTCCCGGATGTTTCATTGAAGTGTCAGTTTAGATGTTGTTGTGAAGGTATTTTTTAGATATGATTAGCATTTAAATCAGTATTTTGAATAGAGCAGATTTTCTTCTGTAATGTGAGTTGCTGAGCAGCACATAGAGTAAATTCCATTTTTATTAAAAATTCATATTCAAACACTTATAAATTAGTAGTCATGGAAAAAAGTTCTGGAAATAACTCACATCAAACCAACAGCAATTACCTCTGGGGAATGGGGCAGGCGTTGAGGTAAGGAAAGAGGTGGATCATTCCTTTTTGGTCTTATAAAATTTCTGTAACTGAAATTTACCCAATCGGAATATATTTCTTACATTTTAATTTTATTCCAGAAGAAGATTCTGCTTTTCTTTGTTTAGATTTTATTTCGGTTAAGAGGATCAGGGATTGGACTGACAGATTTTGTTCCCCAGCATTCACCTACAGCAACATGCTGGGACGCGTGCTAAGTGCGTCACAGCACAGCTGCACCGTGACCATTTCCCTCCAACCTGCTGGCTATACAAGTGTGTGGAATAAGACTAAGAATAGTGTAACTTGTTTGAGATTCCTTCCCCCCCCCCCAATAACTACACTTAGTAAGATAGATGATTAAAGATGTGAGATGTTTTGTGTGAGTAAAAATGGTGTTTTTTGGTAGTGTACTTGCAGTGTTGCAAGTTGGGCTTCCCAGGCAGCAGACTCTGAGACACAGCTCAGCATGCAGGATGTTTATTAAGCAGTGCCCTTGGGATTAAAACTTGTCAAAACATGGGGAAGGAAGCAGAGGGATAAATCCAGCTGTGTACACCAACCACAGTCTCAGCTGACCCCACAAAGAGCTCAGTAGCTAGTTATGGCCATTCAGGGTTGTCTTAAGTTGGCCCTTGATGGCTAAGTCTTTATACTCCTATATCAGCCAGCCATTGTATAGGGGCCATGCTGGAAGGGGCATGGTTTTAGACAAAGCTCTTTGCTTCTGAGGCAATCCTGGAATGGGTTGGCTGACAGCAGAAGCTTGACTGAGGTAATTCCTGAAAGGTGTTAACATGGGCAAGACTGTCTGCCAACAGTACTCCTAGCTGAGGCAACGAGTTCATCAAGAAGAAGAATCTGGGTGGCACAGCACAATGTCTACCTCATGCCCTCTTCTTATTCTTGGGATCAACTTCTCAAAACCATTTATGTGTCTTTTTTGTATGTAATTATATTACATAATCATATCAGTATGGTAATTCCATGAGATAAGTCATGTGAAATACTTATGATGCTTCTTAAGTGCTTTTATTATCATAATTATTAATACCATTCTTATTATTCTCATCTAGGTGGCAGATGTCTTGGGGAAAAAGTGTAATTTCCCAGGCTGTGCTTTTAAGCATGGAGAAGAGCTGGTACAAGTGGAAAGGAAAATTATAACATTTCTGTTGAACATACCTTAAATTAAGTTAATCCTGAAAAAGTTTCAAAATTTAAGTTGTTTTGGGATGGGGGAGCCTGGTGGGCTTCCGTCTATGGGGTCGCACAGAGTTGGACACGACTGAAGCAACTTAGCAGCAGCAGCAGCAGCCTGTGGTATGAATGCTAATCCCTTTCACATGATAAAGGGAATCCTATTCTTCCCTTTTGATTTTATAAGATATAATTCAGTGTCATTCAGTGATTCCTAAGAAATTTTCTTTCCTGGCTTATTAAGAAAAAAGTTAGGCCTAGATTGTAAAGTCATTTCCTACACAAATGTAATCCCATCATAAATCACAACAATAAATGAAAAGGTGGCTTCTGCTCTAGGAAAAAATAGTCATGTGAGACTATTGTGTTAATGCCATTGACATTTGGTTTTGTACATTTGACTGCTATGCTGATGAAACGTATCTGTTAACCAGGGGGAAAAAAGAAGCTAACACTTACTGAGTACACTTCTAGATATTTTACCTGCATTATTTCATATATCAGTCTTCTGTGGTAGATACGGTTAGTATCTCTTTTATAGATGATGAAACTGAGGTTTGATTAAGGTCGAACATCTAGTCAGGGGGCAGCAAAGGAATTAGGACCCAGGATATTTGGACATCTTTTTTTGGTGTTAGTTCTAGAAGGTTTTGTAGGTCTTCATAGAACCGTTCAACTTCAGCTTCTTTGGCATTAGTGGTTGGGTCATGCTGCTGCTGCTAATTCACTTCAGTCATGTCTGACTCTGTGCGACCCCATAGACATAAACTTTGATTACTGTGATATTGAATGGCTTGCCTTGGAAACGAACTGAGATCATTCTGTTGTTTTTGAGATTGCACCCAAGTACTGTATTTTGGACTCTTTTGTTGACTATGATGGCTACTCTATTTCTTCTAAGGGATTCTTGCCCACAGTAATAACTATAATGGTTATCTGAATTAAATTCATCCATTCCCCTCCTTTTAATTCAGTGATTCCTAAAATGTCAATGTTTACTCTTGCCATATCCGGTTTGACCACTTCCAGTTTACCTTGATTCATTGGCCTAACATTCTAGTTTCCTATGTAATACAGTTCTTTACAGTGTCGGACTTTACTTTCACCACCAGACACATCCACAACTGGGCATTGTTTCTCTTTGACTCCGCCTTTTCATTCCTTCTGGGGCTATTTTTCTGCTCTTCTCTGGTAGCATATTGGGGACCTACTGACCTGGGAAGTTCATCTTTCAGTGTTCTACCTTTTTGCCTTTTCATACTGTTCATGAGATTCTCAAGGCAAGATTCCTGAAGTGATTTGCCATTCTCTTCTCCAGTGGACCACATTTTGTCAGAACTCTCCACCATGGTCTGTCCATCTTTGGTGGCCCTACACAGCATAGCTCATGCTTTCACTGAGTTAGACAAGGCTGTGATCCATATGATCAGTTTGGTTACTTTTCTGTGATTGTGATTTTCATTCTGTCTGCCCTCAGATAAATAAGGATAAGTAAGAGGGTTGTGGAAGATTCCTGATGGGAAGGGCTGTTTGTGGGGAAAGCTGAAGTTGAACAGTTCTATGAAGACCCACCCAGAAGACCTTCTAGAGCTAACATCAAAAGATGTCCTTTTCATCATAGGGGACTGGAATGCAAAAGTAGGAAGTCAAGAGATACCTGGAGTAACAGGCAAATTTGGCCTTGGAGTACAAAATGAAGCGGGACAAAAGCTAACAGAGCTTTGCCAAGAAAACGCACTGATCATAAAAAACACCCTCTTCCAACAACACAAGAGATGACTCTACACATGGACATCACCAGACAGTCAATACTGAAATCAAATTGATTATATTCTTTGCAGCCAAAGATGGAGAAGCTCTGTCAGCAAAAACAAGACTGGGAGCTGACTGTATCTCAGATCATGAACTCCTTATTGCCAAATTCAGAGTTAAATTGAAGAAAGTGGCGAAAACCACAAGACCATTCAGGTATGACCTAAATCAAATCCCCTATGATTATACAGTAGAAGTGAGAAATAGATTCAAGGGATTAGATCTGATAGACAGAGTGCCTGAACAACTATGGACGGAGGTTTGTAATATTGTACAAGAGGCAGTGATCAAAACCATCCCCAAGAAAAAGAAATGCAAAAGGCAAAATGGTTGTCTAAGGAGGCCTTACAAGTAGCCAAGAAAAGAAAAGAAGTGGAAGGAAAAGGAGAAAAAGATATACCCATCGGAATGCAGAGTTCTAAAGAATTGCAAGGATAGATAAGAAAGCATTCCTAAGTGAAAAATGCAAAGAAAGAGAGGAAAATAGTAGAATGGAAAAGACTAGAGATCTATTCAAGAAAATTAGGGAACATTTCATGCAAAGATGGGCACAATAAAGGATGGAAATGGTATGGACCTAACAGAAGCAGAAGATATTAAGAAGAGGTGGAAAGAATACATATAAGAACTATACAAAAAAGATCTTAATGACCCAGATACCCATGATGATGTGATTACTCATCTAGAGCCAGACATCCTGAAGTGGGAAGTCAAGTGGATCTTAGGAAGCATCACTATGAACAAAGCTAGTGGAAGTGATAGAATTCCACCTGAGCTACTTCAAATCCTAAAATATGATGCTGTTAAAGTGTTACACTCAATATGCCAGCAAATTTGGAAAACTCAACAGTGGGTACAGAATTATAAAAGGTCAGTTTTCATTCCAGTCCCAGAGAAGGGCAATGCCAAAGCAATGTTCAAACTACCACACAATTGCACCCATTTCACGTACTGGCAAGGTCATGCTCAAAATCCTCCAAGCTAGGCTTCAATAATATGTGAACTGAGAGCTTCCAGATATTCAAGCTTGATTTAGAAAAGGCAGTGGAACCAGAGATCAAATTGCCAGCATCCATTAGATCATAGGAAAAGCAAGAGAGTTCCAGAAAAACATCTACTTCTGTTTCATTGACTACGCTAAAGCCTTTGACTGCGTGGATCACAAAAAATTGTGGAAAATTCTTAAAGAGATGGGAATACCAGACCACCTTACATGCCTTCCAAGAAACCTGTATGCAGGTCAAGAACCAACAGTTGGAACTGGACATGGAACAGTGGATTGGTTCAAAATTGGGAAAGGAGTGTGACTGTATATTGTCACCATGCTTATTTAACTTAAATGCGGAGGACATCATGCGAAAGCTGGAGTCAAGATTGCAGGGAGAGATATCAGTAACCTCAGATATGCAGATAACACTATGCCATGCAGATATGGCAGAAAGCAAAGAGGAACTAAAGAGCCTCTTGATGAAGGTGAAAGATCAGAGTGAAAAATTTGGCTTAAAACTCAACATTAAAATAAAGGAAGATCATGGCATCTGGTCCCATTTTGTCTCATCACTTCATGGCAAATAGATGGGAAAACAGCGAAAACAGTGACAGACTTTATCTTCTTGGGCTCCAAAATCACTGCAGAAGATGACTGCAACCATGAAGTTAAAAGACGCTTGCTCCTTGAAAGAAACGCTATGACAAATCTAGACAGCATGTTAAAAAGCAGAGACATTACTCTGCCTACAATGGTCCTTCTAGTCAAAGCTATGGTTTTTCCAGTAGTCATGTGTGGATGTGTGAGTTGGACCATAAAGAAGGCTTAGCACTGAAGAATTGATGCTTTTGAACTGTGGTGTTGGAGAAGACTCTCAAGAGTTCCTTGGACTGCAAAGAAATCAAGCCAGTCCATCCTAAAGGAAATGAATCCTGAATATTCATTGGAAAGACTGATACTAAAGTTGAAACTCCAATACTTTGGCCATCTGATGAGAAGAGCCAACTCATTGAAAAGACCCTAATGCCGGGAAAGATTGAAAGCAGGTGGAGAAGGAGATGGCAGAGGATGAGATGGCTGGATGGCATCACCAACTCAATGGACATGAGTTTGAGTAAGCTCCAGGAGTTGATGATGGACAGAGAGGCTTGGCATGCTGCAGTCCATGGGTTGAAAAAGAGTTGGACATGACTGAGATACTGAACTGAACTGAATTGTTTAATTCTTCATTAATTCTTTCTTAATTATTTCTATGGGGTCTAGATTTCTAATATTTCAGGTTAAGGAGATGCTGTAACTATTTTCCTTGGACTAAAACCTCCCAGTAGACAGCAATACACTTTTTTGAAGGAAGATTAGGAAAACTGAGCACTGAAGAATTGATGCTTTTGAACTGTGGTGTTGGAGAAGACTCTTGAGAGTCCCTTGGACTACAAGGAGATCCAGCCAGTCCATCCTAAAGGAAATCAGTCCTGAATATTCATTGGAAGGACTGATGCTGAAGCTGAAACTCCAATACTTTGACTACCTGATGCAAAGAACTGACTAATTGGAAAAGACCCTGATGCTGGGAAAGATTGAGGGCAGGAGGAGAAGGGGACGATAGAGGATGAGATGGTTGGATGGTATCACCAACTCTACGGACATGAGTTTGGATAAACTCCCGGAGTTGTTGATGGACAGGGAGGCCTGGCATGCTGCAGTTCATGGGGTCGCAAAGAATCCGACACAACTGAACTGAACTGAACTGAAGTTGTGCTCATACTATCGATTCCTTCATCACTTCCTTCTTTTCCAGTGAGTTGGCTGTTTGCATCAGGTGATCAAAGTATTGGAGCTTCAGCTTCAGCATCAGACCTTCCAATTAATATTCAGGATTTATTTCCTATTGGACTGACTGTTTGATCACCTCATAGTCCAAGGGACTCCCAAGAGTCTTCTCCAGCACCACAGTTCGAAAGCATCAATTCTTTGGTGCTCAGCCTTCTTTATGGTCCAACTCTCATATCCACACATGACTACTGGAAAAACCATAGATTTGCTTATATGGACCCTTTCTGGCAGAGTGATATCTCTGCTTTTTAATATGCTGTCTAGGTTTGTCATAGCTTTTCTTCCAAGGAGCAAGCATCTTTTTTAATTATGTGGCTGATTTGTGGTGGTGTATGGTGTTAACCAGCACAACATTGTAAAAATTTTTAAATTAATAGAAAAATCCTGATCAAGTTACTTCAACATTCTGGTGATTCTTCTCTGGAACTACTGTTGAATTATTTAGCACTGCCATCAAAAAAGGAGGGTTGATTATAGAAAGTGATGAGAGAAATGGATTCTGGGCTGAGAGTAATTCATAATGAAATTTCAAGGACACTTTTTTCTGTTTAAAATTGTTTTTTGAGGTATATTTGATTTACAATATTACATTACTTTCAGATATACAATATAGAGATACAAAATTTTATAAATTAAGCTCCATTTACAGTTATAAAATATTGGCTATATTCCCCATGCGGTACAATATACCCTTGTAGCTTATTTATTTTATACTGTGTAATGTTTACCGCTTAATCCCCTAATCCCAAATTGTTACTACTTTCCTTCCATCACTTAACTGATAGCCAGTAGTTTGTTCTCTATATCCGTGAATCTGTTTTTTTTTCTTGTATAATCACTGCTTATTTTTACTTCATTAAATTCCACATATAAGTAATAACATATACTATTTGTTTTTGTCTGACTTATTTCACTAAGCATAATGCCTTCCAGAACCACCCATGTTGCTGTAAATAGCAAAATTTCATTCTTTTATGTGTCTGAGTCACATTCCATTGTATATATAGACCACATCCTCTTTATGCATCATCTCTTATGTTCCTTCTATATCTTAGCTTTTCTAAATAATGCTTCTGTGAACTTTGGGGTGCCTGTATCTGTTTAAGTTAGTGTTTTTGTATTCTTTGGATATATGCCCAGAAGTGAAATTGCTGGATCATTGGGTATTTGAATTTTTTGAGAAAATCCCATAGTTTTCCACACTGGCTGCACCAGTATACAGTTCCACCAACAGTGCAGGGTTCCTACTTCTTCATATCTTAGTGAACATTCATTATTTGCTGTCATTTGACAATTGCCAGTTTTATAGAATTGAGAGGATATCTCATTGTGTTTTTGATTTGCGTTTTTCTGATTATTGAGGATCTGATTATTTTCTGATTCTTGAGAACTCAGGATCTTTGCCTGTGCCTGTTGGCCATCTGTATGTCATCACTGGAAAAATGTCTATTTAAATGTCCATTTTTAATGGAGTTATTTGTTTGATACTGATTCGTATGAGCTGTTTATATGTTTTGGAAATTACACCTTATCAGCCATTTCATTTGTAAATATTTTCTCCCATTCATTGTTGTCTTTTTGATCTGTCAGTGATTTAGATTTGCTGTGTAGAAGTTTTAAGCCCAATTTTTAATTTTGTTTTTGTTTCCTTTGCTTTAAAAGACAGATCCAAAAAAGCGTTATAATTTGGCATCTTAGCAATATTAATTCTTCCAATCCATGAACACGATGTATCTTTCAGGCTGTTTTTGTTGTCTTCAGTTTGCCCATAAGTGTCTTACAGTTTACACGTTCAGGTCATTTACCTCCTTAGGTAGGTTTATTGCTAGGTATGTTATTCTTTTTGATGTGATATAAATGGAATTGTTTTCTTAACTTCTTATTTATGATAGTTCATGGTTAGTATATAGAAAAATGACAGATTTCTGTAATTAATTTATATCCTACACCTTTATAGAATTCATTGAAGAGCTCTAGTAATATTTTTCTGGCATCTTGAGGATTTCTTGTGTATAATACCATGTCATCTGCAAACAGTGATAATTTTACTTCTTCTTTTCCAGTTTGGATTTCATTTCTTTTTCTTGTCTGTTTGATGTGGTCAAGACTTACAATACTATATTGAATAACAGTTTTGAGTGTGAGCATCCTTGTCCTGCTTCTTTTTTAGAGGAAATGTTTTCAGCTTTCCCCCTTTGAGTATAATGTTGGATGTAGGATTGTCATAGATGGCCCTTATTATTTTGAGGCCCTTATTATGTTCTCTCTGTATGCAGTTTCTGGAGAGTTTTTATCATAAATGTATAGTATTAAATATTATCCAAAGTTTTTCCTGCATGTAATAGCATGGTCATTTGTTTTTTATTCTTCAGTTTGGCAATATGTCACATTAATTGATTTATGAATATTGAACCATCCTTACACCCCTGGGATAAATCCCACTTGATCATGGTATATGATCCTTTTAATGCATTGTTGTGTTCAGTTTGTTAGTATTTAGTTGAGAATTTTTTTCGTCTATGTTCATCAGTGATATTGCCCTGTAATTTTCTTTCTTTGTAGTGTCTTTGTCTGATTTGGGTACATGGGTGATGCTGGCCTCATAGAATGGGTTGACAAGCGTTCCCTCCTCTGCAATGTTTCTTAATAGTTTGAGAAGACTTGGTGTTAACTCTTCTCTGCAAGATTGGTAGAATTTACCTGTGAAGCCATCTGGTCCTGGATTTTATTTATTAGGAATTTATTACTCATTAAATTTCACTCCAGGTAATTGGTCTGTTCATATGTTCTATTTCTTCTTGTTTCAGTCATGGGAGATTGTACATTTCTAGGATTTGATCCATTTCTTCTAGGTTGTCCAATTTATTGGTGTATAGTTGTTCGTAGTAGTCTTCTAAGATCTTTTATATTTCTGTGGTATTAAATCTAACTTCTTTTTTATTTCTACTTTTATTGATTAGGGCCCTTTGTTTTTCTTAATGTGTCTGGCCAAAGGCTTGTTAAACTTTTTCATCTTTTTAAAGGATGAACTTTCCGTTTTATTGATCTTTTCTGTTTTGTTAGCCTCAATTTCATTTATATCTGCTCTAATTTTTATGATTTCTTTCTTCTACTAAATTTTGGGTTTGTTTGTTCTTCTTTCTCTAATTCCTTTTGGTGTAAGGCTACATTAGTTATTAGAGATTTTTCTTGTTTTCTGAGGTAAGCTTGTATCACTATAAACTTCTCTTAGAACTGCTTTCGATGTATCTCATAGGTTTTAGGTTGTTGTGTTTTCATTTTCATCCATATGCGTGTATTTATTAAAATTGCTTCTTTGATTTCATTAATGATTCTTTCATTGCTAGTGGAATATTGCTTGCACTCTTAAGTGTTTGTGTTTTCAGTAGTTTTTTTTTTTTCCTTGTATTTGATTTCTAGTCTCACAGCATGGGGTGGGAAAAGATGCTTGGTATGATTTCAGCTTTCTAAAATTTACTGAGGGGTTTTGTGATCTTGCATATGATCTGTCTTGGAGACTCTTCCATATGCACTTTAAAAGAATGTGTATTCTGCTGCTTTTTGATGGCATGTTCACATTTAACTATTATGTCCAGCTTATAAACTGTGTCATTTTGTGTTTCCTTATTGATCTTCTGTCTGGATGATCTGAGGAATGTGAAGCTCCTCTGTTATTGTGTTACTGTCAGTTTCTCCCTTTGTCTGTTACTTCATCTGTTAAATGGCCTTATTTTGTTTGCATATTCTTGATTTGATCTTTTGATCATTATGCAATATCTTCTTTGTCTCTTGTAACAGTATTTGTTTTACATTCTGTTTGTCAGATGAAAGTAATGCCATTGCAGCTTTGATTTCCACTTTTGTGGAATACCTTGACTCAGTGGTAAAGAATCCACCTGCCAATGCCAGAGTCACAGAAGCTGCAGGTTTGATCCCTGAGTCAGGAAGATCCCCTGGAGGAGGAAATGGCAGCTCACTTCAGTATTCTTGCCAAAATAATCTCATGGACAGAGGAGCCTGATGGGCTACAGTCCATGGGGTTGCAAAGAGTCAGACACAACTGAGCACATACTACTTACAACCTTTTCCCACATGCTTTCAATTTGCATGTGCCTTTAGACCTGAAGTGAGTCTCTCCTAGGCCATATATATATATATATATATATATATATATACATACATACACACACACATATATATATGGGTCTTGCATTTATATTAATTCAGTCATGCTATGTTTTTTAATAGGAGCATTTAGTCTATTTACATTTAAAGTCGTAATTCACATCTGTACTTACTGCCATTTTTTTCATTGTTTGGGAACTATTTTGTAGTTATTTTTCTTTCCTTCCTTTTTTTTTTTTTCTCTTTTGTGATTTAATGACAGTGTTATGTCTTTAGTGTTATGTTAGTGTTAGGTTTGGATTCATTTCTCTTTTCTGTATGTGTATCTCTTAGAGATTTTTGATTTGTGATTACCACGAGTTTGATACACAGTAGTCTATATATGTGTGATTAATTTATGTTGCTGATCTCTTGATTTCAAATGCATCTTAACAATCCTGCATTTTTATGGTCTTCCCATAGTAATTCGTTTTTGACATACCATTTTACATCTATTAGTTTTATGTAGGTCATATCTGCTTCTTATGGATGTGGATTATTTTTTTTTTTTGTCTTTTAACCTGTACTAGCTTTATATGTCAGAGAAGGCAATGGCACCCCACTCCAGTACTCTTGCCTGGAAAATCCCATGGATAGGAGAACCTGGTGGGCTGCCGTCTATGGGGTCGCGCAGAGTCAGACACGACTGAGTGCCTTCACTTTCACTTTTCACTTTCATGCATTGGAGAAGGAAATGGCAACCCACTCCAGTGTTCTTGCCTGGAGAATCCCAGGGACGGGGGAGCCTGGTGGGCTGCTGTCTATGGGGTCGCACAGAGTCAGACACGACTGCAGTGACTTAGCAGCAGCAGCAGCAGCAGCAGCAGCAGCAGCAGCAGCAACAACAGCTTTATATGTGGTTGATTTACTACCTGTATGATATATTTACCTGATGGCTCAGATGGTAAAGAATCTGACTGCAATACAGGAGACCTGGGTTCGATCTTCCTGAGGATCAGGAAGATCCTCTGGAGAAGGGAATGACAACCCAGTATTTTTGGAGTTGGCAACCCAACTCCAGTATTCTTGCCTGGAGAATTCCATAGACAAGGAGTCTGATGGGCTACAGTCCATGGGGTTGCAAAGAGTAGGACATGATTGAGTGACTAATACTTTTTCCTTTTGCAATGTTCATGTTTCTAGTTTTAGCCTTTTAATTTTGCTTAAAGTCCCTTTAATACTTTTTAAACAGATTGCTTGGGCTTATGAAATCTTTTAGTTTTTTGCTTATCTGTAAACTTTTGATCTCTCCGTCACATGTGAATGAGAGTCTTGCTGGGTAGAGGATTCTTGGTTGTAGTTTTTACTTTTTCATCATTTTAAACTAGGGTTAAATTAAGATTTCTTCATTCTGACAAAAAGTATCGACCAAACACTTTAATCATATAAATCTATATAGTGGAGAAGAACTGAAATCTTTCTGCTAAAATTGGAAGTTAATATTTATTAAGTGTTTCTGTTCTTATCACTTCTATTTAATATCTTTCTGGAAGTCCTAAGCATTTTTATATGCAGGGAAAAAAGAAATATAACAAGCTCAGATATAATGAAGTAAACATTTTACATGAAGATGACAAGGTTGTGCACATGTATAACTACACATACACATTTGTTAGAAACAATAAGTAAATTAAAGTCATGGTATAGACAGCCAATATATTAAATTCAAATATATTTCCACAAATTCAGTTCAGTACAGTTCAGTCGCTCAGTTGTGTCCGACTCTTTGCGATCCCATGAATCGCAGCACGCCAGGCCTCCCTGTCCATCACCAACTCCCAGAGTTCACTCAGACGCACGTCCATAGAGTCAGTGATACCATCCAGCCATCTCATCCTCTGTCGTCCCCTATTCCTCCTGCCCCCAATCCCTCCCAGCATCAGTCTTTTACCAGTGATCAATTGAATTTTGAAAATTCCAAAAACATTATTGTCATTGAATGAATAATGTTAAGTATCCATTTGTCTGTATCTTCAATTCGATCCAAGTCAATATGTCAGAAGACTTGCTGTTAAAATTGACCAATAGATCCAAAATACATATGACAAAAAGAACCAGTGAACAAAAATAATCTTTTTTTAAATATAAATTTATTTATTTTCATTGGAGGCTAATTGCTTTACAATATTGTATTGGGTTTGCCGTACATCAACATGAATCTGCCACGGGTGTACACGTGTTCCCCATCCTGAACCCCCCCCCTCCACCTCCCTCAAAAATAATCTTGAAAAGGAAAATTCCGTGTAGGAATCACACGCCTGATATACAAGCTTATACATCTACATTAATAAAGTCATTGAGATACTGACATAGATAGAAAAATAAGTCAGAAGGGTAGAAAAATAATTTATAAAATAGCTCCACACATTTATGGTTAATTGGTTTTTGACAATAATGCCAAGAGGAGGGAGGGGGGTTCAGGATGGGGAACACGTGTATACCTGTGGCAGATACATGTTGAAGTATGGCAAAACCAATACAATATTGTAAAGTAATTAACCTCCAATTAAAATAAATAAATTTATATTAAAAAAAAAAAAGTGATTTATATTTTCTTTTCTGTGTGCTACCTATTAAAGTCTTTAAAATTCTAAAAAAAGAAAAAGGGAAAGTCTTTCAACAAACTATACTGAAAAAACACAGAACTACCTATATGATAACAAAAACATGATTCACACCTCATGCAGTACACAAAAATCAGACTTAATCATAAACACTAAAATTATGAAACATCTAGAATTAAACCGAAAAGTGCACCTACCTAAACTTAGGGAACTAACATTTCTTAGACAAAGAAAAAGGTAAACTTAATTTCAATAAAAATAAATCATGTTTCCCTAATCACTTCTGTATACTAATTAGTAGTTTATAATAATAGTACAATTCATAACCTGAGAGGAAATGGACCAAGCAAATGGTGAATTGATTGTTCCACTTTAATTGTATCTCTAAGGTTACTCCTTTATGGGATAAACAAATCCTAGTGGAGTCTGAGTGCCCAGTTAATACCCAGTACATAAACACTTACAGAATCGTGGGGCTAACAATAGCAGTCCAGTGTGATCCACTTGTCAGTGTCAGGTCATTCCACTTACAGCCATTATTGATCCAATATTTTCCTGTTAATAGTGGATGCATTTTCTTCATTGCACCATTTCTTTTTATTGTCTGTCGTATTTAAATGCCTCGCAGAGGCCAGGAGCCTAAAACTTTGTCCACTCCTATCTACAGAACTTAGAGCAACACAAAATGAAAAGATTTATTCTTGCTTTCTTTAATCAGTGTTTGGTATCTGCAGAGACTCTTGAGACTTACTTCCAAGCAGCAACATTGTCCTCAGCTCAACAACTTCTGCTGGTAATCCAGTCATTTTATGTGCCATACCACTTGGGGTGATATCAGCGAAGTTCTTTGAGAGCCCCATTTTCCACCCAACAAGTAGCAATAGAACATGTTTCTGTATGTATGGGTCACCCCCTGAAATTTCATTCTTACAACACCCTTAAAAATAAGCTTCCACACTAAGAAGGAGCATTTCTTAGTGGCCCTCATGTATTTGACTGTCTGTCTCTCATCATCCAGGGCATGACCAGAATCCATAGATATTTAATGGCCTCAGAATACTCTGATGCTCTTCAATAGTGAGGCTACAGTTATCAAATACCATTGAAAAGATAGCATCTATTTTTCAAATGGTCTAAAAGAATAATCTGCATCAGGTAGTTTTCAAATCCAAAACCCAAGAGAATTTTGCAAAGAAATCCTATTTGATTTCTGCCAAAGGGTTAGTCCACACATATATATGACAGAAATGTCTACTATTGATATACGAACAGTCAGATCTTGTGGGCTAATAGAGAAGGCCTGGGGCTGATTCTCAGTAAATTTATTAAGGATTTCTGCTTAGGGTCCTGCTAAAATTCCAATTTCTACCTGGTGACTTTGTGACAAGAGGTAGATTCCTAGGTTTAAGAGCATGCTTTTGGCAAAACCAGAAGAGTCCTATGGTCTCTCCCTTCTTGCTTATTAGCATGATCTGGAAAACATGACAACGTGTTACATGTTTCAAGCAATGTCTCTGGTTGCTCTAACACATAATTCCTAGATTTTCCACAGATGGAACTAGGCCTTGAATATTACTTGAAAACCACTACCCTCTAGTTGTCATATGAATATTAGAGGTCTCAATTCTTTTGAGTTTATTCTTCTGAGAAAGCAATTAACATGATAACTACCAATTTGCCCTTAATGGTTATTAATTCCATGTCTTGTCTGAGTTAGATTATGGCAATATGCTAAAAGACTCAAAAGACCCTGGGGCAATATAGTGAATGTATACAAACTCCAATCTATGAAAATTCACATTGTGTCTGGGTGGACTGAGGGACTATTATGAAAGGTGTTATAAAAGTGGATAAACATTCACCAGTCCCACTTGTCCTGTTGCTCTTCCTAAATTGTCTTTATAATATTGTTGCCAGCACAGGCCCTTGTATCTTTAATCAACAGAAATATGTAAGTGGCCAGAACAGAGTCCCATGCTGCACTTTATTGGGTCTCATTCTGTAGCACAAGGGAGCAAAAGCAAGTAACAGATACCCTTGCCCACTCCCCCAGAGGAACGGCTTGGGTCACTAAAGGAGTAATGAGGCAGGTCCATGTGTTGGTCAGGAGACAGAGCTGAGATGGTCCAGCCGCCCCTTGGTGTGCTGTGTACAGGGATCATGCACAGTACCCTGCTTTTGCTCCAGGTACCTCAGAAGTGGCATTTGGTTTGCGGTTTTATCATAGTTACTGTTCACAATTTCCCCAACTACACATGCATCCCTTATAGTTTCTTTGGATCCTATTGTCCCAGGAGACATTTGTCCAGGTGCAAGTACTCCAGCAAGAGTCCCAGGTCCCAGCCTATTTCAATGTCAGGTAGCTGAAATAATTAGCAGACTTACCTTGTCTGACATTTAACAGTCTGCACTACCTGTTATTATAGGGCTTCCCAGGTGACTCAAATGGTGAAGAATCTGCCTGCAATGCAGGAGACCCAGTTCAATTCCTGAGTTGAGAGGATTCCCTGGAGAAGGAAATGACCACTCACTCCGGTATTCTTGCCTGAAGAATTCCATGGACAGAGGAGCCTCGTGGGCTACAGTCTATGGGTCACAAAGAGTCAGACACGATTCAGTGTCTAACACTTTCATCTGTTATTAAGTGGAATCAGATAATTATTTTTTAGAAAATTTAGCATCAAATTTCATCTTCAATCATTTAATTAATCAGACCGTTAATGTTGTTCTCCTTGAATTTGCACTGTTTAGTTTACTTATGGTGGCGGTTCAGGCAGTTGTAAAGGCTCCAATTAACCAAACCTCCCAGAATTGGGCAAATTTTAACCCAGCAAATATCCAAAGGGAGAAAGACAAAGATACCACACCTTGTTCTCATACCACGTCCATCCCAATTATACATTCAGGTATCAAAATCTTCCAGCCCCAGACCACCAGGAATACAGCTATAGTTGAGTTGGTTTGGGTTTAGTAGTCATGGCAGTGGGGAGAACATAAACCATGGGGAATTACAGACAGGTGCCTTAATCCAAGAGTCTAAGAAAGGACTTGTTACAAGATTTGAGTGTATGTGAGGTGACTTGAGGGAAGGTTTAAGGAAGCAGGCCTCTGCTCTGATTAGTGACTCTAAGGGAGCACAAATAATGCTATAACTGAGTGTCTTAACAAACCCGATAGAGAAGAGGCTAGAGTGGGGCTAAAGTTGTAATATGTAATGAACTCATTACCTGGGAGAGGGTGATATTTACTGATAGTATTTTATGGTTTGTACACTGATCTTGTTTTTGTTTGTACTGAAACAAAATTATGAGTTGGTCAAAGTTATGGGAGTCACCGTGTGCCTTTCTCCGATGTTGGTGTTTTGTGATATTGTTTGTGTGCTATAAGAGAGCACCATTTCTAAGCTCTGAAATCAGGTCAGACCCTAACAATTCCAAAGCACAAGTGTGTCAGACTAGTTCCCAGACCTCGGGAGTGCTTCCCTCTTTCTCACCTGCCAAGCCACTGAGGATATGAGAATAATTAAGGGTCAGTTAATAGCAGAGTTTGATGGAATCAGAGTGAACATTTGTACGCAGGAAATGTTGATTAGTGACTAGAAAACTCTAGTCTTTAGTGATATACCAAAGGATCGTCTCCTGTTTTTAAAAAATTGGATAAACATGTAGGAAGTCTATTTATTAACGTTAACCCAAGAAAGAACTAGGTAGGATTCAAACTCTGTCACTTGGACAATCACCATGCCAGCACCTACAGAAAATCACTTTTTTCATGTTGCTCCTGATTTTTTTATTTTAAAGAAGGTACACTGATTAGAGATAGGATAGACATAGTAGGGATGGAAAGTCGTTGCATTAAAACAAATCAAGGGACATATTGGCCCAGCCCAGCAGGATCAAATGCAGAAGGCCGAGGCTGATTCCATCTCACTGATAACTCAGCAAAATATGTTAAAACGTGGAAACAAACCTGAAACAGAAAAAAGATAAGAGGTTTTCAAAAAAGGTTGAAAATGTGGCTTTATACCTTAGAATCTGCAAGAAGACTAACAAATGTCAAATGGCACTGAATTCATGGTCAAAAAGAGATTTATATTCCTGAAAGATAGACACCTAACTCCTATCCAGAGGCAATTGGCTGTGGAGCCTGGGATGGAAGCCTAGATGAGTGGGAAGTTTAGAAAAAAACAAAGATGACCAATATGATTAGTTTTCCATATGCTATAGCACACAGCAGTCCAGGCTTCTCTTGTTAAAAGACAAATATTCATTTTCTCACCCATTGACTACCCGGTACAGAACTTTGAGCCAGGAGCCATGCACTGAAAGAGTATAAATATTTCTAAGATTCCTCAGGACTTTCATTGGTTATGTACCAATCCATCTCATCTCTTACTGCACAGTATTCAAGGGGAAGTTTCTGTTGCAATTTTTTATTTCATCATCTTTAAAATACTTATTTCATAGAATTACTATGAGATTTAAACTATTTGGTTGACCATATCTTATGGAAAAACCTGAATGGACTTTTAGGCCATCCCTGCATTATATATCTGAATTTGATACCACATTGCCTGTCATATATTCAGAATCAATCATAGTAGTCACTGATTTTACCAGGCTGTTTAAGGTCAGGGGGAAATGAACCAGGAATAGGAAGACAGTACCATGAACCACAGTGGAATTCCAAATTCCCAGAAATACCCAGAATAACACTCAAAGCATTCTGCCTCAAGGAAGCATCTTTGTAAAGATATTTTCTATTTTTAGAAAGATCTTTAAAGGAAATAAGAATTTTCTAGCAAAACAAAACAGACTTAGCCAGGTACTTGGCCACATGGAGGGACATACTTTGGTCCCTCCATTGTCAATTTTACTAATGATGAATTTTACCTATTAAATTCTAAAATTTCAAGAGCCATGCAGATAAAATTGGTAAACAAACTAGAGACTCAAAATTTTTGATTCCTCTGATGTTGTCTCTTGGCCAGATTTGTAAAACCACAAGGATTTAGAAAATACTGAAAAGAGAACGGAACTTTTCTTGTGACTTTTTCTGCCCCCCCAAATATAGTCTATGCTGAGAACAGTGGACACAGGAAATCCAGGAGATCCATGAAGAAAGTACTTATGGGGTGATCTTACAAAATCGAGTGGTGGTAGATGCAGCACTGGTCGAGCTGGCAGCAGTGGAAGTGGAACCAGCAGAGGTTGTGGTGGGGGCATCTGTACTTTCACTGGGAGCATCTGTACTTTCACTGGGGTCAGTAGAGCTCGTGGCAGCAGCTTCAGAAGCTGAAATTAGGAGGAAACATTCAAATCAAAACATATGACTCTTCGGGCAACATGCTTGAATGTGCATTTCTCATTCTGAATTCATCTCAGCAAATGTCATCAATTCTGTCATACCTTTACCCTCGCTACCAACTCTCCTCTTACTCATTGTTCCTAGCCTCGTCCTTCATGGGAGAGAAAGAATTTAGCATTTCCTTGCGAGGGCAGTGAGGCTGAGGGAAGACACAGGCAAATACTTTCTGCTAGCATGAACATGAAAGACCAAATCCACATATGTCCTTATTCACAGGAACCACTGCTGAGAGACAAAAAGGAACTTCCTGTGGACTGACATTCTGGGGACTTCCCACAGAATGACTTAGAACTGAGTAGGTTCTAAGTATGAGGAGCATTGCAGTATGAGGAGAAGAGAAGAATCAATTGATTCATCTCAGATTAGAGGGAGTATCTCTACTTGAATATCTCTACTTTCTTGGGAGAACCCAAGTCCCCAAGCTGTTGAGGCTGACAAGAGGAATATTCAGAATGCCTGTGTGAGCACGACACACAGCACAGAATGGGCAGGGTGCTGTGTGACAGTCCAAGAATGACCAGGAGCTTTGGTCCACAACCTTGGGATTCAGGTTAAAGAACGAAAACAAACCTCAGCCTGGGAATCAGGCATCGATGCCATTACAAAGAGCAGAGCTTAGAGCCCTATTTGCACTTGACCCCTACATTCCACATCCTGTTATCCCACTCTCCCATGTGGTCCTTATGCCCTCATTTCTACATCACCCTCAGGCAGAAAGTAAAGAGGAACTAAAAAGCCTCTTGATGAAAGTGAAAGAGGAGAGTGAAAAGTTGGCTTAAAGCTCAACATTCAGAAAACTAAGATCATGGCATCTGGTCCCATCACTTCATGGGAAATAGGTGGGGAAACAGTGTCAGACTTTATTTTTCTGGGCTCCAAAATCACTGCAGATGGTGATTGCAGCCATGAAATTAAAAGACGCTTACTCCTTGGAAGGAAAGTTATGGCCAACCTAGATAGCATATTCAAAAGCAGAGACATTATTTTGCCAACAAAGGTCCATCTAGTCAAGGCTATGGTTTTACCATTGGTCACGTATGGATGTGAGAGTTGGACTGTGAAGAAAGCTGAGTGCCGAAGAATTGATGCTTTGGAACTGTGGTGTTGGAGAAGACTCAAGAGTCCCTTGGACTGCAAGGAGATCCAACCGGTCCATTCTAAAGGAGATTGGTCCTGGGTGTTCTTTGGAAGGACTGATGCTAAAGCTGAAACTCCAGTACTTTGGCCACCTCATGCAAAGAGTTGACTCATTGGAAAAGACCCTGATGCTGGGAGGGATTAGGGGCAGGAGGAGAAGGGAACGACAGAGGATGAGATGGCTGGATGGCATCACTGGCTCAATGGACGTGAGTGTGAGTGAACTCTGGGAGTTGGTGATGGACAGGGAGGCCTGGCGTGCTGCAATTCATGGAGTTGCAAAGAGTCAGACAGGACTGAGTGACTGGACTGAACTGAACTCAGGAACTACATTCTCCTCATTATGGTGAAACTACACTCCTCAGTGGGATCTGAATCCAGTCACACTCCAGACTGGGACTGGAATCCACAACTCCTGATTTAAGAGGTGACATTAACTCACAATCTTTTAATTCAAACCGCACACCTGGTGCCTGGTCTGCAGGTTCTTTTGTCTTGGTGCAAAACAATCAGGAACAGAAAGAATTCAGCCAGAGGCAAAGCAACAGGCAAAGAGGGAGTTAGTTAGAGTAGGATATTTGTGAGAGATACAGGCAGGCAAGGGACTGCAGCCCTGAGAACAAAGAGGGCTGCCTACTCTCTTTCTCTGGCCATATCCCGAAGCTCATAGGAGTTTAGTTCCTGGACCAGGGATCAAAAACAGGCTCAAGCAGTAAATGTATCACATCCTAACCCATGGACCACCAGGGAATTCCTAAGGGCTGCATTTTTATAATCAAAGAAAAAAATGGGAAGGGTAGAAGACCACAGATTTTCTCTTTTGGGGTCAGACATCAAGGCTTACCTCATTAGTTCCTCCTTGACACTGTATGGTCTAACCAGAACTGTCATGGTGCTATCATCATATGTATATTAACAAAGAAGTGGTGACATATCCTAAAATACAGTAATTCATCTCAGGTTGTGGTATAATGTCCTCTTTCACGTAGTTTCTTTTCTCTTTCACCTATACTCCTGTCTTGGCTACGTGCAGGAATGCAGTTTTTCAGGATCTGTTATTATACACCTCCCAAGGCCAAATTCAGGTCTCATCCCATTTTTCAGTGGCAGTGGCCACTGAGTAAACAGTAAGTCTGTTTACTTTCACAATGTTCTGATTGTTGCTTAGTTGCCATATGTTCTGATCATCTTCTGGTTGGTGTCTAGCACATGGTGATCTTCTGAAGTCCCTCTCTGTCTTCCCCAAGTGGGATTTCCAGGTGTAGAACTATCTTATTCTATCCCTATCACAGGGACTAAATGGCCTCTCATTTACACACTGGCCATATATTCAACTCTTTGGTTTAGGGTAATCAGAAAGACTTTACATGCACCTCCCCCAAATTCTCAGGCCACAACATCAGACCACGGCCTCCTCTCTGCTGAAGAAAATTCAATGATTCACCCACAATTTATATATATCCATGCCAGAGTGTTCATGTTCTCTAATAATGTGTAAGAAATAAGCAGACTTTCTATGTTCACCATAAACATTTGAATCAGGCAGAAGTCTTTGCCAGGCTTGGGCTTAGGAATCCTTATATCCTATCTCCTGTGGAAACTTTGACATGAGGCTGGGATGGAAAATGGTCTTTGCTGAAAGGAGATGAGGTGCAAGGGCAAACTTACCTGGTGTGTCCTGTGGAGCAGTTGTTGTATCCTCTGAAAGAGAAAAATAAAAACAGGGCGTGAGTTGAACACGATTTGGGTGTGGAGAGAAGAATATGGACAATGGTGCAGGCTTTCAGAGTCAAATAACTTCAGTCTTTGGTGTACACATTGAGGGGGAAAAGATGCACAGATAATATAAAACCCCACAATATGTGGTCACTTTTCATTTTCTGAAATAAACCTCTGATTTGTGTTCCTAAACAGATTTTACTGACTCTGACCATAAAACTGGGTTCCCAGGTCAGAAATGAGCTATGATCTGATTGAATTAGGAAGAGCCTAAGGGTAGAGTCAAATCTATCATGAATGGTCAGTGAAAAGGGTAATGGAACAGGGGACTGGAGTAGAGGACAGGAGAGGCCAGCCTTCTAGACTCCCCCAAACCCACATCCACACAGAGTTCTTATCTTGATGTAACTATTCCTCCAAACCTTATTTTTGGGCAAGAATCTTTACTTACGGCCAGAAACCAGGATGGTGGAAACTGCCACCAGTGTCAGGAAGGCTAAGAGCTTCATGATGGTCAATTGCAAAGCAGGTATCACAGGAAATTTTCGGAGCCCGGAGGAATCTTGACTCCAGTATTCCACATCAACATTATATAGGAAGAAAGAGAACACCGATCAGAAGTTGCCAGACCAGAATCCGGGTTAGTTAATGCCAAGAGTGTTGGTTCTCAGAGAAACCACTGAAGAAAGAACAGCACATCCTGAGGCTCTTGGAAAGATAATAATACAATCATTTCATTCTGACACATTCATACCTTGCAGATACAGTGGTATCATGATTATAGTCTTTTCTGACAAGATGAAAAAAAACCCACATCCAGTCTTCCTGATTGAGTCATATCTGCAGTGCTCCCTTCAGGGACTTTGGAAGCTTACTCAGGCTTGTCTCTCATCAAAGGAGATTAATCAGGGTAGAGCAGCCTGATGGAAGAACCACCATCTGAAAGTCAGGCTGTGCATTCTTCCACCTATGGCCTCTCTCCTGCACATGTGAATAAAGAGAAAAACAATAGAAAATGAAATGGATGTCTGTTAATTAATGCATGCTTTGACTCCATACATTCATTCTGCAGATATTCATTGAGCACCAGACATTAAGGAAGCAGTAGTGAACAAAGCACACAAAAATTACACACCATACACCCTGTTGTTGAAACCCATATGTTAATAAGTAAATAGGAAGGAAGGGAGGGAAGGACGCAGGGAGGAAGGAGAGAAAAATGGAAAAGAATATTTTGTATATATAAGGTGATCAGTTCACTTCAGTGGCTCAGTTGTGTCCGACTCTTTGCAACCCCATGAATTGCAGCATGCCAGGCCTCCCTGTCCATCACCAACTCCCAGAGTTCACCCAAATTCATGTCCATCAAGTCGGTGATGCCATCCAGCCATCTCATCCTCTGTCGTCCCCTTCTCCTCCTGCCCCCAATCCTCCCAGCATCAGAGTCTTTTCCAACAAGTCAACTCTTCGCATGAGGTGGCCAAAGTATTGGAGTTTCAGCTTTAGCATCAGCCCTTCCAAAGAACACCCAGGACTGATCTCCTTCAGAATGGACTGGTTGGATCTCCTTGCAGTCCAAGGGACTCTCAAGAATCTCCTCCAACACCACACTTCAAAAGCATCAATTCTTCAGCACTCAGCTTTCTTCACAGTTCAACTCTCACATCCATACATGACCACTGGAAAAACCATAGCCTTGACTAGATGGACCTTTGTTGGCAAAGTAATATCTCTGCTTTTGAATATGCTATCTAGGTTGGTCATAACTTTCCTTCCAAGGAGTAAGCGTCTTTTAATTTCATGGCTGCAATCACCATCTGCAGTGATTTTGGAGCCCAAAAAAATAAAGTCTGACACTTTCCACTGTTTCCCCATCCATTTGCCATGAAGTGGTGGGACCAGATGCCATGATCTTCATCTTCTGAATGTTGAGCTTTAAGCCAACTTTTTCACTCTCCTCTTTCACTTTCATCAAGAGGCTTTTTAGTTCCTCTTCACTTTCTAGGTGATAAAGCCTAATAAATAATAACACAAGTAAGAAGGAAGGAAAGAATTATAGATGGAAAGTGAGGTTATGTTTACAATATGTAGCACAAAAATGGGCTTCTCTGTGGCTCAGATGGTAAGGAAGCTGCCTGAAACGCAAGAGACCCAGGTTCAATCACTGAGTCAGAAAGATCTGGAGAAGGAAATGGCAACTCACTCCAGTATTCTGACCTGGAGAATCCGATGGACAGAGGAGCCTGGCGGCGGGCTACAATCCATAGAGTCACAAAGAGTCACACACAACTTAGAGACTAAGCAACAACAAAAGCCCAAAAATGCTAAATTCATATTCTCAAATTAAAATTAAGTCCAATTAACTGAAATTAAATCCAGAATGTTCTCTAAAATGTTTCACTGCTACCAGTCATAAAGCCATTGATATGCCTTTTTAATGTACTCTTACCAAATATTTTATATCAATGCTCTAGATTGCCAGACTTATTAATAAACTCATGAATGTTTTTAATAGGTACTATCAAATTGTTTTCCCAAAGAACTAAAAAAATTATTATTAAAGGAAAGAAAATATGAGAGTGCTTCTTTCCAACCATCTTGCCAGAAGTGAATGTATCTCAATATTATTTTGCTAACCTGATCGGTCAAAGCAGTATTTGTTATGCTCATTTGCATTTTCTGGATTATAGTAAATTTGAGCATACTGCATGCATTTACTGATATTTGAACTTCCTCATTCATGATTTTCTATTCAAATAGTTTATTCTGTCTTCTGATCTTATCATTTTAAAGACAGCGTATAAAAGAGATTTTAATATTTTTAAACTATTAGAAAAATCACAAGGCTTTACAATCTAACACAATTTTAATTTTATTCACAATATATTTTTAAAGTTGCAAATTAAGTAATCTATCATTTTTATTATACTTCCTATATTAAACAGTTTGCAAAACAGATAACATGACTTCTTAAATAAGTGACACTTCA